>NC_088911.1:116132755-116757755 GCF_963576675.1 Euphorbia lathyris
CAACGCCTTGGATTAACTCAACATTTCTATAAATAGTGGATGAATTCCCACTGTTATTTCTTTACGCTTAGAAATCTTTGGCATTCATACTCTCTCTCTCAAAAATTCCCAAACTTCCCAAAACTTCTCTGAGAATATGACAAGAGTTTCTCTAAACATCTCTGGTGCCGATCTCTCCCATAAACGCTCCGATGACAATCCCACTTCTCCTACTCAGCGTGACCACACTGGAGTTTCTACGCCGAGCAGGAAAGCTCAAGCTGTCCAAGCCACCTCTTCCAAGGGGAAACAACAGCAAAAGGATAAGGGTAAGAAAGTAGTAGAACACACCTACACTCAGGTCTTCGAGAGTGTGAGGGGGTGGAATATTGACCACTCGCGGTGGTTCTCAAAAGGATTCGTGGAGGCCGAGCAACCTTTCTGTGAGTGGATCAAGAACAATGAATGGACCGAGCTGTTCTTAGTTCGGGATCCTACTTACCCTGAGTTGGTACGAGAATTCAATGCCAACCTGAAAATCGCCAATGATAACAGGGACTACCTGGCGACTCATGTTCGAGGGAAGGACATCTCCATCAACCCAGCGTACCTTGCCTCACTGTTCAAATTGAAAAACAAAGGAGCTATACTTCGTAAATCAGGTGACCATGAGAGAACCGACTACGTTCAGACCTTCTGTAAACCTGAGGGTCATGTAGGTGAAATCTCAAGTACCTCCATGGGTCAGCATCAAAAGATGGCCCATTACATACTGACAAATTTCCTCCACCCTAAAATCAACTACACCAACTCAGCAACCAATTTCGAGCAGTGGTTTATATGGCACATGCTGACCTACACGCCGATAAATATGCCTGTCTTCATAATCAGTGGGTTTCTACGAAGTACAGGAACCCTTAGGCTGGGATCCTTCATCACTCGAATCCTCCAAGATCATAAGGTGGACATGATTGCGGAAATCCAAGTTCGGGGAACCGAGATTACAGCTGCTGCCTTATTTGGTTTGGCATATGATCTACCTATTTTGCCGAAGAAAGGAAAAGGGGAAGCTTTCCAGAACGCTGAGGGGGCAGTGACTCGAAAAGGAAGAACTCAAAGAAAGAGGAAGGTTGTCTAGAGCACCTCTAAAGTTGATGCTTCTGCTCCAAAGAAGGTTAAAATTGTATGTGGAGGAACTAAGCCTCAAACTCAGCAAAGTCAGGGTGGATCTAGGTCAGCGGAGAAAAGACCTAGGAAAGCTGAGCCTGAGACAGAAGAAAGAGAGGACGTTGATGAGCAACCGTTAAGGAAGAAGAAAAAGCTCAATTTTGAGTTAAGACCTATCAATGCCCAACCAACAGATATCGTCGTTCCTCCTAGCTCACACTATGCACAGAGTCAAGGCATTGACACTGAGCAACAGTTTGAGGAAGAACAAGACCAAGACCAATTGGGTGGTCAGTTTGTCGAGGAAGAGTTGAATGAACAGTTAGAGGAAGAAGAACTGGATGATGAGTCTGAAGAAGAAGAAAGTGGTCAGGATGACACTGAGGAACCAGTAGATGATGAGCATCTTGAACCAATCAACACTGAGTTGGTTGATGAAGAAGAGACTGAGCACCAAGTAAATGCTCCTGCTATTCAAAGGGAAGCCTCACCCACTGACTCCATTGAGTCTATTCCTTGTGACCCTACTCCTCCAAGGCTTAAGAGACTGAGAAAGAAGAGAGCTTTTAGAGCACCTATTATTGATCTCATGGGTGATTCACCACTGAGAGATGAGATCACTGACCTTAGCGAGGTACATCTTAAATACTTCTCCAACCCACCTGTGTCTCAACTAGAGTTACCAGAAAATCAAGCCTCTGTTTCTCCGAAGGAACATACCGACTTAAATGCTTCCACCAACCAAAGTAATGTCGAGCAAGTGCTCGAAGATTTCGCTCCTTAACACATTGAGCAAGCCAAGGAATTACCTGCTCAGGTGGTCACTGAACTTCCTCAAATTCCATCACCTAGTCAGCTTCAGCCTGACCCTGAGCAAGCAACACTTTCTGCTGATCCTCCACTTCCCCCACTCAATGAGCAGAATCAGATTCAGTCAGTTTCTACTGACAATCCAAATTCTAGGCCAGCTGTTGATAATGTTGGGCCTTCTAATGATGAGCAGAACCAGACACTGCCTTTATTCGGTTCTACTCCTCCTCCAGCATCTGGGCCAACACAAGATGGATCCTTTAGCTACCTCACTGCCTCTGAGTCTGGTCGAAGAATCGTTGACTCAGCTCAAGCTCTCATCCAAGACCTCCATCAATCAAGTACCAATGCCGCTGAATCTACTACTGTTGAGACAACTCCATTTTCATCTGTCACTCAGCTTCTTACTGAGATCAAAGGTATGAAGGATCTTCTGAGTGTCATGACTACACTACTATCTCAACAGCCCAGGCAGGACTCTATAATGAAGCTGGCCGAACTCCAGCTGACCATGGTCAACCATATGAACTTACTGCAAAGGGAGATTCATCAATTGTCAACTGCGAACTCAGCATATGCCACTTCTGCCAAAGTACATCATCTCTTCAGCCAGCTTCACACTGAGCAAGGGAAAACAAATCACCAGCTTTCCACTTCCTCCCAATGCTCCATTGAGCAAATTAGCGAGGCTGTGCGTCTACTGAACTTAAACAGGCAAGAGATGGCAACTGACGAGCTTAAAACCAACGAGATTCTGAAGTATTCTCGAGTGACTTTCAATAATGTGCGTCAAATCAACGGTCGGCGTGAGTATTATGATTCATCTTTGCTAAAGATGTTTCATCAAGCTTTTGCAATGCTCACTGAAACCATACACTGGATTGGCAAGTCTCAAGCCGCTGTTTTGAGTATGCTGAGTGCTGCATCTATCGGAATTCCTCGATCCATTGTGGATGATGGTGTTCCAATCTTCGACGGAATGAATGAAAGCACGAGAAAGCTAAAGGCATTTTCTAAACGCCTCAATCAAGCTGCCATTAATGAAACCTTCATTCCCAAACCTGATGATGGCAAAACGGGGGAGAAAGACCAAGCCCCAAGAACTCAGCAAGCTTCAGTTAGGCAGCCGCAACACAAGGGCAAAGGCAAAAAGCTCTAGATCATCCTGTTCAAACTAATTACAAAAAGAAGTAGCCTAACTTATATTGACTAGGATAGCTACCTTTTTGAACCTTTATATCTGTGTTCTTTTTTTGTGAACCCTGTTGTGCTGACTTTAAATTCAAAACAAATTATATGCATCTCTTTCATACTGACTACTCTTATGCGATGCTTATGCAATGCCTACTTAAGTGATTGTTATAATTTGTTAAAACGCATCTTCATTAAATCAACTGTGCTACACTGTCTATATTAATATGTCTGCTTTGTTGATCAAATATGTTGACCACTTCTTATATGTCCACTTAACTAAAACTCATTCAACAAAGCATACTCAGCGCTCTCTGATATTTAAACCTTCCGCGTAAAACTGAGTTAAATAGAATATGCTCCATGAGCTGACCTATCTCTGAAAACTGACCTTAGACTTACTCAATTAAACCGTGAAATGTTTAGAGTAAAACTAAGTCAGTAGCTCATCTCTTCCGGGGGAGTTATTTGATCAAATAAGGTCAACTATCATGGGGGAGCTCAACACTGAGTTCTTCGACTGAATATTTTTGCCAACATCAAAATGGGGGAGTTTGTTGAAACACCTTTCCACATGATTTTGATTTGACAAAATTATTTAAGTAATGATAAAAATATTCTAACACATTAAACTTAAATGCTTTGATTTATTACAGTAATGTGTTTGTTCAATGTTGAGTTTAATTGTGTATAAGACATTGAGATTAAAATTCCCAAAGGCCCATAAAGTGGAAGTCAAGCCCAAGTCAACACATCAAGACCACTCGGCCTAAGAGTTCAAAACAAAGTCGTATCAACTAAAACGACGACTCAGCAAGAGAAGGATCGAGAAGCCTTCATGGCAAAAGCTTCAAGAAGAAGCTACTGAGTTGGATGACAAAGTAGTCTCGACAGCGGCAGACAATGTTCAACTTCTAGACAAAGTATTTCTACTTTGGGAAAAGTTCAGAAGGCGCAGAAAGCTGTCTCGTGGACTTTTCCTTAAATGTCGAAACATTCTGCCGAAGACTGACGAAGATAGAAGATGCATGAATCCTATTGGCCAACGACGCTGAGCACGCCCAGAGTGACAATGACAGGAAGCCGTTTCCCTCCAACCGTTATTTCGAAATTCGAAATGACCGGGTGCCTTAAGTGTCACTATATAAAGGCCATCCATTTACTTCAATCGATGCAGAACTTCAAGTAGTTGAAACGCTGACCAAATTCATACTCGAAGATTCTATGAGAAAAGCAAAGCAAATACCTTACACCAATTTCCATATTATTGTGTAAAAGTCTAGAGTGATTTCCAATCATCTAAAGTGTCTTAGCAATCGTTGTTTAGGACAAACACTTTATCATTTCTAGAAGAATAGAAATGAGAGGCTGAATACTCGGTTATAGTACTCAGCGTAGATATAGGAGTGAGTAGAGGTATAGAGGAAGGTACTCTTGTTATACTCAGCTTCTATTTGTAAAAGGTTTTGTGCTCTACCTTTAAAGAGCTTAGTAGAGAATTCAAAAAGCTCGGAACAAGTTCCGGGGACTGGACGTAGGCGGAGATGCCGAACCAGGATAAGTCTGCTGAGTAATATCTTTCTAACCCTTAAACTCCTTTAATATATATTGCTTGCTATGAAAACTGACTAAGTAAAGAACTCACGCTGAGTTAAGTTTACTAAGAAGCTGAGTTCAGGAATAGACTCTAAGTGCTATTTCCTGACTCAAGTAAAGAAGCAGACTTAGTCACAAGTTGACTAAGCTTGTGTCTTGAATCTACTTAGTGACGCTGTGTAAACCTTTTCATAAGAAAAAAAGTCAGCATTAACGGACAAAATTTTAAATAATTCCTATCCCCCCCTTGGAACTAACTTGTCACGTTGTAAGGGACCAACAGGTGCATATGTGTTCTCTTTAATAGATTTCCCAGAATCGGGAGCAGAGGAGATTTGACTCCTTCTTAGTTCTCTTAGACTTTGGAGGTAGGGTTGCAGACTTTGGTGGTTGAGGAGGAGTCTTAACGGGGGATTTTCCAAAGATTCCTCTGACAAAGGTATTCGGAAGGGCAAATTTGCTAAGTTCGAGCACCCTTGCAATAGCTTCATCCAGAGCAACAATAGGCTTGTCTGACTTAGTATGAGAATCAAAATGGAATTGGAAGTTTTTGTCTTTTTTGCTCTTTCTTAGACATATTTGCAGCAACCTCCGGAATTTTGACATTCAGTGCAGGAGGTTGGGATGAGATAACCACTGAGCCAGAATGACTCTTGTTGAAACACCTTTCCACATGATTTTGATGTGACAAAATTATTTAAGTAATGATAAAAATATTCTAACACATTAAACTTAAATGCTTTGATTTATTACACTAATGTGTTTGTTCAATGTTGAGTTTAATTGTGTATAAGACATTGAGATTAAAAGGCCCAAAGGCCCATAAAGTGGAAGTCAAGCTCAAGTCAACACATCAAGACCACTCGGCCCAAGAGTTCAAAACGAAGTCGTATCAACTAAAACGACGACTCAGTAAGAGAAGGATCGAGAAGCCTTCGTGGCAAAAGCTTCAAGAAGAAGCTGCTGAGTTGGACGACAAAGTAGTCTGGACAGCGGCAGACAATGTTCAACTTCTAGACAAAGTATTTCTACTTTGGGAAAAGTTCAGAAGGCGCAGAAAGCTGTCTCGTGGACTTTTCCTTAAATGTCGAAACATTCTGCCGAAGACTGACGAAGATAGAAGATGCATGAATCATATTGGCCAACGACGCTGAGCACGCCCAGAGTGACAACGACAGGAAGCCGTTTCCCTCCAACGGTTATTTCGAAATTCGAAATGACCAGGTGCCTCAAGTGTCACTATATAAAGGCCATCCATTTGCTTCAATCGATGCAGAACTTCAAGTAGTCGAAACGCTGACCAAATTCATACTCGAAGATCCTATGAGAAAATCAAAGCAAATACCTTACACCAATTTCCATATTATTGTGTAAAAGTCTAGAGTGATTTCCAATCATCTAAAGTGTCTTAGCAATCGTTGTTTAGGACAAACACTTTATCATTTCTAGAAGAATAGAAAGGAGAGGCTGAGTACTCGGTTATAGTACTCAGCGTAGATATAGGAGTGAGTAGAGGTATAGAGGAAGGTACTCTTGTTATACTCAGCTTCTATTTGTAAAAGGTTTTGTGCTCTACCTTTAAAGAGCTCAGTAGAGAATTCAAAAAGCTCGGAACGAGTTCCGGGGACTGGACGTAGGCGGAGAGGCCGAACCAGGATAAGTCTGCTGAGTAATATCTTTCTAACCCTTAAACTCCTTTAATATATATTGCTTGCTATGAAAACTGACTAAGTAAAGAACTCACGCTGAGTTAAGTTTACTAAGAAGCTGAGTTCAGGAATAGACTCTAAATGCTATTTCCTGACTCAAGTAAAGAAGCAGACTTAGTCACAAGTTGACTAAGCTTGTGTCTTGAATCTACTTAGTGACGCTGTGTAAACCTTTTCATAAGAAAAGAAGTCAGCCTTAACGGACAAAATTTTAAATAGTTCCTATCCCCCCCCCCCTTGGAACTAACTTGTCACGTTATAAGGGACCAACAAGTGGTATCAGAGCTTAAAAGCTCACTGTTGTAGACACTGAGTCGGAGGACCTGTGACGAAAACCTGAAAACAAGACGGTTGAAGTGATTGATTCCGGAAGTTTTGAAAAACAAAAAATATATAAAGAATAATAAGCGAAGGAAAATTAGCGACACGGCGCGGGTGCTTAGCGGCATCCGGCACGCGGACGACAATGGTCGAACGCCCGCTCGGTGGCGCGGGACGTGCGCTCGGCGTCCGTCGGACACGCCGCAAGTGGCACGCTCTCGACGTCCGAGCAATGCCCGGGTCCGATGGCACGGGGCGCGCTCTCGTGGGCCGCTGAGCGCACGTGTCCGGTAGCGCGAAGCGCGCGTTCGGCGGCCGCGACGTGTGAGCGTCCGGCGGCTCGGGACGCGCGCTCGGTGGCCGCGGGGTGCGTACGCCCGATGGCTCGAGGCACGCCCCGAGGGTCGTCGGGCGGGCGCCCAACCACGTCGGGCGAACGCCCGACGGAGGTTGGGCGCGGGCGCCCAACCTAGCGTTGGGCGATCGCCCAACGATTGTTGGGCGATCTCCCAACAAATGTTGGGCGGCCGCCCAACCCCAATGGGCGACGCCCAATTTCTTTTGGGCGTCGCCCATTGGTCCGGGGACCCGTCTGCCTATAAAAGGCACGGATCCCCATGCAAAAAAAGGAAAAAAAAAAGGAGGGAAGGGGAGGAGGAATCCTTAGAGAGCTTTTCACACTAGATATTTTTCTAGAGAGAGGAAGTTGATTTTTTTAGGAAAAAACATTTTTTTTCCCTAAAAATTGAAAATCTCTAAATTTCCTAAGTTCAATTTTTACTAAATTTTTTATAAAAAACGGGAGCTCGTGGTTCGTGGAATCAATCGGCTTCAACTGTCAGATACCGAATTCAAGGTATTATCCGAGGACTAGACTCTTTATTTTATTTAATTTATTCTCTTCTTCTATTTTTATGCTATAGTTTTTTATTCATTTAGTCATTTATTTATTTTGTCACATTTTATTTAATTAGCGTATTTATTTAATTTTCATTTCGTGTTAAATAAAATTCGGTTTTGTTTTAAAATAAAAAACCTCGTTTTGATGTCCCAATACGAACCGTGATCCGATAAAAGGTAGTTCGGGTATCGAAAACGTTGTAATTACAAGTTTTTAATTTAAAAGGAATTTCCAAATAATGTTTTGAAATAAAAAACGTCGTTTAGGAATTTCCGTTTTCGACTATGATCCATCTTTGGTAGTTCGGAAACCCAAAACGATTGAATTAGATTTAATTTAAAGCTTTTGAATAAATCTGGAAACATTTAGGAGTGCTGCTGTAATTTACCTATTCTGTCACTAAATGCTGTTTACCGACGGATTTTCCGTCGGTAAATCTGCCAAAGTATAAAAAATACCATTTCAGTCCCTTTTTCTTAACTTTTAAACTTTTAATCCTTAGTACATATATATAAATATGTAACATATATTTTTCAAATTATTTTAGAACTTTAGCATATATAATCATTCTAGAATATTTGTATATTATTATTTATTCCATTTTACAATATAAGTATAAGTATATATATGTATTCCTTTTTATTAATTTGGATTATGTTTTAAAGGTTAGTTATTTGGTATTTTGAGAAATAATTAATATATATTAGCATATGGTATTTTTGGTATTTAAAACTATAGTAGTTATGTATATGTATAGTTTTTGGAACATTTGGGTTATTTTAGTGATTATTGAATAAAATTATTTTTGGATAAGAATTATTTCCTTAGTTATAGGATTTACTTATTATTTTCACATTTTCAAAGTATAGATATATTGTACCTATTATTTTTATATACATATAGCTTCTTTTGTATTAACTCTTATTTTATATTCTATTTTTGATTTAAATATATATATGTATGTACAAATTATTTTCTTTACTCTTTGAGCCCATTCATGGGTCCATATTTCAAATGGGCTTTATTTAAGTGTAAATATTAGTTAAAATAAGTTTATTGTTGTAATTATAACAATTAGAGAGTCCATTAAATAAGTGGGGAAAATAAATCACAAAAAGAGAGTTTTCAATTAAATTATTTAAACTAATGAGTTTTTTTAGTTTCCTAAAGTGAATAAATCGAGTCATTTTTGTTAGCATTTTAAATCATTTCTCAAAATATCACGTTTTAAAACCTTAGTCCGTTCCAACGACGGATTAAGCGAACATTGTAATTAAAATCGTTTTCTTTGTGAATAATAGAACTTTTTGAGTCATTTTCTTAAAGGATTTGTACAAAATAAAATGACTCATCATCCCGTTCTTCTTCCTCTAACTGTTCATTTAAACCACGTTTTCTCATTAAAAGGTTTTTATCTCAAACGTTTTCAAATACTCGAGTCGTTCCAACGGCGATTCGGGTAAATTTCATCAAACGGGGTTTTAAAACGCACCTAAATCGTTCCAACGGCGATTAAGGTGCGAACCATGTAAATAAACTCGTTTTGAGGAAATAAGTTAGTGTAGAACAAACACACAACATAACATTTAAATACGGTTGTAAATAAATCACTTCTTTCTTCCCCCTCTCTGTGTATGTATAACATAAATGGGTGATTCTTTACTGACGTGGCTTTTCAATAATATATGCTCAAAACGGTTTCTAAAAAGAGAAAGAAAAGGGTTTCAAATGAATTTTAAACTTAAAGAAGTATACGATTAGTCCGTTATCGCCTAACATGCTGAGTAGGAGGCCGGTGGTTCATAACCGGGCGATGTCGGGGTGCCTAGTAGCCTTTTTCCGGAAAGGAGCTAGCCTTCTCGGCTCGTACCTAAGTTTCCCGAACCCACACCGGTCTCCCGCAAGGGATCGGTGTTCATTTTCCCATTCGTGGGTGGCGACTCTTCCATATCTCCGAGCTCCGATCCTGCCGAGCAGCTTGATTCCACGATTGGTTGCTTTCGGCGCCAATCATCGCTTACGTCGCCATGAGGTTGTCCACCCCCCGGTCCGCCCGGGAGATTAGGCCGCGGCACCTCGTCTAACAAGTGGCGACTCTGCTGGGGAAGCGAGAAATTTGATTCCGGAAGGCGTGTATTAAGCCCTTAACGGGGACGGATCGTTTTACTTCTTTTCGTATGCATTCATATGCATTATTGCAAACCCTTTGGGTAATTTTCGCGAAACCTCTAGCGAGAGTCCATTCGTCGCTCGAAAGAGGCTAGCGTAAGTTCCCCCTTACAGTAAGGCGCCAGAGGGTCCCCATCCATTCGTTAGGGGCGAATCTGTGTGGTCCTGTGAGGTCCCGCGGTCAGCCGTGTCAGCATATAGTAGCCTTAGAAGTTTCCATAGGATTACCCGTTACTATTTTTGATGTGATAAATGAATCAGTTCGTGTTTTCAAACCGCCATGATACGTATCTAATCCTAAAGTATGTAAAGAAAATGGGACGATGTGTTAATATATACTTATGAATCGACATACTAATTACCCTAAAAAACATCGAAACGATTTGAACTAAAGACGACTTAGTCATCTCATATGAATGAACATGTGCGACCCGCCTTGTCCCTTTCGGTGTCCCGACGAAGGCACGTGTTCAGGAAATGTGTTATGACGTAAGCACGTATTAGTATGAATCGGTTTGGTATTAAGGATAATTACATCTCGATACAAAAGACTATATTAACAGTAGCCGTTATTCACATTCTTTAAATAAATTGGGATAAAACGAGATCAAGACGAAACGAAAACGAAGAACATTTCTGTCCTAAACGACCCTGTCATAACGTGAAAAGTTTCGCACAAGTAGCCCGTCCCTTCCGAATGAAAGACGAGCTTTTACGTTATGCCTCGTGTCATTCTTAAGAGAAATGGATATGTCCGTACAGATGACTAAGAAAATAAAGAAGAGAAAAATGAACTAAACGACCAAAATCATTCCGAATCTACGATATATATCAATACCAAAAGTAGTTAAAGAAAATAAACCAATGTCGTTGAGTACGTGCCTCGAACGAGTGTATACCCCGTTTAAAATCACAAAGCCGAATTAAGCCAAACCATATAATTGCGCCATATGGACGAGACTGCGGGTTTTGACTAACGACTCGATCATTTCGACCGTTACCAAAACTGCAAAAAATATGGCCCGATGTACGTGTTTGCTTAATTTGTGCCTAAAGGAAAGAGAACGGTGATGTCCTCGCTTTGAATAAACATGCGATTCAACGAAACGTTGATTTTCTATAACCACACTAAGATGATATATCCTGTAGGATTGGGAAGAACAACGAACTGTTGCTAGCCGAAAGGTTACCGTGCGCTCAAAATAAGACTCGCCGTCTTTTCACGTAGCTAAAATGAGCAAACGGATCCTCGACGCTAAGAACAAACGCGTTACGCGATGAGTCCGTTCCCTAAAATAAAATCCAAAAGTGATTCCATCACTAAATGAACACATGGTTATGTCTCTCGATAGATCCAAAAGATCCCGTTGTAATCCAAAAATCGAGACACAAACCCGCGCGAACAAAAGGGAACGAGTCATTGACGATAACGAACGATCGGACTAGAAGAATAACTCGTACCCCATCTAAAAACTGAGATGCGCTCAAAGGGAGTCAAAACCCGAACTAATGCGTCTCACGAAAGGACAAAAGACGAGTTATTCCGAAAGGACAATCCAACTTGGTCGATTTCTTAGTCACTGAACGTTGATACGTCAAAACGAACTGTATTGTCTGATGGATGATTTACTTTCCCGCAATAATCGACGGCATCACGCGTCCCTTGGACCGCAATGTGAGCCCCAAACCAAAATCCTAGGAAAGAGACCTGGACCAACGAGTGTGTGGAGGAATAAGGGTGGAAGAGAGATGTTGTGATACGTGTAAATAGAACTAACGTTTGTTCTTCTTATCTTATAATCGTAAATAAATAAACGCACACACCACGAATCATGCATACATACTAATGGATACCGTTCGCGCAGACGTCATCATTAAGCGGTTGTGGTTCCGCGAGAGTAATCGGCTTGTCAGACAGTTTGATCAGCTACGAGTAGACAGTTCCGAATCAGTAGTTGTGGCTTCTAAATCATCTTCGTCTGGGTATACTCAGTCCTCCGTTAGTATGTCTGCGACCGATGAGAAAGTGGCTGAATTGGAAAACTCTGTGAACAATATCAATGATCAGCTGGCCGCAATCTTGGCCCAGCTAGCTGAGTTAGCACTGAAGGACAACAAGAGTGGTAGTAAGCGTGCTGAAAATGAGGTGAACGATGGCCCTCGCTTTGGGAATGAGGAGGATTATCAGGATTATATCCGAAAACAGCTGGAAAAGGAGAAAGCTAAGGAAGAGGAGTGGAAGCAACACATCACACAGGAAGTGCAGGACTTGTGTGGAGGAAGTTCCAGAAATCAGGACTTCTATAACTTGAAGATTGTTTGTCGGCAACAGCTTTGCCTCTGAAATTTCGTCTCCCCGACATGAAAAAGTTCGATGGAACTGGAGATCCCACCGCTCACATGAATCAGTATGTTGCTGTGATGAGGCACACGATCCTGACTGAGGATCAAGTCCTGGGGCTGTTTAACACCTATCTAGAGGGGGCTGCCCTCACATGGTTTCATGCATTGCCGATGGTAACAAAGAGGGATTGGAAGGAATTAGCAAAGTCGTTCATCGCTCAGTATAGCTTTAACACCATGCTGGAGGTCACTTTGAAAGAATTAGAGAGCACTAAGCAGCAGGCTGGGGAATCCTTTTCCGATTTTGTGAAAAGATGGAGGGCTAAGGCCGCAGTGATGAAACCAAAAGCCGCTCGAGCAGGATCAGATCCGAATGGTGGTTGGCAACACGTTGCCGTATATCAAGAATGAGTTGCGGTATATGTCGTTTACGGATTTCAATCAGATGTATAGTTGTGCCTTGACTGTCGAAGGTGATGGGGAGCCGAAGAAAGCTTATACCAAGTGGACGAAGTCTGGATATAGTGCCGGAGGGCCTAGCGCGAGTACGGAATCCGCAGCAGTGAAAGTGGTTGATCTTAATGCTATTGAAAAAAGGCGGTTCGCCAAGTTCGATCAGACCTATGCTAAAGTTTTCGAGCGTCTGTAGAAAAAGGGATTGTTGAAAGCCCTTACCCCGTATAACAAAGCTCAACCTACTCCGCAGATTCAGGCTAGAGGGTACTGTGAGTTCCACAGCAGTTATGGACATACGATTGAGAATTGCGAGAGGCTGAAACACGAAATCCAAGATTTGATTGAGGAGAAGAAGATAGCTGATCCTTCGTCAGCAAACCCTTCCGTTAGGCGCAATCCATTGCCTAATCATAAGGTGAGCGTGATCGGAGCTGGTTTGACAGAAACTGTAGTGATGGAATCCTTTGAGGAAGATGTAGAAGAGTTGTTGGACTCCGTCGAAAAAAGCAATATGGGAAAAGGTCTGTATGTGTCCTTCTTGGGTGAGGAACGAAAGGATGAACCGATGGAAGAAGGGTCAGATGGTGGAGCACCGTATGATGAGGATAGTGCTGAAGAGACTGGAGAAGGGTCGTCTCGGACTATTGTGCCAGATTTGAGTTTGTTTAGCGGAGGAAGAGATCCCGAGGTGCACTTGCGTGAATATATGCACAACATGTTTATTGAATCCTTCAGAGTAGATGAGATTGCTCAGTGGTTTCATCATTCGCTGGTAGGCGAGCCTTTGGAATGGTTCCACTCATTACCCGACTCTTGCAAGCATGATTGGGATCAATTATCAGATTTATTCTTAGAAAAGTACCAAAGAGCCGAGGACAGGGCCGCAGAGCGCTTCGCAATGCAGATTGGACCTATCAAGCGTCCACTACCGAGGGTTAGCAAGTATAATGGCAATAAGGATCCTATGGAACACCTTCATTTTTACTTGTCGGCTATGGCACCCTTGGGTTTTAAAGAAGAAGAGATCACTAGCTTGTTTTGTAATTCGTTGATGGGTGAACCGTTAATGTGGTACATGTCGCTGCCGATGTATGTTAAGACCGATTGGGCAGCAATGACGAAAAGATTTATCAAAGAGTATACAGTATGGATGAGGGCAGAGCAAACCCCTGACTCCCCGTCTTACCAAACACCTGATGCGGTGTTAGCAATGCCTAGATATGGTGGATACCAGGATCCTGTGGAGCATGCGAGGATATTTCGCAATCATATGTATGACGCTGGATTTCCGCAGTGGGAGTTGCATGAACATTTTCCGGAAACCTTGATGGGTGAAGCCTTATTGTGGCATCAGGGTCTATCAGAGGAGGAGATGGGTCATTGGATACCGCTCCGAAGTGCCTTTGTGGCGAGATATGAAATGTACATTCCATGGACGGGATCCCTGGATGATCTGGACAGGATTAGGCAATTCCCCGAGGAACATTTTGTGGATTATGCTAGAAAGCGGAGGCACCATTATGAGCAGTGTAATGAGACAATGAGCGATAAGGTGCAGCTTATGTGCATACAACGAGGTGCTATTCCGTTGGCCGCAAGGAGGATGAGCCGGGTGTCCCTCCGTGACTATGATGAGTTGATAGGTTGGGCTTTGTACGGATCGGCGGATCCCTTTTTCCTGAATCCGAGTGTTCCTCACGTCATGGATTTAATGGTCGTGGACATTTGGGAAAGTTCCTCGGACGAGGAGGATGCCAATCGAAGCGTTCCTATTAACATTTGGGACGAATCGGATGGTGAGCCGGAAATTGCGGTAATGACGAGATCAGGTCGTGTGGCCGAGGGAAAGGCACCAATGGTAGAGACTGAGATTAGAGAAGGGTCGGCTCCTAAGCCCGATGACCAAGTTCTTGAGCAGTTGAAGAAGACGCAAGCTAAGTCTACGGTCTGGGAAGTTTTATGCCATTCTAAGTACCATCGTGAGAACCTGATGAAGGAGTTGCAGAATTTGGTTATTTCCACCGATACTGAGCCGACAGCGCTAGTAGGGGCAATTATGGCTCGAAAGAAGACTGAGATCACATTTACCGACGAGGATCTCCCAGAAGAGGGGAAGGCTCATAATAAGCCATTGTATATCCGAGCGGAAATTAACGGGAAGAAGACTAGCTGTGTGATGGTCGATGATGGATCGGCCATTAATGTTTGTCCATTGAAACTCTTGTCGAAGTTGGGAGTGGAAAGAGGAGACTTGACGGCCTCTGAAACAGTGATTAGAGCATATGATGACAGCCGTAGGCACATTGAAGGAGTCTTCAAGGCCAAGTTGAAAGTGGGGCCGCACGAGGAAGAAACTGAGTCCACAGTGTTGGATATCCCGGTAACTTTTGCTGTGCTGTTGGGACGCCCTTGGTTCCATAAGTTAGGAGGTGTGCCCTCCACGCTCCACCAAATGATTAAGTTCCCCTTCGGGGAGGAGATAGTAACAATTAGAGCTGAGAAATTGAGCTCGGTGGCAGCACTGGGAATTGAGCCTCAACTTTTCTCCGGATTCCAAGTCTCCGGGATTTACGAGTCAAGCATGACCACCGATGTGGTGAAAATGATGAAGGGAGGTTTCATCCCGGGAATGGGTTTAGGAGCATACCATCAGGGGCTGCCAGAGTTTCCGGACTTTAAGAGTCAAAAAACCCGGAGAGGTTTGGGATATGAGCAGGGGAGTCCGTCCAATGCGAGTGTTGAAGGAAAAGTAGGCTTGAGGAAGTATTTTGTGAGCAAGGGGCATGAGAAGGCATATTCAGGAACCCCCGAGGCATGGACTAGCACAAAAGGGAAGATTCTGCCAGGGTTCAAAATCTTCAATGATGTTGCCGACTGGGGCAAAAGAAAGACGAGCTGCTTTGTCGAGGAGATCATGATGCTGGATTTAAATGCCGAGGAGCAGGTCATCACCATTGAAGCGACTGCAGGAGCGGGAGATGAGCCTAGTACCTCCGAGGTTCATGAGGAGCCCGAGAACCCTGATGAGGAAAATTGTATTACTGCTTTGTTTGAATCAGACGATGTAATCACCCATGCTATCAATGAAATGAATTCTGATTTTGCTTACTTGCTTGATGTCGATCATGATCATTCCATGCATTCTCATTCATATAACATGCCTGCGTTTGAAATCAATACAATAGAAATGTCAACTTTCAATCTTGGTACAGATGAAAATCCTAAACTTATACAAATTGCTCAAGCATTAACTATTGAAGAGAGAAAAGAATTTGAGAGAATAATTAAAAAATACGAAATTGTATTCGCTTGGACATACGAAGACATGCCTGGAATTGATCAATCAATCGTAACCCACCGTATTCCAACTTACCCCGAAGCGAAGCCCGTAAAGCAGAAGCTCCGACGTATGAGACCAGAATGGGCAGATAAGATCAGAGAGGAGGTGAAGAAACAGTTAGAAGCAGGATTCATCGAAGTAATCGACTATCCCCCTTGGGTCGCAAATGTGGTGCCCATCGCAAAGAAGGACGGCAAAGTGAGAATGTGCGTTGATTACAGAGATCTTAACAAGGCATGCCCCAAGGATGAGTTCGCATTACCTCATATCGACGTATTGATCGACAGCGCAGCGTCAAGTGTATTACACACGAATGTGGACGGTTTCATGGGCTACATGCAAGTTCAGATGGCCGAAAAGCACAAAGCGAAAACCTCGTTCACAACTGAGTGGGGGACATACTGTTACAGGGTAATGCCGTTTGGTTTGAAAAACGCCGGGGCAACTTACCAGAGAATGGCCACAGCACTGTTCCATGATATGATACACAAGGAGGTAGAAGTCTACGTGGACGATATGATGGTCAAATCAGAGACAAGAGAAGGGCATTTTGCCGCGCTCGAGAAGTTTTTGGCCCGAATTGCAGAATTCAAGCTAAGGTTAAACCCAAAGAAGTGCTTTTTCGGCGTTTCGTCGGGGAAAATCTTAGGCTATGTAATCGGAAATAAGGGAATCGAGGTGGATCCTGATAAAGTAAAGGCTATACAGGAGATGCCGGCGCCGAGAAATGAGAAGGAAGTGAGAGGGTTTCTGGGGCAGGTTCAGTATATCAGTCGGTTCATAGCAAGACTCACCGCAATCTGCGAGCCAATCTTTAAGTTGCTAAGGAAAGACCAACCCGCTGTTTGGAATGATAAGTGTCAGCAAGCTTTGGAGAGCGTCCGGAGCTATTTGTCTAATCCGCCAGTGCTGAGACCACCTAAACTAGGAAAGCCGCTTCTCCTCTATGTAGCAATTGAGGAGCGATCTATTGGGGCAATGTTGGCTCAAGAGGGAGACACCGGTGTGGAGCACGCGGTGTATTATTTGAGTAAGAAATTCATGGAGTACGAGCTCAAGTACAACATGATCGAAAAGACATATGTGGCAGTAGTATGGTTGACAAAGAAGTTGCGGCACTATTTCCAATCGTATAAAGTGATCATTATTTCTCGGATGGACCCCGTGAAGTATCTATACCGAACTCCATCCTTGACGGGGAAGTTAGCCAGATGGTTGTTACTTTTGTCCGAGTTTGACATTGAATATGTGACGAAGAAGGTTATCAAAGGGAGGGCCGTGGCAGAATTTCTTGCCAACCAGCCCCTGAATGCAGAGGAAGAAGAGATAAGTTATGATTTCCCCAATGAGCACTTGAACGCAATCGAAGTTATACCGTGGAAAATGTTCTTCGACGGAGCAGTTAATTCGAATGGAGCAGTTAATTCGAATGGAGCCAGAGTAGGAGTACTACTTACCTCACCGGAAGGAGAAAGGATCCCGATGGCCAAGAAGTTATCCTTCCCTCTCACCAATAATATGGCTGAGTATGAAGCGTGCATTTATGGCTTAGAGTCATTAGCGGCACTGGGAGCGTCATATGTCGAAATCTGGGGGGACTCAAAGTTGATCATTGAACAGGCACAAGGAAACTGGAAGGTAAGAGAAGAAAGACTACGTCCATATCTAGATCAGCTAGAAGGGTTGGCACAAAGATTCAAGGAATGTCGTTTCTATCATATTCCTCGAGCACAGAACCAGGCGGCGGATGCCTTGGCTACTTTGGTGTCAGTTTGGGACAACCCCCGGAACCTTGCTTCGAAGCAGTTGGTATTGAGAAGATCTCACAAACCATGTTACGAGGACGTAATGCTGTTAGGGACAGATGAAAAACCATGGTATTTCGATATCGTGAACTTCATGAAAGATGGGACATATCCGGCAAGGTCAGAACCTAGGGATCAAGCTGTGATTAGAAGGCTAGCTCGTCAGTTCGTCATCCACAACGACTTGCTTTACAAAAGGCACGTTGATGGATTACAACTCAGATGCTTGGATGCGAGAGAAGCCCGCGAGGCAATGGAATCAGTACATTCGGGAATTTGTGGAGCCCATATGGGAGGAGCAGTACTAGCTAAGAAAATTATCAGACAATGCTTCTATTGGCTCACCATGGAAAGAGATTGTAACGAGTATGCAAAGAAATGTCACGATTGTCAAATCCACAACGATTGCAGTCATCTTCCGGCCATGGAACTACATGTGCTAGCACCTATTTGGCCATTCGCTGCCTGGGGCATTGACATCATCGGTGAAGTAAGGCCTAATGCTTCAAATGGACATAAGTTTATTGCAGTCGCCATCGATTATTTCACCAAATGGGTAGAAGCAGAGTCGTTTAGCAAACTGGGATCCAAGCAGATGAGAAAGTTCATTGAAAAACACTTGATCACCAGGTTCGGAGTGCCTCATCACATGATCATGGATAACGGAGTCCAGTTTCAGGGGGAAGTAAGGAATCTTTTCCGAGAATATGGCATTGAACATCACAGGTCTTCTCCGTACCGTCCCCAGGCTAATGGGGCAGTAGAAGCAGCTAATAAGAACCTTAAAAGGATTCTCATAAAGACGGTGGAATCACATCGGAACTGGCATGAGCACCTCCCACTCACGTTGTGGGCTTATCGCACGACAATCAGAACCTCGACTAGGGCAACGCCATTCTCCTTGGTATATGGAACAGAAGCAGTCCTGCCGATTGAGATCGAAAAGCGATCGTTGAGAATCGCAGTAGAAGCAGAAATTCCCGAAACGGAATGGGTGAAGAGGCGATATGAGCAGTTGGCGTTAGTTGATGAGAAAAGGATGGAAGCCCTTTACCATGTACAGTTATATCAAAGAAGGATGGCTCGGGCTTTCAATAAAAAAGTCAAGACCAGCCCTATCAAAGAAGGAGATTTGGTGCTGAAACAGATCCGTGTGACGCACACCGACCCGAGGGGGAAGTTCAGGCCTAACTGGGAAGGACCATTCGTCGTAAAGAAGATACTAAGCAAAGGAGCGGTGAAGTTAACCACAATGGACGGCATGGAATTCTCCGAACCTACCAACCTGGATAGGCTTAAGAAATACTTTTCGTAAAAAAAAGGAAAAATAAAGAAAAATTCTCGATGGGTTGAAAACCCGCAAAGGGCGACCTATGCAACAATAAGGGAAATCCCAATGGGTGAAAACCCGAAAGGGCACTCATTTAAAAATTCCGGGATAGTAAAAGGGGAGGAGAAAAATCGCTGGGATCCGAAAACCGAAAGGCGGGTCCTGGTAACAATAGTTATAACTTGAGCAATTATAAAAACAATGTATAAGAGACTAAGTATTTCTGTTGTTTGTAAATAAATAGAGGCATGAATATATTTGACGAGAATTATTGGAATCATTATAATCTACCGAATGCATGGTAATATGAATCACGGGTTATACATTTCTTGTCCTACTTTTCACAAGAAGCCTACCTACTATCCACCCCACTCCCTATACATCAGCTATACATCGGAGAAACCCTAATAAAAGCTACAAAGCAACAATGAAAGCTACAAAGCAAATAATGAAAGCTACAAAGCAATACATAACGAGCCTAATACGGAGGAAAGTCCCAATAGTTCTCAAAATCTCTCAGGTGTGATGCCCGCTCCGCAGATAGTGCCTCCTCGGCAGCACGCGCTCTCTCATCAGAAACTCGCGCTCTCTCATCAGAAACTCATGCTCTCTCATCAGCAGCTCGTGCTCTCTCCTCTGTAGCAAGGCGTCTGATCGACTCATCACGCGCCCTCTCCTCGACGGCAAGGTGACCCTCAGTCTCCCGTCGCATCATCCCCGACCAGTGGTCGTTCCTCTCTTGATACACATGACCAACTCGGGCATCAGCTTCTCGCACTAGCTCGCTCTGTCTCCGCTCGTGGGCATGCAGATCACTCTACAGAAAAAGAAAAAAAGAACAGATAAAAGGCAGCATAGGCAAAAACATAAATCATACATACATGCATACATTTCACTACACTAAAGTACGGTAATGATACATACCAGGTGATCGGTGCAGCGCAAGCTGAGGCGGTCTCAGAGATAACCAGACAGCCCCACGTAATCCGTACAAGTCTCTCTCGTGGTCAGAGAAGCGTCCGAGGGATCAAACGGGACCCTCGAGGAGAAGATAGGAGGGGCCGCCTCAAATCCCACGTAAGGTGCCCCAGACTCGTCATAGCAGATCGTAGCATAATCTCTCCCATAGTCTGGTATAGGCACGCCTAGGGAAGACCTCTCCGGTCGGGCAGCGCTGGAGGACTCGCCAACATAGTAGGGCTGCTCGCACACTGGCGTCTGAGCCCGAGTGCCGTCGAAGAAATCAGATAAGTGGGCACTCCTCCAGGATCCCTCCTGCAAACAAAACACACCATAAAACCTCTGAACATCTCATGAATAAAAGGGGTAAAATAAAAAGGGAATGGAATCACTTACCGGGACCTCCTTCTGACCAAAGACTGCCGCGACAGCCTCCCTCGAAAATACATCCGCCACCGGATCCACCTCCATCGCCGCCGCCGGGGCATCCCTCGCGCTCAGCAGAGTAGACAAGTAAGGCTCACGGCCCCCGGCGTGAATCCACACCGCTCTACCAACATACCGACGGGTCAGGTCCCGACGAATGACCGATAGTGGCAGGGTCCGCACCGCAAACATAGAGACGGGGATCTCGCCCGGCATCCAGTGAGCATCCCTAACTCCGGTGATGCCTCGATCCCCTAAATACCACGCCCGCACGCAGGGGCCGGTGAGCACACACTACTGCTCATGGATCATCGATACATATGTATAACCAGGGCCGAAGTCGAGGTCGTCCCATCGGAACTTAATCTAAAAAATGCACAAAGAGAAAGTCAGAAAGATTCAAACAAAAAACCAAGCATGATTAGGCAAAATCTACCTGTGTGAGGGTCAGCGAGTCGATCCGATCCAGAAGCCGCGGCACTGTCCGACTCCTCTCGGCGCTTAAGTCAAAATCCCTCCACTGAGTCATGAAAGGTGGCCTCAGTACTCTCGGTCGAGATCGAGACCGGATGGGAAGGATGTGTCTCTCATACGCCCACACCTGCGGTAAAAACGAGGACTAGGAGTGTGAAAAATGCGAAGAAGATAAGACGGATAAGTCAAGAAGACATCACGTACCAGCAGAGCAAAGGTATAACCACCGAAGTCCTTGCGCTTCCGGCAAGTCAGATCCAAAAACTTGTAAAGAAAGGCTAAGCATGCCCCCGTCCAATCGTAGGAAGCCGCTGCATCCAAATCGTTGAGCGCCTGAATGAGGCCCGCATGTACCTTCCCGCCCTTCGTGCGGAAAATCGTCTCACTCAGAGCATATACCAAGAAGCTATGAACCGCCAAGTCGGTATCGTCAGTCTCGTAAAAATCTCGTCTACTCAAGAGGCTCGCGGTGGAAACAAACTTCACCGGAGTAGACTTGGCGCATAGGCGAACTCCCAGTCCAATCAAGGCAGCGAGCCTAGCAGGGTCGACCCGCGGTCGCATCATACCAAAATGAAAAGGGACGGGAGTGTTGCTCCCTCGCAATCCGGTCAATAGCGAAAAATCTCGAGGCGAGATAGTCATCTCCCCAAAGGAAAGGTGGAAGGTGTGGGTCGAATCAACCCACCGCTCACACAAGGCCCGTAGGCCAAAAGGATCGCATACCCCATTGGTGCGGGGCAGCGCTGCAATAAAGGGCTCGAAGCCCAACTCACGCACGCGGGCTCTCGCCGCGGCGCCTAGCCTATCATACCACGAATGAACCTCGGCGGTGGTCCCCGAAATCTCAATGAACTAAAAAGGAACAAGATAAGAAAATTTAAATACAGCTCCTAAAGCATGCAATTGATAAGAACGCGTTAAGACTAGGTATTCTTTCATTTTCTAACCTAGAGACATCCGATCAGTTAGGACCAATTTTCTGTAAAAATCTCTCCGGTAGGGTCATTCACGTAAGGTTTAGTCAATTCTTTGATCCACCCTTGTCTGCAGTGCCGAGGAGCATAGATTAGGCTTTACTATTCACGTGCATTAGTTAAGTTTTTACTATTCAAGTTTTCACTATTCACGTGCACTATTCACGTTTTACTATTCCCGTGCACTATTCCCGTTTTTACTATTCACGTGCATTAGCTAAGTTTTTACTATTCACATTTTTACTATTCACGTGCACTATTCACATTTTTACTATCCACGTGCACTATTCACGTTTTCACTATTCACGTTTCTTACTATTCACGTGCATTAGCTAAGTCTTTACTATTCATTTGCACTATTCACGTTTTCACTATTCACGTGCACTATTCATGTCTTCACTATTCACGTCGTTTTTACTATTAGCATGCATAAATTCGTAGTGTCACTATTCACATGCATATAGCGCGCATTCTTACAAAAATAAACAGGTGTTACTTGTAAATAAAGGAATTCACGTTTTCTAGCTAAAGTCCTCTAAGGCAGTCTAAGGGTTACCATGCAAATCATGTTCGTATAGGAATGCTAAAGCCTGGAGTTCGAATCGAATAAAAGTGAGAAATTACTTACCTCGTTGCAGCGTGTCCTGCTCAAATGCGTCGTAGGGTCGTGAAAGGTATCCACTCTATCCAGGTTTACGTAAACCTCATCCATGCCTCTAGTGCCATCCCATTCATCTAAATCCATCCCGAGAATAATCCAAATTGAAGTCTAGTGATAGAAAGAGGAGAGAGAATGTGTGGGGTTGAAATGAAACTCCACCACCTTATATAGGAAAAGGGAATGGCATTCCCGTAAATAGTGAAAAAAGTACGATTTGACATAAAGGTAAAAAGTAAATAATTAATTACTTGGTGCACAGACCTCCGATTTGCAGTCCGTTTCAGCCTGCATTTCTCTCAGACAGCAACCAATACTGTCAAGATATGAACTCCAGACAACAGCCAATTTTTACAGAACAGTGACACCAGTCAAAGTACAGACGACAGTCAACAGAAAAACAATCGTTAGTCGATATCATTTCAGACCAAAACACGTTCCCATTAAACCTCCGAGACACTAGCTCCAGACAATGGTGTTTTAAAAGAATCCAGAATCGTTAGAAAGAACTTTTCTGCTCTTTAGCCATCTTACCTACGGTTCACGACCGAGGTAGATTTTTAGCCATCTTACCTACGGTTCACGACCGAGGTAGCTTTTTAGCCATCTTACCTACGGTTCACGACCGAGGTAGCTTTTTAGCCATCTTACCTACGGTTCACGATCGAGGTAGCTTTTTAGCCATCTTACCTACGGTTCACGACCGAGGTAGCTTTTTAGCCATCTTACCTACGGTTCACGACCGAGGTAGCTTTTTAGTCATCTTACCTACGGTTCGAGACCGAGGTAGCTTTTTAGCCATCTTACCTACGGTCCATGACCGAGGTTGCTTTCGAGCCATTCTTACCCATAGTCAACGTACGCTAGATTCCGAGAGAAAAACATCCACCGACGGCTGATTCAGAGGCGAGGATGGAAGGAATCAGAGAACGACACCAGAGCGTGCAGCGCGAAGGTCAGGTATGCTCCCTCCTACTCTTTACGTGTCTTTTACTTTTATATGTTTTACATTGCATGTGTTACGTTAGCAAAAAAACGTTTTCGAAACACACACATCACTGTCAAAATAGAAAAGTAGGGGCAACTGTAGACACTGAGTCGGAGGACCTGTGACGAAAACCTGAAAACAAGACGGTTGAAGTGATTGATTCAAGAAGTTTTGAAAAACAAAAAATCTATAAAGAATAATAAGCGAAGAAAAATTAGCGGCACAGCGCGGGTGCTTAGCGGCATCCGGCACGCGGACGACAATGGTCGAACGCCCGCTCGGCGGCGCGGGACGTGCGCTCGGCGTCCGTCAGACACGCCGCAAGTGGCACGCTCTCGACGTCCGAGCAATGCCCGGGTCCGGTGGCACGGGGCGCGCTCTCGTGGGCCGCTGAGCGCACGTGCCCGATAGCGCGAAGCGCGCGTTCGGCGACCGCGACGTGTGAGCGTCCGGCGGCGCGGGACGCGCGCTCGGCGGCCGCGGGGTGCGCACGCCCGATGGCTCGAGGCACGCCCCGAGGGTCGTCGGGCGGGCGCCCAACCACGTCGGGCGAACGCCTGACGGAGGTTGGGCGCGGGTGCCCAACCTAGCGTTGGGCGCTCGCCCAACGCCGTTGGGCGATTGCCCAACGCTAGGTTGGGCGGTCGCCCAACCCCAATGGGCGACGCCCAATTTCTTTTGGGCGTCGCCCATTGGTCCGGGGACCCGTCTGCCTATAAAAGGCACGGATCCCAATGCAAAAAAAGGAAAAAAAAGGAGGGAAGGGGAGGGGGAATCCTTAGAGAGCTTCTCACACTAGATATTTTTCTAGAGAGAGGAAGTTGATTTTTTTAGGAAAAAACATTTTTTTTCCCTAAAAATTGAAAATCTCTAAATTTCCTAAGTTCAATTTTTACTAAATTTTTTATAAAAAACGGGAGCTCGTGGTTCGTGGAATCAATCGGCTTCAACTGTCAGATACCGAATTCAAGGTATTATCCGAGGACTAGACTCTTTATTTTATTTAATTTATTTTCTTCTTCTATTTTTATGCTATAGTTTTTTATTCATTTAGTCATTTATTTATTTTGTCACATTTTATTTAATTAGTGTATTTATTTAATTTTCGTTTCGTGTTAAATAAAATTCGGTTTTGTTTTAAAATAAAAAACCTCGTTTTGATGTCCCAATACGAACCGTGATCCGATAAAAGGTAGTTCGGGTATCGAAAACGTTGTAATTACAAGTTTTTAATTTAAAAGGAATTTCCAAATAATGTTTTGAAATAAAAAACGTCGTTTAGGAATTTCCGTTTTCGACTATGATCCATCTTTGGTAGTTCGGAAACCCAAAACGATTGAATTAGATTTAATTTAAAGCTTTTGAATAAATCTGGAAACATTTAGGAGTGCTGCTGTAATTTACCTATTCTGTCACTAAATGCTGTTTACCGACGGATTTTCCGTCGGTAAATCTGCCAAAGTATAAAAAATACCATTTCAGTCCCTTTTTCTTAACTTTTAAACTTTTAATCCTTAGTACATATATATAAATATGTAACATATATTTTTCAAATTATTTTAGAACTTTAGCATATATAATCATTCTAGAATATTTGTATATTATTATTTATTCCATTTTACAATATAAGTATAAGTATATATATGTATTCCTTTTTATTAATTTGGATTATGTTTTAAAGGTTAGTTATTTGGTATTTTGAGAAATAATTAATATATATTAGCATATGGTATTTTTGGTATTTAAAACTATAGTAGTTATGTATATGTATAGTTTTTGGAACATTTGGGTTATTTTAGTGATTATTGAATAAAATTATTTTTGGATAAGAATTATTTCCTTAGTTATAGGATTTACTTATTATTTTCACATTTTCAAAGTATAGATATATTGTACCTATTATTTTTATATACATATAGCTTCTTTTGTATTAACTCTTATTTTATATTCTATTTTTGATTTAAATATATATATGTATGTACAAATTATTTTCTTTACTCTTTGAGCCCATTCATGGGTCCATATTTCAAATGGGCTTTATTTAAGTGTAAATATTAGTTAAAATAAGTTTATTGTTGTAATTATAACAATTAGAGAGTCCATTAAATAAGTGGGGAAAATAAATCACAAAAAGAGAGTTTTCAATTAAATTATTTAAACTAATGAGTTTTTTTAGTTTCCTAAAGTGAATAAATCGAGTCATTTTTGTTAGCATTTTAAATCATTTCTCAAAATATCACGTTTTAAAACCTTAGTCCGTTCCAACGACGGATTAAGCGAACATTGTAATTAAAATCGTTTTCTTTGTGAATAATAGAACTTTTTGAGTCATTTTCTTAAAGGATTTGTACAAAATAAAATGACTCATCATCCCGTTCTTCTTCCTCTAACTGTTCATTTAAACCACGTTTTCTCATTAAAAGGTTTTTATCTCAAACGTTTTCAAATACTCGAGTCGTTCCAACGGCGATTCGGGTAAATTTCATCAAACGGGGTTTTAAAACGCACCTAAATCGTTCCAACGGCGATTAAGGTGCGAACCATGTAAATAAACTCGTTTTGAGGAAATAAGTTAGTGTAGAACAAACACACAACATAACATTTAAATACGGTTGTAAATAAATCACTTCTTTCTTCCCCCTCTCTGTGTATGTATAACATAAATGGGTGATTCTTTACTGACGTGGCTTTTCAATAATATATGCTCAAAACGGTTTCTAAAAAGAGAAAGAAAAGGGTTTCAAATGAATTTTAAACTTAAAGAAGTATACGATTAGTCCGTTATCGCCTAACATGCTGAGTAGGAGGCCGGTGGTTCATAACCGGGCGATGTCGGGGTGCCTAGTAGCCTTTCTCCGGAAAGGAGCTAGCCTTCTCGGCTCGTACCTAAGTTTCCCGAACCCACACCGGTCTCCCGCAAGGGATCGGTGTTCATTTTCCCATTCGTGGGTGGCGACTCTTCCATATCTCCGAGCTTCGGTCCTGCCGAGCAGCTTGATTCCACGATTGGTTGCTTTCGGCGCCAATCACCGCTTATGTCGCCATGAGGTTGTCCACCCCCCGGTCCGCCCGGGAGATTAGACCGCGGCACCTCGTCTAACAACTGTGCAAGGTTTAACTACCTTTGTATTGATCCCCACTATGGCTGAGAACAACACTCGGTTTCCCCCAGGAAATCTGACAACTCAGATTCTACCTGAGGGTCTGTCCATAACTCGGCCTCCTCTATTCTTCGGGTCTAACTATACCTTTTGGAAGAATAGAATGAAAAATTTCATTCAGGCAACAAACATGAGCGCATGGCTATCTATAGTCTAAGGCCCATTTGTTCTTGTTGAAACTATTGATGGCCAAACGGTTGTCAAAGCTGAGACTAGATGGACAGAGAATGATCTCAAGAAGCTACAAAATCATGCTTCGGCTATAAACATGCTTCACTGTGCTTTAGATGCTGCAGAATACAACAAGATTTCAGGTTGTGAGTCAGCGCAGGAGATTTGGAAGAAGCTGGAGGTCACCTATGAAGGAACCAACAAGGTGAAGGAATCCAAGGTCAACCAGCACATGAGGTTGTATGAGCTATTCGAAATGAATGATGATAAAGGAATCTCTGATATGAACGCAAGGTTCACAAACATCATCAACGAGCTCAAGAGACTTGGAAAGATCTTCACTGAGGAAGAGCAAGTCAAGAAGATTCTTAGGAGTCTTCCTAAAAGCTGGCAAGCAAAGAAAACTGTTGTTGAGGAAGCTCAAGACTTAACCACCTACAAGTATGATGAACTCATTGGCTCACTGCTGACCCATGAGATCTCAATGAAGAATTTCGAGGTGAAGGAAAAGTATGAAGACAAGAAGCAAAAGTCTCTTGTCATAAAAGCTGACTCCACTGATGGGAGCTCAATAGACGATGAAGAAATGGCTATGTTCACTAGAAAGATGAAAAGGCTGATCAAAAAGAATGACAAATATTCTAAGAAGCCTTACAAGAAGTTTGATAAGTACAAAGCTGACTCCAGCGACAGCAAGTACAAGAAGGACAGCTTAAAGCCCATTACATGCTTTGAATGTCATCAAACTGGCCATATCAAGTCAAGCTGTCCCACGCTGAGGAAAGAAAAAAAGAACACAGATATAAAGGTTCAAAAATGTAGATATCCTAGTCAATACAAGTTAGGCTACTTCTTCTTGTAATTAGTTTGAACAGGATGATCTAGAGCTTTTTGCCTTTGCCCTTGTGTTGCGGCTGACTAACTGAAGCTTGCTGAGTTCTTGGGGCTTGGTCTTTCTCCCCCGTTTTGCCATCACCAGGTTTGGGAATGAAGGTTTCGTCAATGGCAGCTTGAGTGAGGCGTTTACAAAATGCCTTTAGCTTTCTCGTGCTTTCATTCATTCCGTCGAAGATTGGAACACCATCATCCACAATGGATCAACGAATTCGGATAGATGTAGCACTCAGCATACTCAAAACAGCGACTTGAGACTTGCCAATCCAGTGCATGGTTTCAGTGAGCATTGCAAAAGCTTGATGAAACATGTTTAGCAAAGATGAATCATAATACTCACGTTGACCGTTGATTTGACGCACATTGTTGAAAGTCACTTGAGAATACTTCAGAATCTCATTGGTTTTAAGCTCGTCAGTTGCCATCTCTTGCCTGTTTAAGTTCAGCAGACGCACATCCTCGCTAATTTGCTCAATGGACCATTGGGAGGAGGTGGGAAGCTGGTGATTTGTTTTCTCTTGCTCAGTGTGAAGCTGGCTGAAGAGATGATGTACTTCGGCAGAAGTGGCATATGCTGAGTTCGCAGCTGACAATTGATGAATCTCCCTTTGCAGTAAGTTCGTATGGTTGACCATGGTCAGCTGGAGTTCGGCCAGCTTCATTATAGAGTCCTGCCTGGGCTGTTGAGATAGTAGTGTAGTCATGACACTCAGAAGATCCTTCATACCTTTGATCTCAGTAAGAAGCTGAGTGACAGACGAAAATGGAGTTGTCTCAATAGTAGTAGATTCAGCGGCATTGGTACTTGATTGATGGAGGTCCTGGATGAGAGCTTGAGCTGAGTCAACGATTCTTTGACCAGACTCAGAGGCAATGAGGTAGCTAAAGGATCCATCTTGTGTTGGCCTAGATGCCGGAGGAGGAGTAGAACCGAATAAAGGCAGTGTCTGGTTCTGCTCGTCATTAGAAGGCCCATCATTATCAACAGCTGGCCTAGAATTTGGATTGTCAGTAGAAACTGACTGAATCTGATTCTTCTCATTGAGTGGGGGAAGTGGAGGATCAGCAGAAAGTGTTGCTAGCTCAGGGTCAGGCTGAAGCTGACTAGGTGATGGAATTTGAGGAAGTTTAGTGACCACCTGAGCAGGTAATTCCTTGGCTTGCTCAATGTGTTGAGGAGCGGAATCTTCGAGCACTTGCTCGGCATTACTTTGGTTGGCAGAAGCATTTAAGTCGGCATGTTCCTTCGGAGAAACAGAGGCTTGATTTTCTGGTAACTCTGGTTGAGACACAGGTGGGTTGGAGAAGTATTTAAGATGTACCTCGCTAAGGTTAGTGATCTCATCTCTCAGCGGTGAATCACCCATGAGATCAATAACAGGTGCTCTAAAAGCTCTCTTCTTTCTCAGTCTCTTAAGCCTTGGAGGAGTAGGGTCACAAGGAATAGACTCAATGGAGTCAGTGGGTGAGGCTTCCCTTTGAACAGCAGGAGCATTTACTTGGTGCTCAGTCTCTTCTTCATCAACCAACTCAGTGTTGATTGGTTCAAGATGCTCATCATCTGTTGGTTCCTTAGTGTCATCCTGACCACTTTCTTCTTCTTCAGACTCATCATCCCGTTCTTCTTCCTCTAACTGTTCATTCAACTTTTCCTCGACAAACTGACCACCCAATTGGTCTTGGTCTTGTTCTTCCTCAAACTGTTGCTCAGCGTCAATGCCTTGAATATGTGCATAGTGTGAGTTAGGAGGAACGACGATATCTGTTGGTTGGGCATTGATAGGTCTTAACTCAAAATTGAGCTTTTTCTTCTTCCTGAACGGTTGCTCATCAACGTCCTCTCTTTCTTCTGTCTCAGGCTCAGCTTTCCTAGGTCTTTTCTCCGCTGACCTAGATCCACCCTGACTTTGCTGAGTTTGAGGCTTAGTTCCTCCACATACAATTTTAACCTTCTTTGGAGCAGAAGCAGCAGCTTTAGAGGTGCTCTGGACAGCCTTCCTCTTTCTTTGAGTTCTTCCTTTTCGAGTCACTGCCCCCTCAGTGTTCTGGACAGCTTCCCCTTTTCCTTTCTTCGGCAAAATAGGTAGATCATATGCCAAACCGAATAAGGCAGCGGCTGTAATCTCGGTTCCCCGAACTTGGATTTCCGCAATCATGTCCACCTTGTGATCTTAGAGGATTCGAGTGATGAAGGATCCCAGCCTAAGGGTTCCTGTACTTCGTAGAAACCCACCGATTATAAAGACAGGCATATTTATCGGCGTGTAGGTCAGCATGTGCCATATAAAACACTGTTCGAAATTGGTTGCTGAGTTGGTGCAGTTGATTTTAGGGTAGAAGAAATTTGTCAGTATGTAATGGGCCATCTTTTGATGCTGACCCATGGAGGTACTTGAGATTTCACCTACATGACCCTCAGGTTTCAGAAGGTCTGAACGTAGTCGGTTTTCTCATGGTCACCTGATTTACGAAGTATAGCTCCTTCGTTTTTCAATTTGAACAGTGAGGCAAGGTACACTGGGTTGATGGAGATGTCCTTCCCTCGAACATGAGTCGCCAGGTAGTCCCTGTTATTTCCTGACTCTAAGTGCTATTTCCTGACTCAAGTAAAGAAGCAGACTTAGTCACAAGTTGACTAAGCTTGTGTCTTGAATCTACTTAGTGACGCTGTGTAAACCTTTTCATAAGAAAAGAAGTCAGCATTAACGGACAAAATTTTAAATAGTTCTTATCCCCCCCCCCCTTGGAACTAACTTGTCACGTTATAAGGGACCAACAACTCTTTTTGGGAATGGTAAAAGTTTTATCAGTAGAGAAGTTTTTGAAGATGATCGAGATTTTTGGGGATCCAGAAGACTTTTTCTTCTTCAGAGGAGGCTCATCATTAAAGATGGCATTGAGTTCAACAGTGCATTTTTTAGAAGACACATGCTTGGTTGATTCAGAAGCCTTGGGTTCAGAAGATTTAGCCTTAGAAGGCTTAGAAGCTTTGTGTTCAAATGGGTGATCATCAAAAGCTTGCTCTCAGAAGCTTTGATTTTTGAAGGCTCAGGTTTCTTGGATTTAGAAGGACTTTTGACCTTTTTTGTTTCAATGAGTACTGAAGCATGTTCAGGCTTGGTGAGTTTTTAGGACTTGGAGGATTTTGATGTTTTAGTTTCAGCAACAACAGCAGGGGAGAACCTTGTGAGGTTTGCTTATGATGAAGTTTGTTCAGAATTCGCTCATTTATAATAGAGCCTTGTTATAGTTTGAGTTTTCAGGAATGGAGATCTTCTGATTCTCTAACATTTTGGTGATTAGAGAGCCATAAACTAGCTATGTGGTGTGGATTTCCTCTTCATAACAGAGATAAGAAGAATGAGGAGGTTCAGAGGCTTATTCTCTAACATGTGCCACATTACGCACAGTTCTAACTTCAATACTGAGTTTATGGAGCCTTTCTTAGGCAGAATATAGCTCACCACTATATAGTGGGCTTGACGGGGACATTGAGGAAGAGAGGTAGCAATCAACTCTCCATGAAGATCTTCTAGAGTCAGATATTTGGAATTTAAGCCTTGAATCTGCTTTCCATCTCCTTATTTTCATAGTTTGTTCCCATCTAGATCTACCTCTAGTAAGTCAGTTAAGTATTATGGGGAAATGGTAAAGGTCTTGCCTTGGGCAATGGTAGTGAGATGGTCATCGTTATCGGCAGAGACATGAAGACCATCATAGAATTCAATGACAATATATGACACAAAGCAGAGAGAAGAAGGTGTCCCATTTCTTGCTTGAGACCCAACTGGGGAATGGTTTTTCTCTTCGGATAAAATTCTAATCGAAGAATCTCAATTTGTAGACTGGAAGATAGTTAGCAATAGGATATAGAAGACGATGGACAGTGGTTTCAGAAGTTTATTTTGAAGAAGTATCTTGAGAGAGAGCCATTTGAGGATGAAAAGAAAAAGCTTTTAAGGTTTAAGAGAGAGTTCGAGAGAAAACAGCTTAAGGAAGAAGATGAATGTGTAAGGGTTTAATCGCAGAATCTAGAGGCCTATTTATATGTAGAGGAAGAAGTTAAGACGTTTTAGAGGCCAGACGTTATAATGGAAGCAATGAATACCTAGTTTCTAACGTTAGAGTTATGATGGAGCCATTATGACCTAGTTCCAACCGGTAAAACATTTGTCGTCCTAAATAACTTTTAGTCTTTAATGCACATATTAAATACATCATGGAATTCATTTAGAGGCAACACATAGCGACGTGGGGTAAGTAGTTATAAACACGTTTAAAGCATATATACATGGCAATCAGAAGCTACCGAAGAGGATTAGACATACATATAGCTTCTCTTAGAATGTTGAATTGTTCTCTTGCCAAATACCGAAGAATTCTTTTCATGAGGGTAAATTACATACATGGTGTATAATTTTTACCTGTTATCACACTTTGGTGTACAGCCTTTAATTTTGCACACTAAAGTGTACAAACTTCAGGTGACCTCCCACTAAAATATACAGCCGGTTTTTGTGACCGGTCAACCCTGTTAACCACTTGGTCAACGTGACACCTAATCATTTTTCACTCCTTAAAAATTAAAAGTGGTCCCTACATATTATTAAGTTACTTTAATGTCCTTAATAAAAAGAATTTTTCAATTCTCTCTCCTAAAATTTATTTTGTTCAACATTATCTCTCTAAAACCTCTCTCCTCTCTCTCTCTTCACCATTTTTTCATTTTTCTGCAACTTCTCTCTCCATTTCCCTCTCTAAAAACTGGGTTTCTTCAACTCTCTCTTAAATATGGGTTTCTTCACCTCACTAAAAGAGTAAAGGCTGGCAAGCATAAGAATAAACCCCTTGCTTTACTTTTCTGAACTAGAATATGGTGAACATCAACCTTCAGCATTGAATTCATGGATATAAGTGTATCTCCTATGAGCAATGAAGAACTCAACCATTTATTATAACTGCAAATTTAGATCATAGGATTTAGAGAATTTTTTCAAAGAAGCTCCCTTCTAGCCGTTTTGCTGTTTCTTTAATGGCTTCGATTTACGAGCATCATCTGTGCAGGTTCTCTTTTTAACAAGATCAGACTGTGCTTTTTGCTCCGGCATTGATCTGACTAGAGCGGAGGATGTTTTTAAAGGTGATGATTCGCGAAGCCAAAACGGGCCGAATCATAAACACGGGCCCAATCTACACTTAGACCCATGGTCCAAGATCAAACGGGCTCCGAATAAAGGAAGCGGGTAAAGCGAATAACCACCCCGACATCCTAAACGGAGCATTAAAACTCCCACTCAAACACGTTTGTTGCCACGTAAGGGACGTGGCCTAGAAGGAGTAACCGCCCTCGGCGGTTACTTCAGAACACTTATAAAAAGACATAAGGCCAGAGGGGGAGGTATGTTCATATTTTTCCAGCAATACTATTATCAATTTACCAACCCTCCTACAAAAACTGACTTGATCGTCGGAGAGTTTTCCCGGAGATCCTGTCTCCGGTTCTGTTTTGCAGGTAACTACGGTGGAGATCATCTAATCGGATCCAGCAAGTTATCAAAAGGAGATGTGAAGGATGTTGAGGGTGATCCCATCGCTCAGATGAAGTTGTGCAAAAAGCCGATCATAGGTGCGATGAATGGATTTGTTGTGATCGCTAGATTTGAAATTACTCTCGCCTGCCATATTTTGATCGTTGTTAAAGGAGATAAGTTTATCGATTCATTGAGGAGATGTGTGAGGAGAAAGAAATTGAAATCAACCATATTCAGAAATGAGTCCATAAGATCCAAAGGAAGTCCATTAAAGAAATTGAGAGTAAATACTGATACAACAGCCCAAATAACTAAAGATGATGATCCATCCTACAAATAAAATAGAAAATAAATCAAAGGAGAAGAAAAATAAAAAGAGTAGAAAATTGTTGGATCTAGATTTTCCAGCTCTTTCTTCTACTATGGCGAGAGCTTCTCTCGCATTCAATCATGGATCTGCGTTTTTGCTTTTCTCTTGGCCACTCTCACAACAGCCCAAACAATTTTTTTTTGGTTCTGATCAAACGCATCGTTGAGAAAATCACGCCAAATCGGGTTCCGTATTTAGAGAAGCAGCCAATGTTTCCATAGTCAGCAAAGCTTTGAGAGAGAGAAACTTAGAGAGAGGGAGAGAGAGTTGTTAGATAGATAAATATAAGAGAGAGATGAGTTAAGGAGAGAGGATCTAGAGAGAGAAAGGAAAAGAGTGAGAGAGGAGTTATAAAGGAAGGTGACAATGCTATTTTAGTAATTTTATAATGGGTGTCAATTTTTTACTTTTAGAATAGTCAAATTGCTGATGTGGCAGCGTTGACCTGTGTTGACCGGTCACAAAAACCGGCTATATACTTTAGTGTACAAAATTAAAGGTTGTACACCAAAGTGTGATAACAGGTAAAGGTTGTACACCACGTATGTAATTTACCCCTATATAATGTGATTTCTTCGGGTTAGATTGATATCTTGCACATTAGCATACTGAGAATTGAATATCAGGTCTACTAGTAATAAGATAGAGTAAGGAGCCAATCATACCTCTATATAACTTGATGTCTATTAACTTACCAGACTCATCTACTAAAAGTACTGTATCTATGCTCATATGTATGGAGATTGGCTTGCAATGCTCCATGTCAAACTTCTTTAATATCTCTTTATTTTATTTAGATTGACTTATGAATATGTCATTGTTCTCTTGTTTGATTTGAAGTCCAAGAAAGAAACTTAATTCTCCCACAATGGGCATTTCAAACTCACTTTGCATATGTTTGCTAAACTCTCTACATAAAGATTCATTAGTAGGACCAAAGATAATATCATCAATATATATTTGTGCTAACATGGTATCTTTATCTTTTCTTTTAATAAATATTGATGTATTAGCTTTGCCTCTGACAAAATTCATGGTCCAAAGGAAGTTTTTCAAACATTCACACCAAGCACGTGGTGCTTGTTTCAAGCCATACAGAGCCTTTTTAAGCTTAAAGACATGGTTCAGAAGTTTAAGGTTTTCGAATCCATGAGGTTGATTCACATAAACCGCTTCATTTATGAATCCATTTAGAAATTCACTTTTAACATCTATTTGAAATAATTTAAAGTTCATGTAACTACCAAAAGCACATAAGATTCGGATAAGTTCTAACATTGCTACTAGAGAAAATGTTTATGCATAGTCAATACCTTCTTGTGGGATGTACCCTTGGGTTATACTCCTTGCTTTGTTTCTAATCATGTTTCCAGCTTCATCAAGTTTGTTTCTGAATATCCATCTGGTTTCGACAGTTTTCTTGTCCTTTGGTTTGGGTACTAGATGCCATACGTCTTCCTTCTGAATTGATCGAGCTCTTCTTACATCGTGATCATCTAGTATTCATCGTTTTCGGCTTCTTAAAAGTTCTTTGGTTCAAGAACTGAGAAGAATGCAACTTTTCTAAGAAGTCTTCAAGGCTGAATTCTTGTCATTACTGCGTTCTGGACAGTATCAATGATGTTTCTCCATATAGTGTCCTTTGAGGATTCTTACTTCCTTTAGGAGATCCTCATTTTCTGATATTGGTGTTTCAACAATTTCTGCAAGTAGATTATCGCCAACAAAGATAATATCTTGTTCAGGTTTACCTTTAGAGGCTCTAACTAGACTTTGTTCAGAAGCCTGGATTTCTTCAATAGGTGTTGAGGCTTCTTCTTTTAAGTTCTTACTTACTTTCTCTACATGGTTAGTCTCATCGAACTCAACATGAACAGATTCTTCTAATACAAGAGTTATTTTGTTGAAAATTCTATAAGCTCTACTTTTTGTTGAATAATAAGGGGAAATAGCTTCATCAGCTTTTGAATCAAATTTGGCAAGACTGCCCTTAATGTATAATATAAAACATTTACAACCAAAAGTTCTAAAATAACCGATCTTAGGCTTTCGCCCTTTCTAGAGTTCATAGGGAGTCTTTTCCAGAATAGATCTGATTAGAGCCTTAATAGCAAGTTGTGTTAACAAGTTCTCCCCAAAAATATTTCGGAAGGTTATTTTCATTTAGCATTACCCTAGCCGTTTAAAACTAGAGTTTTTTTCCTTTCAACTACCTCATTTTATTGAGGAGTTCTCGGAACAGAAAAATTATAGTCAATGCCTCTCGTTTCACAGAATTCTTCAAACGGTTGATTTCGAATTCTCCACCATTATCGCTTTTGATGTGAGATATCTTTAGGTCCTTCTCATTCTCAATCCTCTTAGAGTGTAACATCTGTAATTTTATAAAGGGTGTTTTGCAAAATAAAATTTATAATATATATTATAATTATATATATTATATATTTAAAAATAAATTTTTAACATTATTATTACTATTATTATTAAGTGGACTTTTTTTTATGAAACGTGGACCCTTATTATTATTGTTATTGTTATTATTAAGTGGACCCTTATTATTATTATTATTATTATTATTATTATTATTATTAGATTGGAGGAAATGATTTTTTTAAAAAGAAAAATCTGCAGTTTATCTTTTCTTTTTTCTAGATTTTTTTTATTATAATTTTTTTATAACTTCATATTTCGACCACATCTTAAAACAAAAATCATACCTTTAAATTCTTTATTTCGTAAGGAAGATTTTTAGACCACTATTGATATTTTTCTGACCGAAAAATATAGTGACTATAGTGGGTATTTATCACCGAAAAAGTGTTAGATCCAACCATTTAGGCGGTTTTAGTAGTGAAATGGGTGTACTTTTGGACTCCCTTGGACATTGGTTATCTTATAAGAGTCTCGATTCACGCTCCTGATAACTCCGACGAAATTTCAGCGATCGACCACCGCGTTTCGGTGAAAGTCCATGGAGCAAGCGGCGAGTCAATTAGAACCCGAACATTTTAATTAGCTTTTTGGGACGAGATGTAAACTTAATTGCTTATGTGAGTGTGTGTGTGTGTATATGTGTGTGTGTGTAAGGGTCTATTATTATGTTTTTATAGAATAATTAAATGTATGTTAAGTATTTGGTTATTAATTTAATTTGACTGTCCTCAGATGTATAATTATATTGTTGCAAATTAAGAATTCATGAATTAGAAAAATACACTATATTGATGGTTAATACCTTGTTCTTTTTTACTACACTGAAATTAAATGAACTGAACTGAATAATACTTAAATTAATTTAACTTAACTTAACTTAACTGTACCAAATAATTATAATTATAATTATAATAAATTATATATAATGATAAATTATATATATAAATAATGATATATTATATATAAAAAATTATAATTATAATAAAAAATGATAAATTATATATATAATAAATTATAAACTATATATAATCAATTATAATTATAATAAATAATGATTAATTATATATAAATAATACTAAATTATAAATTATAATAATAATAATAAAATATATAAATAATTATAATAAATAGTGATGAATTATATATAAATAATGCTAAATTATAAATTATAAATAATAATAATAATAAATTATATATAAATAATTATAATTATAATAATTAATGATAAATTACTGAACTGAAATTAAATTAAATTAACTGAACTTAAATTAACTTAACTTAACTAAATTTAATGCTACTGAACTGAACTAAACCGAACTTACTTATACTGAAATTAAGTAAGTAAAAAAGAACAAAGCCTAAGTGTTGTTATCAATCTTGTTGTGAAATAATTTATAGGATGAATATTATTAATTAGAGAAATCCTCTTAAATAGTTAGTTTAAGTGAATATATACAATGGTCTGGATGTTTGATAAATGTGATCATATGCACCAGTCTTGGAAGGCAGGCGATAGGGTGTTATTTTACTCTAATTGAGCTTGTACTGTGTCCTGAAACTAGGGGCGATAACAGTGCCATGTTATTGAGATAATCATTATGAGTTTAAAAGGGTACATATCCTGAAACTAGGGGCGATAATGTACACCTACGTTAGAATATTGTCAATCGTGAGACCATTAGGTATATTTCACTTAGGTCTAACTAGGCCCTTTAAAACAACATAATCAATTATAGTTTTATTGTTTGAAGTAAATCGAGTGGAGTCATATACGAGATGTTATGTTTATATTTATTCTTGATTAATTGAATGTTCGATTGTTTGATTAATTAAATGTAAGATGCATGAAATTAATTGTATAATGTATATATACACACTTATGTATATAAATATAGGTATTTATGTTTATTGAGTAGGCAGCTCACTCATTTCCACGTTGAAATTTTCAGGCTAGGTTCAGAAGATTCCCATTTGCTAGTTTTCTCAATTTCATTCTGCATTAGGTTAGCCAGCACAAGCGTCTCGTTCCCATTAGCAAATTTTATAGACACTCTTTAGGATTTAATATATGGATGAACTGGATTATTTTGTTTAGATTAAGTGAATTTTCATTGATCGATTAAATTGTTTCATTAGTTATTTAGACTTTTGAGTATGGGTTTTTGATAGGCAATAATGGATAAGGATACATTATTTGGTTGTGTTGTTGTATGTGTGCAATTATGATGATTGCTTGGGTTTCCGTGTGTTTTAATATAATCTGGGATGGGGGTTACATTTAATGGTATCATTGCGTTAGTTTTACAATTCCTAGGAAGTATTAGATATGTTGTGAAATTCCTATGATCCAGAACATGATATAAATATTCACGCATGAACATCACATTTAGCATCCACATTGAGGAATCATATCATCCAACGTAAATGTTGGTGCTGGCCAAACATCAGAGTCGGTAATGTATCACGCTATTAAAGTAGCATAGCATGATAAGTTATAATCTTTCTTGCTTTTAAAGTGATGTCTGGTAAAGAATTCTGAGGTCGAAATTTCTTTCAACGAGGGTAGAGCTGTAACATCCGTAATTTTATAAAGAGTGTTTTGCAAAATAAAATTTATAGTATATATTATATATTAGAAATAAAAAATTTAACATTATTATTATTAAGTGGACCCTTCTTATATTATTATTATTATTAGGCAGGAGGAAACAATTTTTTTTAAGAAGAAAAACTTGCAGTTTATCTTTTCTTTTTTTCTAAATTCTTTTTATCATAATTTTCTTCATAACTCCATATTCCGGCCACCTCTTGAAACAAAAAATCATATCGTTAAATTCATTATTTCGTAAGAAAAATTTTAAGACCACTATTAATATTTTTCTGACCGAAAAATATAGTGACCAGAGTGGGTATTCATCACCGAAAAACTGTTAGATCCCAACCGTTTAGGCGGTTTTAGTAGTGAAAGGGGTGTGTTTTTGGACTTCCATTGACATTGGCTATCTCGTTGTAGTCTCCATTCACTCTCCCGACAACTCTGATGAAATTCTGGCGATTGACCACTACATTGTTATGAAACTCTAGGGAGCAAGTGACAGGTCAATTAGAACTCGAATAATTTAATTAGCTTTTTGGGACGGGAGGTAAACTTAATTGCTTATGTTTATATAATGACCACATGAATTTGGTCATTCACCGTTAGATCTAAGCTTATTAAATCTAAGTCTTAGGATGCTTTGAATCTCTACACTAAGATTCTAATAAGCCTAGATCTAACGGTGAATGACCAAATACTACATTATTACTAAGGTCCATGTGATCAAAACCGTGTATATATATATATATATATATATATATATATATATATGTGTGTGTGTGTGTGTGTGTGTGTGTGTGTGTGTGTGTGGATCTATTGTTATGTTGTCATAGAATAATAAAATGTATGTTGAGTATTTGGTTATCAATTTAATCTGACTGTCTTATGATGTGTACTTATATTGTTGCAAATTAAGAATTAATGAATTGGACAAATAAACCATATTGATGGTTAAGGGTTGTTATCAATCTTGTTGTGAAATAATTTATAGGATGAATATTATTAATTAGAGAAATCCTCTTAAATAGTTAGTTTAAATGAATATATACAATAGTCTAGAGATTTGATAAATGTTATCACAGGCACCTGTCTCGGAAGGGAGGCGATAGGTTGTTATTTTGCTCTAATTGAGCTTGTACTGTGTCCTAAAACTAAGGGTGATAGCGGTATCTTGTTATTGAAATAATCATTATGAGTTTAAAAGACACGCCAGTCAAGTCGACCAAATAAGAAAAACACACTACTTTTTGAGGTTACATGAAAGAAAAAAATGTTGATTCATGTCCTTACTGTCTTACATAAAAACCCATCTCCACTGTCCAATTTTCTCGCTTTCACTTCATCATCATCAACAACAACCATCAGTCTCAAAAACTGCTAAAACAAAGTTCTATGTCATTTTTGCTTAAATTCTTTGACATGATTAACAAAACGACACTTCAATTTCATTATCTCTATCTAAGACACAGATGCAATTTCAATACAATAAGCATTATAGCTAATCCACTCCTCTTCTTCTTATTCTCTTTAATTAATATAAATAACTCACACAAACTCATCGGGATTTTGTAGAAATCTCTTTAATTAAGTTAATTAATTCTGATTAATTTGGTAGCAACAATAGAATCAAAGAATAACATTAGGGAAGCAACGATCACCATTAAAGACGATCACAAAGGAAACGGAATTGCTTCTCCTCCTGTAAGTGGTAAAGCGGGTGTGGTGGAAAAGGGATTAAGATTAAGGATTAAGAATTAAGAATTATTAAGACCGATCACTATCCAGCTTTATGCAAGAAACAAATAGTAAACCAACATCATAAATCAAATAAGATTAAGAATTAGATTAAATACTCAGAAATCGCCCTTTTTAATCAGCTTGATATGAGTTTAGTGGAAGAACAGTTTCACAAATCACAACAGCAGCAAAAGAATTAGAAATAAATTAGTGGAAGAAAAAAATGACTTAGCTTTAGCCAGAGTCATGGATGGAACCATGACTGGTGATGATCAGCATCGAAGACTTGGACAGATGGAATGAAGAGTGATGACCATTCATTTTAGGGATTTCAAAATTCAGGAGAAATTCAGACTTCATATAGAAGTTGAGGGATTGGGTTTGGGACTTTGGCTCGGTTGGGGTCGACAATTACAACTTAAAAAGCATTTATTTTTATGTTTTTTCCTTTATTTCTTTAACAAAACCACGATGTCCCACATTTAAGTGGAATGGTGCGTTTTGTTTAAAAAGAAAGAAACAAAGCATAAAACAAACCATCTTTTTCAACCTTTAGTTAAGACGTGAAACATCAGTAACGACGAGGTCACCGCCGGCAATGGAAGGGGCAAAGCTCCAAATATCCAAAAATTACAATCAAGGGGTCAAAATTTTTCCAAAACTCTATGGGGGACAGGGCCCCCGTTGCCCCCATTGTAAATCCATTATTGAGCTCACCCATTGCCACGTTGAAATTTTCAGACTAGGTTCAGAAGATTCCCATTTGCTAGTTTTCTCAGTCTCATTCTACATTCAGGTTGGACAACATAAGCTTCTCATTCCAATTAGCAAATTTTATGGACACTCTTTAGGATTTAATATATGGTTGAACTAGATTATTTTGTTTAGATTAAGTGAATTTTTATTGATAGATTAAATTGTTTCATTAGTTATTTAGACTTTTGAGAATGGGATTTTTTATAGGCAATAATGAATAAGGAGAATTTATTTGCTTCTGTTGTTGTTTGTGTGCAATTATGATGATTGCTTGGATTTTCGTGTGTTTTTAATGTAACTCGGGACGAGGGTACATTTAATGGTATTAGAGTATCAGTTTTACGATTCCTAGATAGTATTAGATATGTTGTGAAATTCCTATGATCCAGAACATGACATAAACATTCATGCATGAGCATCATATTTAGCATCCGCATTAAGGAATCATATCATCCAATGTAAATGATGGTGCAGGCCAAACATCTAGTACAGAGTCGATAATGTATCACGCTATTAGGGTAGCGTAAACATGATAAGTTATAATGTTTCTTTTTTTGGTAGGAGATAAGTTATAATGTTTCTTGCTTTTAAGCTGGTGTCTGATAAAGAATTTCGAGGCCGAAATTTCTTTCAAAGACGGTAGAACTGTAGCATCCATAATTTTATCAAAGTGTTTTGCAAAATAAAATTTATAGTATATATATTATATATTAGAAAATAAATTTTTAACATTATTATTATTATTATTATTATTATTAAGTAGACCCTTATTATTATTATTATTATTATTATTATTATTATTAGGAGGAGGAGGAGGTAGGAGGAAACGATTTATTTTAAAAAGAAAAACTTGGAGATCATTTTTTTTCTTTTTTTTTTAAATTCTTTTTATCATAATTTTCATAACTCCATATTCTGGCCACCTCTTGAAACAAAAATCGTATAGTTAAATTCTTTATTTGGTAAGGAATATTTTAAGACCACTATTGATATTTTTCTAACTGAAAAATATAGTGACCAGAGTGGGTATTTATCACCAGAAAAGTATTAGATCCAACCATTTAGGCGGTTTTAGTAATGAAATGGTTGTACTTTTGGACTCTCGTGGATATTGGCTATCTTGTAGTAGTCTCAATTCACGCTCCCGACAATTCCGGTGAAATTTTATCGACGGGTCAATTAGAACCCGAACAATTTAATTAACTTTTTGAGACGAGAGGTAAACTTAATTGCTTATGTTTATATATATAATATATATGTATATATATCTGTGTGTGTGAGGGTTTATTGTTATGTTATCATAGAATAATAAAATGTATATTAAATATATGTTGAGTACTTGATTATCAATTTAATCTGACAATTTTGAGATGTGTACTTATATTGTTGCAAATTGAGAATTCGTGAATTGGACATATAAACCATATTGATGGTGGATATGGTAATTAATGGTTTTTGGGCTTAACAAACTAAGACTCGGGCCCATTAAGTAACCAAACATTGACCCAACCCACTAAGAGGGCTCCTTTCGGAAGAATGAGTTAAGCAATATGCAAAAGAAGCTTCGAACTTCAAAGTATGTGCTCAACTCTACTTTATTGTGGATTTATAGGGTCTGAAGCCTAGAATGAGCTAACATGTGTATAAGCACACAAGCTCAATGGTAAATAATTATATATAAATAGCACAGAAATGGGAATAGCATGTATGTGATCTAATATTCATCTTTCTACTACTATATTGCTTTCAAGTTAGTATTCTCTCTAAGATACCTTACTGACTTAAGCATCGGAGAGGGTTCACCGGATTTCGGCCCCTGTCTGATGGTGTTTTGTGTTCTCAGGTCATCAGAAGTCATTTTTCAAGTCAATTTGGATATTCTTATATCAATTGGTGCGGTGAGCGTGGAAGTTCCCCGGGAAATATGGTTCTAGTTCATAGTTCAGTCGTCAATCCCGCAAATCAACCTTTGGAGCAATCCGTAGTGCAGCTTGGAATTCAATCTAATTAATGGGTTACTGACATTCCTAGTTATTCAGCCGCTCCTCATCGTGGCTTGGTGGACTCCTGTAATAATCCACTCCCTCCTTTAAATTTGTTCTTTTTTCTTTCATGTTGCAGGTAATTCTAACAATATCTCTTCATGATGAAATCATAGCCCGATTAAAGGAAATGGCCGAAGAGAATGAGGCTATTGAACACAACAAAAAGCCGAACTCCAAAAGCAGGCCATTAACTCTTGATGGTGCTGAAATGACTCCTGAAACACCTTCCATACACCCACAAAATATTCTAGACATATTGTCAATGCCATCCATCCTCAACTCCTCCGTGATTCCAACTCCATAAGAGGGCATACCCGAGGATGGCTTTCTATCTTCAGTCACTCCACCAACTGCTAATAATGGAACTGACATCACCACTCCACCTTCTCTGGGTGCATTTGGAGATACTCTCATTATTCTTAAGCCCGAAGTTGCTGCTCCTGATCATGCCATTGATTTGATTTCTTCATCCGAAGCAACTATATCGATCCCAACTTCCATAAAAACTATTGGAGAAAGATGTGAAAGAAAAATTATTACCGAAGCTTAAGTTGTCTCGTCCTCCAAAAAACCAGTTGAAGAATAATGTGGCTTTTCATACTCAGATTCGAACGTATCTAACACCGACGAATTACTTCGTTTCGAGAAATTAATTGAGAAAGAGGTTGAACGAACCCACCGATTAAAGAAGACATATGTTCCTCTTCCTACAACTTTTCCTTTTGCTACAAAACATTCTCAAACTGGGGAAATTGAAATAACAAGCTCTGAAGATCCCATCTTGAAAAAACGCTAGGTCTCGAAGGAAGAAATGACTAAACGAAAAGTTGTCAGTAAAGACATGCTTCCTCCTAAAGTAAATCCAAGAACGGTCAATCAAGTGACTGATGCAGTCAATTTGGAGATGCTGGAAATGTTCCACCAATATGATCGTCTAGAGGTGCCGATTCAACCTTTTATTTCAATCATTATTATATAATCACCTTTTAACTGTAATCGTTTTTGTAGCTATGGCATAAACTGTTCGGGAAGCATGTGTCACTCAAAATCCCAGGAATTATAGAAGACATATCTCGGCTTGCCATAATGCCAAATGACGCTGAGTACTTTGAGCATTTGGATGTATATTCGGCATGCCGATAAGTCTTAAAACGAAAAGGAGTTGTGAGTTACATGATTATTACCCTTTATACTTCCGTATGTTTCTGTCTTTTATTAACCTTTCTCCTTTTGTATGATTTTCAGGATCAATTTGTCACAACCCTTTTACCTGAGCAATATCATCTTTTAGCTGAAAAATACAATGAACATCATGAAAAGCTTCAGAGCCAGATTTCGCTGACTACTCATAATGCAAATGCCTTGAAACAATTAAAAACTGAACCTGCCGAAGCCAAACAAGAAAGTGAAAAGGCTAAGGCCGAGAAACAAGATACACAACAGAGTGAAAAAATAGCTTTGCAAAAGCTAAAGAAGCCTCAAACTTGGATGTTTTAATTCAAAGTCATTACTATCAGAGTAATAAAGACGGTTCCTTAACCGAAGAAGCCCTAAAGAGCTTTTCAAAAGGCTTTTTGGAGGGCTCCTGATATGGTAATTAATGACTTTTGGGCTTAACAAACTAAGATCCAGACCCATTAAGTAACCAAACATCGACCTAGCCCATTAAAAGGGCTTCTTTCGGAAGAATGTATTAAGCAATATGCATGAGAAGCTTCAGACTTCAAAAGATGCGCTCAACTCTGCTTCATTGTGGAATTATAGGGTCTGAATCTTCAACACGCCTCTTAAGTCATAAATTGGCTCTTTTTCCCGAGTATAGTTGTGGGAAACATCTTGCATATTGGTTTGAGCCTATAAATGAACCGTTGGAACAATAGGTGGGTTAGGCATGTTCCCATTTGCGGCTCGGAATGTTGGAAGGTTTGGGAATGTTTTCCTCAACGGTAGAATTTGGTACTTTTATCTAAGTTGGCGTCTAATATAATATACATTTACATACATAAATTAATTAATAATAATAGAATAAATTCATTATTTTGATTAAAAAAAATAAATTCATTATTTTATATTTTATTAAATTAAATAAGTCACAATAAATCTTTGTAACATGTACATTCAAATTAATTTTTTTTATGGGAATTAAAATTATAAATTTAAGACGTGCTATAGAATTTCTTTTTTATTTTTTTTAAGGGAAAATATAATTTTTATTTACCTTTTTTATTTCCTGAAAATATAGGAAAGAGAGAGAGAGAGAGAGAGAGAGAGGTAAGATCTAAAAAGAGGGATGGAGATGCAATTGTGAATTTGTGCGAAATGAAACCGTGATAGATGAAGAAAAAACCCAATTACAGTCGATTTTAGTAATATTCGTTTGCAATCTCTCCATTAAACGGAAGAAGGAGATCATCAAAGCTTAATTATGGGAGCGGAAGAAACCCTAGGTGCAGCACAACCGGCAAGGCCTATCGCCGCTCCTATAATCTTTCTTATTGTCATCGCTTTCCACTTCATTACCTGGGGGCTTGAACGCTCGCAGAAGGTACCTTTTTCACACATCAATACTTGTTCTCGATTTCCAAATCTTTGTAATCGGAATAACTGATGGCTTTTAATATATAAGTTTTGGGACTGATTTATGCGGATTTATCCCTTTGATGTCAAATAACGGTGAATTTTGGATGCTGCTGTTATTACAAGGATTTGTTTAGAAGCTAAACTTGTCGTTATTGGATTTTTAATCCATCTTATATATCATGGTTCCTTGTTAATTTTTAAGTAGAGTTGCATTAGGCTTTTCTTAATAACGACATTTCGGATTTAATTTCTTTAGGAGGGTGCTGGTTACCATATATTAATTTTGACTCAAGCAAATTTGTGTCCTCTAGTTATATGTTATGGTGTTGGTGATCCCACTGGACTTACGTAATGAAGAGATAGAATATTGGAGAAAGATGGGGATCATGAATAATGATGCGGAGACAGACGATTCATGTCATACGAAATTTATATTGCTGATTATTGATGTGCTTAGTCTCACAAGTAAAAGTTTAATTGGACTTTTGAACCAGAACTTACTGAAATTGGGCATAATATATTTTTGTACCATACTCTGAAATGTTAACTAGTTGGACTCCTAAAATATATCTAAAGTCGATGCTTGAAGAAATTCTCTGTTGAAAATTTTCCTTTGTGCACTTTGTGTCCCTAATACTAATAGCACTGTTCATATGAAAGATGTATTTTCTGAATTAAAATGTACGTTCTTTTCAGAGAGCATCCATGAATGCGAAAGCAATTCAGTTACGTACAGAAATAAAGCAACTGCTGAAAGAGGCGAGCACCTTGGCACAGTGAGTCACTCTTTTGACTAAATGATGTGCATGATTTGGTAGTTTGGCTTTTGGAAGCCAATACTGTTAGTTTATTATATTCTGATGCCAAATTTCCAGTAGCATCAAATAAGGGTGGATTTTGTTTTTGTTTGCATTGAGTGCATCACTTTTGCTATTTAATACATAATAATCACCTCAAGCTTCATCCGTGTGCTTGAATAGCCTCCAAAAGAGTCTACAATTAAGTTGAGTTCCAGTAACGACATGGATAGAATTTTCTATTGTTGAAGTAAGTTCGGTAATTTTAGTAGGAAAAAGTGCTGTGTGTGATTGGCTTATCTATTGGTTTCAGGCCATCAACATTTGCTCAGGCAGCAAAACTTAGGAGGTTGGCAGCTGCAAAGGAGAAGGAACTTACAAATTGTAAGGCTATATGCTGTGCATAATTACTGTTCCAATAAGACATCTGGATGTTTATAATTGACAATTTAAATGATCACAAGTTTTAAGCCATCTATGTTCATATGTTGTATAAACGTACAGGTCAGTTGATGCTCAAAAATAGATTATTGTATTCATTTTTCTTTTTTATCTCAATGACGGCAAGTGTACACATCTATTGGTAGGCTTTATTGTGCATGTAGATCTATACTGCTATTTTTTAAGCTTCTCATCTCTGTATACGCACACGCACACATTAAAATAGTCCTGGTGATTCTTTTTATATGAGTAGGTTGTCTGGTATCCTAATTTTGTCAATTTGTCACGTCCTGCTGTTTTATGCATTTAGGTTTCATCAATTCATATAATAATTATGCGGAGGAGATAGAGCTGTACTCCATAGTTATTAAAGGCGCGCCTGAGGCGCGCCTATGGCGCACCAGGCGCAGGCCTTAGCGCCATGGCAGCCCCATGGCGAGGCGCAATCGCCATGGCGCGCGCCTGGTGCGCCATTTTGTGCCAAATGCAATTGCCAAAGGCGCACCAAGGCGCGCCTTGGCAGTTAGAGGCAGTTATGGGCAGTTTTTTTAATATATCTGGGATGAAGCACATGTTCTATTAACAAAAAGTATTAAAGAGGAGAGAGATTATACGTTTTAAACTAATTAGAAGACGAAGAGACAGAGTCATTTGAAGAGTTGAAGATGAAACTCTAACATGGGGTTTAGTTGGTAAGGCTGCTGGAGTTGAAGAGATTGCATATAACACTAGAAGAGTAGGAAAAAAGGCTAAAGTATCATCTTCCAAGGATCGAGGAAAAGCCCATGTAGTTGTTCGAGATGAGGATGAAGAGGATCAGTTTGATGATGACGCTTTAGATGAGGAGTGTGATAGTGATGATGATGAGTGATGGATTTGGAGAGTTTTGATTAGGAGTAGAACTTAGGAATTAGTATTCAACTTTAAAGTTTGCTAATATGGGGTTTATTTTGCATTTTAAATTTATTTATGCTTAAGATATTTTCATGATTTAGCATTCATTGCATTTTTATGTTAGTTTTATAGTTCTATAATTTTTATTTTTGTCGGTGCGCCATCGCCGTGCGCCATGCGCCAAGGCTCCAGGACCCTTTGCGCCTTAGTGCGCCATGCGCCTTTAATAACTATGCTGTACTCTAAAACCTATATTTTCCATCCAGGTCAAGAAACACACACTAAAGAGCTGAAGTCATCTTTTGAATATTATCTTCAAATAATATTTGTCGTAAAGGTAATAGTTCATTTGCTGAATCTTTTTTGCAAAATAATACTTGTGTTCCAGTTAGGCCTAAATGAGATTGTTTTCTGTCCAGATTGTGACATACTTTCTACTTGTTTGCTGGTTTTGGAGGACCCCTGTTGCTGCAATATCTTGGCGACTGGTGCATCCATTTGGTAATACATTACAATTCACTAATCTATCCATCACGTTAATTGAGCATTATGCATGTTGCTCATTTTCTTGATCTGAGTCGCGGGATTTGAGGTTAAAATGTCTGTTTAATAACAGTTAATTGATAAAACTACATGCGGATGCAAGGGGAATTGAAAACCAATAATGGCAAAACAGGAATAATCACAAGAACAATAACTAAATAATAGTTTACCGCAGAAGTAAGAGAAAACTCAGAGATGGAAAAGATGGAGATGTTAGTATATTATTGTAGTCTGCCAATAGACTTTAGAGAAAGCAATGACAAACTAGTACGATAAATGGACTAAGCTAGTCACAAGCACAATACCTAAGCTATCCTTTCGTCCTCACTACTACAACATTCCCTTCCTGATTTGGTTTCTTGCGCCTATTATACACCCTCTAAGTGTTAGGCCCAAGCGGTGTTTAAATCATGGTCATGCCCATGTAGTGAGAATTTGAGCAGTGGGCAACGGAACTGGCTGGAAGGCTTATGAGTGTTGTTTATAAATGCTTGATTCATTAGATTTCGCTATTTGCAGGAAAGCTCCTATCTTGGGGTGGGGGATTTTATTCATCGGACATTGTATTGGTAACGATTTTGAATTCCCCTTAGTTCATTTTTTTTGCTTAACTCCTTTTGAAGAGACTCCTGTACTCAGAGGGGCTCTCTCTCTCTCTCTCTCTCTCTCTCTCTCTTGGGTTGTAATACTGTAATGAGTGTTGTGGTGTGGGTGCAGGTTGGAATTATACCTTGGTTGGTATTAACAACCAGGGTCAGCAAATTCGTCAGCTATGTCTTCCAGTACTAGAATGCAAATGATGTGTATGCATATTTTTTGACCTAATTATTTGCAAATAGTGAAGGTGAAGGCTCCATTTTTGCCAGCGTACGATCTACGGACATCTCTTTGGTCTGTATAAAATTCAATTTCCTTTTGTTTTGAGTAGGTAATTGGCTTGATTTCTCTATTACATTCTTTGTAGTCCCGTTAACAGACGAATACATGGTTGACCTCCGAATTAGCAGACTAATCATTCCATCTCTATATAACATTGAATGAGTTTGTGTTATATTTAACTCAGAACCATTGAATTGAATTAAAGTTATTAATAATGCTATTGTCCGTTTTCAATTATATATAATGCAAAAGGAAGAATAGAGAAAATAAGTTTGTTGTGACCAATTGAGAATGAGAAAGCACCGTACCGTGCCCATAAAATCATAGCAAAGATGAAATACAGATAGAGGAACCCTACCTGAAAAACATCCCTTCAATTACAGGGTAAATGGGATGATATGAAAATGTTATTAGAATTAGGGTCAAGACATGTCTAAGCTTTATGTTTATTATATCCCAATAAAATACATTTACAAGAACGCAGATAACACAAACATACCAGAACACTTCTGGAGTACGCTCTTACTTTTAAGACCAATTATTACAAATGCCTCTAGTAGTGATTGTTTTATCTTTTGCAATGGACAACCAATTCATAATGTAAATTGTTGTTTCAAAAGCACAGGTCCAAAAGGTTAATGGAATATATGAAATGATGAATTAATGCTACACCGGTTATAACAATGTTTTTGTTCACTACAATCATTTTGTTTTGTTATGTACGGGCGGAAGCTTGTTTGAGTAATCTCATTCTTTGAGTAATCCCCTTAGCTTTTGCCTACGAGCTTTTACGTTTGAACTTAATTAACGTTGATAATTTCCAACACTAATACAATTAACATAAATAATGTGACAAAATTGGGACAGTTTTTTTTCTTGTATATTTATTATATATAGATAATATAAAACGATTATAACAAGAAAAGCCAAAGCGTCACCTATAAACTTAACGCTTGATATCACTTCCCTATCAGAACGGATTATCAGAAGCACTTGATGGAACGGCTAAATCATTTATCTACTACTGTAAAAAATTGAACAAATATTTGTTAATGCCTTGAATCAGTATAATACACTGACAGGGAGCAACAGGGTCTCGACTCCTAAATTGTGTTTCAGTTGTCTATTTAGATTCGACATCGTGGGTTTCAAGTCGGTTTAGGTTAGACATCGTGGGTACTATATATACCCTATTATGTAAACCTAATTTGTAATCTGATTTTTCACCTCTTAATAAATATTATTCTCCTTGTGCCCGTGGACTAGTCAACACAACGTTAGTTGAACCATGTAAATCTGTGTTTTGATTGTTTGTTTATTTATCTTTTGTTAAATCCACACAACGATTTGAATGACATATTTTTATAAATGAAGTTCAATACATATTCTTAATAATAGTTAGGATAAAATTCAAAATAGACATTTTTAGATTTGAAAAAGGATGAAACGGAAAGTAAATTTGGCAAGAAAATGGCATGTGAAGAATATTATGTAAAGATGAAGGACGATTGGATAAATGAATGGAAGATTTACCAAAGTTTTGAGATAAAGAGTCTTATCGTTGTCAATAGTTACTTCACCAGTGCCATTATAACACACCGTTGATTCCAAGTTTCCCAATGTGTGCAGTAAGATGGTGAGTAGTGTCAATGCCAATTACACAGGATAATGAGGGAGGTTGGGAAGTTTGGGCGATTTAGAAGTCGGTTTTATTGCCTGATTTCAGTAATAGGGGGTGTTAAAATAGGTTATCATGTCGTAATCATGTCATGTGATATACATTCCAATGGTCCGAAAAATCCAAGTATGAAAGTCCCCTGCAACAAAATCCTCAAACATACTATTAGGCACTAAACGGACGGAGCCAAACAATTCTGGCATGGGAGCAATCTCTAATAGCTTGAGTGATTGATTTATCCCCAAGCTCTCATCTGCTAGAAATGGCAAAATCACACAAATGCCTTCTCATCCTCCCAGAGTCGGTAAGTAGTTGTTTTCCAACTAGCCATAAAAAAAGGCTCCAATGCGTTGAGGACCGAGCCGAAGCCATAAATTCTTCCAAGATAATAGAATGAGGAAGAATGGAACTCCACTTACAGTTCCCTGCATTATCAATCATGTCTTTCACCTACACCTCATGTAAATCAACTGGAACCGAAGCTGAAGCTGAAGCAAGAACGGACTAAGTCGCGCACCCACTATCAGTCCAAAAACGGACTAAAAAACCATCGCCTATGGGACAAAAATGAGACTATATTTGCACGTATACATAAATAACTGCTTCTAAGTTTAAGATTCCAGAACCATAATTCGATATTCGAACTCTGTAAACAAGTAGTGCAAGTGTCTCAGAAGAATGGAAGACTCAATTGGACATAATCACAAGTAAAATCAAAGACTACAAATCTAAACTGCAGACGACTTTGCGATCTGACAAAAGGATTCAATTCATTCATCAAAACATCAGACTGAACTAGTAAACATGGGAGTCATTTTTAACATGCCAGAACAAAAACAGAATCGAATACCCGGAAAAAAGGAAAGAAAAACCTTTCAAACACTAGAGAGGGAGAAAAGATAACTCTCCTGTTACAGCTTGGCCCATAAAATCTCTCTTACGAGTTAAAAACTGGGATATTTGATGCCACGGCAATAATAATGGCATAGGAAAAATTGTAAATTATGATAATCTAGAAACTAAAAAGTCCAAAAAGAAAAAGAAGCAAAATAGCTCTCTGTTAGCGATCCTTGCAGAAGTCCTCTTTGATGTCTGCCCACTACAATTTGGAGAGAAAGGTATCCATATAATTTGAAAGTCAAGAATATATTTACAATAATTTAATTTATACGCGATAACATGTTAAACTTGATCTTAAAATATTGCATAAATACTAGAACTTGTATAAAAAGTATAGTGATTCCCACAGCTATGGAGATCACTATGCAGTAGGTAGAGCACTAGCCCTAGTCCCCATCCCCACTAAGAGGGGGGGAATACTCCATCCCATCTACTTACAGAATTTTTCCATTCCTATTAGGGATTCTCCGCCTCATTAACATCCATAATTTAATAAAATGGCATACTCAATGGAGATGCAATCTGGTAGAAACAAAATTTACCAAGCTTTTGGTGAAAGTTTATGTCAATCAACTTTCCATCCCAAACTCCTCCAGACACTCCGCAGCATGCTCGATTGTGCTAACCTGAAAAGGTAGAGCACTCATCAACTGAGAGATAATCAAAGGATACAAAATAACAACAAATTCTACATTATACGTCTGGCTTAGTTGTGTCTGCTGATACAGATGGTTCCTTGCATTCAAATTAAACATCTGATAGGGCAACTAAGCCTAACCTTCTCATTTTCATCATTGCATATGCACATCCATTATCCAAGTGTTAAATAATATAAAAAGACTCAACCTGACAAAATTGATGGAGTACAAACCACAGATGCTAAAATTACTAAAAGGTGGAAAGAATTTGATAATAGTTCAGGCTATTCTACTCCTAAATGACCATAAAAATGAATAGACCTTGATATGCAAATATGAATCACATAAGATGAGCTCAGTGCATACTCAACATTGGCTTTCGTCTCGGTAGGCTGTATTATTCTACATCTCAAAAGCCCCAAGCTGTGCCATCTCTTTTTCGTGGATGCCCTTGTATCTTAGATAAATAAGTGGACCAGAATCCAACGTAATCAACTCAAGGCTTATTAAAAAAAAAAGGAAAAGAACTGTTATATTAAATACAATCAGATTTGTAGTTGACAATTGGATATTACTAACAATTTTAGCGTCGTAGGAGGAACAAGTGCTACATGTAATGGAGATTGAGCTGCCTCCATAAACCCTAAACTCTGGCAGTTGAAACTATGATTTATTTGTGATCATTCTTGCATAAAACATTCCCTATTCTAACCATCAGTTAAACCCCAAGGGAATAACCATTGTAATAAAGTAAAACCTTACATCTTCTAAAAATTATACAATCAGAAAAAGATCAGTAAGATATTCCAGGTTGGCAGCTTCTATTTTTCGCTGTCTTCAACTTTTCCATAGATGTTTCATCTTTATGTCATCATATGTACCCACATTCTGACCTCATTGTTATAACAACTCCCTCATCTTGCTGTTTAATTGGAAGCTCTAATCCTGCAGATACTGGAGAATAATTAGAAACCCACCCATTGTTACTCTAAACAGTCATCAAAAGTCAAATATCACAAATCATTCAAAACCTTCTAAGTTTAAGATGGATCCAACAGAATATCCAAGGACATAGATTAGCACAACATAACTTGATCATATTTGAAAAGCTGAAATAAAGGGCGGCCCGGTGCACTACGCGTCCCTGCTGAGCGAGGGTCCGGGGAGGGGTCCCACCACAAGGGTGTACTGTGAGCAAGCCTTCCCCTACCAATTTATTTGGCAAGAGGCCGCTTCTAAGACTCGAACCCATGACCTCTCGGTCACACGACAACAACGTTTACCGCTGCGCCAAGGCTCGCCCTCATTTGAAAAGCTGAAATAAATAAATAAAATGAACAACCGGCCAAATGGGGGGGGATCGTCACTAAAGTACTCCATCTCTTCATCCAAAAGTTCAAGAGAAACCCTCAAGAATGAACCAGAAAGTAACCCGAAGCGTACCATAGGCCAAGTAGAATTTGCTCAACCAAATATCATAGATATATTATGCGGACTGCCCCTTTGTTCAGTGACAGGTTATCAGATCATAACCGTGTATATTCATTCATCAAGTCTAGCTTTAGCCTGACCAAGCCCTTACAAGCTTCAGCAACTTTACTCTGAGCTAACTCAAAGAAAGACCTAATAAGCATCTTAAATTTCAAGCAGGTATCCCAATTAACACCAAATAATACAAAACATTTTGCCACTAGAACTGCTTGTCCCAAGCACTAGCCTGACACAACACAGATGTTAAAGGTCCTCTCTTCGAAGAGGAACTGAATGCAAATTAACATTTTACTTAGAGATGTTAACATATATGACACATATCATAGTCCAACATGCACATTTACAAGTCTCAGTTGAAAAGTAAAAAATCAAAGCATTACAGTATTTACCTTGTTAAGAAAAAAAGGAAAAGCTAGCTCCTTTTCTAGTTCAGAATAGGTTAAGCCTTAGATTTCTTCTGCTCTATCATATACTCTGTAAGTAGTTCTGCTTTCCTTCTCATTCCCTCAATCATCTCTTCAGTGGCCTCAGTTATCTGCTTTGGCAAGTGGACTTCCATAAAATCAAACCACTGACCTAGCGTCATCTTCTCCCAATCCACTGTTTCCTTCCCTAATCCTAAATTCTCACTGTCATTTACTTGTGCCTGATCACCACTCTCTTTAAGACGAGGTCCAGTCCCAGCATCTTCAGACTTCCTTTCTGTGTCCAATCCATCTTTCTTCTCCTCATCTCTTATAGTCTTATCTTCGGTAACTTTCTCCTCTAAATCCACTGTTTCCTGCCGTAATCCCAAATTCTCACTGCCATTTACTTGTGCCTGATCAACACTCTCTTTAAGACGAGGTCCAGTCCCAGCATCTTCAGACTTCCTTTCTGTATCCAATCCATCTTTCTTGTCCTCATCTCTCATATTCTTATCTCCCGTAACTTCAACTTCATTTGCCTGTTCTCGCGCGCCGTCTTGTGAATTAAATGCTAAATCCGCTCTCTTCTCTTCTGTAACACCAACTTGAACAATTTCCAGCGGTAATTCCTGCAAATTCTTTCTTCTCCCCCTGCCTTGGCGCGTCATTCTACCGCATTCCCCGCCCAAATTCTCCGATATCAAACAATTATTGTTTCTCCTGCTTCGAGTAACCCTTACATTAACGCTCTCCGTCTCTGGTTTCTCAGCTACGGTGCCCCTATTTTCCAATTGCTTATCAGAGGTCAGGCTATTATCATCCTTTCTGCTCCGAGTAATCTCCGGTTTCTCAGCAACTGCGCCTACATTTTCTGACACCTTAACAACCTCAGGAACCCTATCCAAAACCCTGCCTTTCCTCGCTCTTCCTCTTCTCGGTTTCTCCTCCACAGGTGCACTTTCCTCCAATTTTTCAACATTGTCAAACGCTACCTCAGCAACTGCGCCTACATTTTCCGATTCTTTGATGACCTCAGGAACCCTATCCAAAATCCCACCTTTCCTCAGTCTTCCTCTTCTCGGTTTCTCCTCCACAGCTGCACTTTCCTCCAATTTTTCAACATTGTCCAACGTTACCTCAGCAACTGCGCCTACATTTTCCGATTCTTTGTCGACCTCAGGAACCCTATCCAAAAACTTGTCTTTCCTCTGTCTTCCTCTTCTTGGTTTCTCCTCCACAGGTGCACTTTCCTCCAATTTTTCAACATTGTCCAGCGTTACCTCAGTCTTCTCTTCAGTTTTAATTTTTACCTTTGCAACTGAACCCACTTTATCCAATTGATTGGGTTTCCTCCTTGGGTTGCGTCTTAACTGAGATGGAAAGTCGTCGAAGTGAACAATGATCGATGTAAATTCCCCGAGCTTGACAGTGTCTCTATCACTGAGATCAAAAGGCGTGAAAGGAGGGAGCTGAGAGGAATTGAGAGCGGTACCGTTGGAAGAATCTAGGTCTTGGACGGTCCATTTACCCGATTCGCATCCGATAAGGAGGTGTTTTGAGGAGATGCCGGAATCCTTGATAGTGACGTTGTTGCCGCGAACAACCCGACCGATTCGAATGGTGGATCTGGGTTGGAAATCTAAGGTCTCGCCCTTTCTAGGGCCGTCGACCATCACTAGCTTCAAAGCTGTAGGTTCCATCTGAAGCAGAGAGGGAGAGAAGCGGGCAATTTTGGATTTTGAATTATCTATTTTTGTGAAATTCAAAATTAGGCGAATGTATAGTCCGCTGGTGCCAGCCCATTTTCTTACACCCGTTTTTTCTTTAAATGAAAAACTGAATATTGTTTTGGGTAATTATCCAGGGTTAATACATATATTTGCCCTCGTATTTTCTTGGAAAAATACATATGTTTCTGTATCAAATAAACCCACTAAAATCTCCTTGTACTTGTCACAATCTTACCGATATACCCCACACTAACAGAATGATGATTTGGCACAAACGTCGTTCCACGTGGAACGCCACGTCATGCCACGTCAACTGCCAACAAATCAAAATGAATCCTACGTGGCAAAGTAAAAAGGGTTAATACACATATTTGCCCTCGTGTTTTCTCGGAAAAACACATATGCCCCTGTATCAAATAAACCCACTAAAATCTCCTTGTACTTGTTAATAAGTTATCATGCCACGTCCCATTTTTAAAAATTTAAATAATTAAAAATATGTCTACATGGCAGTTCATATAAGTAGCAGTTCATACCTAGGAACAGGTTTACCCTAACGTCTAAAATGAGAGAGAGTCGAAAGAAAGAGAGAGAGAGAGTGATTTCCCTAATGCTCGCATTATTCTCTATCTCCTTGAAGGCTACCAGGTACGAATTAATTAAACTTTGAAACAGTCATTAAGCTTTTGGGTTAAACGGTTTCTATATTTTACAGGTTTACATTCAGCGAGTGTTTGCTACTATTGAGAAATGATATGCTCATAAATATCCAGAAAGCGGCTTTATAATTGTGTTCAAACCAGAAATGTTTCTCATTCTATGTTTTATTGAGTTGATGATTTCAATTATATGCAGTTCATGGATGATGCGGTCAAATTCATGAACAAGTCGTTTTAGGATGAATTCTGGCACAAGAAGTTGTATGCTGTGACTTAGGAATTACAATGCTATGTAGACATATTTTTAATTATTTAAATTTTTAAAAAAGGGACGTGGCATGATAACTTATTAACAAGTACAAGGAGATTTTAGTGGGTTTATTTGATACAGGGGCATATGTGTTTTTCCGAGAAAACACGAGGGCAAATATGTGTATTAACCCTTTTTACTTTGCCACGTAGGATTCATTTTGATTTGTTGGCAGTTGACGTGGCATGACGTGGCGTTCCACGTGGAACGGCGTTTGTGCCAAATCATCATTCCGTTAGTGTGGGGTATATCCGTAGGGTTATGACAAGTACAAGGAGATTTTAGTGGGTTTATTTGATATAGGGGCATATGTGTTTTTCCGAGAAAACACGAGGGCAAATATGTGTATTAACCCAATTATCTATATACTAACACATTTGGTTGAATTTTTGTAAACCTGCAATTTGACATAAAGAACATAAAATTCGGATCGTTCTCTGACTAATTTTCTCCAATGTTAAGTCAATTTGAGGGAAGACTTGAGGATAAACACAATAATAAATCAAAGTTAAGATATAAGCTTAATGAATTAATGAAGTACGTACATATAACTGGGTTTGGGGGAATACGGTTATAAGCTTAGGAGTATGGAGATGTGCTACGTGTCACATGTTGATAGGTGAACGTTCATTTTTATATCGGGGGTCCGATATCCCTTTAAGCCTTAATCTTGAAGAGATGGAGAATGACTTTGGACTTGATATTCTCTTTGAGAAGAATAATTAAACCATTTTATGTGTGGAGGTTGAATGTTATGGTGATGGGAGGGTTGTTGGCGGATCAACTATTTTGGGGTGTAGCATGTTGTTAAGTTAGGAAACTTTGTAAATGGAGTAACCGACTTGAGCTATGGAGATGAGCAAATGAAAGACGGAAATGTGGAATGTCCTATGACTGAGGTGTTAATGTCAAATAAGTGTAATGTTGAGCTTGAAGTGTTAGATCATAGGAAACGAGTTTGGATTGAAGAAGAGAAGAACGAATTTGAAAATGGCTATGAAGAGGATGAGTTCGAGGAGGAGGTTGAAAAAGAGAAGAGTGATTCCAAGGAGAAAGAACGATTGTGAGAATGGGCTATATAATGAAGATGATGGATTTTACCATAATGAGGATAAGTTTCGGAACATTAAGTGGAACCAAAATGGGGTTCTTATGAAGATGATGAAGATATATCTTATTATGATGAGGATGAGTTGGAGGACGTTGAGTGGAACCAAAGTAGGGATACCTATAAAGGTGATAATGGTGACGATGAGTGTGTTGTTCATTTGGTGATGAGGGTGCTAATGTCCAATGAGGAAGGGCACGATCCACGACATCAATTGTTCAAAACTCATCGTTTGGTTCTTGGGAAGAAATGTGAGGTGATAGTCGATGGAGGAAGGTAAGAGAATATCATTCGTCGAGCTGCCTTGAGCAAGTTTGGTTTGGTTCCCAATCCACATCCTAGACCCTATCACATTGGTTGGATCAACGATGTGGAGAAGCTTCGAGTTACTTATTGGTGTAAAGTTCTTTTTGCCATTGGGGCTTTTCAAGATGAAGTTATGTGCGATGTTGTTAAAATGGATGCTTGCCACTTGCTCATAGGAAGGATATGGAAATTTGATTGTGATGCCTTACATACGAGAAGAAGAAACACCTACACCATATGCAAAGACGCTATCAAGTACATCCTTACATCCTTGAAGAATTCTTCTATTAAGAAAAAGAAGGTTAACTTGAGTGCTTCCCTAACTTGGGAGTTGATTTTGAATGAATGCATAGGTAAAACATAGAAGTCTAATCCAATGAAAGTTGATCCAATGCCCGGATATGACAAGGATTCTATCTTGCAAGAAAAACTCAAGAGCTTCCACCTTGGGGAAAGAGACCACATCACATTGACTTGGGTCCCGGTGATCATTTACCTAGCCTCTCTTGTGATGGAGTAGCTCCAAAGAGAAGAATGAAGTTGAGAAGGAGAAGAGCAAGTTTGAAAGTGATGAAGTAGAACCAATGTCTGAAGATGGCAAGTATCTTTCCTTCAAAGAACAACCTTGAGAGCGTCCACCTTTAGGGAAGATACCGCATGACATTGACTGGAATCCTGAAGATCATCGACCTAGTCTTCCTCATGGTAGATTGAGCTCCAAGGAGGAGAATGAAGGGTACATTGTGACACCTTTAGGAATGCCCGAGGCTCCTAACACATGCATGACACAGATGAATCAAGTCTCCCACACGGTAAAATCTAAACTTGTTGTTGTGTACTTTATTAAAATGTATATGCTAGAAATTACGCTTGTTTATTGAGAGAGCATACACTCTATGGGGATGCTATAAAGTGCAACCTTGTGGTGGAGAGTGTGGGTTCTTGTGACATTTGGTGAATGAGAAAAATGGATTTCATGGTGTGGTGAAAATGGATGGCATCCAGAGGATATAAAGAAGATGGGAGAAATTCAAGAGTTGCGGGATACTGCCCAAGTTAATGAAGAGGTGAATCTAGAAGTCCCGAGATTGTTAACTCAATATAAGGAACAAGCTTATAGAAGTGTTCATGTGATCACTATGAAGTAGGTTGAAAAGTGTCGTCGAGATATTCCATTTGATGATGCCAATGGGCGAATAGAGGTTGAGCATAGCACTCGTGTTAGTGACGTGATAGAGAAATCCGAGGATATTTAACTCAAAGTGATTTTAGGATTTTGAAGAGTGTTCACGAGATTGCTTTGAATTGGGTCGATATGTGTCGTCGAGACATTCCATTTGAGGTCAGCTATAAGTGGAGGAAGGTTGTGGCTAATCTTCAAGTTAGTGAAATGGAGACCAATCGATCCAAGGTTAGTCCGTTCAGCATGATGTGGGAGTTTGGAAGAGCGTTTAAAGTATTGTTAAGGAGTGGTTCGATAAGCTTCACCGAGATATTCCATTTGATGTTAATAGAAAGTGGAAGATGAATGACAAGGAGGATGAGAATTAGGGCAAGTCACAAGTTGAAATATGAGATGAAGCTTTTGTGAAGAAGGTGAATCCGGAAACTTGTGGAGTGGCTTCATGAATTCATTTCGAATAACACTTTTATTTGATATGAAAGCTTTGAGTCTGTTCAAGGGCAATGAGTTTCTTCCATTCTCAATAAGAAACTTGAGTTCAAGTTCTTTTCAAGAGGGAGTGTATGATGAGAGCATCAAGTCGACCGAATGTGTGGAAATAGATAGTGGGAGAAGCCGAGCCAAAGGAATGACACACTGAGGGGAATATCTGGCTAAAACATGTGGAAACAGAGCCCACACGGTGTATCAAAAACTCACACGTCTTGTGGGTCCAAATGAGAGTATCTACTTCTTAATTTGTAATCCACATGTCGTGTGGCTATTCTCACACGTCGTGTGGACTTTCAAAATCACCATTTCTATTTCTAAAATAAAGGCACACGTCGTGTTGACTTTTTTAAAGGCCCTTGCGAATTAGTCTTGTCCCTTCTCCAACTTTCTCCTAATTATAACTTTATCACCCCTTATTTACAACTGTTACCATCAGCTTATTTACAAACATACAACCTTTTTACCATTATCTCATTTTACCCTTTTAACTCTTTTTTTAGCTATATATGTTCTTAGGTTTTTAGGTAATTTAATCATTTAGATTACAAAGGATATAAATTCATCTTTTTCATGTAAGAATGTAATTTTTTTTATCAATCAAAACAAAATTTCACTTTGAATAATTTTATAGTTCATCCATCTATCAATGGGGATTTTAATTAATACAAGTTTTAGCTTGTGAATTTTGGAAGTTTCACGACTCCTTTAACTTTAGCTTGAGAATATCTTTGATAATTTACGATTGAAAACTATTGTTACAAACCCGACCCGTATCATTGATTCCATGTCCGACCATAGAGAATTGGACTATGTCCCTCTTTATTTTCTTGTATCTATTTTGAGAGATGATAAATAAATCTTTTCTTCTCCTCTCTTAAAACAAAGATATTTATGTTTTGATTTCCGGAAAGACATCAGCGTCATGCTTTTTGGGACTTGCTGCAATCCCTCAAGGAACAAGAAGATATGGCTTGGTGTTGCATAGGCGACTTCAACGATATTTTGGCTTCTATGAAAAGAGAGGTGGACGTCGACAGCCGAACTGGTTACTCGATGGCTTCAAGGCAACAGTAGAAGATTATGAACTATTCAGTTTATGTATGGATGATCACCATTTACTTGGGAAGTGGGAAAGGTACGGACAAGTGGCTAGAGGAAAAATTGGATCGTGCATTTGTAAACTTTAAACGGAAAGGCATGTTTGCTACCTCTAAACTGTGGAATCTTATCACTGTTGCTTCAGATCACTCCATCATATTCTTGGAGGTTCAGATATGGATCTGCAACCCTACGATTAAGCGGTTTAGGTTCAAAAATTCCTAGCTTCAAGAGGCTCAATGTGCCTTGATTTTTTCTCCATCATGGTGCAGTAATAGCTCCCGGCCTATTTCAGAAAAGATTGCGGAATGTTCAGATGCTCTGGAGACATGGGGCTCCAACCTTGAGACCAAATTTAAAAAATCTTTTGATATGTTTCAGTACCAGATGAGCGATTTAAAAGCAGATGTGATTCCTATGGAAATAAACAATTTCACAATGCCTCCCTAGCTTATGCAAAACTTCTTCTACAGGAGGAGAACTTTTGGAAACAATGGGCCAAAATATTTTGTCTCCACGATGGCGATTCCAATTCCAAATATTTCCATTCCTATTCCACTAAGGTAAAGAAAAAGAACAGGTTCTCCGAATTAAAGGATGCGTCAGGCAATCGTTGTTCATGGGGGAGTGGCTTGGGAGATATCTTGATAGGCTACTTTGAAGATATGTTTTCTAGTACCAATAGTGACGAATCAGAAGTCCTTTCCTGTATTCGAACTTGTGTTACTGAAGCTCAAACTTTCTCAGTTGCAGAAGTCGAGCAATCTTGTTTTTCCATGCATCCCGATAAAAGTCTGGGTCCTACGGGCTTAACCCCACTTTTTATCAGCATTTTTGGGAAATTTTAGGTACGGATGTCAGTGCGGTTTGTTTCTCCATCCTCAAACAAGGTCTAACTCCTTCTAACTTGAATGGTACATTGATTGTACTTATTCCTAAAAAGAGCATTGATGAATCTGTATATAATCTTCGCCCTATAGCTTTGTGGAATGTCATATTCAAGATTCTTTCAAAAATATTGACTAATTGTTTCAAGAAGGTACTGCTAAATACCATTTCTTCTAATCAGAGCACTTTTATTCCAGGCAGACTAATTACAAATGACATCATTGTAGCTTATGAAATCATTCACAAATTAAAGGGCTTGAGATAGGGTAAAACTGGCATAGCGGGTCTTAAGCTCGATATGAGCAAAGCTTATGATCGTACCGAGTGGGGTTTTCTTGAACATATGCCCTAAAAAATGGGTTTATCTTCAACCTGGGTTCACTAGATTATTATTTGGGTCTCTACTGTTTCGTATAATATTTCTCATGATGGACGGGAGCTTGTGTTGAAACATCTTTCCACATGATTTTGATTTGACAAAATTATTTAAGATAATCCCATGATTAAGACAATTAAATTTAAGTGCTTTGATTTAATTGTACTAATATGTTTGTTCAATGTTGAGTAAGTAAACTGACTAGAACAGGAACTAAGTGTTCATAAAAAGAAAGACAGAACAAAGTCAGCATAAGCAGATCACACAGCAGAAGTTGAGTGGAATACAACTCAACATTTCAAAAGAAATGTCATTCTTCAGAAAAGCTTGAACGCGAAGCTGCAGAGTCAAGCTGAGCAATCTTCAAAGTCGCCGCTGAGTCAAGTTGAGTAATGATCAAGTCAGCGCCAATGATCCGTTTACTAAAAGACAAGGTCCGACAGATCTCTGCAACAAATCAGAAGCCTCGGAAATGTGATCAAAGACATTTTCGAGATGCATGGACCGTCTGGTGTTTGGCAAGAAGACAAACATGGCACTAGAAGACGAAACCTGGCGCAAGAAGACGAAACTGGCAAGCTTGCCTCCTGTGCAAATCAGAAGACAGGATTGGCCTGCGATTCTGGAAGCTAACCTCATGAATGACGAAAGAAGACCGTTTTCTCTCAACGGTTATGTCTGATTTCAAATCATTGAAGCTTCAGAATTCAGTATAAATAGACAAGTTCATCACTTGCATCATTGTCGAACACATACAAGCAAAACAGACAAGCAAAATCTTCACTAAGTCAAAAGATCCAAAAGAGGAGCTGTCTGAATAGAAAAAGCAAGATCTTACACCAATTCCAATCATTATGTAAAAGTCTAGAGTGAATTGTATTTATCTAAAGTGTTCTTCGTTTTGTGAGAACAATCTTGTATCAATTGTAAAGGTTAGAAGAGTGAAGCTGAGTACTCGGTTATAGTACTCAGTGGTAGAGAAATTCTGGATACTCGGTTATAGTATTCAGTGACAGATAGGATTGAGTAGACGAATAGAGGACGGTACTCTTGCATACTCAGTTGCTATTGTAAACGGTTTGTGCTCTACCTTTAAAGAGCTTGGTAGTGGATTGAAAAAGCCCGGAGGATTCTGGGGACTGGACGTAGGTGGTGAGGTCGAACCAGGATAAGTCTGCTGAGTAATCTCTAACCTTATCTCTTGATATATATGTATATGTATGTGTTGCTTGCTTAAATTACTCAGTAAATAATTTGTACAAGCCGGCGCTGAGTAATCAGAGTACTGAGTTGGAAGCTGACCTAAAGTGTTATTTCCCAACTCACAATTGAAACAGCTCTAGTCAGTGTCTGATTAAAGCTGTCTCACACTTCACTCAGCTTTGCTGACCTAAAGCTGAGTTAAATTATCAAACATAGAATTAAGTCAGCATTAATAAGCGAAAAAAGATATATTAGTTCCTAACCCCCCCCCCCCCCCTTGGAACTAATCCTATTAAATTATACGGGACCAACAGCTTGGTTTTATCATCCTTCAATGTGGCATGAGGCAAGGTGATCTAGTTTCTCCTTTTCTCTTCTTAATCTTTTTAGAAGGGATGTCATTTATTCTTTCATCCAGAGAATGGGGATAGAATACATGGTTTTCCGGTAGCGAGGTATGCTCCAAAAAATTCTCATCTGCTTTTCGTGGTTGACAGTTTATTATTTTTCAAGGCTACTAAATCTGAAGCTCAATGCAGCCAAGAATGTTTAACCTTATATGAGAAGGCTTCTGGTCAGTGTGTCAACTTCCAAAAATCTTCTCTATTCTTTAGCTCTCACTCGCTTCCCGATGCCCATTTGGAGATATGCAATCAACTTAGAGTTCGTGAGTTCACTACCTTGGACAATTATCTGGGTGCCGCAATCGATGTTGGGAGGATTAAAATGCAAATATTCGAGTTCTTGTGTCACACCCGACCCTAAACGACCTCAATCGGCATCAGACGTGATATAGAAAGATCACAATCAATACATAGAAGTCTCCAAATTATCCAAATATCATAATATCATATTTTTTTTGCCTTCCTCTTCAATATATATTCTAAAATAAATTTATATTCCTACTACATTAGTCATTCGAGAACCTCAACATATATATACCAACTCCATTATATTACAATTGAAATACCAAAGTTATAACAATAATTCTAATAATAAGCAACCAACTTCCAAACCTCGTGTAATCGGTCGGTAACCTTCTCTATATCATATATTTTCTCACCTAAAACATTAAAACATTTAAAAACATAAGACAAAAATCTCAGCAAGCAATTATCAACTACATAAAGTACTTATACTCAAAATAACTATATTTATAGTTAAATTTTCAAAATGCATCACATAAAATTCATATTCTTAAAAATGAACATTTTATGGATTAAACCATAATAAAATACTCAAAATAATACTTTTAACCAATTATGCAATTTAAAGTATCATAAATTTGTTATAAACATTATTTCTCAAATATCACACATTGTAAAACTGTATTAAAATACTTAATATCAAAACTTATGTTCAAAATAACCGTAAATCAATAAATACTTCATAAATCGTATATGAGTAAATACTTCATAAACCATATATCAATAAATACTTCATAAATCGCATATCAATGATATCAATAAATACTTCATAAACCGTATATCAATAAATACTTCACAAACCGTATCTCAATAAATACTTTATAGACCGTATCCATCCGAGAGATAATCCTCGTATGTATCAACCCCCATAATATAATAGAATCGAGATATCTCATAATTTTGCCTAACCCTGCATGGTCTTATGCAACACTTCTTTGTCATACCCTATTAGGTCTTTAGCTGTGTACACATGCCATATTTCTCACTAAATACGGACTTTAATTAAAACCACCTATACGAATTACTCTTGATGGATACTAAAAATATTATAATTTCATAATATAATTTAAAATCAGAAATATTTATATGTAAATGGTGCATTTTCTATGCTTACTTTGTTTTTGACAAAGTAAGGCTTACATATATATATATATATATAACTCATAAATCAACATCATAAAGGTTTCTCAATACATTTACTCAATCAATTTCCAAAATATTAAATTATAATTCATTATTAAACTAAAATCACCAATAAATAATTTATTGATATATTTATCAATAATAGCTTCAATTTCTTTAAATTCCAATCTTCAAATTATCAAATCTTACACAACTAGTAATCAATATATTAAAGTTCCTCAAAACAAAACTCAAATCATGTATATATAAATATATATTATGGGTTGAAATTGCATAAATAATGGGTTAGGCTATGTTTACTTTGTTTTTGACAAAGTAAAGCTTACTTTGTCATAAATAATTACTTGGGCTTAACTTTAAATTCATGTTAAAAAACTAAATCATAAAAACTCCAATTAATCAAATGCATGGTAAAAATCCCAATAAAAATTTAATTTTCTGAAAAATATAGAGTGATATATATACATATATATATATATATATATATATATACATAAAAACTCAAAAGGGTAGTTGATAGTTACTTACTTTAGCATTAAGAGAAAAACACTAAAAACACCAAATCTTTCCTATGATTCTGCCTAGGACGAACTCAAGCTACAAATCATCAAATCCAAATCACATCGTCCACAATGTGTATTAGGATGTCTAGAACCTACTATAAAAAAAAATAAACTCGATCCGACGGTTCAATCTCTAGATATGAAGGTATGATTAAAGCTAGGTGAGTTTGAGTGTTTGAAATGAAGGAGATGAGGAATATGGAGAAGGTGCAAATGAAATTCAAATTATCATTTTTACCCCATAAATATCCGAAATGCAGGTCTTGAATATTGGGATTTATGTTCCCATTAAGAGAAAATATCATTTTTTAAACCTCTAAACTTTAACTTCTTTTAAAACTTACCCTAAACTTTTAATTTTACACTTAAAGCATGAAATTAATTTCCAAACTATATCCATAATACCCAATTAACTCTTCAATCAATAATTAACTATAATATAACCTAATATTATGGTATAATAACTAAAATTAAGGATATAGATGTGACATCTTGAAGGGCATATTATGGAATCGTATCAATAATTCGAAGGAGAAATCCTTATCTTGGGCGGGTTCTTATTAAATGTGTTCTTTAATCTGTTCCTACTTATTTGATGAGTATTTTCCTTATGCCTAAAGAGTTCTGTGATGATGTGAATAAATTGCTTAATCGATTCTGGTGGAAGTCCTCAGGCTCTTCTCCTTCGGGTATTCATTGGAAGAGTTGGGAGAAGCTTTGTTTCCCGAAATCTAGATGAGGTATGGGTTTTCAAAATATCCACCTATTTAAACTTGCCCTTTTGGCTAAACAAAGTTGGAGGTTACTACAGGACCCGACTTCATTGATGGCTAGAGTGTTGAAAGCTCGCTACTTTCCAAATGTGGATTTTCTACAAGCTTCTCTAGGACATAATCCTTCGTTTACCTGGCATAGTATCTTAGCAGATGATGCGTGCGGCGCCTGGGTAGAGCTTATGAAATATATATTATGATAAGTTCCTTATGACTATGGATGTGATCTTCCTAAATGCTCTATCTCTACTAGACGCTACTACTTAGGGGCAAGTGTACCCCGTCGTATCAAGTAATAATCCGGTTAAGACCGAGTATCGAATCCACGGGATTTATAACTACAAGTATTAAACGACTCGGTTTTATACGTTATCTAAGCGGTGAATACTTTGAGTTGATTCGGGGAACAACTACAAACTACTCCTAACTACGGGTGAGACAAATTTATATAACAAAAAATCTACGAAGTGGTATGGATGGTGATAAGTTATAAATACGATAAACAATGACTCCCAATATATACGGTTAATGATTTACTCTTGCAATGACGACTACATATAGTGTGACAGACCCGTGAAATACTTAGACTACGTGGTTCCTAGTCAAGGCGTGTCTAATGCTTGGGATTAGAAATTAGGGCCCGTAAGTTCCGTGGCTTGTCAATTCCTACGGTTTTCGGAGCGTCACTTCCGGTAAGGCAACACCTATATGAATCCCTAAAGATAGCCCGAATGGCATCGGAAATCGCGTTCCCCTACACAATAATCAATTACGAATATCAAAACAAGTAACAAACATCAACACATATATAGAAAAAGAGATTATGAATCATAAATTATAAATATGGAATGCAACCAAGCCTAGTACATAGGAAGAGTACAAGCTAATTAGCAAGTGAAAAGGGAAGAATCCACCCTCGGAACTAGCTAACCGGACTCAAGGCCGTCTCTTAGGACTTGGAGGTGGAACTCTCGAGCTTGGTGAACGGAGATGGAACGAAACTTTGACGGAATGCCGGAATCAACGAACAAGCTCTCAAGGTGATAGAGTTTTGCTATGTAAAATCTAAAATAAAATCTAAAACTAGGTAGCAAGAGCTCAATACCTACAATTCTATCTATATCAAAATGAGTGCTAGTCACTCTTATTTATACACATCAAGCTAGGGGTAGAATTATAAATTCACAAGGTACAAGCATGGAGATACATTATTTCTGCAGAATTCCCATGATACGCCCCGCGTATGGTAGAGGACGCCCTGCGTATTGACCCATTCCGTCAGAAATCTCCTGCATGTGGACCAAATTCAGATTTTGTTGTCTCAACCACGCCCAGCGTAGACTGGGGTACGCTCCGCATGGTTGAGCTCCTGAGATTAATGGCTCGAAATGTGTCTTTTACGCCTTGCGTGGCCTAACGGACGCCTCGCGTATATGAGTCCTTGGAACTTTAGATTGAAGAACTTCCCATATACGCCCCGCATGTAGGTTGGGACGCCCCGCGTGACAACAGTTGACTTGGAAGACCATGCAGTCTGACATTTATGATTGAGCTTATCATTGCTCATACGCCTCACGTGTAAGGTAGGGTGCCCCACGTGTCAGTGGGTAAATCCCACGTGGTGCCTGCGGATTGAGCAATCATTTCTGACTTGGTGTTCCACGCCCCGCGTAGAGGGTGATACGCCCTGCGTATATCGATGGATTTTTGCTCCTTACTCGTACCTGAAATACAATTCTCGAGAGCCGAGTTAGCTTGACGTTTTTATTTCCTAAATTAATTCAAAATAAAGATAATTAACCGAAAGTACGGATTTTATTTTTATTTCGTTATTTTATTAAAACATTCTATTTTTGCAACTAAACTTATTTATTTCATCTCAAATTAAACCGTAAATCACGCTAAAAGATAGGGACGAAACGCCCCTATCAAACCTCCTCGGACTTTAAAGTTTTACTTGTCCTCAAGTAAAAGAAATCAAAAGACAAGGGATTGAGATTATTAAGAAACAAACCGCCGGTTGGTTTTACCAAGTGCGTGATTCCGAAGCTAAAGTTTTAAGCAAAGTGTTCGGCAAGTACCTACGCAAACAAATGAGTAACCAAAACTTGTTTGAGACCTCCATGATCAAATTTAATAGGCAATAGCAACGGCGGTCGATTATCTTTTGAGAACTTGATAGTACCTCATCAAGGGATTTCACTCTTACGCTCAAATTTTGGTTGGTCGGTGTTTTTGCACTCCCCTTTGCACTTACTCGAAGTCACTTTGAGTTTGCATTTTCATCCGGGTTTTTCCTCCTATGTTATGGTCTAGGCAATATTAAAAATGAACCCGGAGGGGGGTTGTAATGTGGGTGGCTTTTTAGTGGTTAATTTTTTAGAAACTCGAGTTCAAACACCATTTTGATGATTGCACCGTGTTTTTATATTGGCCTTAGTAAGTTCATAAAATATAACTCGAAATTGCTCGGATGGAGCTTGAGAATGCCTTTTTCTCTTTATAGTGTTTTTTTTTTCTTTTTGTTTTGAGAGCGGCACAAAAATGATTTCGAAAGCTTATGGTGCTTACTTATCAAGGCCTTGGCTTATTTTGGGTAGTTTTGGTGTGATTTGATTTTGTTGGTGTTTAAACAAGAGGAAAAAGGGTTAAATGTTAAAAGGGTATTAACAAAGAAGTTGGTTAATAGGCTCGAGGGGGTTTCCTAGAGGTTAATGAAAACGAGAAAAATAAGTTAAGAAAAGAATTAGCCTAAGTGGGTTCATTTTATCATCTATTGCCATTTTTACCAAAATAAGTGTACTTAACCCGATATTAGGTGCAAACTCTATGAATCGAGTGAAGTCAAAGCTCTCGAAAAAAATTGTGAAAGAAATAGAGTTTTCGTACGAACTCTTTTAGGCTCAAAAATACCTCACAAAATATTTCGGGTTAAATTGTGTACGTTCAAGCTCTCGTCAAATTTTCAACTATCCCGTTTTTATTGCCTTTTTAAATTTCATTATAGAGATGACCTGTGGGTTAGGACTCAATGTTTTTGTTTAGTACGAACCTAGGCTTTACATAAATTCTATAACTTCATAATCAAGACTAAAATTTCTTAATCAAACCGATCCTTTGTGTTAACGCCTTTTCATTTAAGAACAAATAACGGAACTTTTAACTAACTTCCGAGGGGGGTAGTGTGTCGGAAAAAATTTAAGAATCAATAAATTAGTTTTGTTGCTTATTTTATTTTTATTTTTGTTTTTATTAGTGCAAAACAAACGGTGAGTGCGGGGTTGCACGGCCCTCCGCGTTTTTAAAATGACGTCTATTCCAAGGACGTCGCAAAAAAGAAAAGAAAAACAAAAACTAAACTAAAGATAGAATTTAAAAAGGAAATGGCCCTGAAGGTCAGGTCCTACGCGTGGCGTACCTAGGGGGACACCCCGCGTAGGAGATGCGTTTTAAGCCAATTTGGGCCAGAGACTCAGATACGCGGGGCGCTTCGTGTGTCTGAGTTTCTAGACCAGTGTGCAAGGCAGAAGGTTATACACGCGAGGCGTAGAATGGAACATGCCCCGTGTGTATACTAATAACGCCTGTATAAACAGAAAAATGAGCACGAAAAGAATTAAGCAAACACAAAGAAAAAGAAAATAGATAAATATATAAAATAGTACAAGAAAACAGGAAAGAGAATACAAACTAAAAACATAAACACGAAAAGGAAAAACATAAAACAAAGGAAAACATAAAACGAACAAAGGGAAACTAGGGTGGAGGCGGAGGAGGATTGCCGTGGATGTTGAAGTAGGAGGAGGTGTTGGTGAGGGCATCAAAGCGAGCATTGAGATGGGCCCGATCCTCACACCGTTGGGCCTCAATAGAGTTGAAGCGGGTGATGAAGGTGGAATGGTCCATGAGGCGATTAGCCTCAAGGGTGTCAAAACGGGTGTTGAGGTTGGCGAATTGAGAGTCGAAGTGGGCGCGATCGGCACGTTGGTGGCCCTCCAAGGCGTCCAACCGAGCATATATGGAGTTGAAGTCATGGTTGGGTGGTGGGCTGAAGTTTAGGCCCATGCCCGAGTCCGATTCCTCATCCTCTTGGGGTTGGGCTGCCCCCGAACTTTCACCCAGGCCGGAGGTGGGGCGCTTGAGCGATTTGAAGGAGTTTTTGTCCAAGGGCCGCGGCTCCAAGCTGGGAAGGCGGTCAAGGGTAGCTTCGCCAAGAACGGAGGTGGCGAAGATTGTGATGAGATGGCCCAACCCGATTTGGCACGTTTCCGGGTGGGCATGTGGTGGAGGTGGATAGGCACGAGGTAGGAGAGGTCGTAAGCGAGACCATTTGCACAACAATAGAGGGCCAGAAGCTCGTGTTTATTGACCTTGGTGGCTTCGGACTTCCCCGAAAAGTAGAAATTGATGAAGCGGTGGAGAAGTTGGAGGATGGGATCACGGATGCATCCCGGACGGAGATTGGAGATGTCATAATCGTCGGACCCGGTGATGGAGGTCCAAAAGTCACGAGGGGAGACACACTCGGGCCAATGTGCTATGCCGGCATCCGCTTGCTTAGTGAAATGGTTACGGAGCCACTATGTGTCGATGGAAAAGGGGCGGTTGTGAAGGCGGAAGTTGAAGAGGGCGGCACCGGGAACTCCGTTAGACTCTAGGGTGGTGTAGAACTCCAAGACCAATGAGGGGTAAACGTGTTGGCGGGCATGAAAGTGATCGTACCAATTGAGAGTACGGAGACGAGCCTCGAAAGCACTGTCAACATCGTAGCGATCAAGAACGCTGAGTTCGATGTACGGGAGTTCCATGATATGGGCAGGAGAAAGTGTTTGGTAGGATAGGGCCTCTTCTTCGGTGAGGAGATCGAAAGGAGCCCGATATTGGCGGGTGAGTGGCGGTGTTTCTTCTTATTCAGGGGGTGGTGGTGATTGGTGTTGTTGGGAACGAGAGGAGCGGGCACGAGTGGACCGTGGGGGGCGCATGTCGGCTACATGCTTGCGTCTTGTCATGGTGGGTAGTGAAGGAGGAAGGAAGAGTTGTGAATAAGTGTGGGGGGTTAGAGTGAGTGTGAGGGAAGAAGTTGGGGAAAAAGGGTGAGAATTTATAAGAGAGGGGTGGAATTCCAAGGGATTCTCGGAATTCCAGGAGAGGTACGCGGGGCGTGATGGGGCCACGCCACGCGTATCCCACCTCCTGAGTTTATTTAACGCAAAAATGCCACCGAACGCGGGACGTGCCTTGGAGCACGCCTCGCGTAACGCGTCTCCTGGCCAAAAATAGGTGGAAGAAAGGCGAGAATGCGGGGCGTACATGGGGATACGTCCCGCGTGAAAAAAAAATTCGGTTTTTTTCCAAGGATATTCGTAATTTTTATGGTTTTTAATTAATATTTAATGTTTTTATGTTTTTTTTAAAGAGTAATTAAGAGGTGGTTAAATCAAAATTGATGATGGAGGGAGGTTGAAGAAGTTTTGAATTTGAAAAAATGGGATGTGATTGGAGGGTAGAAGAGGTGGAGTGGAGAAATGGGAAAGACTTTTGGGGAAGAGGGAAGAGTGATGGGAGAGGTGGAAGAGGAAAAGCTGCCATGGGGAGTTGCAATTCGCAACTCCCCTAGGATACGCGGGGTGTGCTTTAGGGGGCGCCCCGCGTGTCCGTACACGTGGTGTTTATTAAGGAGAAAGCCCAACGGTCGAATGTACGCGAGGCGTGGTAGGGTAGACGCCCCGCGTAACGTGTCTTTGATTATGAGGATGGGGCCAGACACGTAGATACGCGGGGCGTGAAAGGTAGGGCGCCCCGCGTAAGGTTTTGGAAGTTAATGGGATTTGTTTTTCTTTTGATTTATGAGACGGGAGAGAATAAAAATAAAATAAAAGAGAAAAAAATAAAAATAAGGTGAAAAACGGTTATGATACATATAAACAATGGGTTTGAGAAATTCAAACCGATGCTACGTTTAGAGTCGGAGTAGCTCGACTTTCTCATGCGGCGGCTTACTGCAGGCTGTCCGAGTTGGAACTTGATGGGTCCGAACTTCTACCGTTAAGGAGAGTTATTGCCTGTCCGAACTCTCTATTTTTGCCCCGCGGGTTTTGCTCGGTGTTTGCCGGGAGAGTTCCTAATGGCCCCTCATGTTGTTGACGATTCAAGTGGGCTACCTGGCGGCTAAGGTCCCTGCAAAACACCTCACTATCGGCAAGACGGGTTAAGATATCCTTTAACAAGGACGTTACTGACTGGCCATGCACGTTGTCGGGAGGTGGAGTGTTCCGACTACCGGGCATGGTTTGTGATTGCCCTAGCCCATTTTCCCGATATTCTTGATGAAAGTCGGGTGCGGGCCTCAATACATTATTATTATTGCCGTACGACAAGTTAGGGTGTTGGTACCGAGGCCTCCATCCGCTGTCATTATTATTGTGGTGGTGTGAGTAGGAGTTCGGGTTAGGGTTGTACCTTTGATTGCCTCCTATGTAACTTACATTTTCGGTGTTGCCGGCGAAAGGGCTACCGGCTTGGCAATTAAGTCCGTCATGATCTCCACCACAATGATTGCACATCAGGACCTGTGCAACTTTGTTGAGGCTCAACTGGGCTATCAAAGCGTCAAGTTTCTTCTTCATTTCCGCCATGGAATTTTTGGAGCCTCTTTCTCCACGGTGAACATTTGATGTCGCGAGGGTCCGGCAAGCCGATCTTCTTGCAACTATACGCTTTTCCTTGCGAGCTCGTGGATGAGCTCATATGCTTCACTGGCCGACTTCCTAAATAGGTCCCCACCTACTGCGGAATCCACGGTAGCACGGTTAGTAGGCGTTAATCCGTGATAAAAGGTACTTACCAAATCGTGCTTGGGGATATCGTGGTGCGGGCAGCTTCGAAGCAACTTTCGGAATCTCGCCCAAGCCGCATGAAGGGCTTCGTACTCGAGCTGCCGAAAGGTAGTGATGTCGTTCCTCAACTTAACCGTTTTGGAAGGTGGGAAGTAGTAAGAAAGGAACTCCTTCTCAAGCTCCTCCCATGATGTAATCGAACCCGCCTCCAACGAGTGCAACCACTCCAACGCTTGTCCTGTCAAAGAGAAAGGAAACAACTTTAGTCGGACGGCCTCAATCGGAACACCGTTTTGCCGAGAAGTATCGGCACACATAAGAAATTTATCGAGATGTTCGTTAGGGTTTTCATGGGGTTCCCCTCTGAATTGACCAAGTTGTTGGATGAGTTGGATCATGCTAGTCTTGATTTCATATGTGTTGGCCGGAATGGTGGGGGCAACGATTCCGTTGCGGTTTTGAGGGCGATGCGGAGCAAGAATCTCCATCATCGAACGCATGTCATTGCCTCCACCATTGCGGTTGTTATTCACGGGTTGTACCGGCGGCCTTTGGTTGATCTCGGGTTGGTTGGCTTCATTGTTGAGGTTTGCCATTTTCTCTCTCCGAATCCTACAAAGAGTACGTTCAATTTCAAGATCAATAGGAACGATAGTATCACTTCGAGATCGGGTGTGCATAAAATAAATAAATGGAAAGAATTATAAACAAGAAAGAATATTGTTAGTAAAAAGTATATATGAACAATTTATACAAAGATAATGCCTAGACTAACAATAAAACGTTTTTGTCTAATATTGCAAGAAATTATAAATCCCCGGCAACGGCGCCAAAAACTTGATGCGTGTGGCGCCTGGGTAGAGCTTATAAAATATATATTATGATAAGTTCGTTATGACTATGGATGTGATCTTCCTAAATGCTCTATCTCTACTAAACGCTACTACTTAGGGGCAAGTGTACCCCGTTGTATCAAGTAATAATCCGGTTAAGACCGGGTATCGAATCCATGGGATTTATAACTACAAGTATTAAACGACTCGATTTTATACGTTATCTAAGCGATGAATATTTTGAGTTGATTCGGGGAACAACTACAAACTACTCCTAACTACGGGTGAGACAAATTTATATAACAAAAACTCTACGAAGTGGTATGGATGGTGATAAGTTATAAATACGATAAACAATGACTCCCAATATATACGGTTAATGATTTACTCTTGCAATGACGACTACATGTAGTGTGACCGACCCGTGAAGTACTTAGACTACGTGGTTCCTAGTCAAGGCGTGTCTAATGCTTGGGATTAGAAATTAGGGCCTGTAAGTTCCGTGGCTTGTCAATTCCTACGGTTTCCGGAGCATCACTTCCGGTAAGGCAACACCTATATGAATCCCTAAAGATAGCCCGAATGGCGTCGGAAATCGCGTTCCCCTACACAATAATCAATTACGAATATCAAAACAAGTAACAAACATCAACACATATATAGAAAAAGAGATTATGAATCATAAATTATAAATATGGAAAATGTAAATATGGAATACAACCAAGCCTAGTACATAGGAAGAGTACAAGCTAATTAGCAAGTGAAAAGGGAAGAATCCACCCTCAGAACTAGCTAACCGGACTCAAGGCCGTCTCTTAGGACTTGGAGGTGGAACTCTCGAGCTTGGTGAACGGAGATGGAACGAAACTTTGACGGAATGCCGGAATCAACGAACAAGCTCTCAAGGTGATAGAGTTTTGCTATGTAAAATCTAAAAATAAAATCTAAAACTAGGTAGCAAGAGCTCAATACCTAAAATTCTATCTATATCAAAATGAGTGCTAGTCACTCTTATTTATACACATCAAGCTAGGAGTAGAATTGTAAATTCACAAGGTACAAGCATGGAGATACATTATTTCTGCAAAATTCCCATGATACGCCCCGCGTATGGTAGAGGACGCCCCGCGTATTGACCCATTCCGTCAGAAATCTCCTGCATATGGACCAAATTCAGATTTTGTTATCTCAACCACGCCCCGCGTAGACTGGGGTACGCTCCTCGTGGTTGAGCTCCTGAGATTAATGGCTCGAAATGTGTCTTTTACGCCTTGCGTGGCCTAGCGGACGCCTCGCGTATATGAGTCCTTGGAACTTTAGATTGAAGAACTTCCCATATACGCCCCGCGTGTAGGTTGGGACGCCCCGCGTGACAGCAGTTGACTTGGAAGACCATGCAGTCTGACATTTATGATTGAGCTTATCATTGCTCATACGCCCCGCGTGTAAGGTAGGGCGCCCCGCGTGTCAGTGGGTAAATCCCACGTGGTGCCTGCGGATTGAGCAATCATTTCTGACTTGGTGTTCCACGCCCCGCGTATGTCGGTGGATTTTTGCTCCTTACTCGTACCTGAAATACAATTCTCGAGAGCCGAGTTAGCTTGACGTTTTTATTTCCTAAATTAATTCAAAATAAAGATAATTAACCGAAAGTACGGATTTTATTTTTATTCCGTTATTTTATTAAAACATTCTATTTTTGCAACTAAACTTATTTATTTCATCTCAAATTAAACCGTAAATCACGCTAAAAGATAGGGACGAAATGCCCCTATCACCAGACCAGAATATGCTTATTGGAGGTTTGTGCTGTAAAGTTGGTTTTGGGAATACTATCAAAATTTGGATAAAACCCTGACTTCATAACCCCTTAAACCCTCTTCCCACTAGCATAGTCTCACATGTGTTATTGCCAATGACCTCCTAGACCATAATGGCAACTAGCTCAAAAATGTTGTGGAACCTTTTTTAAGGCTCGTGCTCATTCTTTTGATTCCAAGTCCAAGACCGGGAGCAGGGATTCATGGCTCTGGTTTCCCAACACCAAAAAGGTCTTATACAATGAAAAGTGGCTACTTGTTGGCTCTAAACTCCGATGCTGGTTCGGTTCCTCTTCAGGCTAAGATTAATTTATCTCTTTTGTGGAAACTGAATGTGGCACCTAAGGTGAAAATTTGTCTTTAGAGAGCTCTATCTTACTGTATGTCGTTGATGGCTAATTTAATTCAAACGCACAATTCCTTCATCAATCGATGTCTTATTTGCAACAATTATGATGAGGATGAAAGTAATATTTTTCTATCTTGCGTCTTTGCCAAACAGGTGTGGGGGCTTTTCTTTTCAGACAATCGGATGGAACACATCCACAATTTCTCCAGTTGGTTTGCTGGTCTTCTCGATTCCGCCTCTACATTTCTTGAAACTGATGGTGTGGTCATCTGGCACATTTGGAAGTACTGTAATAAGTTTGTATGGGAGAAACTTTTTTCCTTGCCAGATATTGTATTAGCTGCTGCTGTTTCTGATGCTCATCCGTGGAAGTTAGCTCAAGCAAGTCGGATCTTGCTTGTGTCAGGCTCTACTGCAGCCCTCCTAAAATGGACGAAACCACTTCCTAGTACTTTGATGTGCAATGTCGATGTAGGGATATTTCATGCTACAAATTTCTATTCTTTTAGGATGCTTATATGCGATGATAACAGCATGAGTTTGCTTGCACAAAACGTAGTCTAGCTTATTCAGTCAACCCATTCCTGGCTGAGGTGCTTGCAATCCGTGAAGCTCTTAGTTGGATCAAGTCTCTTGGCTATTCTCACGTGGAGGTACAATCATATAGTCTCAATGTAATTCGAGCCATTCAACACTAGGATTTCAATCTTTCTTATCTTTTTTATGTTGTTAAGGAGTGTTGCTTTCTTGTACTAGATTTGAACTTTGGTTTAATCTTTTTTTTTTTGAAAAAAAATCTATTTTGTTAAACGTTCAACGAATCCAGCAACATATTTATTAGCAAAAGTTGTTAGTTTTAGGACTAATCGGGATAAATAGGTCTGTCCACCATCTTTCTTATCGATTGTCTCTTTTTATTTAAGTTAATGCATTGCATCTTTCAAAAAAAACTTCTTTTTTTGTATTATTGTTAATATTTATAGGGAAATTAATATTTATTCTCTCAAAGACTCGCCTTTGAAATCTACTGTGGCAAAAGATATTATACCCTTTGATGTGATTTCACACAATTTCCTTTAGCATGATTATGTGAAATCAATGCATTAGATATAATTAATTATTTATTAATCATATAAAATCATTAATTGATATTAGAGGGAGGTTTTTTTTTTAATGAAAGAATAATTGAATAAATTTAATCAAATAGCCAAAAGGCTTACAACTAAAGATGGAGAAATAGAACTTAGTCTAGCAGCTTCGTCAGCCACCCGATTAGCTTCTCTATGAACGAAACGAAAATTACAAATTGGTATTCTTGAGCAAGGGCTCGATAATCTGACAATATTAGGCCCAATCTAGAGTAATCTTCTTCCTCGTCTTTCTGTAACGCGTTATAACAATTTGAGAATCGCCCTCTACAGTAACATTGATATCCCCTCTTTGTTTAATCCAACTTAGAGCTTCTCTGCAAGCAATTGCCTTCGCAATAATTGGCTGATATGCACCTCTCCTAGCCTCAAACTGAGTTTCCAGGAACTGCCCGTTTTCGTTTCGGATAACTGCTTCGATACCGAATGAATTATTACCTGCATGAATAGAGGCATCGAAGTTAATTTTTAAGCCGACACTCGGAGGAGACCAGCGTCTTGTATTAACCGCAGCACTGTTATCTTGAGAAGCTTGCTGTCGTTGAGCCCGACGCCAATTAACGATGAACTGTGTCGCTCGGTTCGCGATGTCAGCAGGAGAAAAAGTAACATTTTCCCATATCAGCTTATTCCTGCCAAACCAAATCAACCAAAGCACAGTACCAACTGCTGCAAATTTCTCAAGGGGCGAGCTCTGTATCTGTGTCTTCCACCAGTTATCAAAATCTGAGACGCTCCTTGGCGAGCAAATGCCAGCGAGTGCTGGTTGTATCTGTTAGATAAAATGGCTTTAGTGTTGAATAAGAAATAGCTTTAAAAGTGTGGGTATATTTGTCATTAACCTCTTTGCTCTCAAGAGCACATTTACAATCCCACATGGGAAATAAACAACCCTTTGAGTGGGTATATATAGAATTGGGCTTTAGAAGCCTTTAAATTGTGTTAAGAAGGTTTTAGCAAATATACCACACGCGCGCGCTCGCTCGTTCGCGCGACGCCCGTCCGTCCCGACTGGACTGGGCTCGAATTTTATTTTTATTTCTATCCGTTTTAACTTGTTTGAATTTTTCTTCAACGTTTTAATCAGTCAAAAACGGAACCTTATTTTTCTCCTGGTCTTACTCCACCTTCTAACGTGTAAGTGAACGTTCCAACGTTCTTATTTCAGAAGGCTATAAATACATGAGTTTCCAGTTTCTTGAACACACAGTTTTTTCGATATTCCTCTTTAATCAAACTTTCTGGGCACTTAAAATAACCTTTTTTGCTGTTCTATTATCTTCGACCTTGAGTGCACAGGTTCGAAGGCTTCTGTGTTAACCTTGGGGAGCGACCGGAATTACAGATTGCACCTCGGTCTGCCGAAATCGCTTTCAAGGCAGTGGCAACCGCCACGGCACAGCTCGATTTCTGTTCATTCCAATCGTATTTTCTGTAACCCTTATCTATTTTCTCTCATTATCCAAATCGAACTAGTAACCAGGCAAGAAAGGAGGATATGGAAAACTGATTTTGTGGCTTGCAAGCATACGGGACAGATAGGATTATCTGAAATATGTCGATAGTGAAGAGTAGAGTTTGTTAGGAGAATATTCCAGGCAGAACGCCATAGGAAATTTTTGATTTTCGGTGAGCAAGGGAGTTGCCATAGCTTAGTCCAGGGAGAATTGCAAATTTCCTCCGAGGGCTTCGGATATACAGATACCAAAGCATAATAAGTTGATTTCACACTGTAATTATCTTTCTTTTCCCACCGCCAACTTACTTTATCTTCATTTTGTTTGATAGATAATGGTATCTGCAAAATGCGGTTACAATCTTCCTGTGAAAAGAGTTCTGTAAGAAGTCTATAATCCCAACTATCATTCCGGATAAGTCTATCTACCGTCCATGAGCTGTCGGAATCTGATGCTTGGTTTGGGATACCCGAGTCGGATTCTAACCATGGGGTCTGCCAAATTTTGGTGTTTCTACCATTCCCAATTCGATTCCTTACACCAGAAATGATTAGATCTCGGCTCTTAAAAATACCTGACCATATCACACTCGGGTTGTAGCCCAAACGAGCCTCTCTGAAGTCTGATGTAGGGAAATACATGGCTTTAAAAATTTATGATACAAGAGCTTCAGGATTGGATATGAATTTCTAGGCTTGTTTCCCAAGGAATGCAAGGTTAAATTCCTAGAATCTTAAAAAGTTTAGTCCTCCCCAACCCTTCCGAGTACAGAGATTTTGCCAATTTTTCCACTTCACTCCTCTCCCCCACCAGTACCCATTCAGCAGTACTTCAATCCTATCACATATTGCTTTTGGAAGAGCAAAGACCTGCATTACATATGAGGGAAGTGACTGAGCAACGACCTTAATAAGTACTTCTTTACCTCCCTGAGAAATTCGCTTGCCCTGCCATCCCCGTAATTTTTTCCGAATTCGGTCCACAATGTAGGAGAAAGTTGATATGTGACTACTCCCTATTGTCGATGGAAGTCCCAAATACTTGTCTTGACTGTCTACCATCTGAACTCCCAGAAATTGAGCTAATTCTGACATTCGATCCGGTGGAACTTTAGCACTGAACATAATTTTGGATTTCTCAAAATTAATCTTCTGACCTGATGCACGCTCGTAAGTCTGGAAAATTTGTTGAATTAAGCCTCCTTCCTCTACTGTGGCACGGAAGAAAAAGTAACTATCATCCGCGAACATGAGGTGGGATATAGTCGGGGCACCACGGCAGATACGGCACCATGGCCGATTAGGTAACATATAACTAATATTTTAGGTCCATTGGTTTTTAACTAATATGTTTGTGGTCAATGTTGAGCCTTGTGTTTGTACCTAACATTTTTCTCAACGATCTTCTGTTTAAGTCATTTTGATAGTCAGGTGATTGGTTGTTTGTTTTTATCTTTTTTTAGTTAGATTACTATTAATGATCTTTTGTTTTCATGTTTTAATTCTATAGGGAAGGATTCGAGAGTTGTCGTCAATAAAATACAAGTTGATATGAGTTCAGCTGCTATGAGTACCGAAGCCCATGTTTGAAGATGCAATGAAGCAATAAGCTTAGAGGAGAACTATGAGCTTTTTGATTAAAAAAAAAAAAAATTTGAGCCTTATACTGAATCTAAATTTGGATGTGTTGCTACTTATATCAACTCAGTCCATTTAGATGCACGTGAATACTTATTTATTTATACGTGTGATTGTACTTTTGGATGTTTATTTTTAGGTACTTTTGGATGTTTATTTGAACCGGGGTTGGTTGCCTTTTGGATTATAAATATATCATCGTTGCCTTCACATTACAAACATCGTCTCTTATGTTAAAAATGTTGCATTTATTAGAAAATATTTGTTGCTATTAATTAAATTCGCTGCCTTTGGTATAAAACTGTTGTTGATTTCGAAAATAATTGTTGCCCAAGCCAAATAAAGTCATTGCATTTGTATAACAAAAGCTGTTGCTAAAGGTTAAAAAAGTCATTGCCTCTACTATAAAATATCGTTGCTTTTGGATCTGAAATAGTGTTCCCTTATCTTACTAAAGTCAACGATTAACAAATGTAAAATCGTTGCTTTTAGAGTTCATTTTTTGTTGCCTTTTAATTGTATCCTTTACCGTTGCACTTTTCTGAAAACAAAAGCAACGAGATCTTCATCGTTGCATTTGAGAATATTTTCGTTGCCTTTGACAGGAAAGGCAACCGTGAATTAACCAACGAAAATATATTGACCAAAATCGTTGCTTTAGATCATTTTTGGCCATATTACAACAGTTTTGAGTATCAAACACAACAAATCATCACCGTTGCCATAGGCATTCTATGGTGTAGTGCATCCATCCTCCTCTTCTTTTCTGAGTAGAGAAGTGAGCACCTCCATGCATAATATGAAGAGATACGGAGACAGTGGGTCTCCCTGTCGAAGTCCCTGAGTAGGTTTGAAAGGCGATAAGTGTGCGTTTCTGTTACTGATCTGATACTGCACCGACGTAACACAGCTCATCACTAAGTTTACAAACTGCTCAGGGAAATTCATACGAACCATCACCGCCCGAAGGAAATCCCATTTGATTCTGTCATACGCTTTAGCCATATCAATTTTTAATGTTGCATATCCTTTCTTTCCACCCTTGCCTAGCCTTAATGCGTGTCCAGCTTCAAAGGCGATCATAATATTATCTGTGATTGCACATTTGGGAACAAATGCAGTCTGTGCTTGTGAGATTAATGTGTCAAGAACTGGTTTCATTCTGTTACCCACCATTTTTGTCATTGCTTTCATTAGAACGTTGCACAACGCATTGGGGCGCAAATCGTTGATAGCCTGAGGTGGGTGCTTTTTTGGAATTAGGACAATGTTGGTGGAGTTCAATTGTGATGGTATGAATCGTGAGTGTAGGCATTGGATACAAAAAGATGAAACTGCAGGGCCTAAAGCTTGCCAATGTTGCTGGAAGAATCCAGGGTTGAGTCCGTCCGGACCGGAGCTTTGTCAGGATGCATTGCAAATATGGCCACTCGAACCTCTTCCTCGACAAAGTTCTGCGACATCTAGTGCTTCTGTCTATCAGACAGACGTTTTTTCAATCAGATTAGTTACCTCAAGACCCTTGACCCCTATAGACGTGAATAGGTTCTGAAAATGTGATTGGATTGCATCTGCCAACCCCGTCGACCATGTCCTAAACCGTCCATCTCCCGTGGTTAATCCTCCAAAATCGTTCTGAACTCTCCTAGCTCGAGCCGTGGCGTGAAAAAATCGTGAATTATAATCACCGTCTTGAAGCCACTTAACCTTGGCTCTCTTCTTCCAATACCGCTCCTGTGCCAGTCTAACCTCATTTAGTTCATTACTGATTCGCTGGATTTCAGATGCACTATCTGCACCTCTGATGCGTTTAAGCTGAAATCTGAGCTTCTTCGTTTTGCCTCGGACTTGCTGTTTCTGTTTCGACCCCCATTGTATATTAGAGGGAGGTTATAAACATATTAATAATGGAGAAAAAAATTATAATTCTTTGATTGTGGTATAATTGTCGTTTTTCAAATCGTTGGTTTAGCCAACTTCGAGTGCAGGAAGAAGTGTTACAGTACAATGAAACTCCTACCTCTTTTTAAATTAAAAGACGTAGAATTTCAACAAAATTGGATCGGAAATGTTGACATGAATCCTAATTTGGTCATTCACCGTTAGATTTAGGCGTATTAAATCTAAGTTTTAGAATATTTTTAATCACCATCCTAGGATTCTAATAAGCCTAAATCTAACGGTGAATGGTCAAATAATACATGATCATTAAGGTCTATATATCAAAACTGAGGATTCGATATTCTACCTCTTCTTTCCTTGCCTGATTTTGTACCCAAAAAACCAAAATAACAAAATGCAGGATCCATATGCATGAATCCAGTAAATAATAATAAAATGCATATAAAATAAAAAGTGACAGGAAGTAACAATAAAATGTACAAAAATATAAAATTGCAATATTGAAAAAGGTAATTACAAATCAATTGCAGGTAGGGTTAATTGAGTTTTAACAGGTTGAAACTTGACTCGAAAGCTCATAAACATGTTCGATTATAATGTTCATAAATACGTTCATGAGCAAATTTTGTTCGTTTTTTAATAATAATATTTCTATAAAGGGGAAATGTAAAACAAAGTAGTTTTGTAGATTTCAAAACTACGTATTTTTACGTTAAAGAAATTTCAAATCAATATAATTAATAAACATATTTTTTCTCAATTCGAGACATCTTTTAGGTAAATCATCTCCCAATTAAGCTTTCTACATACGCTAGAACTCGAACTTAGCTTAAGCGACTTGAGGCTCATGAACTGAATTAACGAGCTGGTTGTAAGCGAAGTTCATGAACTGAATTAACGAGTTGATTGCGAGCAAAGCTCGTGAATAATCCCGTTAATAAGCTCACGAACAGCTCACAAACAAAATGTTGAGCTCGACAATTTTCTAATAAGCCTACCATGAGCAAGCTAAAATTCGACTCGGTTCGATTACAACCCTAATTGCAAGTGACAAAGCAATTAAAATTAGGAAGATAGAGAAAACAAGCAATTGAAATACAAAAAACATATCACAATAACTGATTGCTATATAGTTTCTTATTCTGTATACCATTTGAAGCCTGCAAGTTTTGGTTACAATCAAAATACTCTATACGAACTGAAGCCCGATTCCACCAGGTTCATGCTTCTTGGTACCCGATTCCTCCTCCATTTTAGCTCCCTACTCCTCCTTCGATAACAACAACCAAATCAACTAAAGGAAATTGCTGCCGAAGTAAATGGTTGCTTTAGACCCAAATGTGAAGACTAGAGCACAATTTTATATATATATATAGAGAGAGAGAGAGAGAGGCTGTAGAGGAGTAATATGTTGTCGTGCTGCAACAGAGTTCATATTTGTTATTCTTGAAGCAGTGTTTTTTTTCGTTGCTGCTTTTTGTCAGTTGTTTGCTAAGTCTAAAGAGTAAATGAAATATAATATTTTGGGATACATTGCTCTTTTTGTCCACTGGAGGACATAATATCAGCTGAACAATGTATGCCAAAATATGAACAATGTATGGCAAAATACGATATTATATTTTATTTACTCTATAATACGTATCACTTGATATATTATGCAAACAACTGCCAAAAGCGGGAAAAAGAAACACAGTGCTTCAAGTCTAACAAATATGAACTCTGTTTTAACACGATATCATATTACTCCTCTACAGTATATATATATATATATATATACACACACACACACACACTACAGCAATCAAATTTCTCATATTGTAATTACAAAAGAAGGAAAAGAGTTATGTTTTACTTTTTACATTTGGATCTAAAGCAATTAAAAGAAATCGGGTACCAAGAAGCAAGAACAATCATCAACCCAATGGAATTGTGCTTCAATTGATATAAAGTATTTTGATTGTATTCAAAGCCTACATGTTTCATATTATCTTCTTTGTGATATATAGGGAAACATTGCTTGATTTCTCAATCTTCCCTATTTTAATTGCTTCATCAGCTGCAATTGACCTGTAGTTAATCTGCAAAATTATAAAGCTGCTATTTACAGTTCTGAATTACATCAGGCCTAGAAAGTTTATAAGCACCAAGAAGCAATCTTCAGGAAAATTCTCAAAAGAAAATGCAAATTTCAGCTGTACAATGCATTAACCATATGGAATTTGTAAACTTCAGCTTCTCAGTCGCTAGTTCCTACTATAGCTCTTGTTCTTGCTAGCAGCCAATGGATGATGCTCCTACTGAGCATGGTGCAAAAAAATTCAAATACTCGGATTCGAATGTGATTGATGCACAAATAATGAAAAATGCATCCGTTCTCAAGAAATATATCCAATCCATACACATATGCATTTTCATTTTTCAGTGAATCATGCTCGCATCAATCAAGCTCTAGTCAGCGCATCTTCAATCTTCCAAACACAAGACAGTGACCAAACAGTTCGAAGCTTAGAGATCAATATTATATATTGTGTTGCCGATGACACTGAGAAGTAAAATGAGGAAGAAAACAGCATAATCAGTATCGGCTGCTCATCATCCTACAGATTCAATCTAACAATCAAATGAAAAGATATCGAACATCAACAGATACAACATGCCCTGCTGTAGCAACAATCTAAAATCATAGCTAGGCACCAGAAACATAAACAACAGAATACAACTAACTATATTGGAACAATGAAATTTGTTTGACTAGCATCTTCAATACCAAAAAACAGTTCAAAATATTTATTTGAATGAATTCATTACAACATCACATACCCACAGGCACAGCCACATCAAGTTAAACATCCTTGACAATAAATAGGAGACTGAGAAGAGCACTCACAAGTGGAGTTAAAGGCACACAAGATGCTTGGCTAGGCTAGGCACAAAACACCTCCAGCAATTCTGCACTTGCAAGGCAGAACGTCTTCAAAGAGTTAAGGGCCTTTAGCTCCGTTGTGATGCATTTAAGAGAAGGGGCGAGGTGAAAAGGGTATTTTAGTGTGTGTGTATTGCTTACGCTCCATATATCAGCTATATTAGAAAGTTCAATTATTTTTGGAAGTCTGATAAGTTTTAGTAATTTAAGGAATTTTAAGAAATTTCAAGGTCCTCTTTAGTAAGTCTAACAATCTTTTAGGTTTTTATAACTCATTAATGTTAAAATTATTAAATTAAATTTCCAAATTTACAGCTAACATTATCAGAGAAGCAGATTTACAGCACCTCCTAAATCAAAACAGTAAACAAATCTACAAAACTAAGTAATTCTCTCTCAAAATTCATCTCTAACTCTTCACCATTGGTCACAAAGCCATGAACCACTAAGAGAATGACAAGTACTCGAACTAAAAAACATGTTTTGTTTTATTTTATTTTATTTTAATTTAAACCTTTTTTTCTACCATGCTATTTAACAACTCTAAGCCTACTGTGTTTTTTCTTCAACTTAATCTCTAATAACATTCTATACATCTCTCAGCATTCTGTTTTTTTCTTTCTGCAACTTAATCTCTATTAACATGCTATTTGGCTTGCTTACTTGTTTATGAGACAGACATTAGAGTTCTATTTCTAATACTAATATTTAGTATTTTACAAAAGATTGCACCTCAATTCAATTCGCTAAGGACATCACCTTTTCTGGCCTTGCACCTAACGCAATAGAAGGATGCATCCTCTTAGTTGAGCTAGGGCTTTTAAACTACATTGGCAGACCACAAGTACTTGAGTTTGTTTGAGCCGTATAGTTATTGAAGAAAATAAAGGAAACACAAGCTTAAGAGTCACTTAAGAGTGAAAAGGAAAAAAAGTTTATGCCCACAGAACTTTTAAGTTTAATGATCAGTAAAAACCAAATCTCTTGGTTATAGCAACCATGCCAATGAGTACTTTATGGACCAAAAATGAAACTGTATTTACCAACATGGAGCTTAAGATTTCCTGGCAAAGATGTCTGATTTGCTTAGAAAAAACAAGAACAAAGTTGCCAGATTTTTACTAGCAAAGCTCCAGCCCAATTACTGAAGCTAAACAAACACATTTAAATCAAATCTTCAGACTTAACTGAGGTATGGTGTGAGTCATTTTACCACTCCATAATCTATAATAACTTTACTAAGTGTCATCGATCACATGAACTAACCTTTTCAAAAAGCACTTATTTTTGCGAGGGTGCTTGGTGCTCCACAAACTTCCAAGAAGGCTGCCTTGAATTTGACAAAGGCATCCCAAACTGCAAGATATCCTTGATCCATTTAACTCGATTTGTCAGTTCCTCCAAATCCAATATCGCAGCTTCAATTGTATCAGAAGACATTGTATTTGTATAGATACTTTTTTCAGTTCTCATCTTCTCTGATGGATCATTGTCATGATGACCATCTGTTTCACCTCTAGTTTCTGTAATTTTGACTGATGCATCATTGTCATGATGACCATCTGTTTCACCTCTAGTTTCTGTAATTTTGACTGATGCATTTCCAACATGTAAACTAGAAACATTATCAGAGTAGTTAGTTTTATTAATGGCACTCTGTGTTGCATTCTGAATCTGATGCTTATCTATTTCCAGTGGTTCTTCCTCCACATATGGAGATCTACTCCAAGGCCGCTTTCCCATTTTTTCTGATATATCTGAAGGAAGTGAACAACTAGATGAAGTATTAGACAAAGCTGAAGCACCAAGGTCTTTGGTACCTTCATCAACAGATTGTAAAGTCAAGTTCATTACAGCCCCTGCAAAGACACAGATTCCTTGTTAAAAATAAGTCATGTTGGAATTAATTGCTAAGGAAAATGATGGGATGGATTTACAATAAGATTACCAAAAGAAATCAGATCAAGAACCATTTTTCTGTCGATAGCTTGGTATCCAATTAATCAAACATGTTAATAATAAAAATTTATCTGTAACTTAATATAAGGAAAAAAGTCACTTTCCATGCCATAACTAGAAAATGGGCTTGGATGTTTTTGCCACTTCTTCATAACTCCAACTTACACTCCAATATCATACATCTTAAAGCCACTTAAATAAATAAACAATGAAGAGAGCATTAGAAAAAAGTTCATATGTTTGAATGGCCATAATTTGTTCAAGGCTAAAGAACCAAATTCTTGGAGGTTAAACTTTAAATATGACCTTAGCGGTTAGAGACAAATTGGTTCTACACTTTTCCAGGTTTCAAACAGGTCTGGCAATATTAGACTAGATGGCCATGTCACATAAAACCGAACAACATATACACATACTGCACTGCAATATCTGAAATGTGCATCAAAGAATGCAAGAATTCAATATGCATGTGTTTTCTCAGACAATGAGCTGGTATATGCCAACAGGCGTCTTACCTTGATTACCAAGGTTGACCAAACGAGCACACAAACTAAGATCCTCTCTCCCCTGTAAGCAGGACATCATAAAAAGCAAATTAGTTCGACAAAAGCAATGAGGCAGTCATACACAGATATAATGCAGCTCATTGTCCAAGAAAACACATGCATATTGAATTAAAGAGAAGGGGTATTCATAAGAACATGCACCAGAATAGAAAATGAAGCATAACGTCAATCACCGCAAAATATTGAAATTAGTGCTAACAGTATCATGAAAATAAAGTAAAAGATGACAAATAAATGAGCATATTTAATGAAATAGGCATTTGGTTACAATCCATCCCAGAACAGGGTAATGAGAAAATCCCCTGCTTCAAATATAAATGTCAAGAAATTATTTGTTTGAATCCTTTGCATGATATGGTTCACAAAACATCTCTAGCTTCAAATCACAACAGTACAGAACTGTGATGGCACATTGGCACTCATCATCTCCTACCAAGTAAAAATTGCAAAGAAACTCTAACCTAAATAAAGACAACATCAGATGTTCAAACTCTAAGAAAAAAGCAAGAGCAAACAATGAGTTGCCCCAACCCCAACAACAACAACAAAGCCTTAGTCCCGAAATGATTCGGGGTCGGCTAACATGAACCATCATAAAAAACCGTGCACCCTCATCCAAGTTTGCTTAGGTCTTCCCCTGCCCCTCACCACTACATCCATTTGCCACTCTTCAGTCCTCCTAACCGGCGCATCAAGCACTCTTCATCTTACATGGCCAAACCACCTTAGTCGGTTTTCCCTCATTTTATTCTCAATAGATGTAACCCCTACTTTTGTCCTAATTATTTCATTACTCACCCCATCCTTTCTCGTATGACCACACATCCATCTCAACATACGCATCTCCGCCACCGACATCTTATGAATGTGACAGTGTTTCACTGCCCAACACTTCGTACCATATAACAATGCTGGTCTGATTGCCGTGCGGTAGAATTTTCCCTTCAATCTATTAGACATGCTGGGGTCACAAAGGAAACCCGTAGCACTCTTCCACTTCCCCCAGCCAGATTTAATCCTATGAGCAACATCTCCATCCGTTTGGATAATAGATCCTAAATACCGGAAGCAATCCGAGGCCTGAACAACTCTCCCATCTAGGGTGATTGTCCCTGCCTCCCTACTCCTATCATCGCTAAACTTACAACCCCAAAAGAAAATAATTCATCTGTTGTGCAAGTCATAACATTCATTAATTCAGAAAATAATTACCATAATCTGATATGAATAATGAAAAAAGAAGAAGATAAGAATGGATTATGGAATTATATGGATTTAGGGGATGCACCGCAGGTTTAGGCAATGTCCAGCCATGCTCTGGAGACCAATTCAAAGAAGGTCGCAAGTCTTTGCTGAATACTTCATAAGACGATCCTTCACCATGAGGGGGTGGAAACAATTCCATCTATGAGAATAAACAAAATAGGAGAGCGAAGTAAGCAAAACACTTCATGAATAATTAACCACTGGAATAATACACAGTGTCAAGAAGATATGGAAACTTCACATTAGTTGACAATATAAGAATCTCTTGTCAGAATAATAATCCTCTTCTATGTTATCAAGGATTTGATAGAAATTCCAACAAGCAAGATACCAACAGAAAGAATTAACTGGATAATGAAGAATTCCCAAGTAGGATTCCTTTTTCATTCATTAAATATTTCAAGATGAATAAGAAAGAGTGACAAGACACAAAGGAAAGGAAGAAGCTAACAGCTACCCTTCTCCCGAGGTACTTTCAAGAGCCCAAAATAGACAAACAAACAATCCAATAAGATGCACGCCTAACAGACCTTCCACCTAATATTAGAACCAACACCTCTAGAGCCAAATCAGCTATCATCCACTTGTTCCTTCTTTAGCCCTCCTTGGATATACCCTTCATATCTTCACCCACAAGATAATTGGCCCAATAAGGCCACTATCATCATTTCTATCATGAAATCACAAGAATCTATATGATATTATGAAATAATCAAAGTGGATCCTTACCCTTGAAGCCGAATTAGATTTACCCATTTTCATATTGAAAGATGAGTTTAACTAAATTGGAAAGAAATGTTATTGGATATGGTAAAATCCCTACTGATGGTGAGACCAGCATTTATCAGAATTCATTGGCATTACCATCACATTCTTCAAATATCCTAATTTCACAAAAGCTTAGAAAACCAAGAAAAGGAAATATGTGTGGAAGAATCTTCCAAACAGCTTATTTACAGAGTAAGAATTTGGATTTGACCAAATAAATAAAGATAGAAAAGAAAACGCAACCCTTTCAAACCAAGAAAAGACCGTGAAATAGAGTAAAAGGGCAAGGCCAGTGCACAAGGCTCCCACTATATGGGGTCTATGGAGGGGTTAGGTCCAAATGTGCACAGCTTAAGCCCCAAAAGAATTGAAGAAGAAAAAAGCCAGAAGCAAACTTAGAAGTCAAGGTACCTGAGAAAAAGCAAAACCAATGAAAAAAAAAAGAATGAAAAGAATATTCTGCTGAAAAGCAAAGACAGGTGAAAAGGCAAATTCTGCATGAAATCCTCTCAATCTGCCAGTCCTTACAGTTAGAACATCCCAAAATATACTTGAAATATTTTGGAAGAACAACCTCCATAGTTATAGGTTCAACCGAAAACGAATAATACAACAACTTTAAATCTTAATTAGTAGAAAGATAGTCAGAGAATCACTGCAGGAATAAACTGTAACCAGAAAAAACTTGGAGAGAAACACTTCTGCAGATTTAGAATTATCATGTTAGATAATTTGGGATAGATGTATTGGAGACACTCATATTCGAGATTCCTTCATTACCAAGCAGTTGATATTACAATTCATACAACTAATATGTTACCTGAAACTTATCATTCCCCAACACTTCGGTCAGCTTTCCAGACCAATAGCAACCATCAGAAAACCAATCTACTAAGTCTCCCTCCCGCCAGGCATTATTCACGATAACTGCTACTTCTGAGATGCTACTAATATCTGGCACTTCACCTTCATTGTAAAAGGCAGGATACTGTGGGCGTATCATCAATTCCACATCCTTATTTTTCGCAGGCTTTTGATAAAGTTTAATCGGTCGCACTTCTGTAAACAAGATCACATTAATTGAAAACATAGTAATACCATGAAGGACACCCCAGGTTTCACATATTTATACACTATAGAAAATGCATATATTACTTTTGATAGGGGTTGCAATTCGTATTCGCAAGTTGTGACACTTTTTGGGTTATTGTTAAAAAACTGAACATGAACACGAAGCGATCAATTATTATTGTTAAAAAAACACAATATGGTTAGTGCATGAATAACAAGAGACGACTGCTTGACTATTTTACGGGTTATGATGAGTTGATATGTTTCGATTGAACTAAGGATGTGACTCACATGATCCATTTATGACACGGCTTAACCCATTGACACAATTCAAAATGGTCAAAAACATCATCAATAAGCTTGTTAGGATATAATAATTTGAAAGGGGCATAATAATAATTTTACTATTTTGGTGTCAATATTGTGAGTTGCAGGTCAACACAAAAAAACAGTCAGTCGTTGTGGGATCAAGCACAACATGACTAAACAACATTCAAGTCTTATAATTTCATATTGGATTCATGTCGTATTCGTAAATTATGTCTAATTTTGCTGCCTCTAACTTTTGACTGCCAATATTATTAATCTCTAAGAAAATACCATGAATACATAATCCAGAAAAGGGACAGATAACTCTTAATGCACAAAAATAGCTTGAACTGAGTAGCAAAGAGAGGTAACTTACTTTCATCGGGAAAGTCATAGTAGTCGACAGAAAGTGAGATGGGATGGTTTTTCCCACGAACCTTCTTAATCTGATGGAAACCATTAAATTTGGAGTCATTGAAGTCCAAAACAAAAATAGATGGCAATTGAAGAAATAACTAACCCTCAATCTTAAACAAATTCTAGCTTTCAAAATACACAAGCAAATGGAGGGGGGTAGGGATCTGTAAAAAAAAGGGCACATGCAAATATCCATAACTTGCAATATAAATCATTGGCCCAAATGCACAAATATGCTCCATTCAGATCCACTTTAGGTAATACAAGGAGCAGAGTTAAAAATATGGAAGTAGCAAATCCTCTTGCCGACAACCTTGGTTTACAAGCAATCTTTGGAACAATTTGTTCCCTAACGATGACTGTAAAACAGCCATATGCTGAAGGAGTATTCAGTCAACTATTTCTATGAGATCTCTGCAGTGTTCTAAAAATCGGCCCAAGCGGCCGCCTAGGCAGCGATTTTTAGAACACCGTCCCGATTTCCTCAAGTCAGTCGGCATAAGTCGGTTTACCGATTTTTGGTCGTCCAGGCGGACCTAGGCAGCCCTAGGTGGTCCTTTTTTAAAAATTGGTGGTCATTTAATTTTATGTCAATTTTTTCAATTTTAAATAAATTACATAGTATAATTCATATTTTAATTGTGCTTATATGATAATTCATTTATTAAAAATTACAAAAATATAAATCCAATTAATCCCCGATTAATCCTAGGGGGCTAGTGCCTATCGTTTTTTACAACCTTGGATCTGCCTTGGAACAAGGCTTTGGAAAAAGATTATAAAGCACAAGGGGGTTGTGTTACATCCATCACCTCTTCAAAATAGGTGAAGAATTCTCTATTTGTTCTTGACATGATCATGAGAAAGTAAAATCCTCATTAAAATTAGAACAAAATAGCATATATATGTGTAATGAAAGCAACGGATAATTACTTGAAAACATGGTGCTAAAAGGGTACTTACAAATGGTCATTCTAAACTAATTAAGACAAATTGAACTGGGCTCATTAACCTTAAAAGGATCGAAGAAAGAATTAATTAACCAAACAATTCAAAAATATTAAATAGTTGGCTAACATTTACAGTTTGATACATAGTTATTAAAGGCGCAAGGGGGTCATGGAGCCTTGGCGCAATGAGCGCCTGAGTGACAAAAGGCGCACTAAAAGAATAAAATTATACAGAACCACCATAAATGATAATATTTAAAATATAAGAAATTGTAAACTTTAAATTAAAATGCAATAACACGAAATCATGTCAATATTCTTAATCATAAATTCCAACATGCAATAAACCCTGCATTCTAAAGTTAAAGTGTTCAACTAAATAGTAAATCCTAAGTTGACTACACGCTACTCCTTATCAAAAGTCTCCAACTTCAAGTTTTGCCCTTGTTTGCTTCTTTTTCTCTAGTATTTTAATGTTGTTGTGTGCTTCTTCTTTCCCTTTGTTTCCCATTATGCATCTTTCTCTCTCCCTCTCTCTTTTTTCTGCGATTGTTCAATTTGAAAGTTTGTCTGCTTTCATGTTGTTTTTGTTTATTCTTTGACACTAGATGTGTCTAATCCACCGGTAGAGATTGAACATGTGGGTAAATAATATAAAGCACAAAAAGAATAACATGTGACACAAAAGGCGTGCCATGGCTCGTCTCTCATAACCCTATCCAAGCGCACCTTGGCATAGCCCAAGCAACATCGTCCGCATTAGGGGGTGCTAAGGCGTATGGCCTTGAGCCTTGTGCCCCTCGCGCCATGGCGTCGCCATTAACAACTATGGTTTGATAACCTTAACTATTCCCAATTGAAAATAATCCAGACTCAACCAAACCAATAGTAACCCATCTAATCAACGCCGAATACAATGATGGACTCTAAGCTAGCTAGTAATTGGAAGTAATATTTCCTTTTCCATCCTCTAATTCTGATATGAAGTAGCCTATTGCGCGATGGAATAGGGATCTAGTAAGCTGGTTAAGTTGGTTTTTTAGTACATTCTTAACCCTTTGCACTTTATAAATACATGTTGCTCTTACATTGAACCTTCGTATTTTGAAATAAAAAATCATTTGGACATCTATGTCACATGGAAACAGAAACGGACACCAAGAAATGATGTTTGTAAAAAAATATAGGAAACAGAAACATGGGGAAAACGTGCAAAAAAAAAAAAGTCCAAGGGTATATTTATAAATTTTAAAATTACAAGGATGTATGATTAATTTTTTATACATAAAGTATATTTAGAAAAAAAAGGTACATATAAGTCACGTAATGGAGGGAAAAAAGGTATTTTCCATTTTGAAAGCTTATAGAAGATGATCTAGAATATATTAGTGATTTACTGAAACTGTGATTAGCATTGATCTACTTATGGAAACACATTATATTAACGAGCTTCAATTTTTTTTAAATTACTGAAGCTTGACCCAAAACGTTTTCTACAAGTTTTTGAGAATTTTAATTTCCTAACCTTTCCCGAAATGTGAAAGGCTTTAAAATCAAAGTTTCCATGAACATACTGGGACACTGATTACATAGGGTAAACTATTAGCATTTAGTTGTGGTTGAGCTTTAACAATTTGCTTCTCATGAAAATTGGATTTGAAGCAATTCGTGTGCACCAAAAATTAGTAGTTGGTATTGTCAATTGGCTCCAATAAAAAACCTGGCAGAAAAACTGATTCTGAATTCAATTCAAATGAACTATTTGAAAGAAAATGTGATATTGAGGCTTTTCCATATTTCTTTGATCTACACTTAACTTTCATTCAGTTTTATTTTTTAGTGAGAGATCCCTACAAGAACTCCAATGGAATTTTCAGAAAATATCCAAATGCACTACTTTTAATTTTAGGATAGATAGTTCCAAACTCTCTAAGATTGACCAGATACACTAATATAACTGGAACTACCCTTTCCCAGCTCAATAATGTTTTTTTCCTTTGTAACTCTCCGCAAATAATAGGGAAGAATATTATAATAGGCAGAACCAAAATATTTAACAAATTAATTAGGTTAAACATCATGCAGCCACATTCTCACATGAAAAGCCTATTAAAATTTGTGTTCGAATTCAAGTTAGTTTTACAATAATTAGCGACACAGTTAACATTGGTGAATACCTTGCAACGAAACCATGCACCACGATAACCACCAACGAAAGATCGTGCCTCTGCAAGTTGACCTACTTTGAGGGAGAATGTTTCCTTATCCATGATACTCCATCAACTATGAATACCTGCACGAGTGGAATTTAGGGGGGAATTTAGGGGGGGTGAGGGTGTTAAATAGCTCTATCTAATCCATACAACAATGACCTAATCATAATTTCAATTTCGACCACAGCCGCGTTTGAAAATTGAGGCAAACAAACTCATCAATATAGAATTCGAATAATTATAATAAAAAACTTATAACTAACAGAGCGAACATCATTCAATTGTAAGAAACCGCTTACTTTATGCGATACACGACCTAAATCGTTCGCGTACTGGAACGATGGAATTGGCTTCACGAATCCAAAGCTAGGGTCCCAAACTCTAATCCAATGCTAGAAGGAAAGAAAACGCTGAAGCATGAGCTTTCTCAGGCTTAGGCAAGAACCGCCTATTGAAGACGAACAAAAATGCAGAGTGGCGAACAGAGTGTCCAAGGGAGAAATAATGACTATTGGGCTTTTGAACATGGTCTTAAAACGGCCCGTAATCTGACCCTTGGGACAGCATCGAAAATTTGGTTCGAATACATGAATATCATAATTAATTAGGTATAAAATTACAACTAAATCATATTACTAAACTAGTCATATTATCAAATTTAATTTTTAATATGTCATTATTTTCTATATATTGTGATTTTACATTATAATTTAAAAATTCTAGACTCCAATTCATAAATCATAAATCTTAGAAAATACATTCTTTTTATTTTTTTAAGAAAATGCTTGTAATTTCATTAGATAATAAATAAAGAAATACAACAAGCAAAATGTAAGGAATAAAACCTCACATGATTACAGACTTAAACAAATACAATATTCATTAAGGGATTAAAATGACTACAAAGAGCAAAAAGAACTCATAAAAGGCACAAAAAAACACAAAACTACAATATATTTATCGTTAATCCAAATCAGTAGAAAGACATCTGCAATCCAAACTTCATCCTTTAGACCATTCCGAATATTCGGATCTGAGTCCTTTTTTTATTGCAACCACATAGATTTATTGATCTACGGATAAGATAAATCATTTCCGCTCTTGCTAAATCCGAAAAAAGCATAAACGACAGAACAATAGAGAGCAGAAACAATCAGACGGATAAAGAGTTCTGATGAAATATATGAACATTGACTAAAAAAGCAATAAAAAAAATTACAGATATCTAACCCGGTGTGAGGAGGAAGAAGGAAGATCTTTCGTCCTCCTCAAAGTAGATCGACAAAATAGGAAGATTGATAGGAAAAAAGGAAAAGAGAAAGGAGGAATAAATGAGTTTTTTTTTGTCGGTTTCTGCAGAGGTTTATAAAATATATTCTAAACTTTTAATTTATAAATTATAATCCTTAAAATATATTAAAAATACTGATGTTGGATTTTTATCCACAATGTGGGTTTTATATGTATAATATAATAAATTATGGGCTATCATATATTAGTCAATTAAGTGGTCTAATTTAGTTTTTTTTTTTAAAAAAAATTTGCGCAATGCGCTTACATTAAAGAATAAAGAAAAATATCCACCAGACCCGGATGTGATTCGAACTCATGACCTCCCAATGCATAGGTAAGGTCTCAATCACTAGGCTAAGAGCTTCACCACAAGTGGTCTAATTTAGTTTATGGACCTAAGACATATATAATGGGTATGAACTTATTTATGTGTAGATATCCAGTTGTAATATACTAATTCTATGATGGGCTGAATAGTAATTACAACAATTAGGTTTTCACTATAAATAGAGGGTTATGGTCCCTAGGGCATTAGCATTCTAAATCTACAGCCTCCCTCATCAAGTGTAGATGTGTTAGTTGATTTTAGACCTAGAAGACCAATCAACATAAGGTGTCTCTGATTCTCTTCAATCTGGTCGCTATGTATTCAGGAAAATGTAACAGGAAAATTATCGATGGGCTAATTGAGTGGTATTAATGCAGACTTGGCACGAGGAGAGCGAGGCGCACCGCTGGGCAGCCATAGCCATTTGTGATGAGTGGCATCGTGAGTCTCGAGCTAATATTACTCCATTGTTACTTTGTCCTCTAATGCCTTGATTTATTTTATTTGTTCCCAGTACATTTTTATCGCGTGTTTGAGCGATCACATTTTTTTATTTTATCTCTCGCAAACTTCTTTTATTATTTCTATTTTTTTGGGACATGTAAAACGGACTTTTAATAATTTTCATTTTTATTTTCCATTTTGTTTGTCTTTTGGCATGTTATTTTTACGCTTCCATTTTTCTCTCGAATGAATACTTGAAATACATCCTAGTACATTAACTATGTCAATGACACTAATTAATGCCCAAAAGAAAAACTAAAATTAAAAATGACACAAAATTACAAAACCAAAAAGAGAATATATGATACTTCATACCTCGTCGAGCGTTAAGGCTCGAGTCATGTCCGGATTCACACATTTTTATGCGTTATTCATTCTCAAATCCACTACGCCCACATTTTTTCAAACAAAAATTGGCACGCCAAGTGGGAAATGCGGACATGCCAGAGAATTATAGTATTCTCGAACTATGAAATTGAATTGAGTGTGCCTTCTAACTTCTAAAAATCAAACGACTGTAAGGAATAAAGAGACCTAAAATTCCAAATGATTCAATTACCAAAACAATACCGACCTTAGAAATAGTTAAAGAACAAAATAAAATAAGTTGAAAGAAATGATGTGCTTGGATTGAAATTAAACTGAATGTCTACATACTAAGAAATAAAATTGAAAAGGAAAAACTGAAACTGATAATTCTAAATTGTTGTAGTCTAGAGAGTTGGAGTTTTGCTTAGATGTGTTAAGTTGTGTCCTTTCCATCGTGATTTCTGCCTTTTATAGATGTTGGAAGTAACTTTATGTTGTTTCCATCATCCACGTTCTCAACCATATCAAATAATTGATCCACTTTAACTTCCACAATCGGTTTCTATTTTTCCTGCTTTTTAATTGGCTCACAAAACACACATTAAAATTCTTAAATGACCTTCTGATTTACCTTAGGTCTCCCCTCAGGTTCACCCTATAAAGTAGCTTTCCTCTAACAACTCTTGGAAAGTCTATTTAGACGTAATTTAAGCTAACTAATGCATTTAAAAATTATATAAAGCCAAAAAATTAATTGTGGTGCAAATAATTGTCGTCCATAAGTTGAATTTGAGAAATGAAAATGTGTGCTTGTATCCTGCAACAAAATCTTTTAGATTTCGAAAATTCAAGATGCACAAATACAAAATAAAAAATAAGAAAATTAATTGAAATAAATTACTATAAAAATACTATAAATTTAAATTACAATTAAACTAAATACTAAAAATCTATCTCTACTTAAGTATCAATATAAAATGATTAACTAGAGAAAAAAAAATCAGAATAAAAAAGAAAATCAAAAGAAAAAATAAACTTAATTAATTATTTAGAAATAAAAAAAGAACCTAGAAATTAAAGATATTTACGGATTATTTAAAAAAAAACAACCTAGGATTGAAAATATCAACAACCTAAAAATAAAAATTAAACAAAAAGTCTGAATATAATAGAAGTCTGTCAATTTAAATAAACTAAGAATCTAAACTTAATGATTAAAAATAAATAAAGAAAATAACAATTTGATAAAGATTGCCAGCACAATAAATGAACTAAAATACTATAATGGAACAGAAACCTTAACAAAAACAAATTCTATAAACACGCATAAAAGAACAACTTGAAAATAATTAAATATTTTTACAACTACTCATTAAACAGAAAGCGGTGCAACAGAGATACCTTAAGAGCTTCAAAAAAAAATTGATCTATCTACTGTCGAAGTTGGCATCCGCCTCTGACTCTGTGCATCTCCTACCTTTTTCTATCTTTGGTTCTTTGGTGCCACCAATCTTTCTTTTCTTTTCAAACTCGTTATCAGTCAAAGACCAGTCAGATTTTATCCGACGTATTGGGGACATTGCTTATTAGCTATTTGAGAAACAACTGATTCAACAACTGATTCATCTCAGTTTCGTCTGCAGTTCAAATATTCCATCAATTTTCCCTGGTTTCCCTGACTCCATCAACCAGTGATAATTTTGGTTAGCAATTTTTTTTGTGCAGATTCTTATTTTTCGGTTGTTGATTTTTTTTCTTAATTACAGATACTTCCCTATCAGTCGCGCATTGTTATCTTTGGACAAAGTCGTCATTGGGGCTGTTGTGTATATTATTGCACTTACAGCCCCTATTGTGACGGGAAAGCTTGCTAGTATCCAAGATTAGAGGACAGATGAATCATTGATCGAGTTCCTTTAATCACGGTACTACCAAGTTGTATGTGCATCACCAACTATTGTTGATAAATTTTCCATCATTCGACTTGCTTGTATGTTGGATTAGAGCCCCTGAGCATAAGTCCATAACTAGTTCATGTTCTGACGAAGGGTTTGTCGGTACCAATAAGTAGAGACCGGACCAATCAACTAAAGTGCGGCCCCTTTACACCAAAATCAGCTCCAAGATGTCTTCCAAAGGTAAGCTTACCACCAAACTTGTGAATAAAAACTAATTGGACTTGAAATGTGTTTGATGGTTGATATTTGGTGAATGGAAAACAATCTTGAAAAAACAATCTTACATTGATAAGGTTTTTGGGAATTTAAAATTTAAGGGGAAATACTGTCGAAATTTTATTAAAAATATTAATTTTTACCTTTGATTTGGTAGAAACCCCTTTTGTCATAAAAAAAAATCAATTGCTCCAACTATTAGAAAGTCACAATCAAACCCTCCTAGAAAAAGTGTTGTTGAACTCGAAAAAGCACATCAACCTGTCGCCATCAAGATAAATTTTAATGATGATGAACTGCATGCTCTTTTACCGACTGGTTGAGACAAGTGTCCTCAATCAAGTGCCTTTTCCATTAACTCACGATGGATAACTTCTTTTAATGAAACATGGTCTTCTCATTGGCAAACATGTTAAAAGCAAAAGTTGGCCCCGTCTTGCTAGTGAAACAGCCACAAATGCATGGTCCACCTGGGTGAATCGATTGAAGCCAACATATGAAAGAAAATGGTGCAATCTTAGAATCAATGAGTTGATTAAAATGTCCCAGATAGAGCTTCCAGTAAACAAGAATCTATTGTATGCAGTTTTGGGTTTATGGTCACGTAACTGCAATGCTTTTCTATTCGCAGATGGACCGATGACTATTACCTTAAGGGATGTGCTTGCGCTGACAGGCCTACCAGTGGTTGGTCATGAGATACCTTTCTTAGTTCGATATGAGCTTCCAAAATTCTTTAAAACTTACAAATTTGTGGATTCGGTGGTGTTGATCGAATATATGGCTAATCATCCTTCAAAGAACAAACGGGTCGATCATATCCTCTTTTTGTGGGCTTTTGTTTACCGATATATTTTTTGCACTGCATCTGGCAAAGTAATTGAGGAATACAAGGAGATTGCGAGCTTGTTTGTTTTACCTACTGTTTGCTGTTGTTGTTTGTTGTTATGATTTGTTGTTTGCTATTACGATTTGTTGTTTGTTGTTACGATTTGTTGTTGCTGTTACAGTTTGCTGTTTGCTATTGGAAAAAGCTGCTTTTCCAAAAAGCAGAGATTCTCTGCTTTTTAAAAGGTTGCTTTTCTGGTGTAAAAGGAAAATAGGAGATCACTAATAAACACCTAATGCTACTTTTCAGATGTAAAAGGCAAATATGAGGTCACTAACCAAGCACCTAAAACTCTCCATTTTGAAGTGAAAAGACAAAAAGGAGCATGAAAATGAGCAACCAAACACCCCCTACATATGAGCTTGCAAATGGGGAAAAATGGCTCTAGGATCCATGTTGTTGGGTGCCAGTTATCATCACATTGCCCACATGGTCTTTACTAAACCTTTCACCCGCCTTGGTGAAAACCTCTAGATCATTCATTTGTGGCTTCTTGCTTACTTTCCTCAGCTTAAAAGTTCTCCTTTAGACACATCTATGCCCGTTGGTCGGTTTCTGATGTGTTGTAAAACCAAAATGGCCCAGACCAACAAGCTCTTCAAGTTTTTCTCCTTTTTGAAATATAAGCCTCCATTGAGGTTCACTAATTGTTTTTGTAGAATGCCAGAATTTGGAAGAATAGTGAAAGCTTCTACAATCAATTTGGATGAGACATATGCAATGTGGAGGTCATTTTTATCAACTCGTTTCCTAAACTAAAAAGGAAAACTGAAACTGAGAATTCTAAATTGTTGTAGTCTAGAGATAATTTGTTGGAGTTTTGCTTGGGTGTGTTAAGTTGTGTCATTTCCATCGTGATTTCTGCCTTTCATTGATGTTGGAAGTAACTTCATATTGTTTCCATCATCCACGTTCTCCACCATATCAAATAACTGCTTCATTTTAACTTCCACGATCGCTTTCTATTTTTCCTGCTTTTTAATTAGCTCACAAAACACACATTAAAATTCTTAAATGACCTTCTGATTTCCCTTTGATTTACCTTAGGTCTCCCCTGAGGTTCACCCTAGAAATTAGCTTTCCCCTGACAACTCTTGGAAAGTCTATTTAGACGTAATTTAAGCCAAGTGATGCATTTAAAAATTATATAAAGCCAAAAAATTAATTACGGTGCAAACAATTGCCGCCCACAAGCATAAATTTGAGAAATAAAAATGTGTGTTTGTATCCCGCAATAAAATCTTTTAGACTTCGAAAATACAAAATGCACAGATACAAAATAAAAAAAATAAGAAAATTAATTGAAATAAATTATTATAAAAATACTAAAATTTAAATTACAATTAAACTAAATACTAAAAATTTATCTCTAAGTATTAGTATAAAATGATTAACTAGACAAAAAAAAATCAAAAGAAAAAAGAAAATCAAAATAAAAAATAAACTTAATTAATTAATTAGAAACAAACAAAACTAGAAACTAAAGATATTTACGGATTATTTAAAAAAAAACAACCTATGATTGGAAATATCAACAACCTAAAAATAAAAATTAAACAAAAAGTCTAAATATAATATATAAGTCTTTCAATTTAGATAAACTAGGAATCTAAACCTAATGATCAAAAATAAATAAAGAAAATAACAATTTAATAAAGATTGTCAACACAAAAATTAAAAGTTTTGAATGAACTAAAATACTATAATGGAACAGAAACCTTAACAAAACCAAATTATATATATACACGCATAGAAGAAAAACTTGAAAATAATTAAATATTTTTACAACTACTCATTAAACAGAAAGCGATGCAACAGAGATACTTTGAGAGCTTCAAAAAAAATTTGATCTGTCTACTGTCGAAGTTGGCATCCGCATCTGACTTTGTGCATCTCCTGCCTTTTTTCTATCTTTGGTTCCTTGGTGCCACCAACCTTTCTTTTCTTTTCAAATTCGTTATCAGTCAAAGACCAATCAGATTTTATCTGACGTATTGGGGACATTGCTTATTAGCTCTTTGAGAAACAACTGATTCATCTCAGTTTGGCCTGCAGTTCAAACATTCCATCAAATTTTCCCTGATTTCCCCGACTCCATCAGCCAGTGATAATTTTGATTAGCAATTTTCTTTGTGCAGATTCTTATTTTTCGGTTGCTGATATTTTTTTCTTAATTGCATGTACTTCCCTTTCAGTCTCGCATTGTTATCTTTGGACAAAGTCTTCCTTGGGGCTGCTGTGTATAGTATTGCACTTGTAGCCCCTATTGTGACGGGAAAGCTTGCTAGTATCCAAGATTAGAGGACATATCAATCATTGATCGAGTTCCTTTAATCAGGGTGCTACCAAGTTGTACGTGCATCGCCAACTATTGTTGACAAATTTTCCATCATTCGGCTTGCTTGTATGTTGGATTAGAGCCCCTGAGCATAAGTCCATAACTAGTTCATGTTCTGACGAAGGGTTTGTCGGTACCAATAAGTAGAGACCGGACCAATCAACTGAAGTGCGGCCCCTTTACACCAAAATCAGCTCCAAGATGTCTTCCAAAGGTAAGCTTACCACCAAACTTGTGAATAAAAACTAATTGGACTTGAAATGTGTTTGATGGTTGATATTTGGTGAATGGAAAACAATCTTGAAAAAACAATCTTACATTGATAAGATTTTTGGGAATTTAAAATTTAAGGGGAAATACTGTCGAAATTTTATTAAAAATATTAATTTTTACCTTTGATTTGGTAGAAACCCCTTTTGTCATAAAAAAAATCAATTGCTCCAACTATTAGAAAGTCACAATCAAACCCTCCTAGAAAAAGTGTTGTTGAACTCGAAAAAGCACATCAACCTGTCGCCATCAAGATAAATTTTAATGATGATGAACTGCATGCTCTTTTACCGACTGGTTGAGACAAGTGTCCTCAATCAAGTGCCTTTTCCATTAACTCACGATGGATAACTTCTTTTAATGAAACATGGTCTTCTCATTGGCAAACATGTTAAAAGCAAAAGTTGGCCCCGTCTTGCTAGTGAAACAACCAGAAATGCATGGTCCACCTGGGTGAATCGATTGAAGCCAACATATGAAAGAAAATGGTGCAATCTTAGAATCAATGAGTTGATTAAAATGTCCCAGATAGAGCTTCAAGTAAACAAGAATCTATTATATGCAGTTTTGGGTTTATGGTCACGTAACTGCAATGCTTTTCTATTCGCAGATGGACCGATGACTATTACCTTGAGGGATGTGCTTGCGCTGACAGGCCTACCAGTGGTTGGTCATGAGATACCTTATTAGTTCGATATGAGCTTCCAAAATTCTTTAAAACTTACAAATTTGTGGATTCGGTGGTGTTGATCGAATATATGGCTAATCATCCTTCAAAGAACAAACGGGTCGATCATATCCTCTTTTTGTGGGCTCTTATTGACCAATATATTTTTTGCACTGCATCTGGCAAGGTAATTGAGGAATACAAGGAGATTACAGGCTTGTTTGTTTTACCTACTATTTGTTGTTGTTATTTATTGTTTGCTATTACGATTTGCTGTTGTTTTTACGGTTTGCTGTTTGCTGTTGGAAAAAGCTGCTTTTCCAAAAAGCAGAGATTTTCTGCTTTTGTAAAAGGCTGCTTTTCGGGTGTAAAAGGCAAACACGAGATCACTAAATAAACACCTAATGCTACTTTTCAGATGTAAAAGGCAAATAGGAGGTCACTAACCAAACACCTAAAACTCTCCATTTTGAAGTGAAAAGTCAAAAAGGTGCATGAAAAGGAGCAACCAAATACCCCTTACATATGAGCTTACAAATGGGGAAAAATTGGCTCTAGGATCCATGTTGTTGGGTACCAGTTATCATCACATTGCCCACATGGTCTTTACTAAACCTTTCACCCACCTTGGTGAAAACCTCTAGATCATTCCATTGTGGCTTCTTGCTTACTTTCTTCAGCTTAAAAGTTCTCTTTTAGACACATCTATGCCCATTGGTTGGTTTCTGATGTGTTGTAAAACCAAAATGTCCCAGACCAACAAGCTCTTCAATTTTTTCTCCTTTTTGAAAGATAAGCCTCCGTTGAGGTTCGCTAATTATTTTTGCTGAATGCCAGAATTGGGAAGAATAATGAAAGCTTCTACAATTGTTAGACGAAGTGCCGCGGCCTAATCTCCCAGGCGGACCGGGGGTGGACACCTCATGGCGACGTAAGCGGTGATTCGCGCCGAAAGCAACCAATCGTGGAATCAAGCTGCTCGGCAGGACCGGAGCTCGGAGTATGGAAGAGTCGCCACCCACGAATGGGAAAATGAACACTGATCCCTTGCGGGAGACCGGTGAGGGTTCGAGAAACTTAGGTACGAGATGAGAAGGCTAGCTCCTTTCCAGAGAAAGGCTACTAGGCACCCCGACATCGCCCGGTTATGAACCACCGGCCTCCTACTCAGCGTGTTAGGCGATAACGGACTAATCGCATATTTCTTTAAGTTTAAAATTCCTTTGAAACCTTTTCTTTCTCGTTTTGAAAACCGTTTTGAGCATATATTATTGAAAGCCACTTTGGTAAAGAATCACCCATTTACATTGATGCTACGTATAAAAGAGAGAGGGGGAGAAGGAAGAATTGATTTATTTACAGTGTGTCTTATGCCTCGATTCGTATGTTAACTCTACACTAAACTCACTCCCCGAAAACGAGTTTATTTACATGGTTCGTACCTTAATCGCCGTTGGAACGATTTAGGTACGTTTCAAAACCCCGTTAATTTACATGGCATCTACTCGAATCGCCGTTGGAACGACTCGAGCGTTTGAAGACGTGGAATAAATAATTTTAACCCGAAAACGTGGTTAGGCATACAAGTCAATTTATTTTGTACAAATCATTTAAGAAAACGATTCAAAACTTTTATTATTTACAATAAAAACGATTTTAATTACAAGGTTCGCCTAATCCGTCGTTGGAATGGATTAAGGTTTCAACACGTGATGTTTTGGAAATGGTTTTAAGAATGTCAAGAAAACGTTATTTACACTTTAGGAATATCTAGAAAACTTTAAATTTAGATAAGCAAATTAAACTCTCTTTTTGTGATTTTACTTTTTCCCTTTTCACTCAATTAACCTTTAACATTATCATAATTACAACAATAAACCAATTAAACCAAAATTCACCAAGTAAAACCCATTTGGAATATATACATATATACAAGAATAGAATAGAAATACATATATACATAGTTTTATCTAAAAATAGGGATATATCTATAGATGAAAATAAGTAAGAAATATTATATGATATAACAAAGAAAGTGAAAAAGAATACTAAATATAATACCTTTTTATTCTAATTCAAAACATGTAAAAACAATGAACCAAGTTCATAAATGGGAAGAATAATATTTAATCTCCAAAATAGTTTTACCCAATGATAACTAACATAATTCAAATGAGCCAAAAACCATATATATATACGTATATACTACTTTATAATATTAAATCAAAACGAATTAAATTTCAACATGAAATAAATAAATATATAATACATAATAAATAGTTATAGGATTAAAAAATAATTTTTATAAACATATTACACAATAATATACATATATATACAAGTAGAAATGTAAAAAAGTGGAGAAATGAGGGTAAAAATGGTGATTTTCGGTTTCCAGCAGATTACCGACGGAAAATCCGTCGCCAATCTGCTGTTAGTGACAGAAAAGGTAGAATTACAGCAGCGCTCCAAAACTTTCCTGATTCGTTCAAAAGATTTGAATTAAATCTAATTCAATCGTTTTGGATCTCCGAACTACCAAAAATAGATCATAGTCTATAACGGAGTTTCCTAAAACGACTTTTTATTTTAAAACGTTATTCGGAAATGTCTTTTCAAAACTTATAATTACAACGTTTTTAATACCCGAACTACCTTTTGATCGGATCACGGTTCGTATTGGGATATTAAAACGAGGTTTTTTATTTTAAAACAAAACCGAATTTTTATTTAACACGGGATAAAAATAAATAAATACGAAGAATTAAATAAAACGTGATAAATAAATGAATAACTAAATAAATAAAATTATAACATAAGAATAAATAAAGAAAATAAAATAAATGAAATAAATAAAATGAGTCTAGTCCTCGGATAATACCTCAAGTTCGGTATTGACGGTTGAAGTCGGTTGATTCCACGAATCGTGCTTTCCCGGTGTTTTTGTGTTTTTGGTAAAATTTTAACTTTTAGGAAATTTGGAATTTTAGGAAAAAAATGTTTTTTCCCAAAAAAAAAGATTTTCTCTCTCTAAAAATGTTTAGAGTGAGAAGCTCCTCCCCCAAAAAGTCCTTCCTAAATGCATGGGGTTCCGTGCCGGAAACTTTGGGCGACGCCCGAAGAAAATTGGGCGTCGCCCAAAGTCAGTTGGGCGAACGCCCAACTTTCGCTGGGCGGACGCCCAACATTAGTTGGGCGAACACCCAACTATTGTTGGGCGTATGCCCAACTTCAGTTGGGCCCGCGCCCAACCAGCGTTGGGCGCGCACGCCCAACTGACGTTAGGCGTTCGCCCGACAATCGTCGGGCGTGCGCCCGTGCTGTCGGGCGTGCGCCCGCGCTGTCGGGCGTGCGCGCCCCATGGTCGTCGAGCGAGCGCTCCGCGGTGCCGGGCATGCGAGCCCAACGGACGTCGAGCGTGCGCCCCGCGCTGCCGGGCGCGTGTCCAACTATCGTCGGACACGCGTCGGCTGCCGCTAGGCGCTCGCACCACGTCGTTGAGCACTCGCGAGCCGTCCACTTGACGATCGCGACTCACATTAATTTTTCTTTTCTTATTATATATTTTTGTTTTAAAACTTCCGGAATCAACCGCTTCGACCGTCTTGTCTACAGGTTTTCGTCACAGGTCATCCGACTCGGTGTCTACAGTTGCCCCTACTTTCCTATTTTGACAGTGATGTGTGTGTTTTGAAAACGTTTTTTGCTAACGCAACACATACAATGTAAAACATATAAAAGTAAGAGACACGTAAAGAGTAGGAGGAAGAATACCTGACCTTTGCGCTGCGCGTTCCGGCGTCGTTCTCGATTCTTTCCGTCCTTGCCTTTGAATCGGCTGCCGGCGGATGTTCTTCTTACGGACCCTAGCCTAAGTTGACCGCGGGTAAAAATGGCTCAAAAGCAACCTTGGTGCCCGACCGTGAGTAAAATGGCTCAAAAGCGACCCTAGTCTACGACTGTGGGTAAAGTGGCTCAAAAGCGACCCCGGTCTACTACCGTGGGCAAAATGGCTCAAAAGCGACCCGAGTCTACGACTGTGGGTAAAATGGCTCAAAAGCAACCCTGGTCTACGACCGCGGGTAAAATGGCTCAAAAGCGACCCCGGTTCACGACCGGGGTAAAATGGCTCAAAAGCGACCCCGGTTCACGACCGGGGTAAAAATGGCTTAAAAGCAACCCTGGTCCACGACCGCGGGTAAAATGGCTCAAAAGCGACCCTAGTCTACGACTGTGGCAAAATGGCTCAAAAGCGACCCCGGTTCACGACAGGGGTAAAATGGCTCAAAAGCAACCCTAGTCCACGACCGCGGGTAAAATGGCTCAAAAGCGACTCTAGTCTACGACTGTGGTAAAATGGCTCAAAAGCGACCCCGGTTCACGACCGGGGTAAAATGGCTCAAAAGCAAAGGTTCTTTCTAACAAATCTGAATTCTTTTAAAACACCGTTGTCTGTATTTTCTCACTGGAGCTAATGTCTTGGAGGTTTGAATGGTTCGATATGAACGTCTTTTTAGTCCGAAATGATTCAAACTAATAATTATTTTTCTGTTGACTGTCGTCTGTATTTTGACTGGTGCCACTGTTCTGTAAAAAATCGACTGTCGTCTGGAGTTCCATCTTGATATTATCGGTCACTGTTTGGCAGAAACGTAGGCTGAAACGGACTGCAAATCGGAGGTCTGTGCACCTGGTAAATAATTATTTACTTTTTACCTTTATGTCACATCGTACCTTTTTCACTATTTACGGGAATGTCATTCCCCTTTTCTATATAAGGTGGCGGGGTTTCATTTCAACCCCACACCTTCTCTCTCTTCTCTCTCTCTAACTTTTGATTTGGATTATTCTCGGGATGGATTTGGATCAACATGATGGCACGAAGGGCATGGAGGAGGGTTTCGTGAACCTTACTACAGTGGACCCTTTTCAGGACCCCACATCTCATCTGAGCCGGACCCGCTGTAACCAGGTAAGTACTTTCTTACTTCCTCGTCTTTTGACTAAATTTCTAGGCTTTAGTATCCCTACTTTGAACATGATTTGCATGCTAACCCCTGGGTTGCCTTAGAAGACCTTAGTTAGAAAACATGAATTTCTGTGCTTGTAACACTTTATTTGTCTTTTTGGAAGAATGCGAACTATATGCATGTGAATAGTAAACATACGAGCAATGAATGCCAAAAGTAAAAACGTGAATAGTGCACGTGAATAGTACACGTGAATAGTAAAAAATGTGAATAGTGCACGTGAATAGTAAAAACTCGAATAATGCACGTGAATAGCAAAAACTTGACTAATGCACGTGAATAGTAAAACTCGACTAATGCACGTAAATAGTAAAAACTCGAATAATGCACGTGAATAGTGAAAATTTGACTAATGCACGTGAATAGTAACACGTGAATAGTGTACGTGAATAGTAAAAACTTGACTAATGCACGTGAATAGTAAAAACTCGAATAATGCACGTGAATAGTGCAAACCTAACTAATGCACGTGAATAGTAAAAACTTGAATAATTCTATTTGCCAATGCGGACGAGAGTAGATCAAAGAATAATGAATTAATCAAATCCTATGCAAACAACCCTAAAGGAGAGATTTCACAAAATGACGGTCCAAATTGACAAGATGTCTCTAGGTTAGATTTGACCGAAAGAATAGCTAGATTAACGTGCTTTCATCAGATGCAAGCCTAGGAACAACATTTAAACTTACCTGTTCCGTTCTTTCCAGTTCATCGATATTTCTGGGACTACGGCAGATATTCATGTGTGGTATTCCATGCTAGGCGCCGCGGTGAGAGCCCGTGTGCAAGAGTTGAGCTTTGAGCCCTTTATTTTAGCGCTGCCCCGCGCCAACGGGGTGTGCGACCGTTTCGGCCTACGGGCCTTATGCGAGAGATGGGTTGACTCAACCCACACCTTCCATCTCTCGTTCGGGGAGATGACGATCTCGCCTCGCGACTTCTCTTTACTAACCGGGCTGCGGGGGAGTGGTACTCCGGTTCCCTTCTCCTTTGATACGATGCGTCCACGGGTCGACCGTGCTAGGTTGGCCACTTTGATCGGGCCGGGAGTTTACACGGGTGTCAAATCCACCCTGATGAAGTTTATCACTACCTCGAGGCTTTTGAGCCGTAAGGACTTTTGTGGGACCGACGACACTGATCTGGCTGTCCGCAGCTTCCTGATATATGCTTTAGGCAAGACGATCTTCCGCACCAAGATCGGGACCATACATGCGGGTCTTATTCAGGCCTTCAGTGATTTGGACGCGGTGGCGTCTTACGATTGGGCAGGAGCGGGTCTAGCTTACCTGTACAAGTTTCTGGATTTGACTTGCTGGAAGTGCAAGGACTTCGGCGGTTACACTTTTGCTCTTCTGGTACGTGGTTCATCCTTAACCTACTCCTTTTATCTTCTTCGCGCCTTCTGTTCATAACCTTTGTTCTTACAAGCAGGTTTGGGCCTACGAGAGGCGGATTCTTCCCAGCGAGCGTCGGCGCAGGCCACGGGTAGTGACACCCCCACTTATGGCTCGGTGGAGCGAGTTCGGTCTAGGTACCGGGGAGAGGCAGACGGTGGCGCAGCTCCTAGATTGGATTGATTCACGGACCTTGGGGCAGGTAAATATCTTCTAATCGCGCTAGATTTTTGTTTGATCAGACCTGACTTTTTCTTTGTGCTTTCAGATTAGATTCAGGTGGGACGACCTTGACTTCGGTCCCGATTACGCGTACGTCACCCTGATCCAGGAGCAGCAGAGCGTGCTTACCGGCCCTTGCGTGCGGGCATGGTACTTGGGCGACCGGGGCATCACCAGGGTTAGTGCCTCGTATTGGACACCAGGCGAGATCCCCGTCTCTATGTTTGCGGTGCGGACTATGCCCTTATCGGTCATTCGTCGGGATTTGACTCGCCGCTTTGCTGGTAGAGATGTATGGGTTCATGCTGGGGGCCGTGTTCCCTATTTATCGACATTATAGAGCGCGAGGGATACCCCAGCGGTGGCGATGGAGGTGGACCCTGTGGCGGACGTGTTTTCACAGGAGGCTGTCGCTGTAGTCTTTGGTCGGGAGGAGGTTCCGGTGAGTGGTTCGACCTATTTACCTTTATTTACGAGATAGTTAGTGGTATTTACTGTGCCTTTGCTTGCAGGAGCGTTCCTATAGGAGTGCCCACATGTCAGATTTCTTCGATGATGCCCGTGCTCAGGCGTCTACGAGCGAGCCGCCCTATTATGTTGGCGAGTCCTCTGGCGCCGCCCGACAGGAGAGGTCCCCTCTAGGCGTACCCGTCCCTGACTTTGGGAGGGATTTCGTGACCGTTTACTATGACGAGTCCGGAGTGGCCTATGCTGGTGTCGAGATGGCTCCTCCTGTCTTTACGTCGAGGATACCGTTTGATCCCTCAGACGCTCTCCAAACTTCGAGGGAGACTTGCACTGATTATGTGGGGCTGTCTGGTTACCTCCGAGATCGACTCAGCTTGCACTGTGCTGACCATCTGGTAAGTATCCTCATTTTATTTTAGTGTAGTGGAATGTATGCATATATGTATGTATGATTTCTATTCTTGCTAGTATTTCTTCTTTCTTTTTTATATCTGTTTTTTTTTCTTTTTTTTTTCAGAGTGATCTTCACACACATGAGCGGAGACGGAGCGAGTCGGTGCACAGGGTTGGCCAGGTCTACCGGGAGAGGAACGACTACTGGTCAGGGGTGATGCGGACATAGACCGAGGGACGTCTTGCCGTTGAGGAGAGGGTACGGGAGGAGACTACAGGACGCCTCGCCGCTGAGGAGAGAGTGCGAGTCGCCGAGGAGAGGCTTCGAGTCGCCGAGGAGACCCTATCTGCGGAGCGGGCGTCGCATCTGAGGGACTTTGAGGCCCACTGGGATTTCCCTCCTTATTAGGCTTATCATGTATAGCTTCGTAGCTTTTATTAGAATTACCCCGATGTATAGCTTGTGTATAGGGAGTGGGGTAGATAGTACGTAGGCTTTTTATTGTGAAAAGAAAGGTAAGAAATGTATAAGTCATGATTCATATTATCTTGCATTCAGTAAATTATAACGATCCCAATCATTCTCTTCAAATATACTCATGCCTTTATTTATTTACAAACAACAGAAATACTTAGCCTCTTATACATTATTTTTATAACTGCTCAAGATATAACTACCGTTACCAGGACCTGCCTTTTTTCGGTTTTCAGATCCCAGCGATTTTTCGCCTCTCCTTTTACTATCCCGGAATTTTCAAATGAGTGCCCTTTCGGGTTTTCACCCATTGGGATGTCCCTTATTGTTGCATAGGCCGCCCTTTGCGGGTTTTCGACCTATCGGGAATTTTTCTTTCTTTTTTTTTACGAAAAGTATTTCTTAAGCCTATCCAGATTGGTAGGTTCGGAGAACTACATGCCGTCCATAGTAGTTAACTTCACCGCTCCTTTGCTTAGTACGGCCCTTCCCAATTTGGCCTAAACTTGCCCCTCGGGTCGGTGTGCGTCACACGGATCTGTTTTAGCACCATATCCCCTTCTTTGATAGGGCTGGCCTTGACATTTTTGTTGAAAGCTCGGGCCATCCTTCGCTGATATAACTGCACATGGTAAAGGGCCTCCATCCTTTTCTCGTCCACCAATGCTAACTGCTCATACCGCTTTTTCACCCATTCCGTCTCGAGAATCTCTGCTTCTACTGCGATTCTCAATGATCGCTTTTTAACCTCAATCGGGAGAACGGCTTCTGAACCGTATACCAAGGAGAACGGCGTTGCCCCAGTTGACGTTCTAACTGTCGTGCGATAAGCCCATAAAGTGAGCGGAAGCTGTTCGTGCCAGTTCCGATGCGATTCTACTGTCTTTACGAGAATCCTTTTAAGGTTCTTATTAGCTGCCTCAACTGCGCCATTAGCTTGTGGACGATACGGAGAAGACCTATGATGTTCAATACCGTACTCTCGGAATAGACTTTTCACTTCTCCTTGAAACTGGACCCCATTATCCGTGATCATATAATGAGGCACTCCGAACTTGGTGATCAAGTGCTTTTCAATGAACTTCCTCATCTGTTTAGACCCCAACTTGCTGAATGATTCTGCCTCCACCCACTTGGTGAAATAATCAATAGCGACTGCAATGAATTTGTGCCCGTTCGAAGCATTAGGCCTCACCTCTCCGATAATATCAATGCCTCAAACCGCAAACGGCCAAACGGGTGCTAACACGTGCAGTTCCATAGCTGGTAAATGATTATAATCTCCGTGGATTTGACAATCATGGCATTTCTTCGCATATTCGTTACAATATCTTTCCATGGTAAGCCAATAGAAGCCTTGCCTTATGATTTTCTTTGCTAATACTGCTCCTCCCATATGGGCCCCGCAAATTCCTGAGTGTACTGACTCCATTGCCTCCCGGGCTTCTCCCGCATCCAAGCACCTCAGTTGTAAACCATCGGTGTGCCTTTTGTAAAGCAAGTCGTTGTGGATGATGAACTGCTGTGCTAACCTTCTAATCACAGCCTGATCCCTAAGTTCTGATTCTGCCGGGTATGTTCCACTCTTCATGAAGTTTACGATATCGAAATACCAAGGTTTTTCATCTGCCCCCAACAGCATTACATCTTCATAGCATGGTTTGTGAGACCTCTTCAATACCAAAGGCTTCGAGGTAAGGTTCCGAGGGTTGTCCCAAAGTGGCCAGAGCATCCGCTGTCTGGTTCTGTGCTCGAGGAATATGATAAAAACGACATTTATTGAATCTTTGTGCCAACCCTTCTAGCTGGTCTAGGTATGGACGTAACCTTTCTTCCCTCACTTCCCAGTTTCTTTGTGCCTGTTCGATGATCAGCTTTGAGTCGCCCCAGATTTCAACATATGATGCTCCCAGTGCTGCTAATGACTCCAAACCGTAGATGCACGCTTCATATTCGGCCATATTATTGGTGAGAGGGAAGGATAGCTTCTTTGCCATTGGGATCCTTTCTCCTTCTGGTGAGATAAGTAGCACCCCTACTCCGGCTCCATTCGAATTAACTGTTCCATCGAAGAACATTTTCCATGGTATGACTTCTATTGCGTTCAAGTGCTCATCGGGGAAATCATAGTTTATCTCTTCCTCTTCTGCGTTCAGAGGTTGGTTGGCCAGAAATTCTGCTACGGCCCTCCCCTTGATAACCTTCTTCGTTACATATTCAATATCAAACTCGGACAAAAGCAATAACCATCAGGCTAGCTTTCCTGTTAGAGACGGAGTTCGGTACAGATACTTCACGGGATCCATCCGGGAAATAATGATCACTTTATACGATTGAAAATAGTGCCGTAGTTTCTTTGTTAGCCATACTACTGCCACACACGTCTTTTCGATCATGTTATACTTAAGTTCGTACTCCAGGAACTTCTTACTCAGATAATATACCGCGTGCTCCACACCGGTGTCTCCTTCTTGGGCCAACGTTGCCCCAATAGATCGCTCCTCGGTCGCCACATAGAGGAGAAGCGGCTTTCCCAGTTTAGGCGGTCTCAGAACTGGCGGATTAGACAAATAATTCCGAACACTCTCTAATGCTTGCTGGCACTTATCATTCCAAATCGTGGGTTGATCCTTCCGTAGCAACTTAATGATTGGCTCGCAGATTGCGGTGAGTCTTGCTATGAACCGACTGATATACTGAACCTGCCCCAGAAACCCTCTTACTTCTTTCTCATTCTTTGGTGCCGGCATTTCCCGTATGGCCTTCACTTTGTCGGGATCTACCTCGATTCCCTTGTTACTGATCATATAGCCTAAGATTTTCCCCGATGAAACGCCAAAGAAGCACTTCTTCGGGTTCAACCTCAGCTTGAATTCTGCAATTCGGGCCAAAAACTTCTCGAGTGCAGCGAAATGCCCCTCTCTTGTCTCCGACTTGACCATCATGTCATCCACATAAACCTCTACCTCTTTGTGTATCATATCATGGAACAGTGTCGTAGCCATTCGCTGGTAAGTTGCCCCAGCATTTTTCAAACCAAACGGCATCACCCTATAGCAGTATGTTCCCCACTCAGTTGTGAACGAGGTTTTCGCTTTGTGTTTCTCGGCCATCTGAACTTGCATGTAGCCCATGAAACCGTCCACATTCGTGTGTAAGACGCTCGATGCTGCACTATCGATTAACACGTCGATATGAGGCAACGTGAATTCATCTTTGGGGCACGCCTTGTTAAGATCTCTATAATCGACGCACATTCTTACTTTGCCGTCCTTCTTTGCGATGGGCACTACATTTGCGACCCAAGGAGGATAGTCGATTACTTCGATGAACCCTGCTTCTAACTGCTTCTTTACTTCTTCTCTGATCTTATCTGCCCATTCCGGTCTCATGCGTCGGAGCTTCTGTTTCACGGGCTTAGCATCGGGGTATGTTGGAATACGGTGAGTTACGATTGATTGATCAATTCCTGGCATGTCTTCGTATGTCCAAGCAAACACTATTTCGTATTTTTTTATTATTCTCTCAAATTCTTTCCTCTCTTCAATAGTTAATTCTTGAGCAATTTGTATAAGTTTAGGATTTTCATCCGTGCCAAGATTGAAAGTTGACATTTCTATTGTATTGATTTCAAATGTAGGCATGTTATATGAATGAGAATGCATGGAATGATCAGAATCAACATTAAGCAAGTAAGCAAAATCAGAATTCATTTCATTGATAGTATTGGTGAGTACATCATCAGATTCAAACAAAGCGGTAATCTAGTTGTCATCAATAGGGTTCTCGGGTTTCTCATAAGTCTTGGAGGTACTGGGCTCATCCACCGCTCCCACAGTGGCCTCAATAGTGATCACCTGCTCCTCGGCATTAAGATCTAACATCATGATCTCCTCGATGAAACAGCTTGCTTCTCCTTTGCCCCAGTCGGTAACATCATTGAAGATCTCAAAACCTGGCAGGATCTTTCCTTCGGTGCCTACAGCCATTTCCAACTCATCATCAGACTCATCCCAGATGTTGATCGGAATCCTCTGATTGATACCTTCCTCGTCGAAAGAACTTCCCCAAATGTCCATGACCATCAGATCCATTATGTGAGGGACATTCGGATTTACGTAGGAAGGGTCCGACGATCCATACCGAGCCCAACCTATCAGCTCTTCATAGTCCTTGAGGAACACTCCGTTCATTCTTCTAGCCACGAGTGGAATAGCACCCTTCCGGATGCACATGAGTTGCTCCTGATCGCTCAAGGTGACCCGACATGAGGCATACTTGAACCTCCATCTTCTAGCATAATCCACGAATGCTTCCTCAGGAAATTGTTTGATCCTTTCTAAATCTTCCAACGACCCTGTCCACGGAATGTACATCTCATACCTCTGCACAAAGGCCTCCATGAGGGATCCCCAGTCCCCTTTTGTCTTTGCCGAGAGCATTCGGTGCCACATCAAAGCCCCTCCTATGAGTGTCTTTGGAAAATGCTGGACTAACTCACTTCGGTAGAGTCCCGCGTCAAACATGTGGGCACGGAAACGGTTTATATGATCAACGGGGTTCTCATCTCCCTTATACTTAGACATGGCTGTTACTGCCTCAGGTGTCTCCTCTTCGGGTAATGCAGGCATTTCCTCTGGACATTCCCATGCGGCATATTTCTTGATGAATCTCTTAGTCATTTTTGCCCAATCTGCTTTAACGTGCATTGGAAGAGACATGTACCACACCAGTGACTCTCCTGCCAATGAGTTGCAAAACAAGCTCGTAATCTCCACCATGGGGTCATTCCCTTCATTATACTTGCTGACAGTCGAAAACGGACGTTTGATAGGCCCAATTTGCATCACACTATGTCCCCTTGCCTGTATTTTGTCTCTTCGATACTTCATCAAAAACAAGCTTGACATCAGTGACCAATCATGCTTAGTCGAGTCAGGTAGCGATTGAAACCACTTCAAAGGTTCGCCTACCAGCGAAAAATAGAACCATGGAGCGACTTCTTCCACTTTGTATGGCTCCCCAAACATAGCACACACGTATCTATACAAATGAGCTTCGGGGTCTTCTACCCCACTAAACAATTTCAACACAGGCATGATCCTTCGAGATGATACTTCCTCGGTTTCCTCAGTTTTAGTTCTATCGTCCACCACTTCTTCCGTTGGCTCTTCCTCCAAAACAGACACGTATAAACCATTCCCCACATTCCTTTTCTCATCGGAGTCCAACAACTCCTCTTCATTTTCCTCGAAGGATTCCATCACTACACTTTCTTTCAGACCGACTCCGATCATGCTCACCCTATGATTAGGTAATGGATTACGCCTAGTGGAAGGGTTTGCTGATGACGGATCAGCTATCTTCTTCTCCTCAATCAAATCTTGGATCTCGTGCTTCAACCTCTCACAGTTCTCAATAGTGTGCCCATAACTGATGTGGAATTCGCAGTATCCCCTAGCTTGTATCTGCGGAGAAGGCGGAGCTTTGTTATAAGGAGTAAGAGCTTTCAACAAACCCTTTTTCTGCAATCGTTCGAAAACTTTTGCGTAGGTCTGATCGAATTTGGCGAACTGCCTCTTTTCGATAGCATTAAGATCAAGCACTTTCACTGCTGTAGATTCTGCACTCGCACTTGGCCCTCCGGCACTATATCCAGACTTCGTCCACTTGGTATAAGCTTTCTTTGGTTCTCCGTCCCCCTCAACTGTCAAGGCGCAGCTATACATTTGGTTGAAATTGGTAAAAGGCATGTACCGCAGCTCATTCTTAATATACGGCAATGTGTTACCGACTACCATTCGGATCTGATCCTGCTCAAGCGGCTTCTGCTTCATAACCGCGACCTTGGCCTTCCATCTTCTCATAAAATCGGAAAAGGATTCCCCAGTCTGCTGCTTAGTGCTCTCAAGTTCCTTCAAAGTGACCTCAAGCATGGTGTTGAAGCTATACTGAGCGATGAATGACTTCGCTAACTCTTTCCAATCCCTCTTCGTCACCATCGGCAATGCATGAAACCATGTGAGGGCAGCCCCCTCCAGATAAGTGTTAAACAGCCCCAGGACTTGATCCTCAGTCAGGATCGTGTGTTTCATCACAGCAACATACTGATTCATGTGGGCAGTGGGATCCCCAGTCCCATCGAACTTTTTCATGTCAGGGAGCCGGAATTTCAAAGGCAAAGCAGTTGCCGATAAACAATTCTTCAAGTTATAAAAGTCCTGACTCCCGGAACTTCCCCCACGTAGATCCTGCACCTCTTGAGTGATGTGTTGCTTCCACTCCTCTTCCTTAGCTTTCTCTTTCTCAAGCTGTTTTCGGATATAATCCTGATAGTCGTCCTCGTTCCCAAAGCGGGGACCATCGTTCACCTCGTTCTCAGTGTGCTTACTGCCACTCTTGTCATCCTTCATGGCCAACTTAGTTATCTGGGCCACTATTGCGGCTAACTGCTCATTAATGTTGTTCACAGAGTTTTCTAATCCGGCCACCTTTTCGTCGATAGCAGACATGCTGACGGAAGAATGAGTATACCCGGATGAAGACGAATCAGAAGCCATAATTGCCGATTCAGAACTGTCAATCTATAACTGGTCAAACTGCCTGACTAGCCGGTTACTCTCGTGAAACCACAACCGCTTAATGATGAAGTCTGCGCGAACGGTATCCATTAGTATGTATGCATGATTTTATATGCATGATTTGTGGTGTGTTCGTTTATTTATTTACGGATAGATAAGAAGAACAAACGTTAGTCTAATTACACGTATCACAACATCTCTCTTCCACCCTTATTCCTCCACACACTCGATGGTCCAAGTCTCTTTCCTAGGATTTTGGTTTGGGGCTCACATTGCGGTCCAGAGGACGCGTGATGCCGTCGATTATTGCGGAAAAGTAAATCATCCATCAGACAACACAGTTCGTTTTTGACGTATCAGCGTTCAGTGACTAAGATACCGGCCAAATGGATTGTCCTATCGGAATAACCCGTCTTTTGTCATTTTGCGAGATGAATTAGTTCGGGTTTTGTCTCCCTTTTGAGCGTATCTCGGATTTAGATGCGGTACAAGTTATTCTTCTGGTTCAATCGTTCGTTATTGACAATGACTCGTTCCTTTTTATTCGCGTGGGTTCGTGCCTCGATTTTGGATTACAACGGGATCTTTTGGATCTATCGAGAGATGTAACCACGCGTTCATTCAGTGATGAAAGCACTTTTTATTTTAAGGAACGGACTCATCGCGTAACGTGTTTGTTTTTAGCGTTAAGAATCTGTTTGCTCGTTTTTGGCTACGTAAAAAGACGGGGAGTCTTATTTGAGCGCACGGTAATCTTTCGGCTAACAACAACTCTTTATTTCTTCCAATTTACGGGATATATCATCCTAGCGTGGTTATAGAAAATCAACGTTTTGTTTAATCGCATGCTTATTCGAAGCAAGGATATTACCGTTCTCTTTCAGTTAGGCACGAGTCAAGCAAACATGCGGATCAGGCCATATTTCTTGTAGTTTTGGTAACGGTCGAAATGATCGAGCCATTAATCAAACCCACAGTCTCGTCCATATGGCGCAATTATGCAGTTTAGCTTAATTCGGCTTTATGATTTTAAACGGCGTACATACCGGCTCGAGGCACGTATTTAACGGCATTGGTTCATTTTCTTTAACTACCCTCGGGATGGATATACATCGTAGATACAGAATGACTTTGGTCGTTTGTTTATTTTTGCTTTTCTTTTATTTTCTTGGTCACTTTTGCGGACACGTCCATTTCTCTTAAGAACAACACAAGGCATAACGTAAGAGCTCGTCTTTTATTCGGAAGGGACGGGCCACGTTTGCGAAACTCTTTACGTTACAACGGGGTCATTCGAAACAGAAATGTTCTTTGTTTTCGTTTTGTCATAATCTCGTTTTATCCTAACCTATTTAAAGAGTGTGAATAACGGCTACTGTTAATATAGTCTTTTGAATCGAAGTATAACTATCCTTAATACCAAACCGATTCGTACTAATACGTGCTTACGTCATAACGCATTTCCTGAACATGTGCCTTCTTCGGGACGCAGAAAGGGACCAGGCGGGTCGCACAAGTTCATTCATACGAGATGACTAAGTCATCTTTAGTTCGAATCGTTTTGATGTTTTGGGGTAGTTTGTACATCGGTTTAAGAGTATATATTAACGTATCGTTTCATTTTCTTTACATATTTTAGGATTAGACACGTATCATGGCAATTTGAAAACACGAACTGATTCATTCATCACATCAAAAATAGTAACGGGTAATCCTATGGCAACTTCTAAGGCTACTATATGCTGACACGGCTGATCGCGGGACCTCACATGACCGCACAAATTCGCCCCTAACGAATGGATGGGGACCCTTTGGCGTCTTACTGTAAGGGGGAACTTACACTAGCCTCTTTCGAGCGACGAATGGACTCTCGCTAGAGGTTTCGCGAAAATTACCCAAAAGGTTTGCAATAATGCTTATGAACGCATATGAAAAGAAATAATACGATCCGTCCCCGTTAAGGGCTTAATACACGCCTTCCGGAATCAAATTTCTCGCTTCCCCAGCAGAGTCACCACTTGTTAGACGAGGTGTCGCGGCCTAATCTCCCGGGCGGACCGGGGGTGGACACCTCATGACGACATAAGCGGTGATTGGCGCCGAAAGCAACCAATCGTGGAATCAAACTGCTCGGCAGGACCGGAGCTCAGAGTATGGAAGAGTCGCCACCCACGAATGGGAAAATGAACACTGATCCCTTGCGGGAGACCGGTGAGGGTTCGGGAAACTTAGGTACGAGCCGAGAAGGCTAGCTCCTTTCCGGATAACGGACTAATCGCATATTTCTTTAAGTTTAAAATTCATTTGAAACCTTTTCTTTCTCGTTTTGAAAACCGTTTTGAGCATATATTATTGAAAGCCACTTTGGTAAAGAATCACCCATTTACATTGATGCTAAGTATAAAAGAGAGAGGGGGAGAAGGAAGAATTGATTTATTTACAGTGTGTCTTATGCCTCGATTCGTATGTTAACTCTACACTAAACTCACTCCCCGAAAACGAGTTTATTTACATGGTTCGTACCTTAATCGTCGTTGGAACGATTTAGGTACGTTTCAAAACCCCGTTAATTTACATGACATCTACTCGAATCGCCGTTGGAACGACTCGAGCGTTTGAAGACGTGGAATAAATAATTTTAACCCGAAAACGTGGTTAGGCATACAAGTCAATTTATTTTGTACAAATCATTTAAGAAAACGATTCAAAACTTTTATTATTTACAATAAAAACGATTTTAATTACAAGGTTCGCCTAATCCGTCGTTGGAATGGATTAAGGTTTCAACACGTGATGTTTTGGAAATGGTTTTAAGAATGTCAAGAAAACGTTATTTACACTTTAGGAATATCTAAAAAACTTTAAATTTAGATAAGCAAATTAAACTCTCTTTTTGTGATTTTACTTTTTCCCTTTTCACTCAATTAACCTTTAACATTAACATAATTACAACAATAAACCAATTAAACCAAAATTCACTAAGTAAAACCCATTTGGAATATATACATATATACAAGAATAGAATAGAAATACATATATACATGGTTTTATCTAAAAATAGGGATATATCTATAGATGAAAATAAGTAAGAAATATTATATGATATAACAAAGAAAGTGAAAAAGAATACTAAATATAATACCTTTTTATTCTAATTCAAAACATGTAAAAATAATGAACCAAGTTCATAAATGGGAAGAATAATATTTAATCTCCAAAATAGTTTTACCCAATGATAACTAACATAATTCAAATGAGCCAAAAACCATATATATATATACGTATATACTACTTTATAATATTAAATCCAAACGAATTAAATTTCAACATGAAATAAATAAATATATAGTACATAATAAATAGTTATAGGATTAAAAAATCATTTTTATAAACATATTACACAATAATATACATATATATACAAGTAGAAATGTCAAAAAGCGGAGAAAGGAGGGTAAAAATGGTGATTTTCGGTTTCCAGCAGATTACCGACGGAAAATCCGTCGCCAATCTGCTGTTAGTGACAGAAAAGGTAGAATTACAGCAGCGCTCCAAAACTTTCCTGATTCGTTCAAAAGCTTTGAATTAAATCTAATTCAATCGTTTTGGATCTCCGAACTACAAAAAATGGATCATAGTCTATAACGGAGTTTCCTAAAACGACGTTTTTATTTTAAAACGTTATTCGGAAATGTCTTTTCAAAACTACAATGTTTTTAATACCCGAACTATCTTTTGATCGGATCACGGTTCGTATTGGGATATTAAAACGAGGTTTTTTATTTTAAAACAAAACCGAATTTTTATTTAACACGGGATAAAAATAAATAAATACGAAGAATTAAATAAAACGTGATAAATAAATGAATAACTAAATAAATAAAATTATAACATAAGAATAAATAAAGAAAATAAAATAAATGAAATAAATAAAATGAGTCTAGTCCTCGGATAATACCTCAAGTTCGGTATTGACGGTTGAAGTCGGTTGATTCCACGAATCGTGCTTTCCCGGTGTTTTTGTGTTTTTGGTAAAATTTTAACTTTTAGGAAATTTGGAATTTTAGGAAAAAAATGTTTTTTCCCAAAAAAAAAAGATTTTCTCTCTCTAAAAATGTTTAGAGTGAGAAGCTCCTCCCCCAAAAAGTCCTCCCTAAATGCATGGGGATCCGTGCCTTATATAGGCACCGGATCCCCGGAAACTTTGGGTGACGCCCGCAGAAAATTGGGCGTCGCCCAAAGTCAGTTGGGCGCGCGCCCAACCAGCATTGGACGTTCGCCCGACAATCGTCGGGCGTCCGCCCAACGTCGTTGGCCGCTCGCCCAGCGGCTGCCGGGCGCGCCCGCCCAGCGGCCGTCGGGCGTGCGCGCCCCATGGTCATCGAGCGAGCACTCCGCGCTGCCGGGCATGCGAGCCCAACGGACGTCGAGCGTGCGCCCCGCGCTGCCGGGCGCGCGTCCAACTGTCGTCGGACACGCGTCGGCTGCCGCTAGGCGCTCGCACCACGTCGTTGAGCACTCGCGAGCCGTCCACTTGACGACCGCGACTCACATTAATTTTTCTTTTCTTATTATATATTTTTGTTTTAAAACTTCCGGAATCAACCGCTTCGACCGTCTTGTCTACAGGTTTTCATCACAGGTCCTCCGACTCGGTGTCTACAACAATAAATTTAGATGAGACATGCAATATGAAGGTCGTTCTTATCAACTCATTTCCTCCATATCGGTGCCACCTTCAAGCCAAATACCACATGGATGACTGCCTGTTTCGAGTTGTATTGGCCAACATTTTGTGCTTGTCAATTTGGGCTTATTCAGGTCATTCCAGCCCTTTGGAGGAATGTTATAAAGCTTTTGAATCTCATGTGCGTCAGTTTCTCAAAGATGGTTTTCATTTCAAATTGATAAAAGTGGGTAAGGTCTATTCGATTGTTATTTCTAAGTTTGACAAGTGGTGGTCTTTGCACCTTCCTTACCTTCAATAACAAGTGGAAGCATCAGGTAAATTTCTTGATCTACTTCTTTCTACTTCTTCTCCTCTCTAACTGAACCAGTTGATACAAGGAAGGTGGTTGATAAGGAAGAAGTCAATGGAGATGAAGATAATGATGTTCTTGTAGCCTATATTGCCCCTGATGCATCTGCCGTCCTTGCCAACTTCCCTGAAGCAGATTTTGCTTTCCTTGACCAAGTTAACTTTAAAGACTTAGATTTAGATTCAGATGAAAGACTCTTAGAAGATGATTCTCCTCCTTTAAAAAGCCAAAAAATGGGCAAATCCCCTGATATTCCGGCTGATACCATTGACCTAGGTGATGAAGGTACTCGGGCAGAGTATGATGGTGTACTCTCTGTAGCATGAGCTGATTGTACTTCGCCATCAGTAGGTGAGATCCTTGTTTCAGTCGTGGTCAATATCCCTCAATCTCCATCTTCTTCTGATCTAGCCATCGTGGACCATCTAGGGGAACTTCCATCAAAGAATGATACTCCCATTACTTCTAGACATGAGGTAAATGAAACAAACTTCTAACTTTAGGATTTTTTGCCACTTTTTTTTACATGTTTCTTTACTCTTGATGAGGCACTCCTAGATATAATTGTCGGAGTGAAAGCTTCTCCCCTTGAGGACCTTTCTTCTAACATTGATTTCTCCTTTCTTGAGGATGACCTTTCTAGGGATGTTCCTAATAAAGACCATACTTCTGCCTCTAAGAGTATGATACGATCGAGACTTGATCTGGATATATCCTTAATTTCTAATCAACATTTGACGATGCTCTTTTCGACTATTGATGATCTTATCATTGCTCCTCCTTTGTTGAGTTTAAGAAATGTCTGACTAGATTCAAGACTCAAGTTCACTTCATGTCATTCTGATTACTCTATTGCGGAACCCCATTTGACCTCTTTAGGTGACAAGTTAGATTCATGTGCATCTGATCACCACCTTTACCAAGAGTTGTGTGAAAATAATTCTGGTGCTGACCAAGAGGTTGACTCTTCCATTGAATTGATCGACCAAAGGTATAAAAAGATGGAAGAAGCCAGGAAACTGTTGAAGACAGCTAAAGATGAACTGATGAGCTTAATAGTCCAAAGTGAAAAGTTGTGTCAACTCTAGAAAGATAAGTGAGAGAAAAAAGACTCATGGTAGACTCTTTGAGATCAAAATATGATCAAGCTAAAGCATGGGTTGTTGGACGTCAAAAGCTCAAAAAACTTCAATCTACTTCTCGGGCTTCTTAGGAAGATATGAAAACCATAGATTTAGATGATGTTTGATTTGATTTCCTTTTAGATAGATTTCTCTGTTAAACATATTTGATAGACATTGAATGATGAATAAATTATAGCCTTACGACCTGCTATTATTTTATTGCAAAAAGAATAGTGGCTATAAGCCAGCTTCGCATTTTTCAAATTGAAATTGCTTTGCATTACATCAAATACAGATTGCCTACATCCTATGACTGATGCTCCCTCAATTCCCAAAGGGTGGGTAGAATTTCTTGAGGTACTTTCTATTGAAGAACCTCTTATGTGGCTCCCCTTGCAAGTTGGCTAACCAATAACGGGGCGTTTGATATTCTATTGGGATAGGGATAGGGATAAATATTGGGATAGGGATAAGGATAAATAGTTGGGATAAGGATAAAAATATGATAGTCGAGAATTATTATTCAATGTTTGGTATGTGGGATAAGGATAAAATAATACATTTTACTATTTTAACCCTATTTAAACTACATAACATTAATTTGAGGGATAAGATGGACTTTTCCATCATATTAAAATCGCAGGAGCTTATCCCACCTCCTTATACCACCCCCCTCCTGGGTATAGGATTTGAGGGATAAGAAACTTATCCCCCATCCGTCTCACTCTTCTATCTCCCAAATAAACACGGGATAACTTATCTCGTCTTTTTTATCCCTATCCCACCTCCTATATCCCTTCTAACAAACACCCCGTAAGAGTTTCCCTTTAGAACTTGAAAGACTTTGAATGGTCCTTCCCAATTTGGAGACCATTATCCATATGCTCTATCTTTACTCCCAATTGGTAAGATGAGTTTCCAAACCATGTTTCCTTCTTCAAAGGTCTTTTTCTTCACTCTTTTATTATATGCTTTGGTTACTTTCTTTTTCTGGGCAATCATTTGATTAAGTGCTTGCATTCTAGCTTTATCAGACTCTTCAAGTTCTATCATCATAGCTTATGTGTATTCTGTTGGAGTGAGTTTATTTTGTTTGGCTACTCTGAGGGACGACACTACTATCTCCATAGAGAGCACAACATCATGTCCATATGTTAATGGGAAAGGACTGACGAATCTGGTGCTCCTTTTTTATATTCTATATGCGCATAAAGTTTCTGAAAGTAAGACGTACCATTCCCTGGGATTATCTTCGATCATCTTTTCAAGGATGTTGATGAGAACTTTGTTGGAGGCCTCAGCTTGACCATTAGCTTATGGATAATGAGGGGTAGAGTGCAACAACTTGATTCCATAATCTTCCATAAAGTCCTTCATCTCTTCTCTAGTGAACATGGTTCATTGGTCTGTAGTAATTGATTGAGGGATCCCATACTTGTGAATGATGTTCTCCTTGATGAACTTCACAACATCTCTTTGCTCCACTTTTTTAATTAGTAAGGCCTCCACCCATTTTGTGAAGTAGTTTGTCGCCATGATCATAAATCTATGCCCTTTTGATGACGCATGATAAATTTTCCCTATCAAATCAATTGCCCATCCTCTAAAGGGCTATGGCTTGACGACTACATACATCTCATTTGTAGGAACTCTTTGAATCTACCCGTATTTTTAACATTGGCGGCATTCTTTTGTATAAGACATACAATCCTTCAACATAGATGGCCAGAAGTATCCTTGTCTCCTTATGAGCCACTTCATCTTGATGTCTGCCTGATGAGCTCCACATACTCCTTTATGGACTTGTTTCATAACTTCCATGCTTTCTGGAAATCCTAAGCATTTCAGTAAGAGCCCATCTACGTTTTTGCGATACAAGTCACCTTCCATCAATAAGAAGTTCAATGCTCTGATCTTAAGGGAATAAGGTACTCGTCTTCCTAGGTTCGATAAACACTACTTTATGGGACTCCTCTAGTCACCAGCTAGATTGACATCTGCATTGAATGTCTCCACTCGAATTCCCCTCTCCATTATGGAAGGATGTCTGAGCTTCTTGATCATTATCAATTTATGGGTGAGTTCTTCTGACATTTTCAAACTAGAGGCTATTTGAGCTATCTCATTAGCCTCCCAGTTCATCTCCCTATGAACATAAAGAAATGAGGAGTCATTAAATTCTTTCAATAGTTGAACAACAAATGCATAATATGGAGCCAAGCTGAGACTAGTGCATTTGTATTCTCCTGATAGTTGCCTCAGCATGAGTTGGGGATCTCCTTGAATCAAGACCTCATCCGCTCCTAACTCCCTCAAGATCTTCAGGCTAATGATTGCAACTTCATATTCAGTCTGATTATTCATACATTTGAAATCCAAGTTGAAAGACGTTATTGTTTTGGTTCCCATGGGGGATATGATAACTACTCATGCTCTTGCAGATGTCTCAGTGCTAGATCCATCGAATTTCAAAATCCAACGAGATTTTTCAATGTTGAAGATTGGTAGATCTTGATCTCTTTCATCATTCACATCCAGACAAGGGTGATCTGTAAGGAAATCTGTAAGTGCTTGCCTTTTCACAGATTTTTGAGGATAGTATACCAAAGTAAACTCTACCAAAGCCAATGCCCACTTTCTAATCCTCCCAGTTATGAGAGGCTTATTAAACATGTATTTAATAAGGTCAGTCTGAGATACCACTAACACCCTTACTCCAATCATATAGTGTCGCAGTTTGGTACAAGACAAATACAATGTAAGGTAGAGTTTCTCTATCGATGAAATTTTACCTTAGTTGCATTCAAAAATCTACGGAGATAATAAATTGCATGCTTATACCCTTTGGAATTATTTTGTGCTAGCAGACATCCAATGGAGTCATGAGCGGCATAGAGATAAAGTTTCAAAGGTACACCTAGCCTCTGAGGCATAAGTATAAGAGGTTTGCATAGACACTCTTTGATACTCTAGAAGGCTTGCTGATGGTGTTCCTCCCATTTGAATTGATCTTCCTTCTTTAATCATAGCAAATCAGAAAATGTCTTAGATTTTCCAGCCAAGTCGGAGATGAACCTCCTGAGATAATTCACTTGCTCCAAGAACCGTTGAAGCTCCTTTTTTGTTTGAGGGGATTTAGACTCTATGATTCCCTTAGATTTATTCTTATCTATCTCTACACCTATTTGGTGCACCAGGGACCTAAGGAAGTTTCCAACTTTCACCCTAAAAGCACACTTGAGGGGATTGAGTTTTAGCTGATGTTCCCTCATCCTTTGAAAACCACATCTCAAGTGATCTAGATGCTCCATTTCTTTTTTGGACTTCATGACAATGTCATCAATGTAAACCTCAAGACTTTTTCCAATCATATCATGGAAAAGGGCATTCATGGCTCTTTGGTAGGTAGCACCTACATTCTTCAAACCAAAAGACATGACCAGCCACTCAAATGTCCCAATAGCACCTAGACATCTAAAGGCAATATTTGAAGTATCTCCTTCATCAATGGCGATTTGATTATATCCTGTCACACAATCTAAAAACGATAAAAGCTCATTGTTAGCTAGCGCATCCACCAACATGTCTGCTATGGGCATCACATACACATCCTTCGGAGTTGCTATATTGAGGTCTCTAAAGTCCACATAAACTCGTAGCTTAACATTCTTCTTTACCACCGGTACGATGTTAGATAACTATTAAGTATACCTGGTGGGCCTTATGAATCCAGCTTTCAACAACTTTTCAATTTCTTCCTTCACCTTCAATTCTACCTCTTTAGACATTCTTCTGATATGTTGTTTATAAGGTTTGAACTCTGGCTTCATTGGCAAACGATGCTCCACCAAATTTCTAATGAGTTCAGACATCTCATGATACTCTTATGCAAAGCAATCCCTGTACTCTTTCAATAATGCAATGAGTCTCTCTTTGATGTGTGGATCCAAAAGACTGCTGATGTATGTAAATCTTGGATTCTCAGAAGTTCCTAAGTTCACTTCCTCCAGTGGATCTCTGGCTAATGATTTGTCATCCTCTAATGGTGAATGAGCTGGTTTCAATTCATTTATCTGGTTGACGCTTTCATTTTCTTCTTCCAAAGGCCTTTCTTCATGGATTACTTCAACACCTATAGCCTCTAAATCTTCTTTGTTTTGCAATTCCTCCAAACACCTGCTGCACTTGGGCTTTTTGTATGGCGGCGACAGTTGCTGCCATTTCTTTCTCTTTATGTTTACTAATCATCGATTTCTTCGATGATGGGTTCTCCTATCGCTCCTTAGAATTTGGATGGAACAACGGTTAATGGTTGGAGGATAACTCTCACTTTGTTCTGACATTACTTCTTCTGGGTGATACTTTTGGGTCCTCCTCTGTTGCTTTCACCTCTAAACTCTATTGGACCCACATCTCCATTGTAATACCTTGCCTCTACGGAATCAGCTTGAGTTGTAAATGGTTTCCCATCTGCCCAGACAACTTCTACTTCATTTCCTTTTCGGAAAAGCAAGAATTGATGGAGTGAGGACGACACACACTAATTGGCATGAATCCAGTCTCTCCCTAGCAAGATTTGATAACTTGCTGTTGAATCCACAATAAAGAATGCTGCCATAAATGCTTTGCTTCCGACTATAATATCTACTGGCAGAACTCCTAATGTTTTAGTAGCTTCCCCTATGAAAGCTGACACCATAACCTTTATGGCAATTAGATCTTTTATTGACTTCCCTGGGGTATTCGTCATCCTAAATGGCATGATATTGACTGTATAACCATTATCGATCAACACTTTTGATACTGGCTTGCCATTTAAGTGTGCCTTAATGTAAAAAGGCTTGGTGTGTTTGGTCATGCTATCTACATGTTTCTTAAAACCCACTCTTTTTGGTTCTCCTGGGCCATTTGATTGAATTGTGACCCCACCAGTGAATGAATCTCTCTTCTCAGGAATAGGTGAACTCTTCTCTTCTTCAACATGATGATTCCTTGAATTTTCTAGGAAATCTACTGGCAATGTTACTGAAGCTGTTGCACATCTGATAGGTATCACCATGTTACATATTCACACATTCTGAATGATTTCCTCTGGCTCCTCCTCTGAAACTATTTCCTCTAGCTCACCAGTTTTCACCTCTTCTTTTGCCACTGGTTCCTCTGCTTCATTTTTTTCATCATGGTGCTTCAACAGTTGTTTTTTTTATATCGTATCCTTCTCTTTTATGTTCTTGTAAGATGTTGGGGGAACTTTTTATAGCATACCACATGCCACTTACCAGAAGTTTTTGCTTAAGGCACCACAAAATTGGTTATCCTCTAATTGGCAGTTGGGGAATACTTCTCTCAGTGAAATTCACTTTTTAGAGGTTTTTGATCCCTCTCAGTTTGAACTCTTCTTTCATAATGATTCCCTCCGAAGCTTTTCACTTCTATTCGAATTTTTTGACTTCTGCCCCCCTTACCCGCTGGTGTTGGCTTGAAGTTCATCAGGACCTCTCAGATACGCCTTAGGGATCCAAGTATGGTAGCTTCTACCTTTATCTTTCTTGGGATCTTTAAGTTTCAAACGAAGGTCTCATTTTCTTATATTTATGACATCTCGCATATCTACTGCCACAATGTTCATAGTCACCATCGGTGGAAAATGATCTTCATCAACCAACATTGCTTCCTTCTTCTCTAGGAACTTAAGGATTCCCTTGTTGATCCTTTCCTGAACTGCATTCTTAAAGCCCCGACAATTGTTGGTTGTATAATTTCAGGAATTATGATACTTGTAATATGTCTTCCCTCTAGTTTCCTCTTTTGTTGGCAATTTATGACATACAGGCAAAGTGATAAACTTTTCCTTTAAGAGAAAGTCAAAGAGAGCATCACTCTTGGACACATCAAATCTGAATTGTGGAGGTTTATCATTGATAGATTTTTTTGCTGCATTATGTCCTCTGGTGGACTGTAATAAGGGGCAAACATGAGTCCCTATACTTTTTTAGATATGCCACTGCAACCTCATGATATATTTACTGGCAATAAGTTCCCATGACACTCTTCTTTCTATGACTCTCTTCCCTCAATAGATCTTCATACTCTGTTACCTTGGCATCTAACTCATAAAAGTCTCTGAACTCCATTCCTTGGAACGTCTTCCTCAGCTCGATGTCAAGTCCCCTCTCGACCATCTTCACATACTCTACCTCTGGGAGATAAAATTGCATCTGTTCCTCATCGTTTTGAAACGATAAATGAATTGGTCTGCTCTTTCGCCTCCCTTTTGAGTAAGCCTAAAAAGTTCTGCAACACATACTTCTGGCTCTGCCCAGAAGAATCGAGTGTGAAATTGCCTCTCCATATCTTGCCAACCATGGATGGAGTTCCTAGGTAGAGTAGCATACCAAGCGAAGGTTAGTCCCGTCAGAGAATTTGGGAAAAGCCTCAACTTGAGATGGTTGAAGTTAGGTTAGTTGGAAAGTTCTCCACATTGGATCGTGAACCTTGCCACGTGCTCCAAAGTTGATAAGACATCTTCCCTAAAACATAGAGAGAAGTCAGGTGTTATCATCATGATTTATAGCATTTTTCGTACTTAATTAATACGTTTTTAGTGATATTTTGATAAGTTTTAATAATTATTTTTGTATATTTTCTTCCTTTTATGCATCTAAGTCATTTTGTGTGTTTTTCAAGCATTTTCAAAAGGTTTTCGGTACAAATAACCAAAGTCGGGGCTTAAGGCGAGAACTCGAGAGTAAAATGGAGTGAAAAAATGAGTTTTTAGTGATTTTTCGTATGCATCTTGTCGAGATGCACGAGCATCTCGTCGAAATGGAGCTGGCAGTAATACAGGTGTAATTGTTCACACTAGGACAGATTTGATACATTTTCGTATTTTCATCATATCGCCCTCATACAGACTCGGATTGAGGTGATTCAAAATGTGTTGAAAATATAAAAGAAAGATGTACAAATGACTAGCAGTAACCATCTCCAAATTCGAAGTCTAATAGGATCAAAAAAATGTCCTAAGTTGATGCATATGTTGAAGCATAACATTGCTTTCCAACCTTCACTCATTTCAACTCCTAAATTGTCAAAGTCTTCCACCACCCTCTTTAAAGTTGAACTTGGAAGATTAGGGAGTTGGGGGCCATAAGGAGACTTGGTCTTTGGAAGCATATATGCTATTTTACTATAAAAAGAGACCTTGTGAGCCATTTGAAGACACACCAAGCTTAGGCTAAATTCCTCCCTCTATAATGTTATTTTGCTGATTCTTCTCTTTAAAAATTTGTTGTTTGTGTTGTTTTAATTGTTCTCAAAGTGTTGTTTGGGCAAAAGTTCATCCAATAAAAGTAAGTTTGAAGTTACCGAAGAAGTTCATTTGACAATCGTCATTACGGGTTCTTCTAAACTTCAATCTCTTTTATTATTATGAACCTCATTATCTATCTTTATAAGGTGTGTTTTAATCTAATTATGGGCTAAAACCCCCTTAACTAAGGCTAAAAATGGATCTTAACCTTAACTATGTGGTAATTACGTTTAACCTATTTAAGCTATGTTTATTATTTTTTACAACTAACTTATGATTCTTAATGCTTGTAGGTGATGGACCAAATTCCTACTTGAATATAATTAGTCGTTTATATTGACCGTGATTAAATTGATTAATCGAAATTCATAAGTTGGACCTAATGACCATTTAGTGTGGCTTATTAGTTTTTCAAGGTTTTTCATGAATCTTATTACAAATCTTAGATTTATTACTTGAGCTGGACCAAGGGAAAGTCATAAATCGAAGGTTTGGAACTAAGAAAACTTAATGCTTCTTTGGATTAATTACTTGAGCCGGACCAAGGGAAAGTAATTAATTGAAAGTTTAGAACTAATTACGCGAGCGATTTTTCTTAAATCTTAAGTAATCACTTTAGTCGGACTAAGAAAGTAAGTTAAAAAGGTTTAGATTAATAAAACTTAATGCTTCTCTAGATTGTTTACTTGAGTCGGACCAAGAGAAAGTAATTAATCGAGAGTTTAAAGCCAATCTCGAGAATCTATTAGTTAATAAGAAAAATTGCCACCTTAAAAAGGATAAAACAACTTAAAATGGGTTAAGTATTATTACCAAGTAAAGAGGTTAAATGAAGTTAGAAGCTTTAGTTTCTTTCAATATAAGTAATCTCTCATCAAATTTGTATAATTTTCATTTCATTTCTTGCTTAAGTCTTAGATTGGTTGTCCAACAAACACTACCTTTTGATTGTTTAAATAATAGATAGTAAACAAAGAGATTAGTACTTATAATCACCATCCTTGTGGGAACGATACTCTACTTTCACTTTATTACTTGATACACGACTAAGATACACTTGCCTTCACATGCACGTATACATAAAACGCGCATCATCAGGTACTTTATATCCCATTGGATAAGAATTCTCCATGTCAATCGCATAAGGGTAAGGCTTGTAGAACTCAGGGCGACCACCTTGATAGAGGCTAGGCCCATACAGCTCTTGTACAACTTCTCTCACTGCCTCCATATTGAATGATAGAACTTGTTGAGGCATGCCATTCTAATGGTGACCATAAGGCATATGAGGAAATCCAGTCTTCCTTCCATTTCCTCTATAGTTGCCCCACATTTCCATAGTGATATGGTGGCCTCCTGCCTTCTTATGGTATGAAGCTGTGTGGGAGGTAGGATTAATGTTTCTAAAATATTGAGAAACAGATGACTTACTAGTATTTTCTCGGCATGCTGAACTAGCGGTCTTCTGCAAGACAACTTTGTCCCTAAAAGGTGGAATCTGATACTTCTTAGCACCGGACACACCATGCCCCTCGTTGGACTCCGGGGAGCCTTGAGGAACATGGTTTTCTCCATTATTGATTACCCCTGGCTACGACAGCTTTTGGAGTATCTCATCCATCTTTGAATCTATATCATTCCACAGAGCTTCCATATTCTTTTCGATGGAACTGAAATGTCTCTCCAAGAATGGTGAATTTTGGATCTATGTAAAGATCCATGATTGTCCTCTAGGGCTAACAACCTTTTCAACTTCAATTTGTTCCACCATTTGTGGAATATTGCCTGTTGTCATGATCTATTCTTCTTCAAAACTGGCTGCTATAAGATCGTTGTTGCTCTTATCACTTTTCTTCGGTGGCATTGTGATTGGGTCCCATTGGGCGTGCCAATTTTTGTTTGACTCTTTCATGAAATGCGGGCGTGCCAGAGAGTAATAGTATTCTCGAACTATGAAATTTAATTGAGTGCGCCTTCTAACTTCTAAAAATCAAATGACTGTAAGTTATAAATAGACCTAAAATTCCAAAGGATTCGATTATCAAAACGATATTCACCTTATAAATAGTTAACGAACAAATTAAAATAAGCTGAAAGGAAATCATGTGCTTGGATTGAAATTAAACTAAATGTCTACAAATTGAGAAATAAAATTGAAAAGGAAAAACTGAAACTGAGAATTCTAAATTGCCGAAGTCTAGAAATAATTTGCTAGAGTTTTGCTTTGGTGTGTTGAATTGTGTCATTTCCATCGTGAGTTATGCCTTTTATAGATGTTGAACTTCATATTGTTTCCATCATCCACGTTCTCCACCATATCAAATAACTGCTCCACTTTAACTTCCACGATCGCTTTCTATTTTTTCTGCTTTTTAATTGGCTCACAAAACACACGTTAAAAATCATAATGACCTTCTGATTCCCCTTTGACTTAACTTAGGTCTCCCTTGAGATTCACCCTAGAAAGTAGCTTTCCCCTAACAACTTTTGGAAAGTCTATTTAAACGTAATTTAAGCCAATTAATTAATGCATTTAAAAATTATATAAATTCAAAAAATTAATTACGGTACAAACAATATATAATTTATAATTTATTTATTATAATTTATATATATTTCATAATTTAGTATTGTTTATATATAATTCATCATTATTTATTATAATTATAATTATTTAGATATAATTTATTATTATTTATATATAATTTATAATTTAATATAATTTATATATAATTCATCATTATTTATTATAATTATAATTACTTATAATGTATAATTTATTATATATATATATATAATTTATCATTTTTATTAAATTTATAATTATTTATATATCATATATAATTTATCATAATTATAATTATTTATATATAAACTTTATCATTATATATAAAATTTATTATAATTATTTGGTACAGTTTAGTTAAGTTAAGTTCGGTTAAATTAAGTTAAGTTCAGTTCAGTAACATTCAGTTCAGTTTAGTTAATTTGATTTCAGTTAATTTAATTTAATTTCAGTTAAAAAGAACGTGATCTTAATCTTCGAGTTGTGGTACTACTTAGTGCTCTCCTTTTTGCACATCATGCCCCATTGCCTGCTCTTTCCTCCATCTCCAGGCAGTTACATCGTATTTTGCCCTGTTGTTATTGTATTGCACAACAACTGGTTCCTTCCATGGATATGAACCCTCAATGTAGGGCTCTATCAACAGGTCATATATATGCCACAGTAGCTAACAAATGAATATATAAATTATATGGAAACATGGAATTTAGATGGATCAAAGAAATAATCGTGACAGTTGGAAAGAAAGGGCGCATAACAAGTTGGGGAAGAGAGACTAGCCATTGGGGACTAACATTAGGATGATAAATCATAGTCTTGAAACCAATATTACTGAAAAAAATTATATTTATATTTAACAGATGTAATGAAATAACTTACAAAATATCACAATGAAAAAAATAACGATAAAAAATATGTAAGGATCCATTCAAATTCTCTTTATTTAATTTTAATAAATAGCATTAAAACCAATGTAACTGATTTTTTTTATAATGCATTGACAAAAAAAAATATGTAAGATCCATTCAAATTCCATTCATTTAATTTTAATAAATAGCATTAAAATCAACATAATTGAAAAAAATTATATTTATATTTAATAGATATAATAAAAATAACTTACAAAATATCCCTATGAAAACAAATTATATAACGATAAAAAATATGTAAGGATCCATTCAAATTCCATTCATTTAACTTTAACAAATAACATTAAAACCAACATAACTAAAAAAAAATTTATAACACATTTCGTTGTAATAATTAACACAATATTTAAACATCTAAACTACTATATAAACCAAATAAATTTTTTAAAAAAGACATGCTTATTTCAAATTCATGGATTTATCAAAGATTTTTGAAAACACGAGAAAAAGAATTTCGAGGAGAGCTAGAGTTTGATTGAAAAAACATCGCCACAAAGTGTAGTAAATATTTTAAAATTGCAATATTATATAGAATAAGTATTATACAAGAACGGAAAAGAATGACCCTTGAAAACATGTCAACATGGCCAATAGATTATGACTTCAACAACTTCTAAAACCTATTATCAAGCAATTATAAAGATATGTATGTTAATTTATTTACAATTTGTAAATTTAAATTATTTTAAAACAAGCAGATAAAAAAAATATTTTAAAACAAAAAATTAATATCACTACATATAAATGATATAAATTTAAAAAATATTAAAATATTGTATAAAAAAATTATCCATCCGCGCAACGCGCGAGCACAATACTAGTATATATTACTTCAGAGGAATTATGAAAAAAGGTAAAAAATTACGAAAAACACAAAACATGAAAACGCAAAAAGAAAATAAGAAACCGAAATAAAAGGGAAAACAGTGAGAACGCGAAAGACATATAAACGGGTTACACAAAAAAAACATGCAAAACATGAACAAGAAAAAAACAAAAATATGTGTAAAACGGTAAAATGCAAAAAACTGTACAGACGTGAAAAACTATAAAAACACGAAAATAGTAAAAACTTGATAAACGTGAAAAACTATAAAACGCAAAAATAGAAAAAAGTAGGAAAAATCTATGAAAACACGAAAATACAAAAAATACGAAAAAATGCGAAAACATAAAAAAACGTGAAAAAGATATGGAAAACACAAAAGCGTAAAAAAGTTAAAAACTGAAAAATGTGGAAAATAAGAAAACTTGAAAAAAATCAAAACAAAAAAAACGCTAAAAACACGAAAATGTAAAAAATGCGAAAACACGAAAACGTAAAATTTATGGAAAACACGAAAACCATGAAAACTTGAAAAACGTTAAAAATGTTAAAACCACGAACACATGTTTTTGCCGTTTTCACATATTCACGTTTTTTTTGTATTTTCGCATTTTGCCATGTTTTTGTGTTTTTTTTTGCATTTTTACGTTTTCGCGGTTTTCACATTTTGTGTTTTTCATATTTTTTCGTTTTCACGTTTTTGTATTTTTGCATTTTATCATTTTGTGTTATTCACGTTTTTTCGGTTTTTTTTTTGAAAATGAAAGATGATATTGATTAGAAATAGCTATTTCTAGGTTTAATCAAAGAATCCCTATTCCTTAGTTTATAAAATACACATGAAAAAAAGTTGAATTAAATGTTGGATTAAGAATTTGTAAGGAATAACTATTTTATTCCCTCCATATTTCATGAACCAAACAATCCTTTAATGATTTAGAAAGTTACTAAAACATTAAAACTCTGTTTTTTATTACTTAATTTCAATATCAATCAGTAGTTCAGCAGCATTTATCAGTTAATACTTATTACCATTATAATTATTTTTTATAATTAATTTTAACTCTTATCTCCTTCCACTTATCTCCTAAATAATAATAATAAAAAAAAAGTGTCCCCACGTTTGTGTTTAGCCAATGAGAGGAAAGGAGAGAGCTGACTGGACAGTGGACACAGCCACCTCTGCCCTTTTGCTCTACTCTTGTTTTGCTACCTGTTATCTACAATACACCCACCTCTGTGATGTATAACTATAACACCGTAGCCCTCCCTCTATTTCCTTTTTAATTTTCTCCTCCTTAATCTTAATCTTAATTCCTTTTTTGATGTTTAGTATTAATATTTTTATTTATTTTATTCGAGAGAGGAGAGGAGGAACAGCCTGAGCCTTTCTCTTTATTTTTTTTAAATATCTTTCTTCTCAGGCCGTGTCTTCTCATATAAATAAAAAATAATTTCATTTTATAAAAAAAGACAAATTAGTAATTAATTGAAATTAAATTAAATCATAAATAACATCAAAAATACAATTTTTTCTGTTTTTGGGCTCTGCCTTCGGTCCCTTCCTCGTTTTCTTTCTTTTGCTGCTCCTTGGACCTCTTTCTCTCTCGTCTCTTTCTCTCTCTAGAATCTCAGAGCTTCGCCATAACCCATTTAACAAAGCTCAGGTTTGTCTCTCCATTCGATCTGTACGTCGGCGTTTTTGATTCTCCTTCTCCTAATTCCTTCTTGTCTTGTTTTCTTCTTTGGATTCTTTAGGGTTTCGTTTTGATCGGGGGTTTTTCACTTGTTTTATTTGTCAATTCGATCTTAAGTTTTTGGTCTCAGATTGTCCGAGTTTTGGCTAAGCGTGCATCTAATGCGGTTCGGTATATGAGATGGTTTTGGTTTTCTCGGGTTTTAATATCTCTTATAGGTCTGTAATCTATCTGATTTTTTGAGCTCCAGTTTTATTGAAAAATTAGGGTTTATTGCTATTTAGGTTTTGGATGACCGGTTTTTGAATTCGAGGATTGTGTATGTTGGGTGCGCTTGATTGCCGGGAAATCTGAGAGTCGATAATTATGGAGCTGAGATGAATAAGAGCAGTGTTATTTAGCGTTTGGGAATTGAAAATTTCAAGAAAGGTGGTTGGTTAATTTTTTGATAACTGGAGGTTTTGGTTTGAATGATTTGCCAATTGATGGACTATCTGTTTATTTGTTTTCTTTCTTGTTCATATATTTCTCTGCAGCCAAACAGATGTTTATCTATAGTCCAGTGGGTTTTATATCGACACTCTTGATGCAATATTTTTTGATTTTATTAGGCTTTAATTTTTCCCCAAGCACAAGTGAACTTGAATGCTTCTGTGATGTTTTATATATCTCTTTTTTCCCTTCGGAGTCAGATTCAAAGTGCTTATTTTATCTTGTTATGGTTGTAAAATGCATAAAAGCCACTGAGGCACCAGGGTTAAATATGTTTATTATTTTTCTAGGTCTTTTTGTTTTACAGTGAGTGGAGTTGAAGGATTTTGGGGAAAGGAGTTTTGGAGTGGGAAATGGCTGGGGTTGCGAGTGAGGAAGCTGGAGTTGGAAGGTCTACAGAGGGCATTTCGAGTGGGCAGCGCTGTCAATCAGGTGAAGCATTAGCGGAATGGCGGTCTTCTGAACAGGTGGAAAATGGAACCCCATCAACTTCACCACCTTACTGGGATACTGATGATGATGATGATGGAGGTATGCGATTTTAGTTACTAGCATCTCTTATGTCTTGTACTGTGATGAAGACTTTTTCTTCATAATCAGCTGTCACTGTGGGGCTCTTTTGAGTATAATTTTTTTATTCTTTTTTTTTTTTTTTTAAATTTGAAAGGTAAGAGTAGAAGAAAAATATTGGAGATTAGTTGGTTCTGCTGACCTTTCTGGTTGAACACTTTAATTTGCTATTGAGACACCAGGTTGATAATAATAAACCATCTAAAACCTGCAGTGCAGACACCAGGGTGATAAAAATATATCCCCATTTTTATTAAGTTTTCTATGGAGTTCATATATATATATATATTTATTTAATAATAGCACCATCCAAAACCCTAACATAATAATTTTCTCTCTTGCATTGCAAACCGGGGGAGGTTTCATCTATGCCAGATTTGTTGAAATTGGCTGCAGACAATGTTTTCCCTTTCTGCTGGTTTTTGTGTGGAATTTTGGTTGGAAATGGGTAGTATTTTCATTTGTTAGTAAATGGTTGCACATGGATGTTGGAATATGAGTGTGGTTGGAGAGTTCCTCTGTCGAAGTCAGTGTTCAGGTTAATGGTTAGTTTTATTAAACTTAGTATTTTGGAGTATAAATTTAAATGTCTTGCTTTCTATTACTAAAGAGGCACATAACTGATATGGAACATCCGAACATGTGTTCTATTGGTTATTAGACTTAGAGTCTGTTATTATGATATACTCCTTTGTTACATTTCCTTGCTTCGTTATTGAGAATCCAAAGCAGATTTTGCTGGAAGTTGAATTTTTTTTTGTTTCTCTTTTATATTGGAAAAGAGATGGAAACAAATTGGCAGAACAAAGGATCTTACAATTATTGTGAATTTGGTGCTTTGCTCTTAGGATATCATTACCAGGCATATGCGGACTCTTAACAATTTATGATGCTTATGCTTCTGGATTTAGAATAAGTTCAGCTTGAATGTTTTCAGATAATTTAGTGAAGGGTCTTTTGTAAATACAAAGTGGAACCAATGTCAGAGTGATCGTTTTTTCAGTTTACAATTTGTTTTATTTGTATGAATCACTTCATTCAAAATTAGGATCGGGTCGTAATTGAGTTGTACAGACCTACAGGATCACATCTGAAGTTCGCTTTCCTCAGATACAGTAGCACTGAAATCTGTGCTCTTCTGTTTTTTTGCTTTTATCTGCGTAATACGTGGTTGAATTTGTCATCTAATTATGTGATTGCTTCTTCTGTTGCCTAGTTATACAAGCTCATATGTGATTAATTTTCTGAATGTTTCATTGTTTGTAGGGCCAAAACCTTCTGAGTTGTTTGGAAAATATACATGGAAGATAGAGAAATTTTCACAGATTAGCAAACGAGAACTTCGTAGCAATGCTTTTGAAGTTGGTGGCTATAAATGGTATGGACTTTGCATTTGATTGTCCTTTTCATGCTTACTGTCATATTTTGTCTACAGTTGCTCTTATTGTTCTCAAATACAACCCTTTGTCTCTTAAAGTTTATGATTGTTGTATGCGCACAGATGTGCCTGTTCACTTTGACTGACACATAGTGGAATTTACATGCTTATAGTATATGGAACAAATTTTAGTTTTAGCTTATATGAACATATGCCTTTGGCAACGCCTCTTGTTTTGCTTGCATACCCACATTATCAGCAAACTATTTTGAAAGTAAGTATCTTGATCTTCTCAAATTGTTTATTTAAAAAAAAGTATTTGACAGTCATATGGTAGCCAAGAGAATAGAACTAAAATATGCAATTACTTTATTATCGCATGCCAATCGATGGGATAACATTCTGTGTAGCTTCATGGAGAATGGAGTGGATGTATCAGTTTGCCTCTATATAGAGTACTATAAGTTATTCCTTATGTGTGTTTTCTGGTATTTTGTGGAAGTTAACATCACACATTGTATGCTTGTGGCTGCTGAATCAAATGTGAAGTTCCTCTGTTAGTTTGATCTGATCCTTTTCGCTTTGGGTGACAGGTACATATTAATCTATCCACAAGGCTGTGATGTTTGCAATCATCTTTCTTTGTTTCTTTGTGTTGCCAACCATGACAAGCTTCTACCAGGTTTGATATTAATAATGTTTTTGGAAATTTATTTTTCTTTCATGATCACCGTTCTTTATTCTTTTTGGTTATGCATAAATCTTTTATGTTTTGCAATAGGTTGGAGTCATTTTGCACAATTTACAATAGCTGTGGTGAATAAAGATCCAAAAAAATCAAAGTACTCGGGTTAGTTGGTTAGATAATGGCATTCTTTCATAATGGGTACAACAGAGGTCTTGATCTTGTTAGACTAATTGCAAATTGTACAGATACATTGCACCGTTTCTGGAAGAAAGAGCATGACTGGGGTTGGAAAAAATTTATGGAGTTATCAAAAGTGTCAGATGGATTTTTAGACCCTGCCGATACACTAATAATAAAGGCCCAAGTGCAGGTCATCAGGTAATCTTGATGACTGGTATTTCATTTTCTCATGTCTTTTGTGCCATATTTTGCAAGTTTCCAGCTGCTGGATTCTATGTTGTTAGTGTCTATTGCTGCTTAATCCTTCTAATAATTTATTATTCTTAGGAGATTCTTGCATTTGTATTGTCATTTGATTACTACTTTTCTTGGGAATATAAAATGTATAGCTACACCATTCAGAACTCAGTAATCAAGTAACTAGGATTTTAATTATCCAACCAAATCTGTGCATGAGATTAATCTAATTATGCCATAGATTTAAATGAAGTTGTCAACAGAGTTGAAATGTTGAGTCATTTGGAATTCTGTTATTTGAGAGTTTTGATTCTTGGACAATGTGATTTATCATATCTGGTGTTCTAGCATTTTAACATGCTGCCAATGTTTATGTTTTTGGCACATTTTTTTGAAATTTTATTTTTCTTTAGGGAGAAAGCAGATCGACCTTTTCGTTGCCTTGATTGTCAGTATAGGAGGGAACTTGTTAGGGTTTATTTGACAAATGTGGAACAGATTTGTCGCCGTTTTGTGGAAGAGAGGCGAAGCAAGCTTGGGAGATTATTAGAAGACAAAAATAGATGGAAAAGGTTTGTGTATTTGAATTTCTGATTTTGTTCATCGCTGAAAACATTATTATTTCCAATTATAAAAAATGGAGTTTTGAATATTTTGACAATAGCTATACTGAATCAGTAATTATAGTATGATATTATCTTATTTTTTGTGACTGGTTCGGAAACTTGCGTGTAGTTAGGAGCACATTGGATTTTGAACATTGTTTCGGCACATTTGTAATGAATTTGTAGCTTGATAAACAGTTTTCTTCTTTTTTCAGTTCCTTTTGATGCTATAATATGTAAATTCCACTATTCTGTTTTCTTGTTAGTATTTATGATTAGCTAGTGACACAATAAATATGACAGTGGATAGGATGGAGTGGAGGGAGAGAATTTTTGTCGCTGACACGACTTGATTTCACGGTTCCGTATGTTGGTGCATGTTGACCCCGAATCATTTCGGGACTAAGGCTTTTTTGTTGTTGTTGTTGTTGTTGTAGTGACACAATAAATGTGACTTTGCAGCTTTAATGATTTCTGGAAAGGCATGGATCAAAATTCCCGGCGGCGCATGTCTAGGGAGAAAACAGATGTGATTCTGAAAGTAGTAGTTAAACATTTCTTTATAGAGAAGGAAGTCACATCTACTTTGGTAATGGATTCCTTGTATAGTGGATTAAAGGCACTTGAAGGTCAAAATATAAGCATCAAGGAAAGGATGAAATTGTCAGATACTGAACAAATACCAGATCCAATTGTTTGCATAGAGAAAGATGCATTTGTATTGGTGGATGATGTGCTAAAACTACTTGAAAGGGCTGCCTTGGAACCATTGCCTCCAAAAGATGAAAAGGGTCCACAGAATCGTACAAAGGTGGGTAGATATTCTCAAAATTGCTTTACTGTGCTGAACTTTCGTGATATAATTCAGGCTAAAAATTCAGTTTTTTGAATTTGTTAATGATGAATGCAAGTGTCCTGAGTTTTCAACTCTTTTTATATTTTCACTAGAAAGGAGACTTCAAGACTAGCATCACATTCATTAAAACTTTTCACGTGCAAGTAGGGTGGTTCACATGTATTCTTTTAAGTTCAAAATTTTAATAAAGAAAATTTCACTATTTTCTCCTCTCATTAAAGAATGAAAAGCTGTTGTGGATGAAGAGAGAAAAAAGTGGCGAAATCATCATATTGAAATTAATGAATTGTTTTGTCTCCATTTACAGATCGGAATATATCAGATTATGAGGGATATTGTAATGTCATGTTTTTATGAAAATTAAAATATTGCTATTTGTTAGAGACAGATTGAAGTATTATTTTATTGTTGAAGTTGTCGGATGCAGTTCAATCTTTATCACATAATAACTCCATGTATTTGCTTTGCTTGTAACTTTGATTATAGAATGACTCTTGGCTATTTCACAACTTATGTGGGTTGGCATCCCTCTTATAATAAATCATAGTTTTCTCCTGTGTTTGGACAGTAATTTTATTACACGGGACCAAAAATGCATGAATAGAAATGTCAAAGTCTGCTCTGCTCTTGTTTCCAGAACTTAGAGGGTTGCTAAAATGAAAATAAATATTATTTGGAATTGACATCATGCTGATATAGATCTCTCTCTCTCTATATCTATCAATCTATATATAAACACTATTTCTATTTTATTGTCTGGGTATGTGTTTTTATGGATGTTATCATGTTAGTATTACACTGGAGATATGTCTTGTCCGGGTATGTGTTTTTTATGGATGTTACACTGGAGATTTGTCTAAAAATGCATGCCCTTTGCCATGACTTTCTCCTATATTCTATTAGCCGCTGTTTTTGTGAATGTTGCATCTGAAATATCAAGAACTATTGATGAGTGTGTGCAGGATGGAAATTCTGGTGAGGACTTTAACAAGGATTCAATTGAGCGTGATGAAAGGCGTCTTACAGAATTGGGTCGTAGGACTGTGGAAATATTTGTGCTTGCTCATATTTTCAAGTAATACGTCTGATGTATTGTATTTTCCGATGTTCATTATTTTCCCATACTTTTGGAATAAACTGTTACCACCTTCAAATTCTTTTGGTCCTTGTACTCAGATTTACCTAATTGATGCCCTTTGCAGTTTTTCTCCTTTCTTTTGAAATAGGACTAACCTTAGGGAGTGGAGCTCATAAGTTCTAATTGTCTGCTATTTTTGTGATATTTTGCAGTTTTTATCCTTTGTAATCCCGTAATCATCCTGAATTACTAAGAATCTAACATGCAATATGTAAGGGAATGGGATCGAAAGACTGCAAGTACAACTTTGGTTCTTGTGAAAAACTTCCCTAAAGACAAGGCCATCTACAATTTTGATTTTGATATTTATTTTGATTTTTTCATAGTGATAAGCTTTTGGCAAGTTTTTTTCTAAGACATGGATTCTACTTCCGTAGCCAGTATTTGCCCTTTCCTGACAACATAGTTATTAAAGGCGCGCCTCGGCTAAGGCTCCAGCCTTAGCGCCTCTGGAGCCCAAAGGCGGGCGCGGTCAGTCAGGCGCGCGCCTTAGTGCGCCTTGGTGCGCCTTAAGCCAGGCACAAGGCGCGCGCCTTGGCGCGCCTCAGCTACCTTAGGGTATTTTAGGGTTTAGGGTATTTAGGGTTTTGAGGGTATTTTAGGATTAGGGTATTTTAGGGTTTTTTAAGTTCAGAAAATAAAAGAAAAGCATGGATAGACAAAGATCGACAGTTTTTACTCCACATATCGCAACAGTTAACTCATGCCTTAGTAGTTAACTAGAACTTAACTCATGCATTTTATGGTTTTATTATTATTATTTGACTATTTGTGATTATTTGTGACTAGTATTATGAATTTATGATATTTTTTTTTGTGTGCGCCTTGAGTCGCTCGGGCGCGCGCCTTAAGTTGTGCCTTGCGCCAAGGCTCCAGGACCCCCCTTGCGCCTTAGTGCGCCTTGCGCCTTTAATAACTATGTCTGACAATTAAGCTATTAAATCAGTTTCTAACTTCTAAAAATTAGTATTCTTTCCTGTTAGTAAGTTTGAGTATATTTTTTTGATATTGATTATCTGCTCATAATATAACTAGTTAAGTGTACCAATATATTTATTATTTGAATTTGAATGTGCCATTATCATGTGACCGTGGAGAAGCATATGTTTTATGCATTGTTGCTTGATAATTAATCGCATGATCATCCACTCATTAATTAATTTTATCTCTTTTATGTGTAGCCACAAGATTGAAGTTGCTTACCAGGAAGCTGTTGCTTTAAAGAGGCAAGAAGAGCTAATTCGTGAAGAAGAGGCACAATGGCTGGCTGAAAGTGAGCAGAAGGCTAGACGAGGAACGACTGAGAAAGAAAAGAAATCCAAGAAAAAACAGGTAAGCGGTGTCCTTTATTTTTAACTAGAATTTAATTTTAAAGCTCTTCTTGACTTCTGGAATCAAATCACTAATTAAGAAAAAATTGGAATGTGAATGTGAATTATTAAAGGTATGACTTCTGAAATTCATATACTTGGGTAATATAATTGCTTCTAATCCTCTCTCGGTTTTCCTCTGGATTTTGCATGTATCTAGACAGTATTTTGGCAGATTATCAATTAAATTACAATAAGTAGTTTGTAACTGGAGCACTGATGGTTCTTATAAATAACAGGCTAAACAAAAGCGAAATAATCGCAAAGGTAAAGAAAAAGGGAGAGATGAAAGGGCAATGCTGGACAAGTACCAAGATGAAGTTCCAAGTAGCGAGAAAAAAGATTCGATAATGGTAGAAGCACGACCTGTTGTGGAGATGCCTGATATTGTGGAAGATGTGTCTGATGTATCTGATTCAGTGGATGGTGTTACTGACATACTCCAGCCTGACTCAGAAGACAGAGATGCAAGTCCTGTCAACTGGGATACTGATACTTCAGAACCTCATCCTCTGACAGAAGCTAGCAGCAGCGGAATTAGTGGGTTGTCATCTATACCGAATGGGATTTCCGAAAAGAGGAGTACATCAGCAATGGATGATAGTTCCTCAACTTGCTCCACGGATTCAGTCCCATCACTTGTGACCAATGGCTCCTACAAGGGGAACTCTCATTCAAACTACCAGTATGTAAAATCACGTAGCAGGTAAAGTGGTAAACTTATTGCTTACTTGTTGCTGCTTACTACTAGGATGGATTATGTAATCAGTGCTTATTGTATGTAGAGGGAAGCACTCACGAGGTAAGGCTAGTGATGCGAGTTGGTCAGCTGAAATGGATAATCAATTTTCCGGGTCTGCAGCAGATGTTGGAGATCTGAATGATGTTTCTGGAGGTAGTAAGGGTATCGACCGTGATACTGAGGATGTTTCAAGTGCCTCACAAGACAGGATTACTTGGTCTGAGCAGCCACTAGTTAAGAAGGTGATGTTTCTCTATCCTTTTGGCTCACAGCATGGGATAGGCTATATATTTTTTAAGCTTTTCCATAGTTTTTGATCAGTATGGTTGCCTCTATGAACATCAGTTATTTACTTGAACAGGAGTTTTCCTCTGATATTCCTTCTACTTTTGGTTTATTTTTCTACTTCATAATCATTGTTAGTTTACACCCTTCTGCTGGCCAAGTTCTTTTCCATGCAAGAACTCGGTTTGTTGCACAGATGTTCTCTGATATTAGTCATGATTGGTTCTGTTATCTAACATCTCATAAGGCCTGTTAACCATGTGATTTTCTGGCTGGACATTTTTTCTTTATACATTTTTTTTTTGCAATATTTGCTCGTGAGCTGTTCTATGACTTCTAATTTTTCTTATTACATGTTATATAAGTATTATCTTGATAAAAATTATTTTTGACGTGATAGGTTGTGGAAGAAGTTTTACCACAGAAAAAACCGAGCACCAAAGTCTTGGTTGATGTGGAAAGTCCGTCTAAAGAAAGGACAACTCTTCCATCCTCTTCTAGAAGCCCTCCTACCAGTCCTCCTAAATATATCCATTCTGCAGTTCAATTGAAGTTAGAGAACAAGAGTTCAGCCACAATTGATCTGGGTCAAAGTAGAAAAGCGTCCTCTAATGGAACACAGCGTGCTGATAAGCCAGGCCCTTCAATGTTATCCCCGCAAAATACAGGTATGCCCAAACCTGAGACCCAGAATGTGTCAACTTTGAAGTTGGCTGAGCGACCAGCTCTACCACAACTGCCTGTGATGTCAAGGCCATCCAGTGCACCTTTAATCCCTGCCCCCAGACCAACTGCCCCAGTTGTTTCTATGGTTCAAACACCAACATCACTTGCTCGTTCAGTTAGTGCAACTGGTCGGCTGGGTCCTGACCCCTCACCAGCAAATCAAAGTTATGCACCTTTGTCCTATCGAAATGCGATCGTGGGTAATCCCATTAGCTCAAATTCAGCTGGTTTCACTCATGCAAACTCTCCTGGTATGGGTGTTAACTTGCCATCTGCACATACACAGCCACCTACTTTGGCATCCGGATCGATGTTTTTACCACCAAGCTCTGACAGGGTAGATTCAAACTCTGCCCAATCTGGATTTGCTTTTGGGATGTTAAATCGGGATAGCTTGCAGAATGGACCCCATCGGATGGAGAACTCTCAAGGAGTGACAGATGAGTTCCCACATATTGATATAATCAATGATTTGCTTGATGATGAACATGGGAAGGCAGATGTGTCAGGTGGAGTCTTCCAGTCTCTCAGCAATGGACAACAACACTTCTTAAACAGGCAATGCTCATTTCCAGGTGATATGGGTGTTTCTGCTGACAACCTAGTTTCAGGAAGCAGCTCCTGCAGATTTGAGCGCACTAGGAGTTATCACGATGTTGGTTTTCAACGGAGTTATAGCTCTTTTGGCACCCATTTTGATGCACCAAGGGAATATATTCCTCAAGCTAGTCCAATGCCGTATGCAAATGGCCATATGGATGGATTGATTTCGAACCAGTGGCAGATGGCAGCATCAGATTTATCGTTAGTGGGGATGAGGAATGCAGAGGCTGAGGGTTCTCCCTATTTCAGTCCAGACTACTCGCATTTGGGGAATGGGTATGCAGTATATAGGCCTTCAAGTGGGCACTGAAGGAAGGAGCTTTGACAGGGGAAATAACCTGCAAATATGTGGGTGATTGTGCATTGTAATAATATATTTGGGGAAATTGTTGGTCTTAGAATTGGAGTGAGGTTGTAATCTTTTCATAAGCTAACTTTTTGTAGAGTGTTTCTTTCTTCTGCCTTACTTTGCTGTGCAGCTTTTTTAGGTTGTGATGACGCTCCAGGGCTTGCCTTGGTTAATGATTTAAGGGGCCAATTTATGATATCAACCTACACTATTCCGCCTTCATATCTAATTCAAAATCCACGATTACAATCTTGGCTTTTTAATATGCATGTGCTTTTGCTTTACTAATGAATTTGAGTTCCTGCTTTTAGAACTGAAAATTTATGAGTTCATGAACGTTTCCCACCTTATAAAAATATTATACTAGAGGGCCAAATTTTAAGTTTTAAGTTTGCTCTTATCGTTTTTTACCCGAACTAATATAAAATTTGAATAGGTAAATATATATATTTTTTTTTTGGTGAATTGTGATTAATGTATAGAGGTAGATCCATTAAAAAAAACTTATTTGATAGATTTAATTGTTTTCATTTTGGCACGTATTAGTAACTGCGTATGGTATTTTAAAATTTTCTGTCTAGGTAGAAGTGTATGATTGGAAATGTGAATGATAAAAGTTTACCGGACTTACCTTAAAAAGGTTGTGCACTTTCACTCGAAACTTTTGGTCTAGTTCAAAATTGCAGAGTTAACAGGAGAAATAAGTCTTTTGTCAGTCTTCATCACCCATATTTTTAGGTTTAATGCATCATTTGTTCTCTAAACTTGTCTAAAAAATTTGATTAATCCTCTGAACTTTTAAAGTATTCTGAAAGCCTCCTGAACTTGTATAAAATGTTGAGTTAGCTCACCGAACTTGCGTAAAATGTAATCAATTAATCATTTGATTGTAAAAAAGTAAGTTATAACTATTCTCCAACGGGTATGATAAATTTTCACTTAATTTCCCAGAGTGAGAGTGGAGATGTGAAAGAAAAATTCCTTGTAGAGGATCTCTCTTCCCCTACAATAGGAATACACACGAATCAATTAATAACGCATACACGAATCAATTAATAACGCATGTATATTTTTTCTTTATACCAAATATTTCTCATGTAATTATATACAAAACTATTCTCGTTCTTTAACAAAGAAATTTTTTCATACAAACGCAACTAAATTGTTGGAATCCACCCCCGCGTAGAACCTGCACCAGTTAAACTTCCTAATTAGGGTATTATTTCTCCCAAACAATATGATTTTAGTTTGAAGAAATTATTTAAATATTGTTAATAAAAGAGAGAGGATTATATATGTTATATTTAGTCTTTTTTATATTTATTGAATATATAAGGAAATAAAAGAAATTCCACACGTAAATAAAACCCAAATCATTTCATCTAACTATATTTGCCTTTAATGCTTTTAACTACAATTGTATACATATATATACATGTCAGCAATGAAACAGCATAGCAAGAAATTTCCTATCACATGATAATCTCATCTCCAGTAAAACCTCCACAGAGAATTAATCAACACTCTTTTATCCTTTGAATATAATATATATATGTACTTGGGATTCAAGTTCAAATTAACTCCTTGATTTCATGTTTCTGACCAATTCAATTTTTTGAATTTTATTTTTAGGTCAACAGTCAAATAATCTTCCCATTCCAACATTAAAAACCCTATAAATTGCCTTTTTCATGTTCAATATTTCACATTAATTCATTTTTCAGTGTAACAACATTTAAGAAAATGATGAAGTTTTTTCAAGTTGTTTTCGCAGCTTTTTTGCTACTTTCTTCTTTACATGTTCAGGGTACTAGAATACTTTACGATATTAACCTTCAGTCTCTTCAGAAAGGAAGCGTCCCCGGCAGTGGATCTTCAGGTTGTACTAATATTCCCGGCACCGGTGGCCCTAGCTGTCCTAGTGTTAATTCTATGAACGTCGCCGGAAATGCTATGGCTCACGGTGGTGGTCGTGGTGGTGTTTATCCACGTCTTGTGGTTGACTTTGGTGTTGCTACTGATCGGAGATCAATCTGATGATTAGATGAAGAGTCATCATCAGATTTAATTAGCTGATCAGAATTCAGAAGAATTCAAGTTTATATATACGGACCAAATTACAGGTCCATCCTTATACAAAACATTAATTCATACAATTCTTATACATTTTTTTTGTAATTTAATTTAATTACTTGGAATTTGTAAATTAATTAATTTGTTTATGTATTACTTGTAAATTTCTTGAAAGATAAATGATCTAATTATCTTTTGAACAAGTTATTGCTTTAAATCAATCTTATGGTGGTGTTTCTTTTAATTAAATTGGCTGCTATTCAAACTTTCATCTAAACATATAATATTTTTAAGAATGATGTTTAATTATATATTTAAGCATTACAGATTGTGTTTTCCGGCCAAACAAAAGCTGTTCAGATTAAATTAATTAATTAAAATTAAAATTGGGATTGAGATTGAAAATTAGAAAGGGAAGGAAGCTTCAAATGCTAGCTATTTCTTTGACTATTGTGAGTCAAAATCAAATAGAATAAAATATTATTATAGAGTCGTCTACTGCATGCAGAAACTTTTCAGTATTTAATTTATCTGATCGTATTATAAAATCAAAAGTAAACTCTCATATTTCAAAGGGAAATAGAATGGTGGTGGGGGCTTGATTAAATTAAGATTACTTGAGCAAATGTAAAATCCCATCTTACACTTATAAATCAATAGAAATATATTCCCAAATATCAAGTGGATTAGGTAATACTGTATTACTATACTTTAAACTAAGATTAATCAGTTAAGTACTTTGATTAATGATGACAGAGTGGAAAATTTCGCCTTTAAAACATATCCGGATGATGTCATTAATGGATCCGGAGGGATATGTTTGACATGATATGTAGGTAAGTACCTGAAACACAAGAAAAGTTTAGTTGGATCCCCAACGAGAGATATTCAACACTCAAATCAATTCTGATATAAAAGGGATGAAGTAATAAAGAACTTAAAAGAGAAACTCTCAGTAGTGGATGGATGTATGTACCTTTTGTGAAGGGAGTTTGACCCTTATAGGAGTGACGACCCTCTGCCTATTTAGGAGAAAACTCACTCTGTGTTGGATTGAGAAACGAATCAAGAAAGTCAACTTTTATCTTTAGATAAGCGTTATATGCAGCCTAAGGGGTCCTATCTAGGGAAGGAATTCCTGTAGGAGGAAAGTTTCTAGAAACACGTCCCAAGATATCTGGTATGAAGGAAAATAGGCAAACGTTTAGCAGCGAAAATATAAAATTTTTAACCTATTTCCATTAACCCAAGATCCGTTAATCGTTATTTCATATAAAGAGGGATAGAAGGAAATACCTTTTGGATTCTATCTACTGTTGCAATCGAAGTGCCCACAACTCTTACTTCGAGTTCCCGAGCACAAGATAAAAACACAATCCAAAATCAAGTTAGATATCAACCGTATAAAATAATCAAGAATAGATTGTCTCTAATAAATCAACACAAGATCAAGAAATAAGAGAAAGAGATGAAAATCAATTGAACGGAAGGAAGCGGTAGATAATCTCGTCCTCAATACTGTGGGTCGAAATTCTCTCTCTCTGGATGGCTAGGGTTGGCTGAATTCTTATGCAAGGGGGTATAAATATTCTCTTGTATCTAAACCCTAGTTAGATAGAATTAGGTTACTAAATAAGAATTTTAATTCAGAATAAAATTCTTATTAGTTATTATCTATAAATATATCTAAACATAAAGATAATAATAATAATAACCTTATAGGATAATAATAGGAGCAATTTAATCTCATTAAAACTCCTAACTTATTTATCCTTTAATTAATTTAATTCACAATTATAATCTAATTAGAATTGTTAAAAATCGAATTAATTATTTATGTATTTTACTACATAAAATCGCCCCCCCTCATTTACTGGGCCTTAGTGGACTCAGTTGGGCTTCCATCAATTAATTAGCATCTGTTTCTCTTTTGGGCTCCAAGTCTTATGTGTGACCCATTAGGTTCTTATTGCTTCTAACCGTATGCAACTATTAAATTAATTTTCTCAGAATTATATTTAATCTTTGCATAACGGAATGAGTACGCGAAATGTGATTAGCAAATCCGAAACATTCTCCCAGAGCTATAAGAAGACAGGTTGATTCTGTCGTTGACCTTTCCGTATTAGTTACAGTATAATTCGATCCTTTATCAACTACATCCTTGAACTGAATCTTATGACTATGGATAATGTCAAGTCACATATAGCGAGACGTTCGTTTTACTTGTACAGGCCGAGTCAACTCCAATTAGATAGGTTAAGTGAAATCTGTATTTCAAGTCTTAAGCTATCACCTTGCAAGGATTTAGAGTCAAGTCTTCCACAAGCGATCCTTGGATGTATCTCCCATTTATCGGGAGTGACAAATGCTCAATCCAATGTATAATTATCCTGCAATTACTTCCTGTGACACCCAACGTCTGCCGTTCACACCCCAGAGTCATCTCTGTTATGGATCGTGTTACAACAGGATCAAAGCATCACATTCCGTAATCCAGAATCACTAATTAACATTCATTTGAGTCTGAGGATTACTTATACCTATTAATACCAATGAGATGAATAAGTGACAAGGATGAATCTACCCATCCTGTTATCTCAAGGCGGGTCCCCAATCCTAATGAACTCCCTTTCATTGGATCCATGCAACTGTCCAGATTATCTGTATATCTGAAGCTTGTGAGATCAGCTCTCTATCTTGACAGAAGACATTGTTACATGCAAGTCTCAACAGTGATATGTCAATCCTAAACATATTACTTGACTTGGAGTGGTTTTAAGTTTATTAGTTTATTATAAAGTTCCGTCTCACTTAATGCTTGTATGAACACTTTACAATCACTTTAAACAAACTTAGAGATTTCCTTTTATTAGACTTATTTAGTTCTTTAAAAGGGGTTGCCTTTATACAGTTATGAAACCATATCTTATTAAAACAAATGACATAAAGAACACTTCATTTATATTTAGTTTATATCCTAGAACAATTGTCTGTAGGACACTAAACCCCAACATGGTAAGCATGTGAATGAGATCTGGGTCTGCTCAATATCACATCTAATATTCACTTATGTTATCAGAAGCCCCCTATAAACCGATTCTAATCTTTTAAGTTTAGAGTGTTTTGTCCTTTACATGTTGTTCACTTCATTCGAGGTCTAGCTTACTAGTTGAAACATGACACGTGCCCTTGTGAGGGTTCAAGAATATGAAATAGAATATGAAATGCTGCCTTCATCCATTATAAAAAAAGCATGGATTAGGTGGATCTCATCTCACCATTCTTTTTAGAAAAAATCTCGAATAATTTTCTACCATCATCATCCTTCTTGTTTTCTCAAGAAACAAGTAAGCCTCTTCATTTTCATTTTCTTTCATATTTTCATGGCTTTTGAAACTAAGGCCTCTATATCGAAGCCCCAAAAGATTATTTCAAAAATAAGAGAAATGAATTCCTTTGTGACCCAAGAATAAATAGAAGAGTGGAAAGAATCATTCCCTTGGCTCAAAAAGTGTGAGTGCAGGGCTCCGAAAGCTACTGAAAAACAGATGGAGGAATCTAAGGCTAGAAACTCGCACCTCCCAAGTCATAAGATAAAGTCTCAACATCATGAGGAGAGAGATATTAAAAGCGATTCAACAAAAATCGACCATTGGTTATGAACCTAGTGAAAAGGAGTAGGAGAAGCTTGTCGACCCCCAAATCCAACATGAGGAGATAATGAAGTACTAGGAGGAATGCCCCTATTGCATCCAACATAAGATTTTATAGAGGGTCTGGAACATTTTCGACATCACTAGGTAATACACCTAAATCCTTACTTATTCACTGACGAGGAGAAGGAGGTATACAATGAAAGGGGTGATTTTGACTACTGAAAGCGTAACTTTGAACTTGAGAGGGATAATGTAGGATATATAGATCAAAACATCCATAACTATGCTAGGAACTGAAGAGACCCTGAAGGAAGAGGAGTCTCTATAGAGGAGGGTATGGTCATGTCAACCAATCGAGACTTATGCAAGACAAAGATGAAAACTTCATTCATAAAGTAGACCTAGCTCTTAGACTAGTTGTCTGAGGTGGAGAGATTCTTTGGGTATGGAGACATACCAAAATGTAGAAAGGTTAAGTTGGTAGGTTATCGACTAAAACGAGGAGCATTCGTTTGGTGGGATCAATGTGTCTAAGATAGGAGAGATGGAAGGGATCGAATTAGATAATGGCAGCGGATGAGAGCCACATTGAAGGAAAGGTTTTTGCCACCATGTTTTGAGCAATACATATTTCAGTCCTATTAACAATGTTTGAGGAAAGCCAGAGCATCCACGACTTCATTGTGAAGTTCTTAATACTATCCGCCAAATCTTAACTCACTAAGTCAGAGATCTAGAGTGTTAGGGATTCTAGCCGGTTAATCAACTGTAGTGCAGTGGAATTGCGGTTAAAAATTTAATTAGAATCTTTAGAATTTGATCTTTATCCGTTAACATTGATTGAATAAAAAGTTTCATTCCACCGAGGGATAAAACTTACCTGTTCTGTCACTTCTAGACATTGCTAAAGAATCCACAAGGCAGTCGATCTCCAGAGTCAGATGCACGAACAACTATAGAACTAAACCGGTGCTAGCCGAAGAACGGTAAGAAAACGAATCAATATGGGATAGAGAAAGCAAGTGGACTATGCCTAGTTGGGACTAATGCAAGTAGGAGATTGTTAGTGTATGTCTAGTTCTTAGATGTTGTAAAACTGATTATTATTAATAAAGGGCAACATAGTTGAAGCTGAAGTAGAAGATTGAGTTGGGGAGGTTGATATTCTTTTGACGATTTAAACCCTAAAAGGCTCTGATATCCTATAACAATAATATATCTGAAATATTCACATGCTATAGATTAACATTAATGAATCATCTCTTTCTATATATACATTAAGTGGTTGAACGCTTAAGGAGACAAATCCTGGTGTAATTCATGAAACCCAAACTAAGATTAATTAGGAAACCAAATTTAACCTGGACTGTTAGTTCAAAACACAATCTTAGTCTAATACAGACTACAGTCCAAACTATAAAAACTCCTAACACAATCCATCGAGCTATTTGACAAAACCTAATCCAATACAGACTGTTAGTCCAAGTCGGACTTTATTCTCTATTAATGAGCTCCTTGCACACATTTATCTAGGACATTAGATATGCTAAAGGAACATATATTGGAACCTAATTAAGGGTAATAAAGAGTTTGAGTTATAATAATAAAGTAAGATTTTTCATTTTAAGAAGAAGGAATATCAATAAAATGAAGAGAAGGTTACATCATCAAACAACATAGAACTAATGAAAGTAGGATTCTAATATGAAATCAAACTGTCTCAACAAAAACTATGAGTAACTTTATGATAAGCAATAAGCATATATATGCAAACGTTGGACATGTATGTATATGTTTAACATGCATGTTGAAATTAACATTTTCTTTTGGCTTAATACATCATTTGCCCCCTGAACTTGTCCAAAATGGTTGATTGGCCCCCTGAACTTGCATAAAATATTTAGTTAGCCCTCTGAACTTGCGTAAAATGTAATCAATTAATCATTCGGTTGTAAAAAAATAAGTCAAATGCGGAAGATATGTTACACGTGCCTTAGAATGTTATTACACACTTCACAAAATAGATTAAAACATATTAAAAAAGAATTTCTTACTTATTCAACTATAAAATATTTTCTTCTCTAATATTATAATCGCATACCCCGATCTTAGTCGTTTTACTTTTTTAAGATGTGTGCAAAATATCTTCCGCATTTAACTTATTTTTTTACAACCGAGTGATTAATTGATTATATTTTACGCAAGTTCAGAGGGCTAATTGAACATTTTATGCAAGTTCAGGGAGCTATCGAGACCCTTTGAAAATTCATGGGGCCAATCAATCATTTTGGACAAGTTCAGGGGGCAAATGATGTATTAAGCCTTTTCTTTTCTATTACTATTTAAAAAGAAGTTGGTTTTATTTAATTTCAGATCTATCATTTTACGTGTTTTTTCAACCAAACATTTGTTAGAAAAATCTTAATATTCTTTTTTTTTTTGGTAGAATAGGAAGGCTCTAGCCGGAAAGCGAAACAATAAAGATAAAAAAAAAATCAACTGGAGTAAAAACTAACTATAGCAACTATTCTCAATCGAGAGCATCCGCAACAATTTGTATGGAGGATATCCCGGAAGTTTACAGGAGGCACACCACACTCGTGATCACCCAAACTAAGAGCGCCTACGAAATTCGTCATCCAAACAACAGTCTGGTTCCTGTCCCGATAAGTATGAGTGAAGCGGACATCCCATAACCTGTCCCGTAGTTCCTGACATTTGATTATAAGCCACGCAAGCGGATGGTAGACTCACACCTTGTTGTTTATAAAAAGCAAAGCCAAGCTAGAATCCATCTCCACTATCACCTTCCGAAACCCCTTTTCCCAAATGAGAGACAGACCAAAATAGAGACCCCATAGTTCAGCTAGGAAAGCGGTGCAAACACCAAGATTTATGCCAAAACCTCCTAACCATACTCTATTTGCATCCTTTAACCCCGAGTTATCTTTACTTGCTGCATCCTGTTAACTTTCATCCACTCATATTCAGGAGGTGATACAGACGAAGCTGCGACTAACAAGGGGATTCGGCGATCCAAGAGGAGCGTGAAACCATCTCGTTATCTGGGGCCTGATTACATTAAATATGAGTTACTAGTTAGGGTTAATTAGTTTTCATTGTTTGTTTAGGATTAATTATGTTTACTTATATGTTTAGGATTAGACTTTTATTATCTATTTAGGATTAGATTTCCAATTTCTTTACCTAGTTAGATTACAATTATTTTTGCCCTATTTAAACATTTGCTTTGTTAAACTTTAGACATCAAATTATCAATCTAATTTGCTATTATCTAAAAGTTGAGAAAAGTTGGTGTTTAGTTTCCTTCCACCCAAAAGGATTCATCCTGATACTCCCTAGGGCATATCAACTGGTGCTTTCATTATGTCTACTCCACGTACTGCCGAATCCGTATTTCATGAACTACGCCTCACCCTTGAACTATCCATCCAAAACACATTACAACAAAGCCTCAAAGATCTCAAAGCCGAAATTCGACATTCAGAGAAACCACTTGGCTCCTCCTCCTTCCAACATTCGCTCACATCTCGTATGAAACCTGAAGCCCCACGGTTCTCCGGTATCGATCCCACCATGTGGATTTTTAAGATTGATGAATAATTCGAATTCTACGAAACTCCCTCCAATAACTGCGTTAAAATCATCGCACTCCACATGGACGGAATCACCCTAGAATGGTTTCGGTGGATGAAAGCCAATTCCCTTTTCACCGGCTGGGCAGATTTATATGACAAAATACGACGCTGATTTGGCCCTTCTCAATTCGAAGACCCCCAAGACGCCTATTCAAACTCATGCAAACCGGCACCTTAGACGACTTTATAACACAATTCGAGAAATTAATGAACAAAGTTACTGGCATTATCGAAGTATAACTGCTTTCGTGTTTTATCCTCGGCTTGAAACCCACACTGAGCAGAGAAGTCCGCATGGCTAGACTTGCCAATTTACTTGAGGACATTGATCTCGCCAAAGAATACGTCGATCGCTTAGAGGAGCTCCATCAAGAACACCTCAGTACTAACCGAACCAACTGGAAGCCTCAGCTTAACAGTAAACCATGGGTCACCAACACTGATCCCCCTTAGTCCAATCTGGGCAACGACAAAGACATCAAGTCAGTCCATACGAACACTCTAAAGTCATCTTTACCCTTTCGAAAGCTGACATGGAAACAACAACAGGAACGTCGCTCCCAAGGACTTTGTTTTAACTGCGACGAACGTTTTTCACCAACCCATAAATGCAAAGGACGATTCCTAATGTTAATTGGTGACGACGATGATGAGGAACCCACCATCGACTCAAACGAAATTCCATACAACTTGGCCGAAGGCACCCAAGACCTGCTTCTTTCGGGGGATATTTCAAGCCTTCATTCATTGACAGGTCAGACAAATCCACGATCACTTAAAATCCGAGACAAGTACAATGGTATGGAGGTCTCTATCCTCATCGATAGCGGCTCTACCCACAATTTCATTCAACCTCGGATCGTCAATCAGCTACATCTTCAAGGAACATCCATCACACCTTTTTACGTCTATGTGGGGAATGGCGATAGACTGACATGCTCAAAATTATGCCCTCGTGTTCCCTTAAAAATCCAAAGAGTCGAATTTACGGTTGATCTGTACGTGCTACCAATCAAAGGGCCAGATATCGTTTTTGGTGTCCAATGGCTTCAACAATTAGGAGAGGTAACACACGACTATAGCCGTGTGTTGATGCGATTCACTTGGGAGGGAAAAACAGTTCAATTACAAGGGGAAGGTCCAGAGGAGCCACAACACATCAACTTTGCTCATCTTCAAGCATTTATGGGTTTTGATGAGGTGTCCCACATTTACGAGCTACAGCACCTAGACCCTGCCCGAGATACATCCGTTGATAAGGAAATTCTTACACTCTTACCAACCATCCCAACAATAATACACGGACTCCTGCGAGAATTCCAGGGATTATTCGCACCACCAGTCACACTTCCACCTAAACGCCGCAACGATCACCATATCCATCTTCTACCTAACACTAAACCGGTTAATGTCCGACCCTACCGTTACCCCCACTAAGTTTAAATTGTATTTTTACCTTATATTACATCATAAACTAAGAAATTAAGTAAATAAACAAAAACCCATATAGTATCACCATCATTTGCTATGTCAATATTAAATCAAATAAAAGTCAATAATTTTTATTATTTTATGTCAACAATTAAAATTATCTAATTGACGTGTCACGTGACTCGTTATTGAAATTTAACATTAATTGTTAGTTTAAATAAATGAAAATTAAATTCAACTGAATTTATCATGTCTTTTTATTTAGGGAACTGAATTTATCATGTCTTGAATATTAGTAATGCGAGACTTTGAATAGGTAATATATTTGACTAGACTAAACTAAACTAAACTGGTTAATTAAAAATCAAACTTAAACAAAAACGTTGCCGTGTCCAAGCACATGTGACATGACCAAATATGAAAACTGTGCTTGCTCCTCAAGCACCGGCATTCACAAATCCCCTTTCTAATTTATAAAAATTAATCCAAAATTCTAATTTTATCATTTTAATATACATGCCAATCAATATAGGGGACCATTCTTTTCAATTAAGTAATATAAAAATGCAACCAAATATATAATCTACTAGCGAATCTAATATTTTCTAGAATATGTAATTTCATGTTCTGCTTACCCTTCGACTTCTGGTATTCAGACTACTCAAAAAAGCTTGAAATTGTACAACTTATATTTATGAAAAGAAAACTCATCTTGCATTAATGCGACTTGGAATTGCATTGTCTGATAAATGTTTGACTTAAGATTTTACTGTTTTGTACATGAATGCTAAACCAGCTCTCCACGAATAATCATAGAGATAAATTTGTAACTTAGCTCGATTGTTAAGAGAGAAGATGTGGAATAAAGTTGAAGGTCTTTTTGTGTTATTGTTATTAAGAGGTAATGATTGAAAAAAAAGACAATATGAGCTATATATTTATCGATTTTCGATTTCATTTTATCCGATTGTATTCTCATTTATATATGATTACTATTAAATTCAGATATAAATATACGTTATTTTTATGGATAATTTTTAAAAATTTAGATCTCAATAATGATTACATTTTAATTTCAATAAGTTATATATTTTATAAAACAAATGGATGTAGAGGAAAATTTTACTATAATTTCGGTTCAATGGAACTTACCAATAAAAAGATAATATTTTACAACTTTATTTTTGTCATATATTAATATGAATTGAGATAGCTTAAACTGTTAGTTCAATTGTTTCCATAACATGATATTAGAGCTTCTTAGATTAAGTGATTAATGGTTCGAAACCTAGCAATCCCATTTATGGTAAGACGTGTTTGTGTTGTATACGTTTTATAAATCCAATGGACATTTGCGTGTGAGGTTGTATTAGATATTAATATGAATTGAGGCTTTAACTGTTAGTTTAATCTTTTAGTTTAATTAGTTTCTTGACAATTATTTAAAGGGTTATTTACATGAAAATCATATCTGATTATGAAATTACAATTAAATCATATTACAAAACTTAATTCTTAATATGTTATTATTTTCTATATATCACACATAAAATATGATTTTATATCCTAATTTATAAATTTTGGATCTCAATCATAAATCCTAAACCCTAAAAAATATATCTTAGGTCCCTAATTTATAAAACATAGTTTTTAAAATATATGAAAAACAATGATTTTTTTAGTTTGACATTAGTTAAATTAGTACTTGACATAGTTGTAAATAATTTTTCAAATCTGTATTTCTGTTTAAATTTCCCTTCTTTGGGTTACGTACAAATTTGGGCATTTTTGAAAGGTTATTTACATATTAAGCCTAATTCTCTCACTTCTTATAAATCTAGACACTTTCACTTCATTTGGATAAAAAATACCCTCATCTTTCTCATTCTCATTTCCCCCCCTCAGACACATCAAAGCAACAACTCCTTTCCTTCTTCCTCTCATTTTATTATTTTCATTTTTTACAACAATTTAGACAACAATCAAGTGAACAATACAACCCAAGAGCTAAAACTTTGTTCATCCAACAATCCAATCCAAATTCATAGAAGTCTTGTGTTGGGTTTTACCTACATTTCAATCTCAATTTCAATACAATATCAGATGTAGATGTGTAATATGATATATATATAAGATGCATATATCAAATTCAAATGAAAATAGTTTAGTGTTATGTATTTCGAAATCATACAACCCATTGAAACTCTGCATTTTGTTGAAAATCTCGTAATACAACACTTTTATGCAATTTCCGACATTCGTCGCATCTGTCACATTTTCAAAAAACGCGACAGATAACAGAAACTATACTTTATCGCATCTGTCGCACTTTCAAAAAACGCGACAGAGAACAGCAACTATACTCTATCGCGTTTATCACATCATATGAACTCTGTCGCATTTGTTGAAAACGCGACTGAGTATAACTTCTGCTATCTGTCTCGTTTTTTGAAAGTGCGGCAAATGCGACAAAGTAAAGTTTCTGTTATTTGTTACGTTTTTTAAAAATGCGACAGATGTCGGAAATTGCAGAAAAGTGTTGTATTGCGAGATTTTCAACAAAATGCAGAGTTTCAGTGGATTCTATGGTTTCAAAAGGTATAAAATTAAACTATTTTCATTTTCATTTGATATATATATACATCTTATATACATCATATGATATTGTATTAAAATTGAGTTTAAAATGTAGATAAAACACAACACAAGACTTCCATGAATTTGGATTGGATTGTTGGATGAATTAAACTTTAGCTCTTGGATTGTATTGTTCACTTGATTGGAAAGAAGTTGCTGCTTTGATGTGTCTGAGGGGGAAAAGGAGAATGAGAGAGATGAAAGTATTTTTGTCTCAATAAAGTGAAAATGTCTAGATCTGTAAGTAGTGAGAGAACTAGATCTATAATTAACCCATTCTTTAAACCAATATTTCCTAATGAGGCCGTGTAGGTATCTCATTTTTCAAAATCAACCACATGAAAAGGTGTTTGTAGATGTTTTAGCTTTTATCATTCCAGCAGCAAAACATTGATGTATTTGGTTTGTGAAATGATGAGACCCTCTCTAATTTCAGTGCCAATAAAGAATTTTACCTCACCAATCTCCTTAATGGTAAAACACTCATCTAACTTCTACTTAACTTGTTGAATTAACTCAACTCAAATATCAGTGAGCAAGATTGTAAAAAACGCGAGACACTAGTTGGGAGGACACATTCGACAAGATTGTGGCATGCGACAAGGATTTAACACATTCCAAAAATCAAAATCGATGTTAACTAGAACTGCATGATTAAACAGTATAAAGAATTGATACATTTAATATTTTTATCCAACAGGAACAATAAATAAACAAAGGGGTCGAGCACTTATGCTTTGAGGCTCAATTAATTAAAATCATATTATCAGAAAGAATCAAATAACTATTGAATGCCATACTAAGACGAAGCCGGAAAAGCTGGGAATGGCGGCAGAGGCGGTGCTTGGCCAGCAAAGTTCATGGTGTTCAAAGCAGGACATTTGCCGGTACCACCACCAACATTAGTACAGGGAGAAGGTGAGGAGGGTGGAACTGGACCTTTGGGGAGCATATTTAACAAATGTTTCTCTCCTTTACAAGCTCTTATGCCTGCTCCTAGTTGTAACAGTGTGCTCATAATCAAAATAATTGTAACCAATTTCATCCAAATGTTGAAACCCATTTGATCAATATGTTGCAGGTTTATTTGTGTATATATGGGAATGGAAATGAAATTAGAGGAAGATGGTTTCATATAAATATACAAATTTTAAAATACGTGCATACAGATAATACTATAGGTATTATTATTAATTTTAATTGGGTTTATTTTGTTTTCAACATAATACAAACATAATACAAATACATAGACTATGATTTTTGGTTTGACTAGACTACACCGCAATGCACATTTTTCATGTTCCACAAGTTACAGTTTGACATAGTCTGTCTGCTAAAGGCTTGAGTTAAGTTTTTGCTAAATTCTGATTAATTAAATTAAACATGCCTTAATTAAGAAGAAGATGAATGATCAATATCGATCCATTCTTTACCATATTAGGTAATACTAAAGACCATTATTATAACCCTTTTCACACCACAATCAATAAAATAATTCACATGCTGAGGTAATCGTGCAATCGATTGGAGGACCAACTTTAAAGAATTTATGTCTTTTGGGTGAGAAATTATACTATGTGCCTGGCATACCACATCAAATTCTGATGTGGTATGCCATGGCCAATAAAAACATGATACCTGTTAAAATATAATTTTTTTTTTTTTATGAAAGTTAAAAACATAATAATTAAGATATATATTCTATTTATTCCCTTCCAAAAACTGCTCTTCTTCTTCCTCCTGCGGATCATCATGAATCCATTCTTCCTTCCATATTTTCCTTATATCTGTTATTGAATTTTTGTGATAAAAAAAGAAATTAATTTTATCAACAAATTAAAGAAATTATAAGAATTTATCTAATCCTGTGTTCTAATTTCCAAGTTTTAAATCTGAGAATAATCATCTTCAACATTAACAATATAAAACATCTTCCCCTTCAGTTTTATTGCTCCGGCCACCACTATCTCTGTTCATTATCCTTCGTCGGTGACCCTACTCTGTTCATTCACCTCCACCGCCATCTCCGGGCACAACGATTTCAACAATGAATTCTTCAACATTAACAAAATCAAAGATCTGTCCCTTCTTTTTTTACTCCGCCAGCCACCATGCCTCTGTTCGTTATCATCCGTCCCACAATCTCCGGCCACATCGATTTCAAAAACTAATTTTTTTTTTTGGATTCTCGAAATGCTCATGTTCTTAAATTCTAGCTAGCTAGAAATTCTGTTCAATTTTTTCTTGTATCATCAGAACGTAAGAGAAAAAGAAAGGAATAATGACGACAGAGGGTGGTAGATGGCGGAGGAGATGAACACAATTGAGTTGGTGAGGTTGCCGGCACTAGAAAAGAGAGTTTGAGTTTTAATAGACTTGAAAAATAAAAGCATTTAATAATATAATTACTAATTATATTTTTCTATTAACAGGTATTATGTTTTTATTGGCCATGGCATACCACATCCGAATTTGATGTGGTATGCCAGGCACATAGTATAATTTCTCCTTTTGGGTTATTATGAGTATGGATTGCTCTTACGGACATCAAACATATTCTACGAGACAACCGCTATAGCGTTTTTTTTAATAGAAGTGTTCGTGTTTAATTTGTGCATTTCGTCTATTATTTGAACTTTAAACCTTCTCACTCTGCCAAAAAAAAAAAAAAATTTTGATGTAGCATATGCATACCATAGATTTTTTTAAGGGAAAACCAATCAATGAAAATTTGTTGATTCAGTGTTAAATAAGGCTTTAATTGTGAGATTAATAACCTTGAGGTGTTGATTAACATTGTAAAGAATTTAAGTTGATAGATAAAACTCAAGAATAACTTTTTATTATTATCTCTAATAAACTCACACATGTGAGTGCCTTTTAGGCTTGAAGCATGTACAACATAAATACATTTTGTTGGTTTGTTGGATTCGAACCCATAATCATTTGCTTTATGATAGTATGTCAAGAAATCATATAACTTAAAAGCTTAAGTTGATAAGGTCCATTGATTGGCAATCTCAAAGGAAAGAATGTGAGCTTTCAGAAATTGATTCAACGAGGTTATTATTATATTATCCTTAACAAACGGGTTGTTTACCTCGATTGAAATGCAAAATGTACTTGTTAAAGAATAAAGGGCAACTTGAGAATAGTATTCACAATATGTGAGCATATATACAATAAAAGAAAAACCCTAATACAAAGCTTCCTATACAAGTAGCTACATAATACTCCATCTGTTTCATATTACATGCCGTTTTAGAGAGTAGTATAGAAATTAAGGATATTAGAGAAAAGACATTATTGCCCCTTATTTATTTATTCCACTATTTATTTATACTATAATAAGTTAATTATTCTAATTAATTTTCATAAACTCACTTTTTATAGCAGAAAAAAATATAACTTAACGTGTAATGATCATATAAAATGACATGTATAATGAAACAAAAAAGAATTTCTAAAAAACCATGTAATATGAAACAGAGGTAGTAATATATAATATTTCTATCAACCTCTCACAAGTTGAACAAGGAGTAGAGCAACTGCCGAACTTGAAACATAGAGTCTGAAAGTGATTTTTAGATAATGGTTTAATCATGATGTCAGCAACTTGTACTAAAGTAGGAATGTACTGAACACGAAGAAGCTTTTTGGACACACAGTCACGTATAAAAGAGAAATATTATTCATGGGTGGAGCCGACAGCGAGGAGAGTCCTGAGCTGGATCCGTCCTGCATACCATATGTCTTAACAATTTTGAAGAGCGCAACTATCTACATCATGATAGCAGTTATATTCCTTTATAGAAAATGATAGAGGATGAATCTTTTTTTTAATCGTATCATGTGCTTTAAAAAAATTTAAAAATGTAATTGTTCATATTTTTTTTTTTGCGATAACTCTTTAGGAATCAATCATAAAGACATTTTGTTTTGAAGGATCTTACTCTTTTTTTTTTTTATCAAAATGTAAAAATGAATTACATATTCTCAAACAACTCTAAACCTACGACTTAAAATTTTATTCTCAATAAAATTGAAAAGATTCAAATGTTAAAATTCTTTGTGAATTATTAAAAGATTACAACGATTTGATAGTATGAACCTTAATGATCATATAGTATTTAATAAACTTATTAAAAATCTAAAATGTACATTCAAAATATTTTAAGATCTAAATTTAATAAATCTGAAAAATTCATTTAGTTATTAAAATTTATATAAAATGTTATGCATAGTTATAATATATATATATTGATATATGTGTTGAATGTCATGATGATAATTAATGAAATAAGACCTAAAATTGACAACATTTTAAATTGACTGCTTCTAAATGTCATTTTTGAATTTTTATCCCCATATTTCTTATATACTAAGTATAATATTTTTGTTCATATATTAAATCGAATATTTTAAGGTTGAATTGAGACTTAAAATTGGTCATACGGATGAGGTATCATGGAAAAAGAGAAAGAGAACCGGAGTTGACTTTTGATTTATTACGAGAGAATAATCAGGCTCTGCTTTAGACTTTGATTTCAATCCCAGCAGATGCACACTAAAATTCAGCCCCAGTCGTCCTATCCGTTTTGCAGCCACCACGTGTCCACACGTAATAAAAGAAAAACAATTAGACATATCAATTTAGACTCCACCCTATAAATCAATCTACAGTATCACAAATTAATTAGGTTTATTAGTCATTATTTTTTCGGTTTTTAAAAGTTATAGGGTTAAGGTACTACCCTAACGTTTTGGATCAGGAACAATTTTACTTTTAACGTCTAAAATTATGCAATTTTATCCCTAACGTTTATAGCCAAGAGCAATTTTACATATAAGTTGATAATTTGGATCAATTTCAGACACTATTATAAAACACATATATTTTTGTTCCTTATTTTGCAACAATTCATTTTTAAAAAATGATTTCATATTTTTTTGTAATTTAATAATAGAATTTAAAATTAATATTTATAAATTCGGTGATTTTTTTTTGTCTAATTCGTACAAAACATAATATATTTTTTTCACATCCCAACATATGTTTGTGATTTGTTACTGATAAAATGACGCACATTTAAAATGTAGATGACAAGATTCATGATCGATAAGACAATTTGATACATTATTTCTCAAATTGATCCAATTTATCAACATTAGTGGTAAAATTGCTCTTGGCTTCCAACATTATGGGGTAAAATTGCACCATTTTAGACGTTAGGGATAGAATTGCTCCTAACCTAAAATGTTAGGAGTATATTTGCACCTTAATCCAAAGTTATATAACTGTTACCATATACCGCCCCCTTTTTACAGCCCCGCCCCCCTACATACCCATTATGCCCTTTTTATTATTTTTAAAAAAAATTTGAAATCACCCTCCTCTCTCTCTCTCTCTCCCGAACAAAGCACATAACCAAAAATTATGGATCCGAGAACGTCGGAACACGAAAACTCCGAAGACGATGTAATAATCTAATGTATTTTTAAATTTTTTAAATTTAATGTACTTTAATTTCTGTTTTTTTTTTAAATTTTGTCAGGGGCGGGTCACGGACCCGCCCCGTTTCAGACGAGGGCGGGTCCAGGACCCGCCCTGTTACATGTGAAGACGGGTCCAGTGACCCGTCTATACTACAACAAGGCGGGTCCTTGACCCGCCCCTGTCTAAAGGGAGGCGGGTTCTGGACCCGCCTCCCTTTACATGTTGGCGGGTCCTGGACCCGCCTGCCTATGTGCAGGAGGTCCGAGGACCCATTTTGCGACTAATCTAAATGTAATCCTTTTTTGCATGTATTTTCAGGAGGCAGCTCGAGTTTGGGTTGGAGACGGAATCGATTATAGTCCTTATTTCATAATGAGCACGGTATTTCAAACAAGTATGGAAGCAATGCAATGGGCGAAAAATGTTGCAATAAAAAATGGTTTCGAGCTCGTTATTTCTTCGCATAAACACGGAGGTAAACAAACTCTTATGAGATGTTCACGTGGCGAACGGTATAGAGGATTGCCTATTCCTTTAGAAGATGGTTTAAGTAGGAAAACAAAAACTAAAGCGTGCGACTGTCCATTTCGGCTAAAAGTCAGGCAGTTGCAAGATTATTCGGGTTGGCAGATCGTTGCTAATACTGGGGAGCAGAGTACGCATAATCATGAAATGATGGTTTATGCGGAGGGACACCGACAGATAAGCGGGCTTAGTCCCGCACCGAAGCTAATTGTGCGTGACAAGAGTTCGTATCAAGCAAAGCCGTGTGCTATTATGACGACACTTCGTAAGAAACATCCAGAAGATAACCCAACAATTAAGCATGTATAAAATTATAGAGACCGGTTGAGGAAGGATGGGTTTGAGGGTAGAGATATGGTTAGTCAGTTTTTCCATCTTGCCGTCACGAACAAGTATTATCATGCTTCGCTTGCTGATTCAGAAACTAATGTATTAACACATGTATTTATGGCACATCCAGCTTCTGTTGAATTACTACGGATGTACCACTGGTATATTGGCATGGATTCAACCTACAAGACCAACAAGTATAGAATGCCATTTTTTGAAATTGTTGGGATGACTCCATGCAACAACAATTTCAAGATCGCTTATGCGATTATGCAGGATGAGACCGAAGCAAGCCATCGTTGGGTTATGGAGTGTTTGAGGAATTTGATTGGGTTTGACATGAACCCGACAGTTATTTTGACTGATAGAGAGTTGGGATTGATGAGGCCTATTCGAGAGGTTTTTCCAGATTCTGCACACATGTTATAAACAAGGTGGAACCGAACATCAAAAACATCCACCCGATAGCCTCAAACTCAGACATCTGACCTAAAGAGCATAAAGAGACAACTGAATTGCAGAATACCCCGCCACCTTTCCAATGGGAAGCCAACAGCACATCTCTAGTGACCCCAAACAACTCCATCACTACCGACTGAAGCTGTTCCCCACCAATGCTATCAGACACCAGTCACCCCTCCACTGGGATGCGTAGAATCTTCCAGACGTCATGTAGCATAATCGTCATCTCCCCAAATGGCATGTGAAATGATGACGTATCTAGCTGCCACCGCTCCACAAAAGCACATACAAGGGGCATATCAATGTGTGTGTACATGGTAGATGGGAGGTGTGCTAGTTGTGATCCCCGTATAAGCGCCATGACCTCTGGACGAGCGCTCTTATACCACTCATTCAATCTCCGGCAGAATGTCCCTTTAGTGTGGCCCCTGAGCTCCGGCCTCAGCTGTCCGATCCATATGGTAGAAGCGACATGTCCCAAGAAGCTGGGAATCACAGTACCATCAATTGGTCCACTGGGGACCGGATCCGTCACAATCCAGTCATCGTCTACAACATTCCTCGAGCGCTTACTACTCCCTACAATAGTATTAGACTTATAGCATTTAAATAATTTTTCTATAGTAAAGTAAATTAATAAAAAAAAATTATGAGAAAAATGTAAATTATTTACCAGATGACTCGGCACGACCACCCTTCCCCTTCGCCGCTCGACGAACTGGGCTAGGGTCGCTCTCGGGAAAATCCTCACCATCATCCATGGTAACATAGTCATCATCGTCACTCATGGGCCGCTGCACTGTCACGTGCGCCCTTTGAGCATCCGCCATGAGCCTCTCTGCTCCTCGTTCCCTCCGTCGAGAGGCTGTGACGCCACGTAAGGAAGGATGGCGATGTCCGGAACCCTCTCCATTGTCACGCTGGAAAATAAACATTCAATAGCAAGCTAATTTTATAAATATAATCCGCTAAATATTTCTAAAAACAACACGCTAAAGTTCTACGAAAAATTACGCTAAATATTTCTACAAACAACATGCTAAAATTCAAAAAACAATATGCTAACTATTAATTTTTTTTTTAAGTTTTTAGTTGTCTGTCCCGAAAATCGGGACAGAACACCAAGTTTCATAGCGGGGCGGGTCCAGGACCCGCCGTCATTCAGACCATGGCGGGTCCAGGACCCGCCGACCATTAGAGCATAGCGGGTCCAGATACCCGCCAGTATTAGTAGGACGGCGGGTACTGGACCCGCCATGCTTTTACCCATGGCGGGTCCTGGACCCGCCATGCTCTTACTCATGGCGTGTCCTGGACCCGCCATGAGTAAATTCATCCAAATAATCTGTCCCGATTTTCGGGACAGAAAACTAAAAAAATAATAATTTAAAAACACATTTAAGTTAATTCACATACCGGAATGAGCCCTACTGCTTTTCCTTTACCTCCACGTCCAGCCATAATTAGTTCGGGTTCTTTTTCGGGTTTGAATGTGTTTGGGTGTTAGAATGTGAATTTGAACTTAATTTTTCAAATATAAAGGGGAAGGGTAAAAATGTAATTTGAGGGCGGTATGTGGAAAATAAGGGGCGGTATGAAGCAAATCACCTAATTAATCTTTTAAAAAAAAAATTATATAACTAAAACATATCAGACAAGTTTTGAACCGAACTATATATTTAGGGTTTGCTTAGTTTAACGGTTAGATGTTGCAGTTTTTTTACCTATTAGTTAATTATTGATGAACGTTTTAGGGTTTAGGGATTAATCACATGGTGGGAGAAAAGGCTTGAAATTATTTGATGATAAATATTATGTACGAACCCAGAGTTTTATGCAAACTAGAGTGTGAAGGGTTCACAACATAATCATATAATGCGTCAATTGCTATTATCGAGGAATTTAATTGCACTATTTTATAACGTTGGAACTGAAATTATATTGTTTTATACGTAGAGTGTAAATTAGCTCTTTTTTCAAAAACTTTGAAACTATTTTAGTATTTTATCTCTAAAAAATTTAAGGGCAAAGTACGAAAAAATCTTTATGGTTTACCTAATTTGCAAACATAGAGATATGTGCTATATTTTTTTTTTTACAAAATTACATTGTTAGATTTTGATAACAATCAAAAGCATTTTAATTTTAAATTAATTTACATATTGACAAAACATATATCCTAAAATTGAACTGAAGTGGTGTAAAATGAACTTAAATATCAATTTAGTTCATAAAAGTGTCAAATTAGTAAAAAACATAGAACTTTCACCCTATGATTTTATGGTTTCGATTGAAGGGAGTTGTGTTTGTCGATATGTAAAAATAATATTTTTTAAGATAAAAATCAATAATCATGAGCTTATGTGATCAAATAATTAATCAATGGCTTTATGAAAAAAATCAGTGAGAGTTAAATGGGCTCAAGATATGTCTTGCCAAAACCTAACCAAAATCCAAATTAAATTTAACAAGGCAAACAATATATATAATAATGTCAAACTTGATATTAGACCTGGTAATTGTCGTGTTTCGTGTTAAAATCGTGTTATCTCATATTTATGTTCCATATGGTTTTATATGTTATAAATGTTAGAAAAACAACTTTCGTGTCAATCGTGTCGTGTCAGTCGGGTTGGCTCTGTTTTCGTGTTTATGTTATAAATGTTAGAAAAACAACTTTCGTGTCAATCGTGTCGTGTCAGTCGGGTTGGCTGTTTTCGTGTTTTTGTGTCGTAAATTGCCACTTCTACTTGATATTGAGTCCATGAGTTGAAGAAAAGCTCATTAGATATATGACTTAATAACATTATTTAATATGAAGTAGATTTCACATTGATATAAAATAAAGTAGTACAATTTGGTAGATATTCATATGCTAACCAACCATTAACCAATATGAGGCACCTGAGTCACAGTGTGTTGGTCATCAATGAAAACCCGAACCCTATCGCACCGGAAGTCACACCAGTGACCCTTCTTTGACGGTGTGGGCATTCACCTTTGGGTTTTCCTTCATGATAATAACAGTTGCTGCTTCACCATTCAAGTCAACTAGCTCCGGCCATGAACTCTTTCCTAACAGTTTCCATGAATAAATTGTACTCCACAAAATGTCAATTATATGTATACATATTATAAAAAACTCATCATATTGGTTGAAGTTGTAAAATAGAGGACTTACCTTCACAAGAAGTAGACATATTTGTATTTCCCTCTCTAGTTGAGTGATGAGGCTTAGGAATTAGGGGTATATATAGGAGTAACTGTGGAAGAGAGAGAGTCATATTAGGACAAAGAATCTTCTCTAATATGAGACAGTCCATAGTAGAAGATGATAATTTTTGGCTTTGGGGCCTATTAATTAGCTCAGCAATTGCATTTGATATTATTTTAGATAGCTTCCATGGAAAAGAAGACAACCTATTATAATATACATACACACAGAGGTTCTGTTTGCCATATATGTACACGGAAGAAAAAAACGAAGACCAGATCAAACTATAATCCAAACAGATACTATATATGTATTCATGGCATTATACTAGAGCTTTCTTTTTTCTTTTCAATAATCTCTAATAAGCTATAGATCTAGTCTACCTTGGGGCAAATATCGAGTTCAAGCAGGAAAACTGAGGTTCAGTTTACTAAACTGGCTCAAGTTATATATACTCTAACAAGGAATACAAAGAAGCTATAAAGTAAATCATCTGCTCTTTATGGATTTAGTAACTTCATAAGGCTTAAAATATTATTTGATCCGTGATCTATCTAAAATGTTTGTGTTTTCCCTCTCACCTATTATTTTGTGACATTGAGTCCTGATTTATAGCAATCAATCACATTTGGTCTAATTTAGACGGAAGTTAGCACATATGTAAGGAGACTCATTAAATTGCGCACGAAATGGTTGCTATAATTGGGTGGAGAAGAACTGATGATCTCCAAAGTTGTAGAATTGGAGAAATAAGTGGTTTTTGGGTGTGAAAGATCATATGAAATCTGAGACAACTAGACAGACTGGCGAATATTATAGCATTTATGTTGCAATTAGCAATCATCAAATGCAAACATTTTATGGGTCTCCTTATATATGTGCTAATGGGTCAGTGGGCAAACACAAATATTTTTTATAGGTCGGGAGGTTAATGTCACAAAATTAATAGATCAGGGGACATCCGCAAATATTTTTTATACTTCAAGGGTTAAATTGTAGAGGGCGAGCCTTGGCGCAACGGTAAAACGTTGTTGTCGTGTGACCAAGAGGTCACGGGTTCAAGTCTTAGAAGCAGCCTCTTGCCAAATAAATTGGCAGGGGAAGGCTTGCCCCCAGTACACCCTTGTGGTGGGACCCCTCCCAAGACCCTCGCTCAGCGGGGACGCGTAGTACAACCGGGCTGCCCTTTTTAAGGGTTAAATTGTGCTTTAGGCCACCTCAGAAATATGAAGTGGTGCTGCAAATAAGAGATAAGAAACTTACTAATGTTATTTGTCACCTTTCGACCAGTTCCTAGCTTCCTGCTGCCTTCACAAGGGAGATCCAATAATGCCTCATGACTTTGTGCATTTTCAGTTGGAGCTATTGCTCTGTTGGTATTGATTAAGTAGTATCATCTAATTTTTCTCTGGGATTTTAGATCTGCTGTAACTCCTGCATATATATGTTCTGGTTCCAATCTATGTCATGTATCATCAATGTAAAAAAACTTCAAAGCAAGTGTAAACACTAAAATTTAAACTTCAGTTTCTTCCATTCTTTATAGTAATGCATTTTCAACAGTTTCTAAGACAATACAACCTACAATTTCCCAATGGAACACTACTTTTTTGATGTCTTCTTTCTACCGCGACCCCTACTTGACGGTACACCCTTTGAAGTGCCTGTAAGTTTTGCTGGATATTCTTCCTCACTCTTCTCTTCACCACTAACTTCATCGAAGCTCTCGGTTTTGTCTGTGGACTCTTCTTCCTCTTCTTGTGGAAATTTTCCCAAGTTTTCCTTTTTAGAGAGCTGGTCTCGAAGTTCTCTAAGTTTTCGTTTCTTTGAATTCAAGACCCCAACAAACTAGAAGCAGAAAATGGCTAGGTTAGTCCTAAAAAATGTGAGAAGATGCAACATGACTCCATTAGCTACAGTATACAGATTGAACAACATATCAGATATTACTTGTAAGTCCTGTTACAATACATTTAAAAACAATCAGGACAGGACTGAAAACAACATAAAAAAAAAAAGGGCGGTCCGGTGCACTACGCGTCCCCGCTGAGCGAGGGTCCGGGGAGGGGTCCCACCACAAGGGTGTACTGGGGGCAAGCCTTCCCCTACCAATTTATTTGGCAAGAGGCCGCTCCTAAGACTCGAACCCGTGACCTCTTGGTCACACGACAACAACGTTTACCGTTGCGCCAAGGCTCGCCCTCGACTGAAAACAACATAAAGCAGAAAAATTAACAATATCAGCCCTCTGAAATTTAGCTTCTCCATATGCAAGGCTCCTCACTTCCGATCCTTCATACCATTAGAAGAAGAAAAGAAAAAATCCAAAATACGATTCCTTGCCTTAATTTGCTTAGTAAAACTAAACTAGTATCTCTTTTTGGAAGAAACAAGCAATAGTCATTGCCTTAATCGTCTGTAATTTGACAGGTAGATGCAAACTCAAACAAATAATGAGGCAATGGAAATGTGAATTTCAACATGACATCCTCAAGTCAAAGTGTTTCTCCTCCTAAAGTGAATTAATCAAGCGCGGAATCAGAAATAAATCTGGGAGTTTCTCAAACTCATTTAAGAAAAAATGTTTTACCACCAAAAGATGTTTCCTTTTATCAAACAAAATTGCTAATGTAGACTCAACAACACCAAATAATCTTACCCAAGAATGAACAACTTGAAAAGCAGCAGACTATTGATATAAAGGGCAAACATCTCAACTCTCAAGGAACACACCTTAGCATATACAGCAGATTCAAATTCAGCCTTCTCAGTGCTAAATCTCTCACTTTGTGCCAAACACTTCTCAGCTTCTTCCTTCAGCTGCTCGGATGATCGAGTCTTTCTGACAACCTCTTCCTGCACAGGCATGTTATAACTGGAGCAACAGGTAGATCTGATTGGCCTTTAAACTACATAACTAAGGAATATAGTTCAACATGTACCTACAGAACAGACAACAACGGAAACTTAAAGCATAAGCTCACCCTAAGCTTTACATTCGCGTCCATCAGGAAGTCCAAGATTTCTGCAGTTGTCTTTCTATCATCAGGTGATGGCTGGCATTTCCAACGCCATTCTAGCTTAGTTCCTTCTTTTTCAAATGTCCATGACAACTGCTAGGGCAAGTATACAGTTTTGAGAAAGTACTAACTATTTTCTAACTTGCTACACATAGAATGTCTGTTGATTCATAAATTGTAACTAAATTCTTGACCTCTGTAAGTGACAGTGTAGTTCAATTCGTTAGACTAGAGTAGAAGTACAATAGAAGTTGTATTTTTTTATATATATAAGAAAGCCAAACTTGTAAGTTTTGAAATAACATGGGTAAAATCATCCAAGGCCCCTGAATCATATGCTACTAACATTATGGGTCTTAAATTTTATCTTTGATATAAAAAAGTCATTAAACTTAAGTTATTGTAATGTCAAAATCCGTACAAAATCCAAATCAAAAAATTCTTCAAAAAAAATTAACCAAGCGATGACGTGGAAATAAGTATTTTACCATAATTTTTTTGTGATGGGGATAAAAAAAAAGGCTTAATACATCCTTTGCCCCCTGAAGTTGTCCAAAATGGTTGATTGGCCCCCTGAACTTTCAAAGTGTATCGATAGCCCCCTGAACTTGCATAAAATGTTCAGTTAGCCCCTGAACTTGCGTAAAATGTAATGAATTAATCATTCGGTTATAAAAAAGTAAGTCAAATGCAGAATATATGTTACACGTGTCTTAGAATGTTATTACATACTTCACAAAATAGATTAAAACATGTTAAAAAAGAATTTCTTACTTATTCAACTATAAAACATTTTCTTCTCTAATATTATAATCGCATACCCCGACCTTGATCGTTTTACTTTTTTAAGATGTGTGCAACATATCTTCCGTATTTAACTTACTTTTTTACAACCGAGTGATTAATTGATTACATTTTATGAAAGTTCAGGGGGCTAACTGGACATTTTATGCAAGTTCAGGGGGCTATCGAGACATTTTGAAAGTTCAGGGAGCCAATCAACCATTTTGGACAAGTTCAGAGGGCAAATAATGTATTAGGCCAAAAAAAAATCAATAATATAGTCATCAAGATAATAATTTCGGGGATTTTCTCTTATTTGTATATAATATAATATGACAATACTTTTAAAGTTCAACCATTTTTATGTCACAAAATAAAATTTAGTGGTGATAATACAGTAAGGCTGCAGTTGAAGGGTCATAGATGTATTTTAGTCAAATAAGACTAGGGTATTTGCCCACAAAATAAAGAAGAAAATAACTAACTCGTTTCTGGCCATCGCCGGCGTCGGCGAAGCGATATACAGAACCAGGCTGTTGAAATCCCAAGTATTCCTCGGCTAAATTGATGTATTCGGACACCGGCTGATCCCACTGTGAAGCTCTCTCTCTGACCTCCTCTTCCGTCGCTGTCAATTTTCAATGTAAAAATACATAAAACAAAAACAAAAATCGTCCTTAACAAATAGCTCTATAAGATTAAAAATAGTGGAATACAGAATCAAACAAGGGGAGAGGGAGAGAAATATCGAGATATTTCCATACCATTACAGAGCCAAGTGTTGAGGCCATCAGTGACTGAGAGATGGAAGTGGGAATCGAACCATGTGCCTTTGACGAAAATCGGTTCAGCTCCGGCGGTGCTGATTTCTAGCTTTAGGCAGGTATCCCTAGCCGCTCCCCCTGGTTCCATTTCTGGTTCTTCAATTTCTTCTTTCGAAAGCTGCAATCTCCGAAGAGCATAGAAGTGAAGGTTGTTTTACCTGGTTCTTCCCGCCCTCTATGCGTTACTCCCCAATTCATACAGGTTAAAAAGTTTTTTCTTTTTCGCTGGACAGAATTTTGGGATGAAGTACCAATATGGACTCAATCTTGTTGCGGAAGTATCAATTTAGGGTACTATTTTAGCTATAGGTAATCAAACTTGGAGTTAGATTATTACTACGTTTTTTTTTTTTAAATCAAAATGCATTAATGAGCCACAATCGGGTAAGGAGTCAACAAACTAGGGGAAATAATACCCGGAATAACATCATAAATAAAAGGATAGCATGTAAACAGCTAAACCGTTAGCTAATCTCCTCAAAAAATGGACCGAGAAGCTGTTGTTAAGGTTAAGAAGAGAATTGCAATGTTGTATAATGTCACCGAACTCACTATCATCGACAAGAGGGGAGTTGATAGCTTGCAAGACCGTTAGTGAATCCGATTCCAGAACCACCTGATCGTAGCCTTCATCAATAATCCATCGAATAGCATCCAGCAGCGCAGAAGCTTCCCCTTCATGAACAAGCTGCCGACCGTCCCCAAGGCTGACCCGAGCGGAAAGAAATAAGCCCGTATTAGAGCGAAGAACAACAGCCGTCCCCGTCTGTCCAGTATCAGCAAAAAACGCAGCATCAGTATTATAGCAGACCGAGCCAAGAGGGGGGCGGTGCCATTTCGGACAACCAGCATCAGTGGGAATGTTGGGACGGACATCACGCTTGAGGTTGCGGGCTGCAAGCCAATTATACAGACAATCCATTCCACGAATAACCACCTGACGGGCGCTTGTAATCTCATTTTTCCAAAGTTTGTCATTGCAAGCTTTCCACCAACTCCATAGGACCATAATAAATTTGCCACTGATTTCTTTGGATTGAGTCGAAATGATAGTGCAGAACAAGGAATTGAAACCTTCAGCAAACAAAGATAATGAGTCAATCAGAATCATCAGGTTGCATTCAGTCCAAACATCTCTCACCCTAGGACACACCACACTTAAATGCCAAAGGTCCTCATATCCCTCATTACACAGCACACATGTGGACGGAACAGCCAAACCCCGAGCGAGCAGATTAGCTCTTAGGGGCAGACAATTACGAGCCACCCTCCAGCTGAAGTACCGATCTTTGGCAGGAACCTCCATCCCCCATAGTTTTCGCCAATTCCCTGCAGCCCTTAAATGATTGTTCTGAGACACAACTTCGGTACCTAATCTGTATGCCCTTAAATGATAATGAGTATTTTCCATTGCGAGTTTCATGCCAAATCACCTTATCGTCCGCATTTAATCTGTTCATAGGGATATTTAAAATGGCTTTAACATCTCTAGGGAGGAAAAGTTCTTGTAACATCTCAACATCCCAATCCCGCGATCCTGGGATAAATAAATCGCACACTCTCAAGCTTTCTAATCCTTCCATCATCGGTGTAATGATCTTCTTCCCATTCTCTTCTTTCAACCATTGATCCGTCCAAACATTAATCGATCTTCCATCGCTGATCTTCCACCTTAGGCCTTCCTGTATAATGAGTTGAGAGCTCTAGAAGCTTTTCCAAATGAAACTAGGTGAGTGACCAAGTCTGGCCCTCAGGAAATCCGCTCTACAGTAATATTTAGCTTTGTAAATGCGACTAGTTAAAGAATTTGGAGAGGATTAAATGATTTTATTTTGTAATCTCCATATTATTACGACGTTAAGTTCCATTATTCAAATTAAATTGATAAAATGATTTTATTTTGTAATTTGAGATTAAATTGACATATTTCTAAAAACAATTTAGGGTTAAGGTGCAAAAATACCCCTAATGTTTTGGGTCAGGAGCAATTTTACCCCTAATGTCTAAAATGGTGCAATTTTACCCCTAACGTTGGAAGTCAAAAGCAATTTTACCCCTAACGTTGATAAATTGGGTCAATTTAAGAAATAATTCATCAAACTGTCTTCTCGGTCATGAATCTTGTCATCTACACTTCACACATGCATTATTTTATCAGTAACAAATCGCAAACATATTGAAAAAAATAAAAAATATATACTATCTATTGTACGAATTAGACAAAAAAATTCAAAAAATTCACCGAATTTATAAATATTAATGTCCAATTTTATTATTAAATTACAAAAAACATGATATCATTTTTTTAGAACAAGTTGATGTGCAATTGGTGCAAAATAAAGAAAAAATGACTGTATTTTATAATAGTGTCTGAAATTGACCCAATTTATCAACGTTAGGGGTAAAATTGCTCTTGGCTACAAACGTTGGGGGTAAAATTGCACCATTTTAAACATTAGGAGTGAAATTGCTCATGATCTAAAACGTTAGGGGTATTTTTGCACCTTAATCCAAAAATTTAAAATCATTTTGGTATCTTATTTGTGGAATTTTCACTCTCAAAATTTCTGACTGAGTTTTTAATTTAAAATAAATAATGATTTTTTTTAAAGAGAATAAGATTAATGTTAAGCCCAAAATATACCTAAAATATCATATATAAATACGTTAAATTTACATTGAAATCGTGCTAATTATATTCATTTAGAGTACTTTTACGTCTTTATATACTTCTTTGATGCAAGGTACTTAATTATTTGGTTAAAACCAAATAGGAGCTAAAACGGAGCTAAAACGAGGGAAAAACCTAAGTTACGTACCAAAAATACGTATTAATCAGAAGACCAACTCAAGGAGACGAGAAACAGCCGAGAGATGGGGGAAAACATCTCTGTCGCGACTGAGATTCTCAAAATCTCAGTCGCGACACGCTAATCTCAGTCACCAAAAAAATCGACTTTCGTCAGCTTCTTCCGTGCCCCCTATCGCGACTGAGATTTTCAGAATCTCAGTTGAGACATCGAAGAATTCTGCACAGCTTTCACGTGTCAGAAATCCACAAAACGCGTCTGTTCGTTTGGATAAAAGTGACCCTTCACCAGCGGACACGACCCTTCAATTACAACCATTCACCAACTATAAATAAGTGATTCATTTCAGAATTCAAGAGGGGATTAAGTTGGTTAAGTGTGTTAGGAGAGTTGTTATTATGTTGAAGAAACTCTGACTCAGAAATGAGTCAGATTAGTTTACATTTCTATAAAAGCAAACTTGTTGTACACAAGTTGTTCTTAGATTAGTTATAAACACAGTAGTGATTAGTTTAGTTTTAAAGATTGTTCAGAGACAAGTTTTCATTCTGGTAGTGGACCTAGCGGTCCCTATTCCGAAGATTCAGCGAGAAGAACTAACAGCTGAAGCGCAAAGGGGTCTGACAAACCTACGGAGTTTGAAGGAAAGATTGACAACCCGGATCTCAAAGATTTCGTCAAAATGCTATCCATGTTTCTTCCTCTCTGTTAACTTGTGAAGATTCACAATTCACTAATAATTCATTTATTTTATTCAATATATTCTTCTTGTTGTTATTTTGATGTTATTCTGACAAAATGATTTTCAAAGTAATAAACTGGTGTTTTCATTAAACGTTTTACACAATTATATTTACAAGGAAACTTTGTTGAACACTTGAAAGAATTAGTTTTTATGGATGATATGATCGTGAACGCGGCTTATCGGATATAAAATACTAATTTGATTAAGGTAGAAATCTGCTCCGATCCAGAGAGATTTCTATGGTTCAAATCCATTTAATTGCGTAAATTCATGAATTGTTACATGTTTATAATCTTACCAAAGTTATAGTTGCTTTCTTTGCTTAATGCGAATAAGTTTTATACACTTTTTATTCTAAACACGAAAGTTTCTGTCTTGTAATCAAATCTCAAGACAGAATTGTTCTCTAAAGTTCAACATATAATTCTCCTCTAATCCTAACCAATACAAACCAATACAATTAATTAAACGATTTTCTAAAGTTAAACCTAAAGTCGAGAATAAAACTGAATTAAAATAAGTTTTAGTTAAAAAGCGTTCCCTGTGGGTTCGATATCTTTTATTACTACAAGCGTATACCGTGCACTTGCGGAAATCGCTCAACAAGTTTTTGGCGCCGTTGCTGGGGAACGCCAAATTTTTAACAAAAATTTATGTTTTTCGTGTTTTATTTCGAACCTTGGTTTATAATATATGTATTTATTTATTTTATAGTTTTTTTTTTAATTTTTGAGGATGGTCGCTAGGACTAAATCCTCGTTGTTATTTAACGTTTGCAATTAGATGTTTGCAGATAAAGAGAAAAAAAAAATCAAAGTTTCTCAAAAGATAACCTGGAGATTTGATTATCAATAAAATTCAAAGGAGTCTACAGAAAAGAAATTAAGCATGCAGATACATCAGAAGGAAAAGAAAATTTTATGAAACATGATGTCAGACGTGACAGCTGATTTTTTTCAGAAAATTTACCTCTTCCCAAACACATTTATCTCTTTTCTATACACTTAACCCTTCACCAAAACATCATTTCTCTTTGTAAAAAAATTTATTCAATTCCTACATTACACCCACGTAATTTCTTCTTTTATCATATCATTTCCTTAACACCTACATTTATCTCTCTAAGAAACAACTGATCAACTTTTCTCCGACAGATATATTAGAAAGTAGGAATAAGGAGTACAGTCCTTGAGATTATCTTATCCTCCAGGAAGGAATTGTCGATTTTTACCATAGTTTCAACAGTTTCAGTTCATGCACGTAGTTCTTGTTCATGCGCGAAACCAGAAGTTCGGGCATTTAACCGAAATCATTAGATCCTTAAATTGAGAAACGCTAAAAAAGAAAGCGCTTAAAAAATGCTAAAAAAAGAAGAAAAAAAAAGAGACAAAAAAATATAATAATAATTTCAAAATGTGGGATACAGTTCTACTTTCTTTTATTCCCACTTGAAATTATTCTCAGGTAAGTTAAATGGACATGACAATTATTTAAAACCGGTCTAGGTAATTGACTTTGTCCATAATTTTGATTTTCCTTTTCCTTGAGAATTCTTAAGGATTATCACATTTTTAGTTTTTAATATTTCATATTCTAAATTTTACATTTTATTTTAGTTTAATTTTTATATTCATCTTTAGTTTAGCAATAATGATTAGATTAGAAATAAATTTTTTTTATTGAAAGATATTGAAAATATGCTATGTATCTTAAATATTTGTACTTAATGAGGAAAGTGTCTTTAGATTTAAAGAAATCTCAATTGAATTAAAATCACACATAATTTAAGTTTCTGATTGTATAGAGATTTTTAAACAAATCTCTACAGTGATTTTTATTTGACGTTTTATAAATTTCTGAACTTGCTGAGAATTTTTAATTCTCAACTGAGATTTGAAAATTCTCTATAGAACTAGGGAGGACCAATGCAAAGCATTCCTTGCCAATGGGCAAGACGAGTCGCGATCGATATTCCAATTTCTCGACCATGACACGCATAATTTTCAATAAGATATCTTTTGTTCTATGAAAATTAATTTATTTAGTTTTCATATTTTTAATTTTTATTTTTTCTTATCTTTTGTTCATAACTTTTATTTCTATTTCTATTTTTATTTATTTTTAGTTTATTTTATTTTATTTTATTTTTTTTCTAGTTTTGTGTACAAATAAGTTTTGTAAATAAAAATCAAATTTAGTCATGTTTTGAAATTTATTTCATAAAGAATAAAGTGTTTTTGAGAAAAAAATATATATTTAGAAATCTCTGTGGAGATTCTAGAAATCTCAGATGAGATTCTCCATGTTTTAGAGTTAGGGAATTCTCAGTAGAGATTCCTGAAATCTCAGTTGAGATTTTCAGTATTTTAACACTTCGAAATAACTATAGAGATTCCAGAAATCTCAGTTGAGATTTTCAGTCAGTTTTATCCAAAAGGTATCAGTCAGACATAACTTTTAATTTTCAACAGACACAATTTTTCACTTAAGTAACCTATATATTCCTATAGATTCAGAATTCTTTTATTTCACTTCATCTCTTTCAGAATTCTGAATTTCTTTCTTTATTTCTAAAGGTTACAGACACAATTTTATTCACAAACATGACTACCTCTCTGAAAAATTCTAAAAAAAATACTTCTGCTTGTAGCAAGTGTGTTGATATCTCTTCACGCTATGGAGCATGGTTTCCCATCTACAATCATGATGAGGGACGATGATATTTGAGGTTTAGATATACACAGTTTTGTGGAATGCTGTATAAGGACGAGTTCCTGAATAAAGAACTCGGGATCAGCGATGATATGAATCGCTATCTAACAAACTTAGGATGGACCAAGTTTGCATCCATGAAGTTTCCTATTATTGGAAACTGGGTACTAGAGTTTCTGTCTACAGTTCGTTTCGTCAACAAGAGGCGTGTTCATCTCAGTTTTCGTTGTGAGGGTAAGATATTCACTTTTGGATATCCTGAACTTCATTCTTGGTTTGGTTTTCCACCACGGGACACCACTCCGCACCATCCTGGCAGAGATATGACTTCTACAGATATATGGAGAATGTTGACGGGATTTTGGAGATTCAATCCAAGTCTTGCCTACAACAAATCAATAAATTCTAACTCCATGCTGTATCTTCACAAATTTCTCTATCATAGTTTGTTTGGTCGAGTCAGAAGCAGTGTCGTCCAAGATACAGATTTGTATGTTTTAGGAGATATTTTCCAAGGCAACACAGTTAATTCCTCAAAGATTTTAATGGAGGGATTAGTTACCGCTTCACGTTCGAAGAATCGGAAAATAGGGCTTGGGAATATCATATGTGGAATAATTCTGGGTACCAAGGGATCAGTTTCTGTTCCTTGGACTGATAAGGAACCATTTCCTATTCTTAATTACGAGTTTTTGGAAAATGAGGGACTTGTAAAAGGAGTTTTTCGTCCTGGTCCACAATTTCTTTCTCCTGGAGAAAGACAAATCTTCATACAACCGAAGATTAACAGGGCCAATGCACGCCGTATTCCAATTCATAGGGATGCTGTTTAAATTTATATTGTTTGATTGTACATAGTGTACATATGTTTGATGTTTATATACATAGATGTTTTGTTTTTATGTATATATCTAATGAGGTATTCATTGTAATTATCTTCATTATGACTAATAAATTTCCATTTTCTTTTCATCATTAATGTTTCTTTTAATTAAGGCAAAACCTTTGGTTTTCCTTCAATTTAATGTTTCAGTTTTGTTTGTTTCAGTTTCAGGAATTAAAACTTAGCATTATCTTCATTAATTACAAAAGGAGTTGAATTAATCATGTTGATATTGTCAAATTTATCAACTTTTAGCCAGCAGTTCCGGAATCTCGGTTGAGATTCTGAAATCTTAGTTGCACAAGCAAAACGAACCAATTTTCAGGAGCAATCAGTCCCCTGTCAGGCTTGCTGTCGCGACTGAGATTTTGAGAATCTCAGACGCGACACGCGAAGTGTATGACGGGATTGGGGCAGTTTTTTAGGTTAATTCCTATTTCTACTCTAATTACATACCTATTAATATATCCTATTTAATACCTATAACTTACACCTATATACATCACCTCTATTTTACACCAATCAATCAACTTTTACTCTTCCCAAAACCAAGATTCACTCACCTTCCCAACATATTTTTACCCTAGTAGTAAATCGCATATTATGGAGTTTTTGGTCACTCTAACTTATGATAAGAACAGAGGTATTATTTCTTTTCGAAATAATGGTATTCGTTTTGAGGTCGGGTATGCGGCGATGGGAGCATGGTTTGGTTTTCCTACTCAAGCTTTTTATTCAAAACCAAAGACTTTTAATGCACACATGGTTTGACAATCTTTAACCGGGTTAGATGTTTTTCATCCGAAGAACACGTCTAGCAAATTAATTAAGGATAATTGTATCTTTTTCTTTCACAAATTTTTATCCTTTTCTTTATTTGGTCGGGTTGAAAGTTCAAAGGTGCAAATCCGTGACTTGTTTGTGTTAGATTGTATTTTTAAGAATTTGACCATTGATAGTATTGGAATGATATTTACTAATTTGGTCCGAGCTTCCGCTTCACGTAATAAGCAAGTGCCAATGGGTAATTTAATTGCCGACATTGTTTTGGGTGCTCGGGGTAAATTAGCGGATTATCAAAATTTGCCTCATGTTGGTTTGCCTTCCTTGGATATCACGGCACTTCAAAGAGCCAATTTGTTGAAAAAATTAGGACCACCCGCATTTATATCCTATGAGGATCGTACAAGACGTATTTTTGCTACTTTGGGTGGTGGCGCTTCAAGTTCACAAGGATTAGGTGCCCAAGAGGATGATGAAGAGCATGATGAGGAATATGAAGAGGAGAAGGAGGAGAATGTTGATGCAAATGCCCAAGAGCAAGCAAATGAGGAACCAAATATTGAAGAACAAGTTGGATGGCAACGTGTGTTGACACAAATGAATGAGAATAACCGTCAAATGAATTTGCGGTTAGATGAAGTCGTTGCCAACAATACCGAAATGAGTTTGAGGATAAACACGGTGGATGCCAATATCACTACTTTGAGACGTGAGCACAAATCTACTCGTCGTCGGTTGCTATCTTTCTTCCGACGCCAAGGGGTTGAGACTACGCCTTCACCACCGAGTTCACCTTGATAGGTTTTATCCTTTCTTTATTTAAACTCATTATCGTTATTATTATTATGTTGTGTTCCGTTTGGTACACTATTTCTACTTATGTTTGGTACAATTTTATTTATGTTTGGTACAATTTATTATTTTGTTTGAATTTTTCTTACCATATTTTTCATTCCCATTCGTATGATTTACTTTTGTACTATTTTTCGTGTTATATCAATTTTTGCACCAATGAGGACATGGTTCAAATTAAGTGTGGGAGGAGATATTTCATATTTATTTTAATTTTAAGTACGAATGAATGCAACAAATGAGAATGAATGCTATATATTTAAGTATAAATGCATGTTGTTATTAATGTTTAAGTAATGTATATAATGCAACATTTTTATAAACAGAAATGCAAAGTTTTTTGTGCAACATTTTTCATAAACATAAATTTTTATTACGTATATATTTCATATGTTTCAACAATTCAATTTTCAAAATAATGTTTAACATATTTTAAGGTTATCATTATTGTTAGAAATAATATTTCTATACGGGCAATATTTTTACAAATATTTTTACAAATCTCCGAAACGTTTTTTATCAAAACGTCTTGAGTAAATGTATATAAGTAAAATTTCTTTAGTTTCAAATCTCTATTTTATATCATGAGTACATGATAGATATAAATCTTATTTTCAATTTTCAATTAGGTTTATAGGCATAAATCGAACTAACAACTTTAGCTTTTTAGCTCGGTATGATTTTCGTCTTACATTAAAAACCAATTGAAGTTTTTAAGGAAACTTTAGCCATAATACGTGTTGAATTTCAAGTCAATATAGGATGAATGTGCTATTTTTCTTTCCCAATTTTATTTACATGTTAATTAAATCAAGTAGTCGTATTCTTAACTTTTGGCCACGATTGAGACCAACCTTATCACAATCGAGGTATGAAAGGGAAGAACATTAAGTACCATTTACTTTTGGCCACGATTGCGACCACCCTTATCACAATCGAGGTATGAAAGGAACGTTAGAAATTAAAGCAAAATTAAACGTGTTTAAAGTTTTAAGTAACGATTGCATCCACCCATGGCATGGTCGGTACCTCTTAAACGAACACAAAAGCAAATTAATTCATATAAAGTCACGGACGAGACCACCCTTATCACGGGCGTGACTAAGTAAATATATTAAACCTAAGTCCTTAATAAATCTATATTTGTAATAGTTTAGGTTTGGGAAAGGAAATTTTGTACTTTGAAATGCCTTGAGATGAAAGATTCAAAAACATGCGTGCTTACACCGTCCCGAATACTTCAATATAAAAATTGAGATACAAGACGAATGATATATCTCTTTTACACTAGCTAGTTTGATACTTTGTGTATAAATTTACCATGAAAAGTTTTTCTTTCGGTTTAACTAACAATGGGGCCTATTCGTGTAAATCTGCTTTTCAGGCATTCTATCAGGGTTTGGATTCTTCTTCCCCAGGGGTGTGGAAGACGATTTGGGGCTTGAAAGTACCATACCGCATTAGGAGCTTCCTGTGGCTTGGGGCTAGGAATAGGTTGCTTACTAACTCGGATAGAAAAAGGAGGCACCTGGTGGATTCTGGAGCCTGTGGCAGATGCAGAGGGTTTGAGGAGACGTTGTGCCATGCTCTCAGGGATTGTGAGAAAAAGTTTAGAGGTTTGGAGAAGAATTCTCCTTAGGGATGTGCTTCCTTCCTTTTTAGCCCATTCTGAAAATAATTGGTTTGTTGATGGTATTAATGGGATTCTTCTGCCTGGGAATCAAGGTGTTCTTCATTTTGTGGCGGTGTGCCATCAGATTTGGAGGTGGCGGAACGAGGAGATCTTTGGAGGAGGAGTGGTTGCTATGCCAAATGTCCTTGATTTCTTTTCTAAGAAGATTAGTACCTGGGTTGAGAGTTTTGGTGAGGACCCCTTAGCTAGGGTGGTTCAGAGGAAGGAGGTTAATCTTTTAGGCTGGTGTAGGCCGAGTGAAGGTGTGGTTAAGCTCAACACTGATGGTTCTTGTCTGAGAGATGGGAGAATTGCTGCAGGAGGGGTACTTAGAGACGATGGAGGCAGGTGGGTTTCTAGCTTCTCTCAGAATTTGGGTATTGGTTCTTCCTTTTCTGCAGAGCTTTGGGGGATTCTCTCTGGCCTGAAGCTGGCTAAGGATCTAGGGGTGAAGAAGCTTCTGGTTGAGTCAGATAACCAAGAAGCGGTTAAAATGATTTCTGAGGGCAAGTCTGTTTGCCGGAATAGCTTGAATATTATTAAAGGCATTAAAAGGATTGGGTCCTCCTTTGAGTCTATTAAGTTTGTTCATATTTATAGGGAGCAGAACCGCGTCGCGGACCGTCTTGCAATGGAAGGGCATTCTGGTTTGTTGGGTCTTTCTACCTTTTCTTCTCCACCGGGCTTCATTTCTTCTTTGATCTTGGAGGATGTGGTGGGGGTCAGTTTTCCTAGGCTGATCCCGGGTTGAGTTGTTTTGTTTGTTTGTTTTTTTTTCTTTCCTTTCCTACCAAAAAAAAGAGAGGAATATATGGATATATGTTTGATAACATTAGGATATTATCATGAGGACCAAAAGAGATAATTATCTTAAGATATGCCACGTAGCAAAGGAAGCCGTCTGGCGGATCACCCTAGATCAGCTCTAAGAGATCCGCTGGCGGATCTCTTAGGCGAATCTCTCCATTTACCTAGATAACGGCTGGCCACCATCTCGACCATAAATGATTATTAAATGAATCATTAATAGTCTCAAACCGCCAAATTAAGAGTAACTTATAACCGCCATTAAATGAGCATTAATGGAGGCTTTCTAGTTACCTAGGGGTTACGAATTCCTCAACTATATATAGCCTACCTTTCTAGGCTATCAAGGTACACTTACTTTTACATTCACTAAGCTTTGTCAATACGATTTACTCTCCATATATTCTACTGACTTTGGCATCGGAGTGTCCCCGGCCGATCCCAGCGGTGCCTCACAGGGACGGGATCCGATCAAGAAGTTTCTCCAGTGTTATCAATGTTCTATTTATAAAGAGATTGATTAAAGAATAAATTCAGTGAAATTTTGCTCGGGACTAGCAAAAGCTTAAGTGTGGGAGTTTGTTAAGCCCAAAATATACCTAAAATATCATATATAAATACGTTAAATTTACATTGAAATCGTGCTAATTATATTTATTTAGAGTACTTTTACATCTTTATATACTTCTTTGATGCAAGGTACTTAATTATTTGGTTAAAACCAAATAGGAGCTAAAACGGAGCTAAAACAAGGGAAAAACCTAAGTTACGTACCAAAAATACGTATTAATCAGAAGACCAACTCAAGAAGACGAGAAGCAGCCGAGAGACGGGGGAAAACATCTCTGTCGCGACTGAGATTCTCAAAATCTCTGTCGCGACACGCTAATCTCAGTCACCAAAAAAATCGACTTTCGTCAGCTTCTTTCGTGCCCCCTGTCGTGACTGAGATTTTCAGAATCTCAGTTGAGACATCGAAGAATTCTGCACAGCTTTCACATGTCAGAAATCCAAAAAACACATCTGTTCGTTTGGATAAAAGCGACCCTTCACCAGCGGACACGACTCTTCAATTACAACCATTCACCAACTATAAATAAGTGATTCATTTCATAATTCAAGAGGGGATTAAGTTGGTTAAGTGTGTTAGGAGAGTTGTTATTATGTTGAAGAAACTCTGACTCAGAAATGAGTCAGATTAGTTTACATTTCTATAAAAGCAAACTTGTTGTACACAAGTTGTTCTTAGATTAGTTATAAACACAGTAGTGATTAGTTTAGTTTTAAAGATTGTTCAGAGACAAGTTTTCATTCTGGTAGTGGACCTAGCGGTCCCTATTCCGAAGATTCAGCGAGAAGAACTAACGGCCGAAGCGCAAAAGTGTCTGACAAACCTACGGAGTTTGAGGAAAAGATTGACAACCCGGATCTCAAAGATTTCGTCAAAATGCTATCTCAAAGTTTCTTCCTCTCTGTTAACTTGTGAAGATTCACAATTCACTAATAATTCATTTATCTTATTCAATATATTCTTCCTGTTGTTATTTTGATGTTATTCTGACAAAATGATTTTCAAAGTAATAAACTGGTGTTTTCATTAAAACGTTTTACACAATTATATTTACAAGGAAACTTTGTTGAACACTTGAAAAAATTAGTTTTTATAGATGATATGATCGTGAGCGTGGCTTATCGGATATAAAATACTAATTTGATTAAGGTAGAAATCTGCTCCGATACAGAGAGATTTCTATGGTTCAAAGCCATTTAATTGCGTAAATTCATGAATTGTTACATGTTTATAATCTTACCAAAGTTATAGTTGCTTTCTTTGCTTAATGCCAATAAGTTTTATATACTTTTTATTCTAAACACGAAAGTTTCTGTCTTGTAATCAAATCTCAAGACAGAATTGTTCTCTAAAGTTCAACATATAATTCTCATCTAATCCTAACCAATACAAACCAATGCAATTAATTAAACGATTTTCTTAAGTTAAACCTAAAGTCGAGAATAAAACTGAATTAAAATAAGTTTTAGTTAAAAAGTGTTCCCTGTGGGTTCGATATCTTTTATTACTACAAGCGTATACCGTGCACTTGCGGAAATCGCTCAACAATTAATCACCCTAAAAGAAAAGCAAACACTACTTATAAACTGCAATAAAAATATAGGATAAGTAGAAAAACAGAGAAGACTTGATAAATGTTTGGATTTTTTTTTAGAAAAATATAGAAGAAACACTACACCATAGATGGTCTGTTGCAACACAAAACAAGTGTTGGCTAAAGTCATTATTGTGTTGCTATAAACATTTAGGCAACATTTTTTGCCAAAAAAAAATGAGTTGCATTTTTGCACGTTGCCAAAGATGTCATTTGCAACATTTTTTCACATGTTTAGCAACATCGATACAAGTGTTGTTGTTTATCTGTGGCAACATTTTCCTACCCTTTGGCAACTAAAATGAAATTGTTGCCTATATCATAGATCAAATAACACTATTATCGAATAAAATTATAAGCAACACTTTTAAACTTACTTGCAACATGTTTTTCTGCAACATTATTTTTTAGATGCAACCCTTTTTATATAGAATTGCAACACTTTTTAAATAACATTTTTTCATTTAATACTTTTTAATTTTACATTTTTGTTTTCAAACAATTCTTTCATATTATGTTCATATCATTACTTTTTCTTTGACAATTTAACAGTTTTTTAATATAACACCATAATATAATAGCAATTTTTGAATTTAAATAATAACATAAAAGAAATCCTTAATTTCAATTAAGAAACCATAATAGGTCAATATGTTAACTGAAATTTAAAATTCTCACATGATCCAAAAATACATAATAAAAAATATAATAAAGTCATAATATAATATATCCTTCAAACTCCTTAGAAAAGACCGTAGCATTCTCATATTCACTTGAAATGCCACCATAGTCACCATATATATGTTGAGATTGGAATTAACTTCTACCAAACGTCAAGCTCTTCCTCACTTTTTGATCCACTTATTTCATTTTCTCCTCCATTTCTCTTTGCAATTGGTTTTCTTTCTCTTTGTTAATCCCTCTAGATTGGCATAAAAAACATTAGGCATGTCATTTGCAACATTTAGTGAAGAAAAATGATTTTATATAAAAAGTGTTTCAATTTTGGCACATCTCTTGCAACACTTCATAATTAGTGTTCCAAAATATCAGAGCTATGTAAGTTTGACATGTCATTTGCAACATTTAATAAACCGTGTTGCAAAAGATCCAAAAAAATCATAAAAAGTGCAACACATTGGAGGCAACACATATGTTTTACGTTGCAACAGACCATTTATGGTGTAGTGAAATAAGAAAAATGGTGCAAGCAATTTTATTTAATCTGTTAATGTTTTGCACAAAATGAAAGATACAGATTTATGACTTTTTTATAGGCTTATAATGCAGCAAAGAAAGCAGATTTTTAAGGAACAATAAAATTCTCACTATTTATCCCACTAACAAATTAAAGACCCAGTAAAACTAGACTTAGTTAAAAAAACAAACTTTGAATAAAAGAATCAAAATTTCAACATTCCCTCTTGATTCAAAGTTTTTTTACATATGATGTACTTCCCATTACCGTCTTCTAATCGGAGCACTTCTCCCCGCAAATTGCTTCTCGGTGCACTTCTCACCCACCTTCAATTATTGGAGCACTTCTCTCCAATATTAAAATGATAATTCTTTATCAAAATCATATGCCAAATTGACATGTTCTTCTGTTTTATTATTTCTGCAATTCCTTTGAATATGCCCAAATTTCTTGCATTTGAAACACTGAGGCTTGCCCTTGTGCCAACAGTCGTTTTCTTCATGACCATGTTTCTCACAATGACCGCATTGAGGAATTTTCATTTTTCCTTTTGAAGTTTTAGCAAAAAAAAAAAGCTTCTTCAACCACTTTTTCATTTTCTCCATTTCTCATTGTCCTTCTTTGTTCTTGACTGCAAAGAATTAATTAATTTGGATAAAGATAATTTACTTATATCTCTTGAATCTTCAAGAGATGATAGTTTTGCCTCAAACTTTTCAGGCAAGCTCACAAACAATTTTTTTACAATTCTACTGTCTAGTAGATCTTCTCCCATCAGCCGAAATCTTGTTCACCACCGTCATCAATTTGTCATAATACTCATGAATCAGCTCTTTTTCTTTCATACTTAGAGTCTCGAAATCCCTTTTGAGATTCAAAACTTGCATCCTCCTTGTTCTTTCATTGCCTTGGTAGAGTTCTTTTAACTTATCCCAAGCCTTTTTCCTGTTTCACAAATCATGATTCTTGTGAAAATTGATTCTGAAACAGCAGTATGAATTATTGATAAAGCTCTTGGAGCCTTTGTTAATTCATCTTCATGGGCTTTGATTTCGTTTAGTGTTGGATTGTTTCCAAGGGGTGGTATGTCCCTCTCATATTCAACCCACTGCCATAAACCCAACCCTCTCAGATGAGCTTTCATTTTGACACCCCAAATTTGGTAATTTTCGCCATTAAAAATTGGAGGAGAAAGAATTGATGGGTGGTTGGAAGCCATGGTTGGGTTTTCTTTCAAAGAAAAAAACAAACAAACTCACAGATCCCTTAAAGATCACTAAGGCTCTGATACTAATTGTTGGGATTTTTTTGAGAAAAATACAGAAGAAAATAAGAAAAATGGTGCAAGCAATTTTATTCAATCTGTCAATGTTTTGCAATGAAAGATACAAATTTATGTCTTTTTATAGGCTTATAATGCAGCAAAGAACGCAGATTTTTAAGGAACAATAAAATCTCAACTATTTATCCCACTAACAAATTAAAGACCGAGTAAAACTAGACTTAGTAAAAAAAACTTTGAATCAAAGAATCAAAATCTCAACAACAAAAACCTGAGCAAAAACATTAGCTTGTCGTCTGACAAAACGAATTGGGTAAAATTCGTTCTGAATAAAATAGTTAGATAACTACAAACAATATTCCCGAACTCAGAAACATTTTGTGAAGAGGGTTGAATGACATCGACAACTATTTTAGTATCGGTTTCAAAAATCACACGAGAAGCTCAAACAAGCGTCTTCAAAATGGTAAACGCTTCACACTCCTTAACCAAAGGCCGGCCAAAAACCGTTGAAGTTCTACCCCTAAAAACTCCTCGAAGAATCACATAAAATTGCCCCAATCCCAACTTTTTGTGAATCTGAGAACAAATTCGCATTTGTGTTACATTTGAGAAAACCACTAGGAGGCTTGTGTCACAGATTGCACGTCGCAACAGTCGGGGAAGAAATAAAAATCATTTTTGAGTTCCTTTGTCCTTAACCAATCACACAAAGCCTCCATAGCAGCAAACACAATATGCTGAGGCTGCAAAATAAATTCTGACAATTATTAGTTGTTGAATTTGTACCTATTACACTATATTTTTAATAAATAAATTACAAAATTTGGGAGTTTTGTTAAAATTCACTATAAAGTTGATTCATCTATAAATTATAATTATAAAGGTATATGTCAAAGAGATCCATTATATTCCTATTTGTTCCTCGTTTGTGGAGAAAGGCTTTCAATATTAATTAGGAAGGCTGAAGTTAAACACCTTATTCATGGTATTCGGGTTAGCAAACTTAGTCTAATTGTTTCACACTTTTTTTTTTTCACTGATGACTCTCTTATTTTTTTTATCAAGCAACACTTATAGAATGCAATAACCTTAAGTGAATTCTCAATGCTCATGAAGCAGCCTCGGGTCAGAGAATCAACTATGACAAAACGTAATTGAGTTTTAGTAAAGAGGCGATGAGCTAGTAAAAGCAGACTAATTGATATTGTTCAAGTAGGCTTGCTAATTTCTAAAATATTTGGGGTTTTTTTTACTATAGTAGGTAGATCAAATAAAGCGGTGTTTGGCTTTGTGTGGAAAAGATTAAGGAAACAAGTGAGTGGGTGGCACGAAAAGCCGCTTTCTTGGTGAGGTAAAGAAGTTTATCAAGTTTATTGCTTAGTCCACCCCTCAATTATATAATGAGTTGTTTTTTATTACCAAAATCTTTTTGTGATGAGTATATCAACAAGTTAGTGCTAGATTTTGGTGAATTTATATTGGCTGAGATGAGAGAAATTATGTCTTGCAAAATCGGAGGAGGGTTTAGGTTTCATAAACATTTATGCTTTTAATTTGGCCCTTTTAATTAAATAAGTTTGGAGGATGATAATGCATTTTGATTTTTTATGTGCTCAAATGTCTAAGTATAAATATTTTCCAAACAAAGATATTTTGAAAGCTAAATGTGGTTTATGTTCTATTTTTGTTTAGAGGAACCTTCTATAGGCAAAGAAAGTTATTCAAGAGGGTAGTTGCTTGCGTGTTGGATTAGGCGGGGATTGATATTTTTCAGCATAAATGGGCTCTTGAATTCCTTGTAATCATTCCTTTATCTTCATTAATCCTCCTCCATCTAGATGGGTTTCAGGTTTAATCAATCATGACATTTTTACTTGGAAAGAAGACTTGATCAAGTTTTGTTGCCTTAGAGAGGATGTTGATTCGATTTAGGCCCCTATTAGTTGTAGGTGAGTATTCAAGGTAAGGGACCTTACCTATTGGTAAAGGGGTCAAAGTCCAAGTTTTAATCATATCTAAAGCCTTAAGTTCAGTGTCCATTGCTTGTTGCCAATAGGCATGCATGTTTCACTATTAATGCCTCTTTATAACTCTTTGGTTCTGGTATGATAGTAGAATTTAGCAAATAATTCCTATGTGAAGGTGATAACTTATCATACCCTATGACATTAGTAAAAGGATATTTAGCCTTAGATATATCAAGAGGAAGGTGGGCATGAGAAAAAAGATTGTTAACAAGAATTGAACTGATTACAATGATAATCAATTAAGTGGGATGACTTAACTCTAACTCTGCCAGACCTTCTAACCTCTAACTCAGGTTGATCAACTACTAGATCAGTAACATTATGATCAATATCAATATCATTTTCTACACTCATAGCATAAGTAACATCATAAAGGTCACTCATATTATCAACAACTTCATGAGCAACATCAAGAGTTATGTCATTATTCATGTTGGTGTCCACAACATCATTATGCAAAATCACATGCATGAGAAGTATAAAGAGAATCAATAGGAACCAATGAAGGCACAATCTCTTCGATAGGAAAAAGACTAGCTAGCAATCCAGTACTAAGTAATTGTGATTCTGTAGCTATACCGAATTTATCTACATTCTGATAGGGAAAAACATGCTCCACAAATAACATCTCGAGAGATAGTATAAGTATGTGCCTCTAAATTAAAAACTCTATACCCTTTCACTTGAGATTTGAAACCAACAAAAACACAAGGAATTTCTCTAGGATCAAACTTAGCATCGAATACTTTGGTGTCTCTCCATATGTCTCTCCATAGAGATCTTCATGAGCAATTTTTTCGCTCAAAACAGGAGCAGGAAAAACATTAATAAGGTGTGCAGCGTATATAATGCAATCTACCCAAAAGGTGAGAGGTAAACATGACTAAAACCTTAAAGAGTATACATGATAAAAAGAAAAACGTACTATCAGTCAAAATATATATTAATAACTGCAAATTAAATAACAACCGTAAAAAATGGAATAAATGTATATCTGATCTTAGTTAATTGCGATTCAATTTTCCTGTGAACCTTCATCCAGACTGTATCCAGGGCTCCAGTGGGGGAATTAAGTCATTGCTTTAATTGCGCATGTTCGCTCTCCACTCTACAAGTAGTTCTGTTGCCAAAATATAGGACATTCTTCGTCTATGCAACAACGAACTTCTCCTTGTGTACTAACCATGTCTCCTCACGTAAGAGAGATGTTGCCTTCACATCGTATCCCTCATCTTGCTCAGATTCTTCTCATATTCAACTATGGTTGGGGATTCTATTATCATTCTCCATTTTCCATTCTTGAATCTACGGGCATATTTCTTATTTTTACCCATTAGTATGTAGGCCTTATCTTCTACATCCTTGTTTATATGCCAAGTACATAGCAAGTGTGCTGTATCTGGAAAAACCTCTCTGATCGGCCTCATCAACCCCAACTCCCGATTAGTCACAATAGCCGCCAGGTTCACATCAAACCCGATCAAATTTCACAACCTCTCCATGACCCAACAATAGCTCCACTCAGTCTCATCTTTCATAATCGCACAAGCTATCTTGAAGTAATTGTTACATGGAGTCATCCCAACTATTTCGACAAATAGCATTTTGTACTTGTTAGTTTTGTACGTTGAATCAATGCCAATGTACCAGTGGTAGGTACGCAATAATTCCATTGAATCTGGATGTCCCATAAACACATACGCCAACACACCAGACTCCGGATCAGCAAGCGTTGAATGAACATACATGTTCTGGATAGCTAGATGGAAGAATTGACTAATCATGTCTCTACCCTCAAACTCATCCTTCCTCAACTGATCCCTATAATTGTACACATGTTTAATTGTTGGGATGTCTGCTGGATTCTTTTCTTGAATTGATGCCAGCATAGCACATGACTTTTCTTGAGCCGAACTCATATCACGTATAATTTTTTTAGCTGCGGGACTGAGTCCGCTTGTCTGTCGGTATCCCTATGGATAATAAGCCATTACATGATTGTGCATACCATTTATCCCTTCCTTAATCGGTATCCCCCACCCGGAAAAGTCTTGAAATTGTATAGCTTTAAGCTGGAATTTACAACGACACGCTTTAGTCTTACTTTTCCTTCTTAAAGCCTATTCAACAATTTTCATAATTCCTCTATAGCGTTCACCACGTGAATATCTCAAAAGCTTCTGCTTTTCTTTCGTGTTTGTGCGAAGAAATTATAAGCTCGAAACCATTTTGAACTGCAACGTTTTTAGTCATGCAATAGCTTCGGAACTTGTCGGGAAAAGGGTGTCCGTAATGAAATGGCTACTGTAATCGATCCCGTCGGGAACCTAATCTTTTAATGGCTTCTGAAAATAAATGAAATTCATAAGACTTGTTAAAATTGCACCTCAAACGAAAGAAAAACGTGCTAAAATTTAGATTTCGGCCTCCTGTAAAGGGGGGAGGATGATCCACTCGCCTGCCTACCCGTCTGCCCTAAGGGCATGTGGGATCTTCACTCTCTCAGTGCATATTCATTCGGAAAAAATCGAATTTTGCGAAAAAAAAATCGGTAATTTCAATATCTCGGGTCGATTTGTTACCTTATGTTCGAAATCATCATCAGATCATTTTTTTATTTAGAATTTCAATTTCTTTTGTGGGGAAGAGAATTTTCAGTTTTTATTTAAAATTATAAGGAGTATGAAAATGTCACGGTGATAAGCAATTTGAGAGCTGTACACCCAAAAATAAAAAGGTAGACCATACCCAAAAACACAAACGTCAGATTTGCTGATTTGTACGCAGCCACTCACTCCCACTTCCAAAGTAAATTGTTGTACACTCACTCATTGTTTCATGATCCAAAAGCTTCAATCTTGAATTATCATGTCTCTAATTATATCTCTTTCTCTCCTCTTCATCTGTTTAATCTCCGCAATTTTAGCCTATCCTAATGGGGACTCAACTACCAAAACCATGGAGGATTTCTCGGGTTATCCGATTCATGAACCATCTCTCTCATTTAGCTCAACCTCTTCACCTTCTTCACTATCAGTAGATGTTCAAAGTCTGCAGAAACAGGTGATTCTTTTTGTCATCTGTTTCAAACTTTGGCTCACTCTTTAAGTGTGAGTATCTAACATTTGTTTGTTAAACTTCTTTTGTAGATTGATGAACTATCCACTTTTTCTGATACGCCTGCCCCATCAGTTACTAGGGTTTTGTACACTGAGAAGGATGTAGTAGCCCGCAGGTAAATTTTTAAAGATTTTCGTTCATGGGTTGTGATCTAATTAAATTAATCTCGTGATCATTTTGATTGATTCTTTTTGCACTCATCAATTATTAGTTTCCTTTTTCCTCTGTGTTCTTCTATTTAATAATGTGGGTAAAGAGATATTAATTTATAGATTGATGAAGAGATATTAATTAATCAATAAATTATTAATTTATAGAGAGATGAGATGATTCGGTACCTTTGGAACCAGTCACAAGATAGGAAACAATTGTAGCATCAACCACTCTTTACAATTTGATAAGGGAACTTTTGAATAGACTGAGAATAGTTAGAGATGAAAGTCAATTAGATTTAAATTTCAAGAAAAAATAAAGTATTATAGAGTCATATTTTGCTAAATTATTCTAAATATATATCTATATATACTTGGCGTATGTGTTTGAGAAATTAGTAATTTATAGAGATAATAAAACAATGTATTATTTACAAAGGGTTGTTCCAAAAAATTATTATCTTATTAATTTATTAAAGGTGATCATTTTTTGAACTGGTCCAAGTCGGGACCAGAAGAAATTATTATTTTAAAAAGATTATTAATTTATCGAGTATTAATTTATGAATGTTTTAATCTAAATAACAGATAGTATCATTGAAGTATAAGGAATAAGAATGCATAGATTCCTGTTTTTCTGTTTTAGTATTTGTGAATTCCTTATAGAAAGCATTTGCCTTTTTTCCTAAGAAGAACCTTTCAGTGTATATTTTTTTTATACATGGTTGCCATATTTCTGAACTGAAGGTTGGAAAGGCTCCAATAGCTGAAATTTGCTTTTTTCCACTTGTGCTTCCTTTTTTGCATAATTGTCTCTTGAGTATATACATAAATTCATTTTGATATGTGTAATTTTTCTACTTTTGTTCTCCAAAACATGTCAAGTTCAATCACTTTTAAAGATTTGTCTGAGTACTCTCTGCGCCTTTTTCATACTTCTCATTTTGTTCATGAAGCTACTTTCACTAATTGCAAATTGTTCAGTATAGGTACATCAAAAACTTGATGGGACTTTCTGGATTATCCGTTAGAGAAGATGCAGTTGGGAATATATTTGGTCGATGGTGAGTTTTCCTTTACCATATTTTCATCACCGTTTTTTCTCTCAATTCCGAAAATAGAATAAAATGACCCTTCTGAAACTCCTATAAACTCGTTGAAACTATTTATTTGAGTTGTATGCACAAGTAAGCTAATTTTGGCAGTGATCTCCTTTTGCAGGGATGGCTCTGAGCCAGAGCTTGCTGCAGTTGCAACTGGTTCTCACATGGATGCCATTCCGTATTCTGGGAAATATGATGGAGTTGTTGGTGTTTTGGGTGCAATTGAAGCCATAAATGTACTAAAAAGGTTTTTGTTGTTCAATTTATTTAAACTTGATTAGTATGTTGTTACCTATCATACTGATCCTGCTGTTCAGTTAGGCAGACCCAGGATTATTGCATTGCAATATTATAATTCTATAAATCAATTGATGATTCTTCTTAGGCCTTTTCTGCAAGATATTGTAAGATTATTCTCTTTGAGCAACTCTATTGTGTAATCATACGACAATAAGGTTAGGCTAGAAGACACCTTCAAAGTCCTTCTGTTGAACCTACTCTCAAATTGATTACAGCACAATCACTAATTTCAAACTAGTCAGAATGTGATTAGAAACTTAAGTTGTCCTTGATGAAACATTGGTTGGTCACTTTTGGTTGTTCCAATATATGACGTGACTTCATTTATCCATTCTGAAATAATTTTATAGTATTAATTTTCTTTTATGTTTTCTTTTCATTTTTTTAATGAGACAATACCTGTTTGTCAGTGTGGATGGATACTGAAAGTTTTTGGCTTAAACGAATGGTTATTCTTTTTCATGATAGTACTAATTAATCCTTTTGTCTCAAGTTCTGGTCCATGATTTGCTGATCGGGAAAATCGCAGGTCTGGGTTCAAACCAAAAAGGTCACTTGAGGTCATCTTGTTCACTTCTGAAGAGCCAACTCGCTTTGGCATCAGCTGTTTGGGAAGGTTGGTATCAGCAGAGTTTACTGTTTTAGTTAAATGAATCAGTTAATGCACTCATTTATCCGTTTCTGTTTCGATGTCCAATTTTTCTTTGCAAATCTAAATGCTGTTACTATAAAGTTCTCACTTAGTTGGGTTCTTACTTTTGTGTTGTGCTCAATTTGCAGCCGCTTATTGGCAGGGAGTGAGGCGCTTAAAGAAGCTTTGAAGACGGCAGTTGATGGTCAAAATGTAACCTTCCTAGAGGCTGCTCAATCTGCTGGGTATGCAAAAAATGGAGATGATTTGTCAAGTGTTTTCTTAAGGAAGGGAACATACTCTGCTTTTTTGGAGCTGCATATTGAACAAGGGCCCATTCTGGAGGCAGAAGGTAAGCTGCTTTTAATGGCATTACAATCCCTACATATATTAGTTGTATGCATTCATTAATGATTTTTAACTTGAAACAGGTATATCCATTGGAATAGTGACTGCAATTGCAGCCCCCGCAAGCATAAAAGTAGATTTTGAGGGCAATGGGGGCCATGCAGGTGCTGTCTTGATGCCAAATAGGTGATCCTCCTTAAACTTAGTTACTAAAGGCGCACTAAGGTGCAACGCTCAGGCGCGCGCCTGAGTGATACTAGGCGCACTAAAGAAAAATAATATATAAAATCATGAATAACAACAATTTACATTTCTAAAATGCAACAAATAGGCAAATACTAAATCATATCCAATTATCCATACTCTTAACCATAAAATGCATGATAAATTTCAAATTAACTACTAACTCTTCCATAATCATAATTCATGATAAAAGTTCTAAATCTAAAAACTAAAGTTCAACCAAATCCTAAATTGATTAACTAATAGTCTAATAACTATTTTTTATCATGACTAAATTCTCCATTTACTATATTTTTGTACTTTTTGAAATGGAGCAGCGTTTTTTTGTGTTGTTCTTTGCGACATTTTAGTATATATTTGTTTCAGTACTTTGTATTGACTGAAATTTCTAGTTTCTCATTTGGAAATTGCACATTCTGCTATATATAAATTAATTTCCATTTGCTGGTAACTTGAAGATATAATGGTGGCAAATCACAAGCTACTCCTTTTGTTATTCCATTATCCATTTTCTAATATTTATTTGGAGCTGGGATATATACTATGCTTTCTTTTTTCTGTATAGTCAAGATACCATTCTTAGCTTATACATGGAATATTTTGATCAGAAATGATGCTGGACTCGCAGCCGCAGAGTTGGCACTAGCAGTAGAGAAACATGTCCTAGACTCTGGTTCAATTGATACTGTTGGCACCGTTGGTATGTCGTGTTTTCTTCATTCCCAAGTCTATAAAATTCTTGTTTTCTATTGCATTAAATGTCCATTTACATTATTGAAATTGTCATCTTATTTTCGGACTGCCTTCCTTTTTTATAAATCTATTGTTGAAATTTAACACTTGATGTTTCTCAAGGTATTTTGGAGTTGCATCCCGGAGCAATCAACAGCATCCCTAGCAAATCACACCTCGAAATTGGTATGCTTTATTTATATTATGGCTAAGATTTCTAAAAAGCATAGTATTTGTGCCCACAGATGTTTAATAAGTTTGTCACTAACTTTTAGTAGTGTGAGGAAGTTGATGTTTCTCAAGCTCATTTAAATTGATGGTTCTCTTGATTGTGCTCTGGCAGACACACGAGATATTGATGAAAAGCGAAGAAATAAGGTGATTGAGAAGATTCAGCAATCAGCATCTACAATAGCCAAAACTCGCAAGGTCAAGCTATCAGAATTCAAGATCATAAATCAGGATCCACCAGCTCTCTCTGATAAATCAGTAATTGAGGCAATGGAAGCTGCATCAAAGGAATTAAACTTGACACATAAATTGATGATAAGCAGAGCTTACCATGATTCACTGTTTATGGCAAGGTGAGACAAATATCGATGAATGGCTTAGATGGTGAATTTTTCCTTAACAAAACTGATACTCATTCAAATGCTGCCATTGCTCTTTCCCTAAACCCCTACACAAACATGAGAAAGAGGATATTGTAATTCGTTGAACGTGTATTTCTATAAATTCTGCCTGAACTTCTACATAGTTTAAAGATTTTCGAGAAAGCTAAGCCAATGCTCTTGTTGTTTATGTATATATTTATTGTACCACAAGCGCAACTGATTATGCTACATTACATTTTCGCAGGATATCGCCTATGGGCATGTTATTCATTCCATGTTACAAAGGTTTGAAAATTCCTTTACTTTGTTTGACATCTGTATTCCTTAGTCATTCGGCTATAGTTTAATTTTTTCACTAAGGTCCATGATTGATTATAATCCTCATAATTTGGAAGTGAATTGAGGTAATAATAGAAGATATATGATTGATTATGCAGGATATAGCCATAAACCAGAAGAATATGCCTCCAGAGAGGATATAGCAAATGGGGTCAAAGTGTTGGCGCTGTCCCTTGCTAAGTTGTCCTCTTGAATCTGATGTAAGCATCTTAGCTTTAACACCTCCTCTTTCTTATTTACAATGGCACTTGATTTGAAATGTTGATATTGAATATGGACCTGAGCTTGGAACTGCTATATGATTAAAACTCAGGCAACATATTTGCAATGGCAACGGGACGGGTATTTTTGTGTATCTACTCAAACTAAGACCCTAATAATAATACAATCTGAATCCTATATAATAGGGTTTGAGACGAGATTGAAACTAAAAAAAAAAAGAAAAATACTTGAGGCGGGTTAGGGTAGGTTACGGGTAATACCCTCTACCTGAACCCGGTTATGTAGTATGGATTTTCAAGTGCTGTGTTAAAGTATTTTAAGTTCTACCAGTGATTAAATAGTCTATTGTGTTTATTTAGAACTTAAAAAAGTATTTGGTATTAGATATGGATATTTCTGCTGTAATTTAGGAATATAATTGATTTGTAATTATCATGTTCACACATATATCTTGTGTATATATATCACATTATCAATGAATGGAAAGGCAAGGATTCTACATTATCATGGTATCATGAGCCTAATTTCTTTCCTAAAAACTCTCTCCTAAAATTTCTCTCCCTAATCCCACCCAAATCTCTTCTTTCTCTCTTCCTCATTCTGCCGTTCTTCATCCCTAAAAACTCTACTGCCACCATGCCAAACAATGAACAAAACAATGGTGCCGCCGCCGCACCAACTCATCCGGCCCTCTCCATTATCAACATTACCTCCTTTATTCGTGATCCTCTCGAATCCGGCAAAGGCCTCTATACCACTTGGGCTGAACTTTTTAAAACACATGCCCGTGCTTTTCAAGTTCTTGATCATATCCTTCCTGAAACCGACGATAAATCGGAAACCTCTTCTTCGGTTATGAAAGCAAAGAATCCAGGTTTATGGTCTCGTGTTGATGCCATCGTGTTGCAATGGATTTATGGAACCATATCTTCAGACCTTCTCAACAGTATCATCGGACCAAATTTAACAGCCGCCGACGCTTGGAAACTCCTAGAACAACAATTCTCCGATAATAAAAATTCAAGAGCCCTTTATTTACAACAAGAACTGTCCAATGCTAGACTTGAAAATTTTGATGATATCTCTGCCTACTGCCAACATTTGAAGTCCCTCTCGGACCAATTAAGCAACGTCGGGGCTGCCGTATCCAACGATCGTCTCGTTCTTCAATTAATTTCGGGGCTCACTGACGCCTACGAGACAATCGGAACACAAATTCGCCACAATGACATTCTGCCCAATTTCACAAAGGCAAGGTCCATGTTATTATTGGAAGAATCTGCCCGTAAAAAACGCACAGCCGCCACCGTCGGATCTGAAATTGCCGCCGTTACTATCGCCCAACAGTCCCCGTCGAATCAAGCTCCTCCATATTCAAATCACGTTCGGCCTTCTTTCCCTCAAAATTCTGGCGCTGCTCGCGGTGGCCGGGGTTATTATCGCCGTGGCAGAGGCGGACGGGGCAGAGGCGGACGATGGCAGCAAAATAGCGGTCCTCGCTGGTCAGGGGCTGTTTCTTTACAACAGCCATGGGGGTACGGGCCATGGACTGGACAGGCGCCCCAATGGGCCTATCCCCCATGTCCTTATCCTTCTTGGCCCAATTCTTCACATGGTGCAACTCATGGTGCAACTCGCGGGCCTGTTTTTAATAACAATTCTTCTGCAGTCCAGCCAGGCATATTGGGAGCCCATCCGCAGGCCCATCTGGCCCAGTATTACACTCCAACAAACATTGAGGCGGCTATGCACACCTTGACAATCACACCACCTGCAGAACCTTGGCATATGGACACCGGCGCCACTTCTCACATGAGCGGGGATGGAGGTAAACTCACATCTTATTTAAATAAGAGTCCTAACACGAGTATCGTAGTAGGTAATGGCACTTGTATTCCTGTTATCGGTCTTGGTAATGCATCCTTAAAAACAAACAACAAAACCCTAGAATTGAACAATGTTTTACATGCCCCTAGATTAATCAAAAACCTTATATCTGTGCGGAAATTTGCTATTGATAATAATGTGTCCGTTGAATTTGATCCTGTTGGTTTCTCTGTGAAGGACTTGCGCACGGGGATCCCTATTATGAGATGTAATAGCACCGGTGATTTATATCCAGTCACATCCTCCTCTTCAGAGTCTTCTTATGCTTTAAATGCTTCTGTTTTATCTCCTTCAGTTTGGCACAATAGATTGGGCCATCCTGGTCCTCAAATTTTAGACAATCTTCGAACTAATAATTTTATTTCTTGTCCTAAAAATGTTGATTTTTCTATTTGCAATTCTTGTGTGCTTGGGAAACATATTAAATTGCCTTTTTATGCTTCTAAAAATATGTCATCAATGCCGTTTGATATTATTCATAGTGATATATGGACATCTCCTGTTCTAAGTTCTAGTGGCTATAGATATTATGTTCTTTTCCTAGATGATTATTCTAATTTTCTGTGGACTTTTCCCTTAGCAAATAAATCTCAAGTTTTTTCTGTGTTCCTCACATTCCGAAATTACGTACGTACTCAATTTGAAAAAGATATCAAAACTTTTCAGTGTGATAATGGTGGTGAGTATAACAATAGTCATTTTCATGATTTTTTTAACAATAATGGTATGCAATTCCGTTTTTCATGTCCACATACTTCCTCCCAAAACGGTAAATCTGAACGAACGATTCGAACAATCAATAATATAATTCGCACTCTTCTAACACATGCTTCTTGCTCTCATTCTTTCTGGCCTCATGCTCTTGCTCATGCGACCTATCTTTTAAATATTCTCCCTCACAAAAATCTTAGTCTTCTTTCACCGACTCAAATTCTCTACAATCGTACTCCTTCTTATACTCACTTACGCACTTTCGGTTGTCTTTGTTACCCACTTGTCCCTTCTTCCTCTAGAAATAAACTTCAACCTAGGTCCTCTCCATGTGTGTTTCTTGGATATCCATCCAATCATCGAGGCTATAAGTGTTACGACATCTCCGCGCGGAAAATAATTATATCTCGTCACGTTATTTTCAATGAAAGCAAATTTCCATTTTCCACTCAACATGTCTCGGCCTCCCCTCCCATTTCTTCTATTTCCAACTCACCTACACAAACAACCCAACCCATTATTCCCTTCCCCACTAATGCGTCCACTCCTAACCAAAGCCCAGTTTCACCACGGCCCAACAGTCCCAACCCATCTTCCCAAAACAGCCCAGCACTTCCCCCTTCTCCTCTCGACAGTCCCTTTCCTTCTCCAATTCAACACGGCCCAAACACAAATTCCCCACAACAGCTCACCTCCCCACAACAGCCCACTTCCCCGCCTTCTCCCGATCCTATACACGCCAACCCAACCCAACCGACTCACCCTATGACAACCCGAGCTAAACTTGGAATTTTCAAACCCCAAAGAAAGCTCAACTTACACACCACCACTATTTCTCCTATTCCTTCTAATCCCTCACTTGCTTTACAAGACCCTAATTGGAAACAAGCCATGACTGAAGAATATAAGGCTCTTATTGAAAATAAGACGTGGGTCCTCGTACCCCGTCCTTCTAATGCTAATGTTCTTCGTAGTTGGTGGATTCTCAGGCACAAATTTAATGCAGATGGATCTTTTGAAAGATACAAAGCAAGACTTGTTGGAAATGGGGCGAATCAACTTGTTGGGGTAGACTGTGGTGATACTTTCAGTCCAGTTGTTAAGCCAGCAACAATTCGAGCTGTATTAAGTATTGCACTTTCTAAAGGTTGGCCACTACATCAGCTGGATGTAAAAAATGCTTTTCTTCATGGGGATCTTCATGAGACTGTTTATATGCATCAACCACTGGGATTTCGGGATCCCAACTATCCAGATCATGTATGCCTTCTTCAAAAGTCTCTTTATGGTCTCAAACAGGCACCACGGGCGTGGTACCAACGGTTTGCCTCTTTCTTGTCTACCATGGGTTTTTCTCACAGTAAATCTGATCATTCACTGTTTGTCTTTCGTCGGGGAGCAGAGATGGCATATCTACTCTTATATGTGGATGACATCGTTCTAGCTACTTCTTCCACTGCTCTACGAGAGTCAATTATCAACAAATTGAGTTCCGAATTTGCTATGAAAGATCTTGGCCCATTGAGTTATTTTTTAGGGATATCTGTCACTCGGAGCGCCGGCTCTCTTTTTCTGTCTCAAAAGAAGTATGCTACTGAGATCATTTCTAAAGCCGGTCTTTCTTCAGCAAATTCCTGTACAACACCTGTTGACACTAAGCAAAAACTGAGTGCTTCATCTGGTTCTGCTTATCATGATCCATCTGAGTATCGAAGTTTAGCTGGTGCATTACAGTATTTGACTCTCACTCGCCCAGACATCAGTTATGCTGTTCAGCAAGTCTGTTTATTCATGCACAATCCCAAAACGTCTCATATGGCAGCTATCAAGCGGATTCTTCGATATGTTAAAGGAACCCTGGAGTTCGGACTTACATTCACAACCTCTTCACTAGATTCCTTGGTCTCCTATACAGATGCAGATTGGGGGGGATGTCCTGACACTCGACGTTCTACTTCAGGATATTGTGTTTTCCTTGGTGACAATCTTCTGTCTTGGTCTGCTAAGCGGCAACCCACTTTATCTCGTTCTAGTGCTGAAGCAGAGTATCGTGGTGTTGCTAATGTCGTATCTGAAACTTGCTGGATTAGAAATCTTCTTCTTGAACTTCATTGCCCTATTAGTAAATCCACCTTGGTATATTGTGACAATGTGAGTGCAGTTTACCTCACTGGTAATCCTGTACAACACCAACGTACCAAGCATATTGAGATGGATATACATTTTGTTCGAGAAAAGGTTGCTAAAGGAGAGGTTAGGGTACTTCATGTTCCTTCTCGTCATCAAATTGCAGATATTTTCACCAAAGGTCTACCACAAATTCTTTTCGACGACTTCCGCTCTAGTCTCAACGTTCGACCACCTCCCGTTTCGACTACGGGGGTGTATTAGATATGGATATTTCTGCTGTAATTTAGGAATATAATTGATTTGTAATTATCATGTTCACACATATATCTTGTGTATATATATCACATTATCAATGAATGGAAAGGCAAGGATTCTACATTATCATTTGGAACTTTAGATGATTTGCCTATTAAATTTATGCATGGTTTGCTCATCTGTGTTAGTTTAAGGTTTTTCATCAAAATTGATAAAAATATTGATTAAGCTATTAAAATGACTAATTTACTTTTAATAATTTTCTCTTAAAACTTTACTTTCTATGCAAAATTATTTTTCTTCATAAATATTATGCCTTGATTAGAATTAGTTGCATTAAAACTAACCCTCTCTCTTACTATAAACATGAAAATTTGAGAAAAAATAGTTCAAAGTATATTGATAATAGAAAACATCATATAAAAAAGAACAAATTAATAATATTAAAACGACATCTATTAAAGATGGAGATGGAGGGAATTAAATTTATATGTGGATTCTTACAATTTTGTAACTATGCTTGTTAATTTGTTGTTTTTGGATTTGGAAAGTTCCTGTGACTTTTATAGAAGTATGTGTCTATTGTTTAAAAGATTTATAAATCTTTTTACTGGGACAAGAAAAGAAATTGAAGATGACTTTCTAAACGGATTTGGGACGATACGGGACAGTTATAAGAATGGGAAGGGATATTTTTGTGGTTAACTGTTAGAGTTGCAAATGGGGGCGGGGATTTCCTGTTCTTGTTGAGGATAGGGAATCCCCAATTAGAATTCCTGCGGGAATGAAGATTGTTTTGTTCCCCGCAGTCCGGGACAAGAATGTGGATTGTTTTCTCCCCTTGCAGGCGGCGATAGATACAGATATGATATATCCCCATGGGCACCCTTTTACCCTGTTTAGGTTTTGGGGACGAGAATGGGGTATTTCCAATAGGTCGGGGAGGAGGAATATAATTTTCATTCCATTTTGTCCTTGTTAAATTGATGAAGCTTGCTGCTACAAACTGTAAATTCGCCTTGAATCTGGAGTTTAACAATTAATTAGTTCAAAATGAACTTTTGCTTCTTTTTGGTTGAATGCACTTTTACTGTTTTCTTTAGCCTAATGAAATTTTGTAAATCCTTATTTGAGCTAGAGGTGGCAAAATGACACACAACCCGATTACACGACACGGATTTTTAGTGTTAGTGTTGAGCTTAATAGGTAATGGGTCATTTTTGGGTTGACACGAAACTGACACGTAAATTTTTGGGTTGGGTTAGTGTTGATATGTGAACCCGAAAACGACACGAAATGACACGAATATTGAACATTATTGTTATATTCTCTCGTGTTTTTTTTTATGTCACTTTATTAATAAAGATAATAAAATTATAATTATTAATTGCAAATATTGATTTGAATTTCCTAAATTGTTATAAACACATTACATGACCTATAACATGATACTATCGAACTTTTCGATAATTAGTGTTAACATACTAATCTAAAAATGATATAAAATGTTTAAAAACAGTACCATATCTTCTTATATTTTTAAGAGTTATTATTAATATATATGCATAACAAAATTATATGTAATCCAAAAACACGATAGGAAATCGACACTAACCCGAACAGGTTAACACGATTTTGATAAGAAAGTTTTTGGGTTGGGTTTGGGTTTACTCTTTTTGACATGAAACTAAATGATACGACACGAACAAGATAAATTTGAGCTAAGTAAGAACTAAACTAAACCCAAATTTTTGGATACGGGTTTGGATACAGCAAAACCCATATAATAGTGATGTTAAATTGGGCCACCTCATGGCCCATAATAAATGCTTCTTTTGAACAGAATCACACTACTTCTAGCTAGGTTTGTCACAATGATGCGAATACTACCAAGGGCATAGACAGGGGGCGGGGGCGGGGGCTGGAGGGCTCAGGCTCCCTCAGTCGCTGTAACCATCTCTATAATGGGTGGTTTTGTTCCTACTGTCTTCGACATATTAAGGATGAGAGTGGTTAATTAGTCCATTGAATTTGAATTAATTACAAAATCAAATTTAATTAATATATGATAGAGGATAAATTTCTCTAAGTTCGTTTGAAACGATCCAATATTAATTTTGTAGTCAATTTTGAAAAAACTTAAAATCGTACGAAAAAATTAATTCTGAACAATTCAAATAATAATATGTATAAATGAACGAGTTTGATTTAGCAATTTTTTATACAAATTTGGTCTCTAGTGAAATAATTATGTATTTGCCATTGAAAATATCTATAAATATATCCAATAATATATAATATGAGTATTATATAGCATATAATCTATTTTTTAATATTTACCAATTCATATGCAATTATTAATGAAATATATTAATTATACCTTTGAATTTAAATTGCGTTCATAATTTGTTGGATAATATTGGTGGAATAATATCTCAAAAATTTTCCAGTTTGTTTTTATTTATTTATAGATAATTTACTTATTTTACATTTATTTTTTTTAGAAAATAATTGTATTTAGTAAATTGAATATACATAACCTAAAAGGGGTTAGTTTTAAGAAATACTTATGTAGTCTGTGGGGTTTTTTTTGGTTGAAAAAAAGACTGAAGTTCTCGCTCAATTGTAGATCAATGAACATTGATTGACATTTTCAATTTGACCGTTGATGAACCCAATATAAAAAGTTAAAAAAATTAATGATATTCTAAATAACTTTAAACATTTTGATATCACCAAGTCGTTTTCCCGTCAGAGCTCCATCTGTGGGGGGCGCCGTTGGGTTCGACCTGGGAGATTCCGATGATAAAGTCAGTAAAGTGTATAAATGGATAAAACAAAAGCACGAAAGAATGGTGTTGGAAAGTGTGTACCTCAATAGCTTGGGGTGCAAGTCTATTTATACTAGATTAGTCGTAACCCTCAATTTGGTAACCAGAAAGTCTCCATTAATGGTGGTTACTGAGTTCATTAATGGGCTTTTACTCGTCTTTTAATGATGTCAGTTTCCATATGGAGAGACGACACAAATGCTTGGTGGACGTATCAATGTGAGATGGCGAATCTCCCGAGATCCCGTAGTTTGGAGCTTCTTTGTGACGTCCGGCTGTTTAAGGCGTATTGTGGAAGCTATTGATCCGCCATATTTGTGGCTTGCTTTGTACGCCAGCTGCTCTGGCGTACGTCCTAACCGTTGCCGTTTTTGTTAATTCCTCTTTTACTCCCTCTGATAAATTTGGATGTTATCATATTTTAGTTTGAAATCATTTATACGTTGTTTGGTTAGGAGAGAGAAAATTAATGTTTAGATAGAAAGCTCCAAAAATAATGATTTTGAAATACAAATTTAATTTTTGAAATTTTTTATTTTGAGGTCATTAATATTGAAATTGACAATATCAACCTAAAAATCATTGATTTGTAACTGGCCGAGAACCTCATTCCTTTTTTTAACAAAAAAAAAAAAAATCATAAACACCAATCTATAAATTAATGAAAGTACATGAGTCGAGGATGAAGAATTCCAATTATGAATCAGAATGTGAATCCGTGGCGGAGCCAGGATCTAAACGTCGGAAGGTTAGACCGAGTAAAAACAATTTAAATGTTACTTCAACAAATTAAATGTGTAGTTTTCCGACGAGGCCGAAAGGTCGGCCGACCTTTCCCATCCCTTCTGGCTCCACCCTGGTGTGAATGGAATAGTTAGTCTCATCCCGACTTATTGAGAAGCTTACTTTGAGCTAGACCTGGGCATGGGCCGGCGAGCCCGGTCGGTCCGCCCAAACCCAAGCCCATTTAGCCGGGTTTGGACACATGAAAATACTGTCAGGTCCGGTCTGGTTCAAGCCCGTATAAGTCCGCCAAAAATTGGACCGACTTGGACTTTACGAATTTTACATTGACCCAGTCCGGCAAATATACTATAAATATAAATTATAATATATTTTTATAAATATAAATACTTAAAGTTTGTTGTGCTGTGTTTTGTTTCCAGAAAACACAGTACAACAAACTTTAAGTATAATAAATTATAATATATATTTTTTTAATCAATAAATTATAATGTACTTTAATTGTATTTTTAGTTGTAATAAATTATAATATATTTTAATTGTATTTTTTTTTAATATACAAATTGGTTTGGACGGACGAATTTGATATTCATATTTTAGATCCGAGCTCAACCTGAGTCTGAGCCCGATTAAATTTCTTGCGAGCTAGACTGATTTAGGTTTGTCAGACTTTATTAAAAATCCAACAGGTTAAATCCAAGTCATGTCCAGCTCGGCTCATGTCGAGGTCTACTTTGAGCAAGTAACAAAAATTGAACGCAAAGACGCATCAGCAATCGTGCAAACGTGGTCCGCTTTTGAAAATGAGAATCACATCGTTGACTGATGATCAAATTGCTTTAAATAGCATATTATTAGACCTGTCATATTACACATCAACCTATCATCCCTTGCTCTGCTCAATCATTGCCGCTAATTATTCCCTTCCATATGCTTTTATTTTATTACATTCCTCCTAAATTTTAATTTACTTTTCCTTTTTAAAAATAGGGATTGGTGAAAAACAAAAAAAAAAAACTTAACATTTACGGTTATGAATAATTTATCATAATAGTGCAATTTTATCTTTAACGTTAGCAGTCTGAAACAAATTTACTTCTAACATTGGCAAGTTAAATCGATTTGAGATATTATTATAAAACATAAATATTTTGTTCCTTACTCTACACCAATTTCATATCACTTGGTTTTAAAAAATAAACTTTTTTTGTGATTTAATAATAGAAATAGAAATTAATATTTATAAATTTGGTGAAATATTTGAATTTTTTTTATCCAATTCGTACATAAAATAAATTTTTTCAAATCTAATAATATGTTTGTGATCTGTTACTAATGAGTGATAAAATGGAGTAAATGTGAAGTGTAGGTGATAAGATTTATGGTTGAGAGGATAATTTGATGAATTATTTTTCAAATTGACTTAACTTGTCAACGTTAGGGTAAAACTGCTCTTGCCTGCCAATATTAGGTGTAAAATTGCACCATTTTAGACGTTAGATGTAAAATTACTCCTGATTGTAAACGTTAAAAGGATTTCTGCATCTTACCCCTTAAAAATATGTACTTAATTTCACAAAATAATTTATACATTGGACAATAACTTTTTTTTTTTAACTTCCATAGTTAGATGTGTTTGTTTATTCATTATTCTTCTCATATTTATTTTTTCACTTTAAAATGACGAGTTTTAAGTGGTTGGTTAGTAATCTTAATATCTTTTATACGTAAAAAAAATAGTTTTTTTTATACAAAAGTAGATAATCATTACTTTTTGAAAAAACAGTTTTTTTTCCAACAACAAACAAAATGTAAACCAAATGGACCCTTAATCTTTGAAATAAATCATCAAAATTTTCTTAAAATGTTTATATAAAAAAGTGAACTATTTCTATTGGAATACTCCTATTATAGGGATGCGCAGAAAACCCGACTAAAACCGTTACTCGAACTGAAAGGCGAAAATTTAAATCAAAAAATTTGATTAACCGAACCGATGGACACAGTTTAATTTATATATGTTGATTATAATGGTTAACGGTTTAGATTTAGGTTTTGTATTTTTAAAACCGACAATTTCAGTTAACCGAACCGTTTATATTATTTATATATATATATATGTATATATATTACATTTTTAATTTACTTATTAATTAATTTACCTTACGGCATGTCACCCATCCACACGCTGTGTGGAGCTAGGGCTGATTCTAGAGGAGCTTGTGAAGTTGCTCACTCGGCATATGCCTATATCCACACGCCGAGTAAGGTTGAGCAACTGGAGACCACACGCCGTGTGGTCTTGCTATTTTGGCAAAGGAAGGCTGGGGGACAAGGGCACAAATGCTACCCAAATTTCCGACTTCTCTTAATTACAGTTTTGCCACTATGATATTATTGTTTTGCAATGTGGATTTATTTTCCCAAATGTCATTTACGCATTCCTTTCCAATAATATCCCTACCCTTCTCTTCTTGAGTTGTAACCATGGTTTTTAAAACCGGACCAACCAGTTGAACAAGAAACCGACTAGGCTTTCGGTCTGATCATAGCATTTTGGGGTCATTGCTAATGACCCCATGCAAACCGGGTGAAACTGGAGAACCGGGATCAACCCGGTGAATCGGTCTCACCTGAGTTCAATTTTAAAAAAAAAAGAGTTAAAAAAATTCCAAAAGAAACTATGAAGAAGCTGAACTTGAGGCTCTTTGGTAGTTTCCTCATCCACTTGTTTATTTATAAGTCTACTTTGTACTTCATTTTCTTCAATTTTCCAACGTGAGTTTGATTCTTCTTTATTCTTCTATCTTCCACTTTGTGCTTCCTTATTTCATAAACATCCTATTTGGAAGCAAATAAAATGAGAGTTTTTATAAATAAACTCTTCTTAAGCTATTATTGTGTAATTGATTGATATTGGGTTTACTAATGGCATAATTACTATTATAAATATAATAAAATATTAGAAAGATTGTTTTATTTTATCATAATGTTTTGTATATTATTTATGATGTTGTCTGGTTCAACTAATCCGAGTCAACCGGTTGAACCTATTGAACCCTGACTCTTTGGTTCCATGTCTAGTCCGGTTTTTAAAACATTGGTTGTAACCCTAGTTAGGTCATATAAGCCTCTTATTTGGGAGCTATATAAGCCTCCTTATTTGTAAGGATGATTAACTTTGGATGAATTAAAAATATAGTGTTTTCTTTGAAGCTTGTTAAGGTTTCATACCTTCAATAATGAGGAATTTACTATTTCCTACGGATTTAGTCCGTAAAACCCGAGATTAACTCATTCTAGCTTAGCTAGAGAAGAACCCTCTCTATTGATTTAAGATCAAAATCAACCCATTTAACATTAATCTGTATCAGTTTGTTTTGGGTGTGTGCGGCAGACGTGCGACACCTTAGATATGCTTGGTCTTGTACGTCGCGGTCGTCGCGACGACCGCGTATGAGTGCCAGACATCACCTTTCTAAGTCTTTTTTACAATGAAAAAACTTCTGATCTAAGGTTAGTTGGGCCTCCAATCAAGAGTGGAAAAGATTCTAAACAGTAACAATAAAGCAAAAATCGCAAGTTACAGTGTATTTTCGTAAAATCAGTGCCGGTTTTCACTGAAAACATACCCAAAATGGTCCGAAAAAATCATTTTGACATGTAAAAATTTAAAACAATATTTTTAATTATTTTATCGCATCCAAATATGAACATATAAAAAAAGACAGAATACACAAGCAAATGGCTCTAGTATTAATGTGGAGATTAGCATAATTAATCTGAATATAATGACGGGTTCATGAGTTACCTCTGATAGCGGAGAAACTATTTGGATTGATTGTAGTGAAAGAACGAATCTCAATCATGTATTATCAGTCACGAATCAATTACATTATGATTCATTTGGAGAAGATACGATGATCCACAAACTAAAAATAGGAGGGACCGCCAACTATAGAAGGAGTATGGTAGAGAGCAACTTTTGTCACTTAATGAATTATAATGCATTAGGTTTAGGGTTAATTATAACTCAGCTTTATATAGTAAGCTTCAGAATTAAACTAATAGCTCACTTAACCTTATTTGACCCATATCCATTATGGGAGAACTATTTGTTCCATGATACATTTTTAATAAAATCTTATCCTATAGTTATATACGTAGGGGGTGTTTATTTTAATTTTTCGGATAAGCGTTTAATGTTTCACTCCAAACGATAAGAAATGTAGCGTTTGATTAAGTTTATACAACAGCAACATTTAGCATTTTTTTATAGAAACAACATCTTTTTGGAGCTTTTTCTGAACAACTGTTTGTATTTATTTGAAATTTACAAAAAAAGTAAAATAAAATTCACAAAGCATGCATAGGGCACATTGACAGGCACTGCGAAAAATACTTTGAGAGAGATATGAATGACATTGAGAAGGGCTGGGATTCGTCAATCCGTGCACCCAACAGGAGACAGTCAGTGATGGGAGGGGAGAAGTGGCTAAGGGAAGAAGAGAGGGAGAATGTCCAACCAGTACAATGGAGCGATAGAGGCAGTGGTGCGAAAGTTTTTTCCAGGGAGAGAGGAGCCCTGACCCCGCTGAATGTGTCGAAACTGAAATCCAATATGGGTTACAGTGAAGCTGGAAACAGTGAGAATCAGAATAAGGAATTAATTGAGTCAGAATCTGGGGAAGAGGGGATTGAAATCTCAGAGGAGCGGAAGCGCCGTAGAGGGGATATAAACAATGACAAGGTAGCCACAAACACTTTGAAATTGAAGAATGTGCAAGTGAGTATGGACCTTGATCTGAGTACTAATACCACAGGTGGACAGATTCTGAACCAATCCCAGATAGCTCACCAGCAGTCATCAGCCAGTAATGGAGAACAGGCAGGCCCCGAAACTTGGGTCTGCCTAGAGATATGAAAACTTTGAGCTGGAACTGTCGCGGGTTGGGAGGTGTGAAGGCAGTTCCGACTTTATGTGAACTCATTCGAGTTCACCGTCCTGATGTTATTTTTTTATTTGAAACATTAGTTTGTAATTCTCGCATTGAAGTTATTCGCAATAAAATCAGATTTGAAAGTTACTTTTCGGTTGATTGTATTGGCCACAGTGGTGGCATCTGTGTCTTTTGGAAGTTAGCAACTACTTGTTCCATCCTTACTTTCTCCAATAACCATATTGATTTGCAAGTTCACGATAGGGTGGCAGGAGACTGGCGCCTGACAGGATTTTATGGCTTCCCTGATGTTGGGGTTTAGTGTCCTATAGACAATTGTTCTAGGATACAAACTTGATGTAAATGAAGTGTTCTTTATATCATTTGTTTTAATGAGATATATGTTTTATAACTATATAAAGGCAATCCCTTTTAAGCACTGAATAAAGTCTAATAAAAGGAAATCCGTAAGTTTGTTTTAAAGTGATTATAAAGTGTTCATACAAGCATGAAGTGAGACAAAACTTTATAATAAACTAATAAACTTAAAACCACCCCAAGTCAAGTGATATGTTTAGGATTGATATATCACTGTTGAGACTTGCATGCAACAATGTCTTCTGTCCGACAGAAAGCTGATCTCACAAGCTTCATATATACAGATATATGGACAGTTACATAGATCCGATGAAAAGTAGTTCATTAGGATTGGGGACCCGACTTGAGATAACAGGATGGGTAGATTCATCCTTGTCACCTGTTCATCTCATTAGTATTAATAGGTGTAAATAATCCTCAGACTCAAAGGAATGTTAATTGGTATTCTGGATTACGGAATGTGACGCTTTGACTCTGGTGTAACACGATCCTAGAGATGACTCTGGGGTGTGAACAGCAGACGTTGGGTATCATAGGAAGTGATTGCGGGATTGTTATATATTGGATTGAGCATTTATCACTCCCGATAAATGGGAGATATGTCCATGGATCGCTTGTGGAAGACTCGACTCTAAATCCTTGCAAGGTGATAGCTTAAGACTTGAAATACAGATTTCACTTAACCTATCTAATTTGAGTTGACTCGGCCTGTACAAGTAAAACGAACGTCTCGCTATATGTGACTTGACATTATCCATAGTCATAAGATTCAGTTCAAGGATGTAGTTGATAAAGGATCGAATTATACCGTAACTAATACTGAAAGGTCAACGATAGAATCAACCTGTCTTCTTATAGCTCTAGGGGAATGATTACGGACTTGCTAATCACATACTCTGTACATCATTCCGTTATGCAAAGATTAAATATAATTCTTTGAAAATTAATTTTAATAGTTGCATACGGCTAGAAGCAATAAGAACCTAATGGGTCACACATAAGACTTGGAACCCAAAAGAGAGACAGATGTTAATTAATTGATGGAAGCCCAACTGAGCCCAATAAGGCCCATTCACTAGAGGGGGGCGATTTTATGTATGGTAAATACATAAATAATTATTTTGATTTTATCAATCCTAATTAGATTAGGATTATGAATTAAATTAATTAAAGGATAAATAAGTTAGGAGTTTTAATTAGATTATAGTACTCCTATTATTATCCAATAAGGTTATTATTATTATCCTTTATATATTAGATATATTAATGGATAATGATTATGAATTCTATTCCGAATTGAATTCTTATTTCAATAACCTAATTCTATCTAACTAGGGATTAGATACAAGAGATTATAAATAACCACCCTTATAGGATTTTCGAAATCCACAAGCTAAACCCCCTAGAGAATTTCGAATTCCACCCTAGAGCAAGAGAGAGAATTTCGACCCCCCAGTTCGAGGACGAGATTTTCCACGGCTTCCTTCCGTTCAATTGATTTTCATCTTTCTTTCTTTGTCCTTGATCTTGTGTTGATTAATTAGAGGCAATCTATTTTGGTTGCTATTCAACGGTTGATTCTAACTTGATCTTATATTTGTTTTGTTCTGTGCTCAGAAACTCGAAGTAAGAGTTGTGGGCACTTTGTTTGCAACTGTAGATAGATCATCCAAAAGGTATTTCTTCTTATCCCTCTTTATATGAAATAACGGTTAACGGATCTTGTGGTTTATGGAAATAGGTTAAAATTTTATATTTCCGCTGCTATACGTTAGCCTATTATTCCAACATTGGTATCAGAGCCATCGTTAAATCCGTTATTTCATATATGAAAATTTATAAGTTTTTCAATAGGATTGAATAAATATTTATTGTTATGTTAATTAACAAATAGTTTTTGATTAATTAATCCTAAAGATAAATAAGTTTTAATTACTTGTTAATTAAAATAGATTATGCGTATGTTCCTAATTATTTTGGTTGATAATCATTATAACAAAATCTATTGGTTTTATAGTTAGATTGATAAAATCAGTTTTATTAATTCTAAAGATAAAACGAAAATCTATAGTAGGTTTTCCTATTTTCTGAAAATCGTTTTAAAACCGTTTTAGAACCGATATATATATATATATATATTTAAAATTATTAAAAAAAATACGACAGCAGCTCGAGTCGCGCCTCGCGGCGCGACCGGCCACTGTCGCGCGGCTGCTGCCCCGCGGCAGCAGCCGCGTGCGGCGCCTGGCCGCCACTGCCGCAAGGCAGCGGCGGTTCAGCCCAACCTCGGGCCCGGCCCGAGACCCACTTAAATTTTAAATTGTTTAAAATCAGTTTTATATATAATTAAATATATATATGTTTCAGAAATTGATAGTTTTCTATTTTGGTTATCGAATGAAAATTTATTTAAAAGTTTGTTTTACCTATTTGTAAATCAAAAGTATTAAATGAATTAAAATCAAAATAATTTGGACGTGCATAATTAAAGTTTTGTATAGTTGTATTAATCTAAAGATTAATATAGAAGATACGAAACTATTAGAAGTAAAATTGGATGAAAGTTAATTTGATAAGTTAATGTGATTAACATAAATATTACATAAAATAGTTATGTAATCAACCAATTAAATTTATTTAATTGAGTCTATGCATGTTTGGAGTTATGGACATATTTGGACCCTCTTTTAGTCTTTTGGTATTTTTGAAATAGGGCCTGCGCGTCCTGCCTTTCTACTATCTATTGTAATTTCTCCTCTCATCTAATTCCCTTCAATTCAATTGAAGTTTTCTTTAGTAGTATAGAAATTAATATGTAATTTCAAGGCGCCATGGAGAAGACGGAGGACCTAAAGAGAAATATGTAATAGTTAGTATTTCCTTAGGTTTGCCCTTTTATTCCGTCTCTGGCTTGACGGAATAATTTAGATGATATGTCCATAACGCCAATGTATGTGTCTGATGTATGCTGAAGCAAATCAAGACTAAGTTAGATTATGAGACCTAAAATAAAATCCCTCATTAAAAAGTTAAGTAAATAAGCAAGTTATTAAAATCGGTTGTCCCTCCCTAATATTATAATTCAGCCGGCAGTACTGAGGGCCTTTGGGTTGTTGGGTAAACTCAAGCTCGGGGTCTTACGGTAACACCTGAATTATCGAAAATCACTTTTCATGAATATGGGGTAATACTTAAATTAGATTATGATAATTGGATGGGTAAACTCATGTTTTCATAAACTAATGGGCAATACGGTTGGGATTAATATGAATAACATATTAGTTACTAATGTGGTTAGTAACCCAATAACCTAGGAATCACATTTAAGATGTGATTGATTACATGAATCTACCTAACGAATGAGACTAGCTTGTTGGGTAAACTCAATGCGAAATCTCAAGAGTTAGGATCCTAGCTCACTAAAGGATTTGTGAAATTCTTCGAATTAATATGGAGGGCTATTAATTTGGCAAAATAGTGGGAGCAATCTAAAATAAACAAAAGGCCTATAATTTTAGATTGATATACTTTAAAGCAAATGAATAACATACGTTTACTTTTTCTCACTCTCAGGTTTATATAATCACTCTTAAAATCATGACTAAAACCAATCTGCAAAACATTCTTACCGATAACAAATTGAATGGTTCAAACTTCACCGACTGGTTTCGCAACCTCAAAATTATTTTGAAGTTCGATAAGATAGGGTATGTACTTGATACAATGATACCCCCTATCCCTGCTGATGATGCTCCCATTGAGGAAATTGATGCTTACCAGAAGCACAAGGCTGATGATGATCATGCCGGATGCATCATACTTGCATCGATGACACCAGAATTACAAAGGCAATATGAGGAAATGGATGCATATTCCAGCATCATGCACCTTAAAGAGCTGTTTGGGAAACAGACTAGGTGCGAACGCTACGAGATATCCAAGTTGCTATATCGTTGCAGGATGCAAGAGGGCACATCTGTCATGACACATTGTGTCAAGATGATTGGCTACATTACCAAACTTTCAAGTATTGGATTCGCGATGGATAACGAACTAAGCATAGACTTAATTCTTCAATCCCTCCCAGAGAGTTATTCACAGTTCATCATGAAATACCAAATGAATGACTTGCAAACCTCTCTTGAAGAGCTTGCAAATATGCTCAAGTCAGTTGAGCCCAATATGAAGAAAGACAAGGCAATACCGGCTCTTGTCATAGAGGGGTCAAAGAAGAGGAAAGGGAATTTTCCCAATCCTAAATATCCCAAGAAAGGTAAAAGGGTCATGCCCACTGGAGCCAAGGGAAAGGAAGTAAAGAAGCCCAAAGGAGAGTGCCACTTCTGTGGTAAAGACGGGCATTGGAGAAGGAACTGCAAGGAGTATATAGACACCCTCAAGAAGGGAAAGGGCGGTGCTTTAACATCTGGTATGTTTTATATTGAAATAAATACAATTTCACAGTCTGAATCTTGGGTACTTGATACCAGATGCGGATCTCATATTTGTACAAATATGCAGGAACTAAATCAGACTAAGGAATTGAAGAAAGGAAGCATAAACTTGCGAGTAGGAAATGGAGCAAGAGTTGCCGCCCTCGCAATTGGAGATTATGTTTTAAATTTGCCCTCTGGGCTTGTAATAGAATTAAGGAACTGTTTGTACGTTCCGCAAATGTCTCGTAACATTATTTCTATTAGCCGTCTTGTTGACGACGGTTTTCATATTTCAATAAAAGACAAACATTGCGATTTTTTAGAGATTCGATTTTCTATTTTTCAGGAATATCACAAAATGGGATTTATGTGTTAGATGACAAAATTTCTGTTTTCGCAATTGATACCAAAAGACATAAGCTAGATAATTCAACTTACTTGTGGCATTGTCGTTTAGGCCATATAAACAAAAGACGCATGCTTAAGCTACATCAAGATGGGCTTATAAATTCAATTGATCCTGAATCATTGGAAACGTGCGAAGCATGTTTAAAAGGCAAAATGACAAAGACACCCTTTAGCAATAAAAGTGAACGTGTATCAAACACTCTAGGACTCATTCATTCAGATGTATGCGGTCCTATGTCAGTCCAAGCAAGAGGAGGATTCAGATACTTCATTAGCTTTATAGACGACCATACCCGATATGGTTATATCTACTTGATGAAGCACAAATCTGAAGCTTTTGAGAAATTCAAATGCTTCAAGAATGAAGTGGAAAATCAACTAGAAAAGAAAATAAAGACACTTCGATCCGATCGAGGTGGCGAATATCTTTCAGATGATTTTCTGAATTATCTAACTGAATGTGGGATTTGCTCACAATGGACACCTCCCTATACACCACAACACAATGGTGTATCCGAGAGGAGGAACCGTACCCTACTAGATATGGTACGATCCATGATGAGCTTAGCATTACTTCCAAAGACATTCTGGGGCTATGCCTTGGAAACCGCCCTCTTCACCCTAAATCGAGTACCAACTAAATCCGCTAGTTCCACACCGTATGAATTGTTCGTTGGTAGGAAACCCGTATTCTCATTCATGAGAGTATGGGGTTGTTCAGCATTTGTCAAATGCATTGCATCTGACAAACTAGATTCTAAATCTGATAAATGTTTCTTCATTGGATACCCTAAGGAAACTATGGGATATTACTTCTATCATCCAGATGATCAGAAAGTGATAGTATCCAAGTACGCAACCTTCTTAGAGAAAGAGTTTCTCGAAGACACAGAAAAGGGAAGCATGATTGAACTTGATGAAGTTCATGAACAAGAAACACCAACTGAAACAACAGAAGCGATTGAGGAACCCGAAACAGTCCCATTAGATGAGACTACAGTGCCACCTATTCGTAGATCACAAAGAGTTCGTGAACCCCCAGTTAGATATGGTTTTCTAGTGGGAGATGATGACGAGGTTCCCGTGTTAGACGACGAACCCGAAAACTACGAAGAGGCTCTTACTAGTCCAGGTTCTAAAGCATGGCTTGAGGCCATGGATTCTAAAATGGATTCCATGTACACCAACCAAGTGTGGACTTTGGTTGATCCACCCGAAGGGATAAAACCCATTGGGTGCAGATGGATCTTCAAAAGGAAGATGGACATGGATGGAAAGGTTAGCACCTACAAAGCTAGGTTAGTAGCGAAAGGATATCGTCAGAAGCAAGGAATTGATTATGACGAAACTTTCTCTCCTGTGGCTATATCCAAATCAATCAGAATAATGCTTGCTATTGCCGCTCACTACGATTACGAGATTTGGCAAATGGATGTGAAAACAGCTTTCCTAAACAGAAACCTGCTTGAGGATGTATATATGATGCAACCTGAAGGTTTCATATCAAAGGATGCAAACAAGGTTTGCAAACTTCAGAGATCCATTTATGGACTCAAGCAAGCATCTAGAAGCTGGAACAAGCGTTTTGACGAAACCATAAAACAATTTGGTTTCGAACAAAATTGCGAAGAAGCTTGCATTTACAAGAAAGCAAGTGGGAGCTCTGTAGCATTTCTAATATTATATGTGGACGATATATTACTAATGGGAAATGACATAGCTCTGCTACAGTCGGTAAAAGTATGGTTATCTGGTAAGTTCTCAATGAAAGACCTTGGTGAAGCAGCTTATATACTTGGTATAAAGATCTACAGAGATAGATCAAGAAGACTGCTTGGTCTTTCACAGGCTACATACATCGAAAAGGTGCTAAAGCGGTTTAGCATGCTTGAATCGAAATGAGGTAACTTACCCATGCTACATGGAGTAAAGTTAAACAATCATCAATGTCCTAAAATCGATGATGATAAGAAGCGCATGGCTGTAGTCCCGTACGCCAGCGCAATCGGTTCGATTATGTATGCTATGCTATGCACTAGACCTGACGTACCGTTCGCGTTATCTGTAACGAGTCATTACCAAGGAAATCCGGGAGACGAGCACTGGATTGCCGTCAAGAACATTCTTAAGTACTTGAGAAGAACTAAAGATATGTTCCTAGTGTACGGAGAAGGGGATCTGAAAATAGAAGGATTTTCAGATGCAAGTCATCTCACAGATAAGAACGATTTTAAATCCCAATCAGGATACCTGTTTATCTTGAATGGGGGCGCGGTCAGTTGGAAGAGTTCCAAGCAGGGAAGCGTAGCTTTCTCTACGACCGAGTCAGAGTATATCACAGCTGCGGAAGCAGCAAAGGAAGCGGTTTGGATTAGAAAGTTCATTACAGAACTTGGTGTGGTGCCTGACATTGTAAATCCCATTACACTGTATTGTGATAACAATGGAGCCATTGCGCAAGCAAAGGAACCACGGTCTCATAATGCGTCCAAGCATTACCTTAAGCGATACCACATTATAAGAGAAATTGTGGCAAGAGGAGATGTGAGAATAGAAAGAGTACCTACAGAGGACAACGTTGCAGATCCGTTGACAAAGCCCTTAACCCAGAAAGTACATGATCGTCATCTAACTTCTACTGGGATAAGTTATAGAAACAATTGGCTTTAGTCCAAGTGGGATTATGTTGGGGTTTAGTGTCCTATAGACAATTGTTCTAGGATACAAACTTGATGTAAATGAAGTGTTCTTTATATCATTTGTTTTAATGAGATATATGTTTTATAACTATATAAAGGTAGTCCCTTTTAAGCACTGAATAAAGTCTAATAAAAGGAAATCCGTAAGTTTGTTTTAAAGTGATTATAAAGTGTTCATACAAGCATGAAGTGAGACAAAACTTTATAATAAAATAATAAACTTAAAACCACCCCAAGTCAAGTGATATGTTTAGGATTGATATATCACTGTTGAGATTTGCATGCAACAATGTCTTCTGTCCGACAGAAAGCTGATCTCACAAGCTTCATATATACAGATATATGGACAGTTACATGGATCCGATGAAAAGTAGTTCATTAGGATTGGGGACCCGACTTGAGATAACAGGATGGGTAGATTCATCCTTGTCACATGTTCATCTCATTGGTATTAATAGGTGTAAATAATCCTCAGACTTAAAGGAATGTTAATTGGTATTCTGGATTACGGAATGTGACGCTTTGACTCTGGTGTAACACGATCCTTAACAGAGATGACTCTGGGGTGTGAACAGCAGACGTTGGGTATCACAGGAAGTGATTGTGGGATCGTTATATATTGGATTGAGCATTTATCACTCCCGAAAAATGGGAGATATGTCCATGGATCGCTTGTGGAAGCCTCGACTCTAAATCCTTGCAAAGTGATAGCTTAAGACTTGAAATACAGATTTCACTTAACCTATCTAATTTGAGTTGACTCGGCCTGTACAAGTAAAATAAACGTCTCGCTATATGTGACTTGACATTATCCATAGTCATAAGATTCAGTTCAAGGATGTAGTTGATAAAGGATCGAATTATACCGTAACTAATACTGAAAGGTCAACGATAGAATCAACCTGTCTTCTTATAGCTCTAGGGGAATGATTACGGACTTGCTAATCACATACTCTGTACATCATTCCGTTATGCAAAGATTAAATATAATTCTTTGAAAATTAATTTTAATAGTTGCATACGGCTAGAAGCAATAAGAACCTAATGGGCCACACATAAGACTTGGAACCCAAAAGAGAGACAGATGTTAATTAATTGATGGGAGCCCAACTGAGCCCAATAAGGCCCATTCACTAGAGGGGGGCGATTTTATGTATGGTAAATACATAAATAATTATTTTGATTTTATCAATCCTAATTAGATTAGGATTATGAATTAAATTAATTGAAGGATAAATAAGTTAGGAGTTTTAATTAGATTATAGTACTCCTATTATTATCCAATAAGGTTATTATTATTATCCTTTATATATTAGATATATTAATGGATAATGATTATGAATTCTATTCCGAATTGAATTCTTATTTCAATAACCTAATTCTATCTAACTAGGGATTAGATACAAGAGATTATAAATAACCCCCCTTATAGGATTTTCGAAATCCACAAGCTAAACCCCCTAGAGAATTTCGAATTCCACCCTAGAGCAAGAGAGAGAATTTCGACCCCCCAGTTCGAGGACGAGATTTTCCACGGCTTCCTTCCGTTCAATTGATTTTCATCTTTCTTTCTTTATCCTTGATCTTGTGTTGATTAATTAGAGGCAATCTATTTTGGTTGCTATTCAACGGTTGATTCTAACTTGATCTTATATTTGTTTTGTTCTGTGCTCGGGAACTCGAAGTAAGAGTTGTGGGCACTTCGTTTGCAACGGTAGATAGATCATCCAAAAGGTATTTCTTCTTATCCCTCTTTATATGAAATAACGGTTAACGGATCTTGTGGTTTATGGAAATAGGTTAAAATTTTATATTTCCGCTGCTATACGTTAGTGTTAGACAAGGTGCCGAACGGCCTCGCCCGGGCGAACCGGGGGGTGGACACCTCATGGCGACGTAAGCGGTGATTGGCGCCGAAAGCAACCAATCGTGGAATCAAGCTGCTCGGCAGGACCGGAGCCTGGAGTATGGAAGAGTCGCCACCCACGAATGGAAAAATGAACATCGATCCCTTGCGGGAGACCGGTGAGGGTTCAGGAAACTTAGGTATGAGCCGAGAAGGCTAGCTCCTTTACGGAGAAAGCCTACTAGGCACCCCGACATCGCCCGGTTATGAACCACCGGCCTCCTACTCAGCGTGTTAGGCGATAACGGACTAATCGCATATTTATTTAAGTTTAAAATTCATTTGAAACCTTTTCTTTCTCGCTTTGAAAACCGTTTTGAGCATGTCATTAAAAGCCACTTTAGTAAAGAATCACCCATTTTGCATAAATTTAAAATACATAGGAGAGGGAGGGGGAGAAGGAAGAATTGATTTATTCACAGTGTGATTTAGGCTTTATGTCGTATATTACATCTACGCTAATCTCACTCCCAAAAACGAGTTTATTTACACGGTTCGTACCTTAATCGCCGTTGGAACGATTTATGTACGTTTCAAAGCCCTGTTAATGATATTCACTCGAATCGCCGTTGGAACGACTCGAGCGTTTGAAAACGTTTAGCAAACAGTTTTAATCTAAAAACGTGATTAAGCATACAAGTCAATTTATTTTGTACAAAACCATTTAGTTAGGAAAACAATTCAAAACTTCATTATTTACAACGAAACAATTTACAATGTTCGCTTAATCCGTCGTTGGAACGGATTAAGGTTTCAACACGTGATGTTTTGGAAACGGTTTAAAAATGACAAAAAAACGTTATTTACACTTTAGGAATATCTAGAAAAGCTTTTAATTTAAACAATCAACTTGAAACCTCTTTTTGTCTTTTATTTTCCCCTTTTCACTCAATTAACCTTTATTTGAACATAATTATAACAATTAATGAATTAAACCCAAATTCACCCAACCAAAACACTTTCAAAACATATATATATATATATATATATATATATATATAAAAGAAATTTAAAAGAAAAAGAAGAAATATGTACATATGCATATATTTTTAGTAGAAATGGTGATTATACCTATAGATTAAAAAGGAGGTAAAGAGAAGATATATATGTATTATGATTATCAATAGGTAAAAATAGTAATGAAAATAATGCTAGATATAATATACTTTTATTTTAATTAAACAAACATGTAAAAAATGAATAAGATTCATAAATAAGAAAATAGTATTTAACCCCCAAAATGGTTTATGATAAGTATGTATAGAAAATAACCCCTAATAACCCCAAAATAACAAATATGTATAGTTTAAATGAATTAAATGGAAAATCTATAAATATACATATAATCTTATCAAACCAAATTGATGAAAAATAATATCTTTTTTTTTTGGTAGAAAAGGAAAGGAAAGCAAAGCAAAACAAGCAACTACACTGGGATTAGTCTAGGAAAGCTAACCCCAATCCTATCCTCTAAAAGAAGAGGAGAAAGAGCGAAAGGGGGAACGGTAAGGGTAGAAACACCTAACACCCCCTCATGGTCTGCCGCCGCCAAGTGATTTGCAACACGGTTCTGCTGCCCGAAAATGTGGCTGAACTCAAGGATATCAAATGAGGGCCTAAGCCTCTTAATAGCTTTAATAAGGTTGCGGCTATGAAGACCCATGGCAAGACTACCCAAAATCATGTTAAATAAATATATACCAAAAAATTAAAAATAATTTGAATACATATATTACATAATTATACATATATATATCAAGGACCAAAAGTCTAAAAGTTGAGAAAGAAGGACCAAAACAGCATTTTTTACATTTCAGCAGCTTTACCGACGGAAATTCCGTCGGTAAACTGCCTTTTGTGACGGAAAATGGAAAATTACAGAAACAGTACCTAACACTCCAGATTTATTCAAACACTTTAAATTAGATCTATTCTATCGTTTTGGACCTCCGAACTACCCAAATAGGATCATAGTCTATAACGGAGACCCCTAAAACGATGTTTTATTTTTAAAACGTTAATTAGAAAGGATTTTCTAAAATCTATACGTATACAACGTCGGAATTCCCGAACTACCCTCAAACGGGATCACGGTTCATATTGGGATGTTAAAATGAGGTTTTTTATTTCAAAACAAAACCAAACGTTTATTTAATACGAGACAAAAATTAAATAAATACGGAAGATTAAATAAAACGTGATAAATAAATAATTAACTAAATAAGTAAAATTATAACATAAAAATAAATAAATAAAGAAAATAAATTAAATCAAATAAAACGAGTCTAGTCCTCGGATAATACCTCAAGATCGGTATTGACAGTTGAAGTCGGTTGATTCCACGAATCGTGATTTTCCGGAGTTTTTTTGTGTTTTCGGTAAAATATTTAACTTTGGAAAATTTGGATTTTTTAGGAAAAAAATGTTTTTCCCAAAAAAATCACTTTCTCTCTCTAAAAATTTCCTTAGAATGAGAAAGCTCTCCAAAAATCCCCTCCCCCTTAATGCATGGAGATCCGTGCCTTTTATAGGCACGGATTCCAAAAAAATTTGGGCGTAGCCCGAAGGGCGTCGGGCTACGCCCAAAATGGTTGGGCGAACGCCCAACTTCTATTGGGCGTGCGCCCAACAGACGTTGGGTGTTCGCCCAACGTCGTTGGGCGTCCGCCCGACGGACGTTGGGCGCACGCCCAACGTAGGTTGTGCGCGCGCGCCCCGCTGCCGCTGGGCGTGCGTCCCGTGCTGCCGGACGCGCGTCCAACTGCCGTCGGGCGCGCGCCGGCTGCCGCTAGGCGCTCGCCCAATGCCGCTGAGCATCCACGAGCCGTCCACTCGACGACCGCAATCCCTACAGATCCTCTCGTGATTTTTATTATTATTTTCGCTTTAAATTATCGGAACCAACCGCTTCAACCGTCTTGTTATGGGTTTTCTTCACAGGCCCTCCGACTCGGTGTCTACAGTTAGCCTATTATTCCAACACCTGAGAGAACTCGACGGAGAGAATCCTGGGCACTTTTAAGACAGTTAGCATCCTCCTCCTCACTACCATGGGCGATTATTGGGGACTTCAATGACCTCATTACAGCTGAGGATAATAAGGGGTTGCTACCACATACGGAGTGGTGTCTCAGCAGGTTTCGGGAATCAATCCTAGATAGTGGGTTATCCGACCTGCCTATGACGGGGTACCTATTTACTTGGATATGGCACAGAGGCAAACCAAATAAAGTGCAGGAAAGGTTGGATCGGACATTAGTGAATGCACAGTGGCTCTCTGCGTTCCCACATGGTTCGTTGAGGAACACTCTCACCCCGTTATCGGACCACTCGCCAATCATTTTGACAAACACAATTGCTGCACAGAATCAGACTAGCCCTCAATTTATGTTCGAACAGAAGTGGTTACGCGAACCTGATATCCGGGAGTTAGTTGAGGTGGAATGGGATCTTTCGACTATGCATGTCGTGCCAGATAGACTTTCGGCTCTCGCTCAGACATTGGGGAGGTGGGGTCGAAGACTGAATGTTAATTTCCGTATGGCGGTTAAAGAATGTAATCAAAGAATGGAACAGCCGCGCCTTCAAACTTCAGAAACAGCAGCATCAGAATATGAAATTGAGCGAACTAAGATGCTATTGTTACTCCTTCAAGAAGAAGACCATTGGCGTCAGAGAGCCAAAATTGAGTGGTTACAAGAGGGTGACACAAACACCCGCTTCTTCCATGCATTTGCCTCGGGTAGGAGGAAATGGAATCTAATTACGAAGCTGCAGCGCTCAGACGGAAATTGGGTACATGAACAAGCAGACCTTTGCGTAGTGGCGGAGGATTATTTCAAACAGATTTTTTCCGCCAACCGTGGAGATTTTGAGCCTGTATTGAATGTGGTTCAGCCTAAGGTAACAGGGGAAATGAATGAGCAGCTATTAAAACCATATTCAATTGAGGAATTCCGTCGTGCTCTATTCGAAATGGCTCCAAATAAGGCACCGGGTCCGGATGGATTTAACCCGGGGTTCTATCAATCATTCTGGCCTATTCTCGGGAATGATATTTTTGAGGCAGGGTGCAAATGGCTTGCGGATGGGATTTTTCCATCGACAATTAATGATACGGTTATTACACTGATCCCTAAGTGTGATAACCCATCCAATATGAAGGACCTTCGCCCTATTGCCCTGTGTAATGTAGTTTACAAGATTCTGTCGAAAGTACTAGCTAATAGGCTAAAGAGTATTCTCCCTCACATTATCACTGATAACCAGTCTGCTTTCCTCAAAGGCCGATCCATACTTGACTACGTTATGATTGCATTTGAAATGATCCACAGCATGAAAAAAATACAGCAAAGAAAAAAGGGGATGTAGCTCTGAAGATTGATATCAGCAAGGCCTATGATCAGGTCGATTGTGGATACCTGGAAGCTATATTGCTAAAACTCGGATTCGCAGCGTCCTGGGTAAAAACCATTCAGCTTTGTATCACGACAGTAAGGTACTCGATCAGGGTGAATCAGCAAATCGTGGGTCCGCTGGTACCATCGAGGGGCCTTAGACAGGGGGACCCCCTGTCCCCGTACTTATTTTTGATTTGTGTGGAAGGTCTATCTGCGTTGTTGAAGGATCCTGGATATAGAGGCAAAATACAGGGTTGTCGAATTGCTAGAGGGGCACCGGCTATCTCTCACTTGCTATTTACTGATGATGCTTTCCTCTTCTTTCAAGCCTCCATCGAGGAAAATCGAGAGATTAAACAGTTATTGAATGTCTATGAAAGTGCTTCGGGGCAAGCTATCAACTTCACTAAATCAGGATTGATGTGTAGCAATAATGTGGCGACTGAACTCTATGAGGGTATCTCAGCGATACTGGGTGTTTCATTACCTCTCAATATAGGTAAATATCTTGGACTGCCATCATTGGTAGGCCGGAAGAAGAAAGCTATATTCGCTCACTTCAAGGACAGGCTCTGGCAAAAGCTACAGAGGTGGCGTGGCAAACCACTTTCTAAGGCAGGGTGAGCAGTCCTTATTCGCTCAGCAGGTCAGGCAATACCTATTTACTTTATGAGTGTATTCCTTCTCCCCACTTCCAGTGCTGAGGAATTGCAGCGCATGCTGAACTCATTCTGGTGGGGCAATAAGAAAGACGGCACCCGGAGCTTGAACTGGATGTCGTAGGAAAAACTATGCGTCCCCAAACAGGATGGGGGACTCAACTTTTGTAATTTCACTGCCTTTAACTTAGCTATGTTGGGTAAACAAGGTTGGAATCTTTCAACTGAACCAAATTCTCTTGTCAGCAGGCTCTTCAAAGTCAAATACTATCCCAAAGGGGAATTCTTGAATGCTCATCTTGGTCATTCGCCTAGTTATATATGACGGAGTATTTGGTGTTCACAACTGTTGCTTTGTGAAGGCTTTCGTTGGAAAATTGGTAATTGAGAGAGTATTAATGTATGGTCTGATCCCTGGCTTCGGGAGGATAATGACAAGAAGATTCAAACACCAATGATCCCAGGTCTGGAAAATCTCAAGGTATGTGACCTTTTTATACCCCACTCACGCGAATGGGATGTTGAATTATTGACGGACCTATTTCTACCCCGTGATATTCGAGCTATGTTGTCCCTTACACCGGAAGGACGTGATGGGACGGACAGAATTCTTTGGAACGGAACGCTAAGCAGGTTATAGACTGGGAGTTGACAATTTAGAGTCGAATTCGCACCTCAGGGTCGCTGGAGAATGGGACAGATTGTGGAATGCTGAAATCCCAATGAAAACGAAGTACTTTTGCTGGCGTTTGCTGCGGGATTGTCTACCGACACGGATGAAATTGTGTAATCGGGGGTTACCTATGGTCAATCTATGTGTAAGCTGTGGTTCTGATATAGAGGATGTATGGCACACTTTCTTGTATTGCCCGATAGCGGAACGCAGCTGGCAGGCAGTGGGACTTTGGCAATATATCAGCAGCAGTAAATATGATACAGCAAATGTTCAAATGCTCTTCTTCTCGTTGCTGGTGAACCTCTCAAAGGAGAAATGCCATCTCTTCATGACCATCCTATGGCGAATTTGGCAAGCCAGGAATGATAGATTATAGCGAGGATTAACGACAACAGGTGAAGCCATAACTCGCGAGGCTGCTGAATCTTTACACAACTGGTATCAGGCCAAACGCATGAGAACTGCAAGCTCCACACCGCCTCGGCACTGTGTTCAGTGGCATGCCCCTCCTCATTCCTTCCTCAAATGCAACACTGATGCAGCAGTGTTCGATCAGAATGGTACCACTAGGGTTAGTGCAGTTTTGCGTAATTCTGAAGGATGCTTCATTTCAGCGAGAATGGACGGAATCGATGATATGCCACCCGTCCGAGAACTGGAAGCAACTGCACTGCTGTACGCGATGAATTGGTCGGTTAGTATGGGGTGGCAACACGTTATGTTTGAAAGTGATGCCCAGGCTGTAACGGAAGCAGTTCAAAAGATACAGACTGATTCCTCTGAGTTTGGAAGCATCATACGGTGCTGCCAAGCCATTCTCCAACAACAAACCACTTTCTCAGTGAGTTTTGTTCGGCGACAAGGAAACGAGCTCGCTCATGCTTTTGCTAAGGCCGCCCGTACACACACTTGTCCCATAGTTTTCTCATATTTACCGAGCTTTATTCCTAGCACATTGTTAAACTTTTGCCCTTTAGTGGCTCATTAATGGATTTACTCTTCAAAAAAAAAAAAAAAAAAAATTCACAAAGCATATTTCTTCTTTAATGTTTACGTCTATTTATATAATATTATTGCTGAAACAATAAGGTTTTACTTCGTTCAATAAATAATTGTTTTTAATTTTTATTTAATTATTTAAATTATTTTTATTAATTTGTGTATTATAATTTTTATTTTTATAATTTATTTGTTGGTTAATTTAAAACATGTCCATATCAGACATTTAGGTAAATAATTTATTAGTCTCTAAATTTTTACCTAACACAATAGTTAGTCCTAGTATTTTAATAATGCATTGTTTAGTCCTTAATTTTTGTTCTATTCAATAGTTTAGTCCTTCATATATTTGAATTATTAAACAGTTTAGTCACTCTTTAAAGGACTAAACTATTGAATAGAATAAAAGTGACTAATCAGTGAGCTAGATAAAAATATAGGAACTAATAAATTATTTACCCTACATATTTTACATATTAACACAACAACAACTAATCACAATTTGACCAAACACTAATAATCAATCAGCTAATAATAAATAGCTAACAATAACTGCAAACAACTAAGTACAACAACAATAACTATTAACTAATAGTTAAACCAAATATATAGATAAATTTATTTTATATAATGGCAAATTTAGAATTGTTTATGTAAAATAAATTTATCCTTAATTATTCACGGAAATAGTGGTTTATAAAATTTGGTATTTACTGTTAAATTTAGATTGTTTATGTTGGACAAATAATTAAAAAATATATATTTTGATTTCTCATCAATTAGGTAATCAGCACAATATTTCCTATACCTATCATGAAAATCTTGAAGATTGAAAGGTTTTATTTATATGTTGTTGATTATGGATGTTGTAGGTCGTTATAAGTAGCAAATATTAATAAACATAAGTACCTATTTTAAACCGTAATTATATTCCTTTTAAAAAAACATAATCATATTCAAATATGGCAACTGAGTATTATTAATTAATTAATTAATTAAGCTCCCAACCAATCCATGCATGCAACCAATACAAATTGTTGATAAGATGGCAACTTCAAGTCCTTCCAGAATCCTCTCTTTTGTATTTTCTTTTTATCTTGCATAATCATCATTTTGTATTTTGTTTCTCAAGAAAATTATTTCATTCATAAAATAAAAATAAAAATAAAGATGTACACCTCAACAACATAAATAGTTAAAAAAATTGCAATTAAAATATATATAAGAGAAACCTATTTTTGGCATAACGACGAGAAACGCATTCCATCTAAAATCGACTTTATAGTATTTTCCTCTAGAAATAATAATTTCATGATTTTTCAATGAATCAGATTTATATTAAAAAAGAATAACATCTCTATAGAAAAACATACCAATCATTCATAAAAGGAGAAAAAACAAAAATCTATAAATAATAAATTTTTTTTATTAAATCTACTATTGCATAAAGAAAAAGTAGTAGATTAATCAAGCATTTATTGCATAAAGAAAAAGTAAAAAGAGCAAACATCTTCCATTTAAAACTATCTAAAAGTATGAAGAAAACCCAAAACACCTGGTGAAAAAGAAGAGTTTCTATATTTGTTTTTTTTTTAAAAAATTGCATATAATACGCTTACATTAAAAAAAAGAAAGAAAAATTCACACTATATCTGGATGTGATTCAAACCTATAACCTCTCAAGGCATAGATAAGCTCTTAACCACTAGGCTAAGAGCTTCACCACAAGTTTCTATCTCTTTTAATACACTGAAATAAACAAAATATATGTATATATAATCCACTTCTGATCATTCACTTACATGTTTAAATTTTTATTTATTTTATTTATTAATAAGATATTTACTAATGTCCTCTTGAGCTTGTAATCTGTATAATATCTATATAATTTTATTATGGGTTGAAATTTGTTTTATAAATAAGAATTACCAACAGAATTCAACTTTCAACCACTTAATTTAACATGATGACATAAGAAACTAATTGAAACAAAAACTTAAATTTGATAGTTATTTTACTAAGTGATAACTTTTATTATAGTTTTGACATTTAAGGCCTCTAATTAATTTTTTTTAGCATTTATATATTAAGCCTCTGTTTTTTTTTTTAAATTTGATACATTGATCACTTGATCAATTATAATCACATATTGATCCTATCTTTTAACAGTTTAAAATTAGGTTTTTATAGTTTTACTTGAACTCATATATTCAAACCTAAGACACTTTTAGTCATTTCTTTTTAAAAATAATAAAAATAATTTGGTTTTTAATTACTTAAAATATTAAAATACGTATCATTTCCAACAATATTCTTCATGTTCACTTCTTAATCATAATTTTATTACTAAAATTATTATCTATGGTTATATTTATCAATAAGAATAGGATAGATGCTCTTCAATAACATGGTCGGACATGACAATTTAGGGACCGTAGACAAAATAAGTAATAAATATTTCTTTAATATAAAATTTACTAATTAAAGTATAAAGGTTGGGTAAGCCCTTTAATTTTTTTTTATTAATGAGTTTTCAAAAAGAATTAGACCTTCATATATGCTTTTACACTATCTATATTAATTAAAAGAATTAACTTATATATATATACATATAACGCTATTTTTTTTTTGACCCCTTCCAGCCCTGGGCCCTAGGCCGCTGCACCCCAAGCCTAGGCCCAGGGCCGGCCCTGCTCAATAATACATGGTTAATAAAAAAAAATGAAATAGAGAAGGGAGATATGCTCCTTAATAATAAGGAAAAATTCTACTATAAAAAAAATAATAAGGAAAAATTATAAAATTGAGCCAAATGAGAGACTCATTTACATATTTAACCCATTTACTCAACCTACTATATATCTGAACTATTTTTGTGTGACTTCCCAAAATACCCCAACCTTTCATCTAGACTAAGTCTGCGAAGAGAAATGTTCATGATTTTTTACTTCCGCAGACTTCGCGTAATCTGTTTTCGCGAAGTAAAATCGTCACATTTCTTCTCACAGACTTCACGAAATCCTCTTTTCACGAAGCCAAATCGTCATTTTTCTTCATAACACGATTAAATTTTTCTGAAGGTGGTTGAATACATAACATCCATTTCAAAAAAGCGGTGTATTGGGATGCAGAGGACAAAATTTTCTTGGATTCTAATACAGGGAGAAATTTCCATCAAGATTTGTCACGTTGACTTTGAAATAATTTTAATGTTGTTATTGTGGCAATCTTGTTCTAAATTTTGATCTTGTTGTAAATTTTGATAATGTTGTGATTTTAATGTTAGAATCCCTTGTTGTTATGCATTTTTTTTGTTATATATAACTTCGCAGATTTCACAATATGCGAAGTCTGCAAAGATAAAACTTTTGTATAAAAATACGTCTTTTATCTTCGCAGACTTCGCATATTGTGAAATATGCGAATTAAAATCATCTACTGAACCAAACATTATCTTCGCAGACTTCGCATATTGCGAAATCTGCGAAGTCAGACAGGAGGGAGAAAGAAGAAAGACTAAAAAAATTTCTAAGTGTTATATATATATATATATATATATTAAGAGTATTTTAGGAAAGTCACACAAAAATAGTCTAGATATGTTGAGTAAATGGGTTAAATATATAAATGAGTCTCTCATTTGACCCAATTTTGTAATTTATGTGGTTTGACCGATTTGTAAAGACAATTCACTGGGTTTAAAAATTCGCAAACATGATTTTTGTGTTTTGTGTAGCTTATAAACTCAATCATTCCGTTAAAATTTATTGATGTGACTATTTTTCTCCAAATGGAACAGTGGCGGATATAAGATTTGAGAGGGGGGGGTTTGTAAATTTTTTTTAGACTAATGTTTGTAGCTAAGAGCAAAAATACTCCTAACGTTTTCAGGAGCAATTTTACCCCTAACGTTTAAAATGGTGCAATTTTACCCCCAATATTTGTAGCCAAGAGCAATTTTACCCATAACGTTGATAAATTGGATCAATTTCAGACACTATTATAACATAGAGTCATTTTTTTCTTTATTTTGCACCAATTGCATATCAATTTGTTCTAAAAAAGGATATAATGTTTTTTGTAATTTAATAATAAAATTGGAGATTAATATTTATAAATTCGGTGAATTTTTTGAATTTTTTTTATCTAATTCGTACAAAAGACAATATTTTTTTCTTATTTTTTTCACATCCCAACATATGTTTGTGATTTGTTACTGGTAAAATATCGCATGTGTGAAATGTAGATGACAAGATTCATGACCGAGAAGACAGTTTGATGAATTATTTCTCAAATTGACATAATTTATCAACGTTAGGGGTAAAACTGCTTTTGACTTCCAACATTAGGAATAAAAATTGCATCATTTTAGACGTTAGAGGTAAAATTGCTCTTGACCCAAAACGTTAAGAGTATTTTTTCACTTTAACCCTTTCTTTTGGACTAAATTTTTTTTAGGAATGGGGGCAAATGCCCCTTTAACCCCCTACATCCACCACTAAAATGGAATGATTTACAACAATTAAAAAAACCAACTTTATAAAATACCCAAAAATTAACCCATATATTATTTACCTTCAAATTTCACAAAGTACGTAATGATTTGGAGTCCATGAGACCACCTAACTTGTTTATTGGTAAGGAAACCATAATGGCATGGAATTAGAAAACGGACGAATTGGGTATATTTAAATTATAAGGTGGGTATAACTTACTGGATTAATTAATATAAAATAATTAGAGGGTGTTAGGGGTTTATCAAAAGGGTTAAGTAGATATAATCAAATATAAAAAATGGGTCCATTAATAATATATATGGATGGATAAAATGTCTTCTTCTTTTCTTTTCATTGCTTTTTAGTTAAGATAGGAAGGAACCATCTCCTTGCTTAATTTATGACTTTGATAATTCCCAGTTTTATTAATTACTTATGTTTAAACATCCCAACTAATTTTCCTCATTACGTCTAATTTATGTGTTATGAGAATGATTTTTATATTATCAAATAAACCTACTTTCAGGAACACACACCTACTCTATAAATCCACTTCTAATTCTTCTCATGTTTTTTCTATATGTTAATTTTACCATTTTGAGAAAAAAAAACCATATGATCTTAATGTTTTCATGTATATTAATTATTTATTATATATAAACAACTTCCATTATCTTGGATTAGGCTTCACACATTCTCAGCCTCCCAAATTCTTCAAAAACTACACATCTCAGCTGATCCTGTCAACTTGCTTATTTGAAATAAATAATAATCCTTCAAATATCATATGACAACAAGTGATGACTTTGTTTGGCAAAAATCTTTATGGAGTAAAATTAAAGGTTCGAACCAGTTTAGAGGTTTGAAAGAGCTTATTGGATCCAAAAAGCTAATTTTGAAAATGCTCATTTTATGAACCTTTTCAATTAACTTATTGCTTCGTCTTTTTTGGAGGACACTTTACCCCTAATTATTACTACCCTTTAATTCCAAATAAAGAGTTTACCATGTCCTTATATGTCATTTTACACAAACAGCTATTAGCAATCAGTTAAGTTTTACCAAATAAATTTACACAATCGGCTAGTCAAATCAGTTAACAAAAAAAGTAATCAGCTAACAGTTAAGGTAAGCTATCAGCTAATAGCTAATTGCAATACAGAGCCATAGGGGCTAATTGTAACGTTTTTTGAAGTTTCAATATTATCAAACACTGTATAATATATATGAAAATAAAGGGGAACAATATTTATTGGAGAGGGACAGTTTAAAAAAAGAATATATGCAATGTGGGAATTCTGGTATGCTCATATATAATATAAACAAGCATAGAATAGCATGTAGAAGATAATAGATTATAAAAATTAAAGAATGTGATCTAAATTAAATAAAAGGTTTAAGAAACAAACCTAATCTGGCTGGCATTTTTTTGTCCATTGTTGTTGGTTAACATTCTTATTATGCCACCTTATATATATATGATTCCCCATTATCACAAAAGCAATACTACTATTTAATAAAAACAACTTTATCCATATATATATTATCCTAATTCATGCTTTATTCTAATTTATCAATTACTAATTAATTATTTTAATATGGGTTAGTTCATTTATATATGAACTAATTGTTATAAATGATTAGAATAATTAAATTAACATAAATTTGTTGAAACTATACATATAAATTTTGTCTGGTTTGTGCTGTTGTTGTGAATTATATGTATGGAGTTTGTTAAAGTTGTTTTTATCTTATAAAAAAATAGAAGCCATTACAACCAACAAATGATTAAATTAATATGATATATGCATATAGCCTTTTCATAATATTATAAATTACTTTTCTAGGTGATATTTTTGGCTTATTCCATTTTTTTTATGATTGGACTAACTAATGGTTTAGTTGTCAAGTTTTTTTTTTTGTAACTTTTGTTTATTTATATATTACATAATAGGAAGGATTTTTTTTTTTTACTTGAGACACTTTACCTTCATTAATAATGAAAATAATAAATGCCACTGGACTAAAGGCTTAAGGCTAATTATTATATACACCACACATTCATATTAGCATAAAGTGTTTGATGTAATATTAACATTTTTAGGAGGAATTATAGTGAAATTCTCAAATCAACCTTTTGTTATATCATAAAGTATTGTGACAATATGTGAAATACAACTCCTCGACTTTGCTCTTACTTTTATTATGGCTCATAAACTTTAAAATCGAACATTATAACCTCTAAACTTTACAATTTACTAACATAATATTTCTTTTAGTATTGATCAAAATGACCACTCCAAGTAACTCTTCATTGAAAAGTTGATGGAAATGGTACTGTAAGAAACATTAATTTTTTGAACTTTTTGGTTTTGAGGTCATTAAATGTTGTTTGGCTAAGAGAGTCAAAAAATGGTGATTTTAAAAGATTGTGGTTCCACGGAAAATCTAGTTTTAAACAACTTTAATTTTTGGACTTTTCCATTATGAGATCATCATCGTCAAATATAAAAGGTGTCATTATGGTAATAAAGTGCAAAGTTCATAGACCATAATATCAAGTTTTGAAGTTCAGAGGATCATAATAAAGAGCTAGAGAGATTTCATGTGATGAGCACAATGTCAGATGAAGAACACAATGTCAGAAAATCAAAAAATATGATTCCTCTATTCATAAACAAAGGGACAACATCATAATCATCGGTTTCAAGAACGACAAGCAAATCAAATAAATGTTCAGAACGATGATTATTCTAGTATGAGTATAATCAATTTTCAACTAACAGGAAATAATTATATCTCATGGACAAAAATAATGATTATAGCATTACACGTGAAAGAAAAGAATAATATGATTTTGAAAGATTCAAATGTTTAGCAGAAGTAGAATCAAATTATTAATATTGGCTAAAAATTGATTCCTCAGGGATAACATGGCTAATCGAAGGAACCTTAGCATTGTGGAAGGAACCTTAGCATATATTTAAGGCTAATAAATTGGCCAATGTCATATAAGATCCAATGAGAATTAAGTACTTAAGGTAACTTGTCAATTCTAAAATATTAGAATAACTTGAAGAAAACGTGGGATGAATTGAGTTCTCTTACTCTTATACCTAGTTGGAATTGCAGTAGTGCTAGAAATTTTGGTTGTAACGCAATTTAAAGGAAGGCATATATTGTTGAAGAAGCCAAGTTAAATAAGTTCTTGACGGGTTTAAATGAAACTTAAGATCGTGTAAAAAATTAAATAGTGTCGATGGATTCATTGTCTAGTATAAATAAGATATGTTTTATGGAGCAACAACATGAAAACTACTAAGGTTGCTATTTTTTTTTTAAGAATTAATAGAGGCACTTGGGCTCAAATAATATTGGATGTAAAGACAGAGGAAATGTTAAATCACATATGTTTACTTGTATAAAAACTAATTAGGTATCCCAGTATGCATTCTAAAAATAAAATAAAAATCTGAAGGAAAAAATAATGATAAAGATGGAGACTCGTTATAAGATGAATAATATCAATGTAGCGTATTATAGTTCATCCAAAGACCATAATTTTAGCGATCTTGATGAGAAGAATCAAAGTGAAAGAGATACGAAGAAAATGATTAAGTAGGTGCATAAGATGTTCAAAAGAAATGAACAATCAGAAATTTATATTCACAACCTTTAATGACTATTTGATTTAAGTGAAATAATAAAACAAATTTAACAACAATATTAATATATACATAATCACATATCAATATAAGAATTAAAATTAATTATTTCAACTATTAAAATTAAAAAACGGTAAAAAGTGGAAATTGAAATAAAATTGATGAAAGATTATATTTAAAAAAATAATCATTTTAAAATAATTATTAAAATTGAATAATATGATAAAAAATTTGATCAATATTATTTTCAAGGGTAAAAATGTAAATATAAAGATAAAAATTGAAATTAATCTAGAAATAAAAGAAAAATATAAATAAATGAGTATAATAACAAAAATAAAGTAAAATTTATAAGGATAAAATATAAAAATAAATCTATATATAAACTAAAATAAAAAATAAAAAATAAAATATAGATTAAGATTAAGGTAGAATTTTATAAGAAAGGTAAGTTACTAAAATAGGAAGAAGAAATTAAATTTTTTTAAAAGGGTTGAATAATAAAATTAGAGGTGTTTGGGTAATCCAAAATTAAAAAAAAATTAAAAAGAATAATTAAATTAACAAAATAAATACCAATAAAATAAAAAAACCTCATATTTCTCTTATTTTTTGAAATTCAAAAATAAAAGGCTTAATACATACCCAGCCCCCTAAAGTTGTCCATTTTATTCATTTAACCCTTTCAACTTAAGGGACATCCTTTTAGCCCCCTAAAGTTGTCCATTTTGTTCATTTAACCCCCTCACCTCACGGGCCGCCCCTTTAACCCCCTAAACTCCAAAAAAATGCTACTTTTAACCCTATATTTTAGACTGCCGAAATATAATGTTGTCCGTGTGTATAATTTGCTCTTTTCTTTCCTACTTTCTTCTTTTGAAAGTCCTTAATATTGAAAAATTGCTATAAATATCATTTAGTCATCACTTCTCTTCCACTGTATTCTATACTTCATATCAAATCAGATTTTAACTCTTCCTTTGTATTGCCTTCCACTGTATCTATATACACTGTGGTCATAATTCATATAAAGTTAAAACATTTTTTACAATTCCAACGTGGATTGAGACCAAAAAAAGCACAAATTAAAAATTAGAAAGACACCAATTAAATCTTCTTTATCTCCAATGCCCGTACTTGAGTTGAAACTAGGATTTTTTTGGAGTTTAGGGGGTTAAAGGGTTGTCCCGTGAGGTGAGGGGGTTAAATGAACAAAATGGACAACTTTAGGGGGCTGTATGCATTTTTTTTACCGTTGGAGGCAAGAACAAAATCCTCCCACGCGCCTCCTGTGTTTGAGACACAAACGTTGACTAGGTCAATGCCACGTCGGATGATAGGGGATTAAAAGTAGCGTTTTTTTGGAGTTTAGAGAGTTAAAAGGATGTCCTTTAAGTTGAAGGGGTTAAATGAATAAAATGGACAACTTTAAGGGACTGAGTATGTATTAAGCCAAAATAAAACTTAGTCATTAGGAGTAATTCTTTGGAAGATGTTAAAAAGGAAAAAGATAAGTAATAATAAAAAACGGATAAAAAGGTGTCAGATTTTTTAAAAATCAAATGGGGGAAAACGTAAATATTTGACGAAGGAACTTCAAATTTTCAAATTGCTACAGAAATGACGGTGTGATTTAACGGCGTGAACACCGACGGAGGTTAATTACAGATACTATAAAAGAAAGCAACAGAACCAACACACAGAAATCACGCTCATCAAACGCTCTCTCTTCCTCTCTTTCAATTTCTCAATCAAAATTAACCAAAATACTGACAGACATTCGCACCACCGCCGCTCAGCGCCACCGCTTATTCTCAGATCGGACAATTATTGTAAATTTCTTTCACTATCTCTGCCTTCTCCTTCTTTTTCCGCCCATAGATCTCCACTTGCATGTAATGTGGTTTACGTTTCTTATCTGTTTGTATATGCTCTTATGACGATTGATGTTTGGTTTTATCTTTCCGTTTCTGGAATTGCTCCTTTCTTTTTTCTTTTGTAGGAGCTCATTGTTTCGAAAATGTGGGTTTCTTTTTGTGTTTGTTGACACCCAATTTTTTTTTCGGTGTTTGGTGTTCTTGTTTGGTTGCTGAGGAAATGCAGGACATGAAAAATAATGAACTTAGTACTTTTCTTATAATTTTGTCGCCTTTTCTAAGCAACGACTCAACCGAGGTCTATGATTTTAGCAATGAGATAGGCCTTTTCTGAAATTTTCTTTTGAATGTTGTTTCTTCAATTGATGCATATTGTTCTGTAGAGAACTACCAAGAGAAGAATGAGTGTCATTTGCAACAGGATGATGGTCAACCTTTTCTTTTTGAAAAATATAAATTAATCAAAGCATCGAAATGACAAGCAAAAACCTTCTCGGTTTTCAATTTTCATGTTCCGTATTATGCAACATTGAGCTGATCCTACAGTTGTAAAATTGAAATTAATTGTCAAGTCTTATTGGCTTGTTGGATTTTTCAACTCGGCATGATTATTCGACTGGGCTTTACTCGTCAATTTAGATACCTTTGGTGGTTATTCTTTTTTCTTTTTAAGAAAATCTCTCATTTGGTTGCCTTGTCTCCCCCGGCTATCAAGGGAAATGATTCCTGTTTGCTGCATCTTTTGTTGTTGTCAAGTAATCATGTTTTTTCGAGTTTTCCAAGGGCACTTTTTTGTTGTTGTTTTTCCCCTCTGCTTTTTGGTCATCATTTCTTTTGATCTCTAGTTGTTACTGCACTGATTATATACAATTTTTGAACGCAAATATCTCCTTCTGTCTTCATTGTCAGTAGTAGTTATGTTTAGCTGTTCTTTGAAGAATTTTTGGTTGGTGGTTTCACTCATTAAAAAGGGCGGCCCGGTCGCATTACGCGTCCCCGCTGAGCGAGGGTCCGGGGAGGGGTCCCACCACAAGGGTGTATTGGGGGCAAGCCTTCCCTTGCCAATTTAATTGGCAAGAGGCCGCTCCTAAGACTCGAACCCGTGACCTCTGGTCACTCATTATTTTAAAAAAAATGTTGGTAAAAGAAAATATATACTATTTATTTTTAAATATCAAAGATTTTCATCTGCTTCCTGCTGACAATATAACTTGAATTTTGATAAATTTCCAAACATGCTGTCTAATTTCTCCATTAACAAATCAAATTATTGTGCCCTGTCAAGTGTCGATTCATATTTTATGCCAAAACATCATTCCCTTGAAAATAGGCATTGGAGGAATACAAATATCTTCTCTTTGATATTTCAATATTCTTAGTGTTGTTCCGGATGGCTTTTGTTATGGGGTATTGGGGTCCAACATCTTGTCATCTTCAGTTGTGCCTCAATAGTGTTGTTTTTCTCCTAAACCTCGGTCCTTGACTATTATGGTTTATATAATATTCATGACCAATGCCATTCTTTTTTATTTGAAAAGATATTTTTCATATATTTTTATATAATAAACTGTTTTAAGAATGAGTGAATCTCTTTTTGTTCTTTCTAAGTTTAGGCTATAGCAGATATTGCCTCATAGCTATACAGTGGAGGGTTGCTTTAGCTGATAGAAAAAAAAAAAACGGAATTCCTTCCTAGGACCTCAAGTACTTCGTGTGTCAGTAAAGTATTGGCTCTGTACCTTTGATAAACAATATGTTAAAAAGTAGAAAATAGCTCCTTTTATTTCATTCTCTGAAAAATACTGAAAAGGATTAACATTCTGCAAAAAAAAAAAAATCAGAATGATGGGATGAAATGTATTTGGAGTTTATAGAGAGGTGAAATTGGTTACCACCAGGTGGTTTGGGGCCATTTAACATCTATTTCAAAAGGATGAACCTTGAGACAGTGGTAAGATTTATCTGAGAGCTATGTTCCAAACCACAAAAATTGGCTTACCGAGCATCCTGTGGAGCTTAAGACTTGGAAAGTTTAATATGTTAAGGCATTGTCTCTCACATTGAATTGAGGAAAAGTTTAAGAGGAAAAAAGAAATTAATCATAAGAGAAATGTTTTTTTAGTAGATTTATAGAAGGGCCATCTGTTTTATATGTGATTGTGATGTTTGTGTTCCTCATTGCAGTGCGATGGGAATAGAAGTTTCTGATATATGCATGGACAAGGAGCCAGATTGTGTAATAGTTTATTCAAATGGTGTTCTTGATGATCCAAATCTTGAAGCTGATACCAGTCATCATGATGTTCTAGAGCCCTATGAGCCTATCAATGGGGTTTCTGAGCTTCAGAGTTCAGAGGAGAGCTCTGAAATAAAGGAATATGAAGTGAAGGAATGTACAACTGAAATGTCTCTTGAGACTAATGAAGTTCCTCATGCTGAAAAAATCAAGCAGGACCAGAATATACCAAGGTCAGAATTTGAGGCTGGCTTGCCAGAGGAGAAGGCCAAATCAGGACAGCATAAGACACATGATCACACTAAATCTCGATTACATACAAAGCATGGATCAAAAGCTGCTCCTTCTGCAGGAGTTCGGACAAAACACACTGTTCCTCAGCCATTTGCCCTAGCAACTGCAAAGCGTGCTTCATCAGGAACTCGTCCTATTGTACCTGACCTAGGTACTGCTGCTAGCTTCAAAAAATCAGTAAATGCTAACAACGTGCTACAACCAAACACCACAAAGCAGAACCAGGTAATGGTGCAGGCAAGCATGAAATATTTTTAATAGTTATTTTTGTCCAAATCCAAAAGAAAGTGAATTGATTGCAGAATCAATATATTGGATCACAATTTTGAGGGTAGATATCAATCAGAACCTCAGATTATTTAATTGAATCACAACACCTTTTTTTTAGTATTTGACTAGTTTTGCTGTTTATTGAAACACATGCATGTTTAATGCAGCCACATGGGTTAAGAAAGCCATTGCAACCAAATAACAAGAAGCATCCTGATGAGGAAGATAATTGTTCTGTCACTTCCATGTATCCTTGAGATGCCAGCAACTTATAGTTGGCGTAGTTTGCTTCTTTCTATATTTATACTTCCATCTTATGTTTCTCTGGCTCATTTTTGTGTGATGATGTTGAGTTATACCTTGACTATGCAATAGTACTTCAGCATCTGCACGGACTAACAAAGCCAGGAGAAGTGTTGCTCCAGTTCCTGTGTTCAGATGCACTGAGCGTGCAGAAAAACGGAGGGAGGTACTTTCTTTGTTATCCTGTGTTCATGTACAAGTAAATTTGGTTTAACTATTCAAATAATACTTTTCACTTAGATTTCTGAAAGTAAGATTTAATGTCTTTATCATGCTTTGGTCTTTTAGTTTTATTCCAAGTTAGAGGAGAAAAATCAAGCACTTGAGGCTGAGAAAACCCAAAGTGAAGCAAGGATCAAGGTGAGCTATTTAAAATATCTAACCATAAGGGCATTTAAATATGTAATCAGTCTTTCTGTTCTGTCTCCTCCTCATCCTACCTCATAGTTGATAGATGAGTCTAACATATTCTCCTCCCAACCTATTATTGATCTGGTATTCAAGGAAGAAAAGGAGGCAGCTGTCAAGCAACTGAGGAAGAGCTTGACATTCAAGGCTAGCCCGATGCCAAGTTTCTACCACGAGGGACCACCACCTAAGACTGAACTGAAAAAGGTACTTCTTTTGGAATCAAGCATATGTGTTTTCATGCAAGCTGTTGAGTTCTCAATAATATTAGCAGACATTCACAGCAATTAAATGAGTTATTATAGTTCACTGATGTACAATCAATCACTTTCTATTAATATATATCTGAATGGCAGATTCCAACAACTCGTGCAAAATCGCCAAAGTTTGGCAGAAAGAAGAACAGCAGCGATGCAGTCAATCCGACTCAGGGAAATTCTCGTAGCCTAATTAGTAGCTACAAAGAAGATCCCAGCGACCCAAATGCAGCTGACAGAAAAGCTGAGCATGACACTCTGAATAGTCATGCAAATCGCCAAATTTCACAAGAGTATGAACAAAGTGATGCAAGCATCTACTTTGAGTCTTAAGTTTGTTTTAAAGTATTAATTTATAGAGGCAAAAGACATTATTTCCTTTTGCTGTTTATCTCATGTGACTTATTGTGAAGAATGTTCATCTTGTTCCCTTTAACTTATAAGGACTTGGTGCCATGTTTGTGTAATGTATGTTGTAAATTTTCTGTAAGTTATCAAATGTATACAAAATCTCTCATTTTTCTGTAAGCTGCTTTGCTTAGGTTTTATAAGTTATAATTTGTAATCTGCTAGGAAATTTGTGAACAAAAAGTTATAATTTGCCTGGGTTCTATATTCATGACAAATGCCATACATTTTTTTATTTAAAAAAAATATCTTTCTAAGTTTAGGCTATACAGTGGAGGGTTTACTTTAGCTGATAGAAAAAGAAATGGAATTCCTTCCTAGGACCTCAAGTACTTCGTGTGTACCTTTGATAAACAATATGTTAAAAACTAAAAAGTAGAAAATAGCTCCTTTTATTGGGATAAAACTTGCTTTGACCCCCTTCAATTATTAAAATCATCAATTAATTCCGTAAACTAAGCAAAAATCATTAATTGAGTTCGTATCCTATCCTAAAATCGGAAATTGTGACTATTTGACATGAACCGTAATGATCTGTGTTGGCTCAAAATTGGTTAGGGGAAGAGGATTTGAAACTGTTTAACCTAATGATTTTCAATGAGGACTTAATTGATAATTTTTGCTTAGGATAGAGAGTTAATTGATGTTTATTGCTTAATTTAGGACCCGAATGATGATTTTGATAGTTTAAAATCCTAATTTTGATAGGTTAAAATCCTTATTTACTTTGAAACTTTAGTTTAGGGAGCCAAATTGATCTTATGCTCCTTTTATTTCATTCTCTGAAAAAGACAGAAAGGATTAACGTTCTGCTAGAAAATTTTCAGAATGATGGGATGAAATGTATTTAGAGTTTATAGAGGTGCAATTGGTTACCACCAGGTGGTTTGGGGCAATTTAATATCTTTTTTAAAAGGATGGACCTTAAGGCAGTGGTAAGATTTACCTCAGAACCATGGTCCAAACCACAAAAATTGGCTTACTTATGATGTAGCATAGAAGGCTGCAGCTTTGAGCATCATGTAGAGCTTAAGACTTAGAAAGTTTAATATGCTAAGACATTGTCTCTAACGTTGAATTGAGGAAAAATTTAAGAGGAAAAAAGAAATTAATCATAAGAGAAATGTTTTTTAGTAGATTTATAGAATGGGCATCTATTTTATGTATCTGATTGTGATGTTTGTGTTCCTTATTGCAGTGCCATGGACAAGGAGCCAGAATGTCTAGAGCCCTGTGAGCCTAAAAATGGGGTTTCTGAGCTTCAAAGTTCAGAGGAGAGCTCTGAGACAAAGGAATATGAAGCGAAGGAACATACAACTGAAATGTCACTTGAGACTAATGAAGTTCCCCATGCTGAAAAAATTAAGCAGGACCAGACTATACCAAGGTCACAATTTGAGGCTGGCTTGCCAGAGGAGAAGGCCAAATCAGGACAGCAGAAGAGACAGGATCATACTAAATCTCGATTACAAACAAAGCATGGATCAAAAGCTGCTCCTTCTGCAGGAGTTCGAACAAAACACACTGTTCCTCAGCCATCTGCCCGAGCAAATGCGAGGCGTGCTTCTTCGGGAACTCCTCCTACCGGACCTGACCTTGGTACTGCTGCTAGCTTCAAAAAACCAGTTAATGCTAACCATGTGCTACAACCAACAACAAAGCAGAACCAGGTAATCCTGCAGGCAAGCATGAATTTTTTTTAATATTTATATTTGTCCAAATCCAAAAGAAGGTGAATGATTGCAGAATCTATATATTGGATCACAATTTTTAGGGTAGATATCAATCAGAATCTCAGATTATTTAATCAAATCACAACACCGTTTTTTAGTATTTAATGAGTTTTTCTGTTTATTGAAACACATGCATGTTTAATGCAGCCACTTGGGTTAAGAAAGCCATTGCAACCAAATAACAAGATGCCAGCAACTTATAGTTGGCTTAGTTTGCTTCTTTCTATATTTATATTTCATCTTCTGTTTCTCTGGCACATTTTTGTGTGATGATGTTGATTTATACCTTGACTATGCAATAGTACTTCAGCATCTGCACGGACTAACAAAGCTAGGAGAAGTGTTGCTCCAGTTTCTGTGTTCAGATGCACTGAGCGTGCAGTAAAACGGAGGGAGGTACTTTCTTTCTTAGCCTTTGCTTGTACAAGTAAATTGGCTTAACTATTCAATATAATACTTTTCACTTAGATTTCTGAAAGTAAGATGCAATGTCTTTATCATGCTATGATCTTTTAGTTTCATTCCAAGTTGGAGGAGAAAAATCAAGCACTTGAGGCTGAGAAAACCCAAAGTGAAGCAAGGATCAAGGTGAGCTATTTAAAATATTTCATCATAAGGGCATTTAAATATGTAATCATTCTTTCATATTTGATAGATGAGTCTAACATATTCTCCTCCCAATCTGGTATTCAAGGAAGAGGAAGAGGCAGCGGTCAAGCAACTGAGGAAGAACTTGACGTTCAAGGCTAGCCCAATGCCGAGTTTCTACAACGAGGGGACACCACCTAAGACCGAACTGAAAAAGGTACTTGTTTTCGAATCAAGCATACGTGTTTTCATGCAAGCTGTTGAGTTCTCAATAATATTAGCAGACATTCACAGCAATTAAAATTGAGTTATTAGAGTTAACTGATATACAATCAATCACTTTCTATTAATCTATGTGTGAATGCCAGATCCCAACAGCTCATGCAAAACCACCAAAGCCACCAAAGTTCGGCATAAAGAAGAACAGAAGCGATGCAGTCAATCCAACTCAGGCAGAAAAGGCTTGTGATCAGGGAAATTCTCAAAGCCTAATTAGTAGTTCTAAAGAAGATCCCAGCAAGCCAAATGCACCTGAAAGAAAAGAAGAGCTTGACACTCTGAATGGCCACGCTAATGGCGAAATTTCATAGAGTTTCTACCACGAGGGGCCACCACCTAAGACTGAACTGATAAAGGTACTTCTTTTGCAATCAAGCATACTTGTTTTCATGCAAGCTGTTGAGTTCTCAACAATATTAGCAGACGTTCACAGCAATTATAAGTGAGATTAAAAGAAAGTGATTGAAATCAACAGCTTGCATGAAAACATGTATGCTTGATTGGAAAAGAAATACCTTTTTCAGTTCAGTCTTAGGTGGTGGCCCCTTGTGGTAGAAACTCTGTGAAATTTCGCAATTTGCGTGGCCATTCAGAGTGTCATTGTCATCTTTTCTGTCAGCTGCATTTGGGTTGCTGGGATCTTCTTTGGAAATGCTAATTAGGCTTTGAGAATTTCCCTGATCACAAGCCTTTTCTGCCAGTCGGATTGACTGCACCGCTGTTGTTCTTCTTTCTACCGAACTTTGGTGGTTTGGCACGAGTTGTGGTATTAGCAGACGTTCACAGCAATTATAAGTGAGTTATTAGAGTTCACTGATATACAATCCATCACTTTCTATTAATCTATGTGTGAATTCCAGATTCTATCAACTCGTGCAAAGCCACCAAAGTTCTGCAGAAAGAAGAACAACAGCAATGCAGTCAATCCGACTCAGGCAGAAAAGGCTTGTGATAAGGAAAATTCTCAGAGTGATGCAAGCATCTATATTGACTCTTAAGTTTGTTTTAAAGTATTAATTTATAGAGGCAAAGGACCTTATTTCCTTTTGCTGTTTTTCTTCTGTGACTTAGTTATCAAATGTATACAGAATCTCTCATTTTTCTGTAAGCTGCTTTGCTTGGGTTCTATAAGTTATGATTTGTTATCTGCTAGGAAATTTGTGAACAAGTTTTTTTATTGTGCACATGTGATTGAGAAAGTGAGTGAAAGTGATATCCCGAACTAAGATTAAGGATATAAAGTTAAGATATAGGGGTCCGGTTTTGGTGAGCTTTATTAGGATGTGATTTGTGCTGTTGGTAAATCCTTGTTGTTTGTAATTATGGCAAGTGTCATCATGAAAAGCTTCTAAAGTTAAAGAAATAAAGATGCTTATAATGCGTAAAGCATAGGGGGGCTGTACAAGCAATTAATGTTTTTGATTATCAAACAGCAAAAGATGGCTTTTGTGAGAGAAATTTTGGTTAGTCTAGAGGAATGAATTGCATCAAAGTTGGGTCTACTTTGAACTCTTGATGAAACCATATCATCTTTTCCTTTATGGCAGAGCCAAATGTTGTCCGTCTTGGATCAAATTCTATGTCACATTGCTCACGGCTTTAAAATCCATCTACATGTACCACAAATACACCTTACTAGTATAGTTTAATCACTCTCTTGTGAGATCAATTTCATTATTGCTCCTATCGCCATCTTTAAGGGTCACTGTTTGCTCGCCCTGACACCATCCCGGCCCCTTAGGTTCGAGTCCTTACATTCTTCATTGCTTTCATCTGCATTTTCCAACAACAATGCTTTTAGTTTTATTTGAAACAATATGTTTACAAGCAGTGTGATTAATTAGGTTTCACAGTGAATCAGTCAGTGTTTTCTTTTCCCTCCTTTAAGGAGCATACCCCTATGATATGCTATGCTATGCCCACCTAAATCTTCTTTATTATTCCTGGTTCTGAACAAAGCTTTAGCAGGCCAACCTGTATTTCTTTCCATTTAAGTTTGGAATCATACTGTTTTTATGCATAATTTTCCTTTCCTTTCCTTTCTCAAGTTTGTAAATAAATACCCCTTAATTGAACTCAATTATCAATACTATAATCATATACTAAACCAATGAGCCCGTCGGGCCCATAATAAATGCTCGTACGATGGTCAAGTTTGATACACAAGAGATTACTGCGGAATTGTGGGAAGCAGTTTCCGAGTATTGCCTTTTAGGTTCGGCTATACATCCTAGAGTAAAACTCGGGAGAATACTTATAGCTATATTGGAAAATCCCCTCTCAGTATCGATTGGAAAGGTCTCAGCGACATACGAGAACTTTGTAGTTTTAATGATAAAAAAATATAAAATTGTGATTGGATATTGAATATTAATTAATTTATCAATAGTTGTTCAAATGATCCAGATAAGCTTTAATAATAGGGGGAAAACAGGTAAACATCATAAAAAAACACATCATATAGCACTAATTTTCTAAGGAAATGATGACATTTTATCCCAAGTTTGAACAAAATTGCCATCTGTTTGCATTGACATATATAAATGAGAGATAAAGCATACATAGGCAAAGGAAAGAGCTTTGAATAGTCTTTAACTTATTAATTGCATTACATAAAAAGGCCATTACTTTGGACCTATTTATTGTCAAGGACAAGTGGCCTTGCCTTAATTTTCTCCACCAAACACCAAACAACACATCATTTTCAATCCTTAATGCACCTCATAATCCACACTTACAAAATTTACTAAATTAAGGACTTGGTTTGGTCATAACTAATATAATTGTACATAATCTTCAAAGTTTGTGATCATGTATTGATTTCATTGTATGAAAAAGAGATAACGCAAAGTAAGTTACGTGTACTCAACAGTAAGGAAGCGATTCTTGTAAATCTTTACCTAAGTTCGATTTCTGCTATTGTTGTTGAAGTCTCATAAATCGAACAATATATAAGTCATCTTGTAAACCTCTCTATAGTCTCGACAAGTTTAAAGTGTGTACAACACACTTCCTTTATGTGTTGAAATTCCATCGTCAACTAGAATTGACATGATTCCAACACTCGAAAACTCTGATATCATATTAAGAACCGATTAACTTGTAAACTATAAAAACAACTTTTATTATTAGCTCTTACACAATACATGGATACGTTGTGAACTAAGGTAGGAGTGATTAGCAAGCAAGCAAGAAGAAGGCAAAGTTAGGTTTTGAAAGCAGTAAAAAGTAGGAGTAGATGTCAATATATATGACCCACATAAACATAGTCCTTGTCCTTGTTCCTACTCATACTCACGTATAAAAGGGCCCATGAAATAGGAATGCATATGCAAATGCATGCCCAAATCAAATCAAAATCAAACAGTTTCTGTTTCAGTTTCTCTTTTTTCTCTCTGGTCTCTATGCTATGGTTTATGAACAGTTGAGGGGATTGCTGTCTGGTTCGAGATCATTCTTTCTTCTGAATCTGAATGATCTCGGACCAGGCTTCATTCCCCCCAACGATCATCAACATCAAATTCACTGACCCTTTTCTCATTTTCTATTAATGGTAAGTTCTTGATCATATTTCTGTTATTTAATTTATACTTTTTTTCTTCTTCTCTATTTGCAGCAACAACTGATGCTAACTGATGCTTGTGTTTGATGAAATCAAGAGTACAATCCCAAGGTAATTGCTTATTTTCACATAAAAAAGTTACAATTATCTTTTCCAGTTATGGCTATACAATTGGGATAGGGAATGTCCTATTTAATTTCATTTTCCTATATTCATCTTCCTTGGGAATGGCAACTAAAAAGCTGGACATTTTATCTCAGGCAATCTATTTGTCTTTGAAAAAAATGTGGCTATATGTAATCACTCATGCATAGTGGGTGGCACTCGAAAGGCCTTGTAGCGGTTTTCGGGAATGGCGACGGAGGGAAGAATGAACTGAATACACGTTGAAAATGAGGAGAGAGTTACTGGAATGTTATTAGTAAAATATGTTTCCAACATATGTAATTGAATTTTAAAATCGTGAAATAGATTAGATTTGGGCCAAAATGGTACATAATATGATATTGGACATGACTGTTATAATATTTGTATATACATGAAAAGATTAAGTTTTTTTATTAGATTTATGGTATCAAATACCAAAGTTTCCATTGCATATCTTTGTTTGAAGAACATAAGTGTGAAAATCTTAGTGGAAAGATAAAACAGAAAGAAAAATAAAGTAGTGTTTCATCTTTTTGCAGTTGAACTTTGCTTGTAGAGAGTTGCAAAGAATATATTAAAACTTCTAAAAAAATGATTTCTTTTCAGATTATTATGATAGACTTAGTCTTAGTGTTAGGCATAGAGTTAGCTCCATTATGTTGCTTTAAATGTGAAGTGGGTCAGTTTAGTTTTGTGCATGAATCATGAACAATAAGTATTGAAATTCCTACCCCATGTGGGAATATTCATGTTATGTTCTTTCTTAGCCCATGCATTCATACTCAACCCTTTGCCTTATCCCATGTGCATCAATTTATAGCTTTTGACAACCAAATAATTGATGTGCAACTTAATTCTTTTGAAATTTTTGCATAATCTAAAGGTGAAACGCAACTTAAGGCGCTTGATAATTCCGATTTTGGTGGATTGAGTATCCGATTGATATCATCAATAGTATTAGAATTTAGAAGTTTGTCCAATAAGGATAATTAAGAGGAGGAGGAGTCAAAAGAGAAGAGAGACAACTTGAGTATGTGAGGCAATAAAAGTTGATCCCTATGCTCGATAAAGCCAACTTCAATAATTTGTAATTTTTCTTTCCAATAGAATAGATTGGATTCTTTAAATACTTTTGAGTGCTTTTTGTGACTTGACGAATGTATGTGGAAATTTGTATTAATTCAAAAGCATTCAAACAGCAAAATTTTAGAATTTTGTTGGAACAAAAGTCTCATTTTAAAAGACTGAAAGACATAAAGCCAGATTTTGTTGGACATCACAATCACTTCTCATTTTTTCCAATATAAGAGTTTCCATGTTCAATTATTTCTTTTAAGATATTATTCTATTATATGTAGAACATATTCGCTAGAATCGGAGGCGGATGCAAGATAAAGTTGTGAGGGACAGGGGTGGAGTTAGCCCAAAGACCCCCTTGCCGACACCGCGCCTGAGGAACGGTGGTTCCATTTTGGCCAGCACTCCTTAAGAGAGTGTATGTTTATATGTTAATAGAGACCTAAATATAGAACAAAAGAATGAGAATGTCTCGGGATCAGGTCTAAGCCAGACCAAAACCCTGTGTGGCGTCTCGAATTTCCCCATGTCTAGGTCAACCAACTCCTATCAAAGGGGCATATCTCCTTTAAGCGTCTCGTCAATGCATCTATTGGTATTCTATCCCGGAGGGTCTCCCTATGATTAAACATCACACTAGAATGGACACGCACTATGGGCTTTCGACGGCCCCATAGTGTCCATGGACTTTCCCTCTACAGAGATATCAGCCTCCCTTCACAAAGTACGTATGCCCGACTCTCATGTCCCTAATGGACGAGGATGGATCGCTTAAGTTAGTTCCGGCTACTGACCTAGGGGTAGCGGAGATCCAACGCCAGAATAGTCCATGTCCCTATAGTGTTGCTTATACCAACTCGACTTCTACCATCAGAGTACGTTGATATCTCCCATTCGCCACTCCATGCCGAAGCCTTCTCGTAGCTTTACCAATTCTTGGGTTGAGTTTCCCTATGGTCAAACTCCCCCCCCCCCCTTTACATCCTCCCCCACTTAGAGGATCAACGTCCCCGTTGATTGGGTTTGCCTCTAAAGGGAGATTTACTTCCTCATCGAACATCACTGAGGTTTCACCAAGTTGTCGCACTCTTGTTTTCCAACTAATCGCCGTTTGAACTCTACTTGCATTTTCACGCTGATCGCTTATTTCTAGAGATGGTTTCAACTTCGACCATCATTCTGTTGTTTTTTAAATCTACAACTTGAACGCCTTTAACCGAAGAGATTTTCTTTCGCTGCAATTGTAACCGCATTCTTCGACTATAGCAAACGTACTTTTCAAAGCTTTTGAAATCTCGAAAAAATCTCTTCTATCAACTCGGATCTCCATCCGAGTACTTTTTCTCTAAGGATCTTTCTCCAAGTCTCCTTACTTTATTAAGGATCATTCATCCCACTTTTCTTCCCCACTTGAGGATTGCCGTCCTCGGTGATCGAGAGAAAGGTTTGGTTTGTTGACAAAGACCATTAATGTCAATGAGCCAAACAAATTCCTCCTTAGCTTGAACTAGGCGATATTTGCTTTAATTTCTACCTATTCACACTCTCAATTCTTTGATCCTTTCCTTTTCTTTCAAATTTCCACCTTGCAAAAGGAATAAAAAGGAATGCCACAATATTCGTAATATAAAAATGTGAATGTTGGTAGCTGAATACGTAAATGTAACCGTACCAACATTCACAATGGAAGCAAAACATCAAGAATATTACTGCCACTATTCACAAAAGAATGTAAGAACTCTTACACGATTTTGTAAGTATTCAGATACTTGATTTATCGAAGTATTGATGTTGATACACCAACTCCTTACTTGTCATCATACTATAGTTGGTATAAGGAGGTGTGAGGAGTTTTTGCATAACCATGAGATCATTAAGTTCAAACTATAAATTTAACATTTTACTACTATCTAATAAGTTTTTTCCCATTATTTTTATTATTATCTAATTTTATTATTTTTTTCTATCATTATTATTAACTAATTTTAATTTTTCACTAACATCAAAATGTCAATGCATATATTTAATATATAAAGACTAATATATTGGTTTACTTATCACAATCTCACATACCACAAATAATATTATTTTAGTACATAATTAATTATAGCTAGTATACTCTTACTACTGTGCTATAAGGTTATAGAAAATAAATAAGTAAAACTCCTCCTGTTGAAATATATATTACAATAACCCTTTATTTTTCTAGAAAATTTTCAAATCTGAGCGTGAAACTTCATCTTAAACCATAATTAATGGAAGTTTAAAAATTTAACAATATTTTTCTTAAGTATATTGAATATTAACTATATGCTTACAAGTTTAGAATATTTTTATATTTAATATAGTAATTAAAATATTAATATTTTAACTAAATTATTTAATATTTTTAAATATGGAATCTTGAAGATTACATTTATTATCTATGAGCAGATTTACTGTTGCCGGTAGCTTATCCCCATATGTTATTAAGAAAATAGTTATCAATAATATTGTATATATAAAAAAAATTTAACATTTTTTTCAATAGTATTTAGATTTTATATATTTTAAGGTTAAAATTAGCCCCCTCCCGCCTCTTCAAATATGGATTCCTAGCTCTGCCACTGGTGATGGGGTTATTTGTAATAAATTTTTTATTGTCACATAAAATAAAGAGATCAAAACATATTATATTAATCATAATATATCAAAATAGAAATCGTCACTCTTTCGAGTTACCAAAATCATATGTAATTCAAACTATATGATTTTATATTGTTTACGACTATCCTTATGGCTTTTGTTCTGCTCCTTTCTTATGCTAATGCGCTAGCTATTTGAAGGATTCAATTACCATGTGGATGTACTCTCTTCTCTTCTCTCTTCCACTTCTACCTCCCCTCATCTTCTCGCATATCTTCCCTACCGGATTAACCTTAGCAAGTCATGGCAACCGAACTAGCAAATATACTAAACCAAATTAAACTCACTGATACTGAAGAAAACATACTGGATCTTGGGAGCAGTTCTGCTCCAAGTGATGCAAAAGAAATTAAACCAAGCCTAATAGGAAGAGTGTTGTCAAGCAAACCCCTGAATATCCGGGGAATAGGTCAAACAAACCCTTGCAGAATCAAATCTTTCCACCTGAAAGAGATAGGAAACGGACTGTTTCTATACGAATTCGACTCAAGGTGAGACAAGGATAGAGTACTCAATGATGGGTTGTGGCACTTCGAAAGGCAGCTTGTCATCCTCCGTGATATCATTGGAGTGGATCAACTCTCTAAAGCCAGAATGGAATGGTGTGATTTCTGGGTACGCATTCATGACCTTCCGCTGAACAGGAGAGATGTGGAATCTATTTCCTTAGTCGCAGAAAGAATGGGAGATCTACTAGAGATTGGCAAGGTAAGAATTAATTCATGCCACAAGTTCATCAGAGTCATGATACACATTGACATCTCCAACACATTGCTCATCGGGGTCAAAGTAAAGAATGGTAGGGGACAGTTCATATGGGTTACCTTCAAATACGAAATACTACCCAATTTCTGCTACTGGTGTGGTAAGCTTGGCCATATCTATGATGAGTGCTTGGAGATGCCAAAGGACTTCGATGAACTGAAATGGCCTTATAGCCAGGCTCTTTGTGATACTCCGATTAAGCTCAAATCATTTCAGATCGACTCATCAGCAAAAAAGGTGGTGGATGAAATCCTAACAGGAATTAAGGGTGCAAGGTAGCCATTATTCCAACAGAATCCGGTACCGATGGACACAGATGAGTTGCCGCTGATGGTGGCAAAAGATGAGACAGATAGGGAAAAAAGAGGGGGGGGGGTCTGAAATTATTAATGGCCCAAATAAGAAAAATATGCAGTCTAAGACAATCACGCGTAGTGGAGAGAGGCATGCATGGCTTAATGAGAGTGATTCCAAAATTGCGAGTATCAATAAAAGAGGGGCCACCAATTATGAGAAAATAATTCAACCTCGCAACCAGTTATGGGAGAATGAGGTGGTGGCTAACTATTTGGTTTGCCCAAAGGAGACATGATCAACTCTCAAGGGATTATCTACAACAGTCCCAGACAATTGGACCGTGGTTAGTGCCCCTACCCAGCCAGCAATGAGACAATCATTGGAGGTCTCCATTCTCCCACCTACCCCTGGCCACATCAAGACAGAGACAATTAATACCACACCAAATATAAAATTTGCCTCTTTTCCTCACCCTCACCAACTAAACACATTAGACAGCCTCCCAAGTAATTAATAAAATACTATACCCCCATGCAAAACCCCATGCAACCAGCAACCCATCCAACACTTCATCTCCTAGATTTCACCCTCCTGCCAGTACCAACCCTGAACCTTTAACACACAAACTGGAACTCAAAGCCAAGGCAAGGGGTGCAAACAAGCAAGGAGGCTAAAAGCACCACTGCAACTACCAATGGTAGTAAGAATACAGAGACAAACATGGGTGGGAAACGAAAGAAAGATACCCCAGAGGAACTTCTGGACAACCAGGCACCTGGAGAACCTTTGCCCAAGAAAGCATGTGGAGGGATTGATGACCGTAAGCCTGATGAGAAGGCAAAGGCTGGCTCCCAGCCCTACCATAAGCCGTGAAAATCCTCATTTGGAATGTTCATGGGATGGGAAACTTCCGAACATTCCAAACTTTAACTCACTTGGTGAGCCAATACTGCCCGAACCTAGTCTTTCTCATTGAAACAAGACTAGGTCAACATGAGATTACTAGTGTACGAAGAAAGTTTCAAGGCTGCAATGTTTTTGGGGTGGAGTCTGTCAGAAGATTAGGAGGCCTTATCCTACTCTGGGATAAGGCTTCTAATTTTGAAATTCTTGGTTACTCGGATCACTGTGTGCATTTCGGCATGAAAGATGATAAAATGGGAGCTCATATGGAGGGGGACTGGAATATATGGATGGCCAGAATCCAGCAATAAAATACGTACGTGGGCTATATTGAGAGACTTACATAAAAGGGAATCTCTACCATGGGTCTGCTTTGGAGACTTCAATGAAATTCTTTACTGTTTTGAAAAACAAAGTGGACGTGAGCCTGCTGATCGTATGCTCCAATCACTTCGATCTTGCCTTAGCGATTGTGAGTTGTTTGATATAGGCTACAAAGGTGCTAAATTCACAAGGACAAATGGTCAAAAAGGTGATGCCAATATCCAAAAAATACTGGATCGAGTTGTTAGGTCCGTTGAGTGGGACGTTATGTTTCTGCACTCATTGGTGCATCATCTTGCAAGGTTAAGCTCTAATCACTCACCAATACTATTAGACTTTGATCGAGTCCGCACAACTAGATTACGACCATTCCGAATCGAATCATTCTAGGTCAGGGAAGGAAAATGTAAAGAGGTAATTGAAACAACATGGAGGCAAATGGACTAACCACTAATTCCTGTGTAGTAAAAAAGATTACTGAGTGTGCTTAGAACCTTAGGAGATGGAACCATGAATCAAATGGGAACATTGGGCAGAGGATCTGAAAGTGCAACGACTGAATTGCCTCTCTTCAGTGTATATAAGGAAACACTAGGGTGGATCAAGAGATTGCCTCCCTCTCAAGCAACTTGTTGGCGCTACAGGAGAAAAACAAGGCGATGTGGCAGCAGAGATCCCAGGCACTATGGCTAACCGAAGGAGATAAAAATACCAAGTTTTTCCATGCCAAAACTAGTGCGAGAAGAAAATCTAACAGTCTCACCAGAATTAAAAATGACAATGGAGAGTGGTGTGAGACCGATGAAGAAATAACTAATACAGTGATAGCATATTATACGGATCTCTTTACTTCATCTAACCCGGAGTGATCAAACAGAGTCATGGAGGTAATAGAAGCTCGTCTCAACCCTACGCAACAAGATGACTTGTGCCAGCCCTATTCCCTGGAAGAAGTTAAAATAGCACTTGATCAAATGCAACCACTGAAAGCTCCAGGTCCCGATGGCATGCCGGTATTATTTTTTACTACGTTCTGGGATATTGTTGGGGAGGAGGTCACTGCAATGGTCCTTAACATTCTCAAAGGTAATGAATTTCCTCAGAATCTCAACCAAACCTTGATTACTCTAATCCCCAAAGTTCATACCCTGGGTACCATGAAGGATCTTCGACCTATTAGCTTATGCAATGTGATATACAGGTTAGTCTCGAAAGTAATTGCAAATCGAATTAAACCAGTCTTAGACACCATCATTCATCAGACTTAGTCTGCTTTTGTGCCAGGGAGACTCATCACAGATAATGCCCTTATAGCATTCGAAATGTTCCATTCCATAAAACATAAGTTTAGAGGGCGGCAAGGATACTGTGCACTAAAACTCGACATGAGCAAAGACTATGATAGAACATAATGATATTTTCTTGAGAATACTATGAGAATTATGGGGTTCCCAGAGAACGTCCTGAAACTGATCCACACGTGTCTATATTCAGTCTCCTTCTCTTTCCTTATAAATGGGGTACCCAAAGGCCATTTAAAGCCGAGAAGGAGTCTTTGTTAGGGAGACCTGATTTCACCCTATTTGTTTTTAATTTGTGCGGAAGGGTTATCAGTATTGATTAGGAAAGCTGAAATAGATAGTGTCTTACATGGGATTAAAGTTAGTTCTCAATGCCCAATGGTCTCCCACTTATTGTTTGCAGATGATTCCCTTTGTGTTTTTTAGGGCCGAGTACATTGAGTGTCGAGTTATGAAGGAAATTCTGAGCATCTATGAGAAAGCCTCTGGACATATGGTCAATTACGATAAATCAGAAATTAGCTTCAGCTCCAACCTGAGTTTGCAACAGAAGCAAATGGTCCTGGATTGTCTTATGGTTAAAGAGGTTGCAACACTCCCTAAGTACCTGGGTATGCCTACTGTTATAGCCAAATCCAAAAAGGCAATATTCAACTTCCTTAGAGATATAATACAAAAGAGAGTGGGTGGATGGAATGAGCGGTGCCTATTCCGTGCGGGCAAAGAAGTTCTGATAAAAGCAGTTATTCAAGCTATCCCACAGTACCTGATGAGTTGCTTTCTTCTCCCAAAGATGCTTTGTGACGAACTACATGGCCTTATAGCAGACCTTTGGTGGGGAAAACAGAAAGGGAAGAAACAGATACATTGGCTAAAATGGATTAAAATGTGTGCACCTAAAGAAGAAGGAGGCATTGGCTTCCGTCATTTGTTCTATGCTAATCAAGCTCTTCTAGTCAAACAAGTCTGGTGAATCATCAGTAAACCTGATTCTCTCTGCTCAAGAATCTTCAATGCCAAATATTTAGGACACCATTCCATCTTCGACGTCTCAGGCAAAGGAACTGACAGTTACATCTGGCGTAGTCTATTAATTGTTCGTACAATCCTATCGGAAAGCGGCATTTGGCATGTAGGCATCAGAGATCATATCAAAATCATGTCATCTCGATGGGTCCCAAGGCTTCCATGCCTACGACCTCTCCACCTCAATCTTCCAACACCGACATAATTTGTCAATTGCCTTATTATTGAGAATGATGGATGACAATGGAATGAACTGTTGGTACGGAGTTGTTGTACCCAAGAGGATGCCACAAGAATCGTACAAATTCCCCTCTCAAGGCCACCTAATAACCTCTTCTGGCAGGAAATAAGGAATGGCGAATATGAAGTAAAAATTGGATACCGCACGACCCTTACAATCAACAAAACCCTTTATGCATCTGCCTCTTCCTCCCAAGGAAACAACCCTATTTGGAATAAATTATGGAAATTAAACCTGGCTCCCAAAATACTCCAGTTCCTATGGGGGGTGTGCAAAAACTCTTTACCCTCTATTGAGAACCTCTTTAAACGCAAAGCTGTGGCGGGTAACCGGTGTCTATTTTGTGGAACAAATGATGGATCCCTTTTGCATATCTTCAGAAATTGCAGTGAAAGGAGGAGAATGCGGAAATTAGTGGTTGTTGGAATGAAGGTCTACAAGATTAAGGCTCACAATAACATTGAATGGATTACGATGGCACGCAAAGGAATGTCACAAAATGAATTTCGCACCTTCTGTGGTTGTTTATGGATGATATGGTTTGACCACAACCGCAGACTCCATGGTGAGCAAGGCCTATCTGAGCAAGCTTTCTTCAACAGATTGAATAACGCTGCTCGCTTTCCGGATCGACAAATCCAATTTCAACGGAGCTGTCAAGTCCCTGCAGCAGCAACTAAATGGACTCCCCCACCTCCTGATTTCATAAAACTCAACTATGATGCAGCTTCCCCTCTCCAAGTGAAGACGTGGTGGCTGGATTTGTAACCCATAACTGCACAGACCAAGTCACGATGTGCGGAGCAGAAAAACGTCCATCTCGACCCCTCGTCACTAAATAACCCATAACTAAATTTAAAATTCTCACCCGAAGACGACCCTGCTGCAGCAGAAAAACGTCCGTCTCGACCCGTCACTGTCCCAGGAGGTACTGGGACAGAATCAGCACTCTGAGGAGGCATAGAGTCATCTCTGTCTATCTCCATAGCATCTGCCACCTCTTGACGTCCAACACGCTCATCGTGTGTAGTTTGTGCCCTCCGGGCGTCCTCCATCAATCTTTACTCCGTCCGCAGCCTCCGGGCAGAGGTAGTAACAACACGTGAGGATGTATGCATTGTCCAGAACGCGCCTCATCAATATCATCCTGTAAAAAAATGCAAGTAAATAAAATATTTTTCATTTATTATACTCAATTTCTCGTTTTTTCGGTTTTTTTACTATTTCAGACTTGCCAACGGGCGGTCCGAATAAATTTTTTTTGACAAAAATTGAAAAACGACCCGTTTTTGGCATGAATGGATGCCATGTCTATTTGGCCCTGCGGCCAAACGGATGTGTCATTCGTTTGGCCGTATGGCCAAACGTGTGGCGCCCCCGTTCCACCTTATGGTGGAACGGGTACTCCACCACGTTCCACCATTAGATGGAACGGGTATCGAGCCCGTTCCACCTTACGGTGGAACGCATGGCACGACCGTTGCCACCATGGGCGGAACGGGCAGTTCATGCGTTCCGCCCATGGTGGCAACATCATGGCGCACCCGTTTAGCACGAAAAAACGAGTTCCGCCTCCGATTTCGGAGGCGGAACTCGTGATTTCGTTCAATTTTTGAAAAAAAAACTTACCGGAACCTTCATCAAGCCTTTTCTCATTCCTTGCTTTGGTGTCATGTCGTTTTAGGTCGTGTTTTTTGAAAATCTTAAAAAACTGGAGAGGATTTGAGAGGTTTTGAATTTTTAGTTTGAAATTGTGAGGAGGGCATAAATGTCAAAAGGAGGCGATGAAAAGTAAATTAGAGGCGATAAATAAAGATATGATTCTTCAAAAAAAAAAAAGATATGATTAATAATAAATTTGGTAAAAAAGAAAGGGTTAATTATAAATAACCATTTTATGGTTTTACTGATTTGCAGACCAGTACTTGTGGTGTTTTTTTTACAAACGCAATTCTATATTTTGCAAAATTTTGCATTTGAGTTCATTTTGTCAGAATTTGATCGATAACGACCTCGAGATGAAAATTTTCAAGAATTGAATGATATTTTAAGCAACTTTAATTTTTCAACTTTTTAGGTTTGAGGTGAATATGGTTCCAAAGTAAATATGATATTAAACAACTTTAATTTTTGAAAATTTTCATTTTAAAGTTGTTATTTGTCAAATTTAACAAAGTAGAAAAATATATAAAAAATTTCAAACACAAAAGTGTTTGCAAAAAAATACTACAGATACCGATTTACAAATCGGTCAAACCAAATGGTAGTTATTTAATTAAGGGTAAATTTCAAATAAAACCCCTGTGGTTTCACTAATTTTCAGATAAAGGACTGTGGTTTACTTTTTGTCAAAACGAGGACTGAGGTTTTCAACTTTAGCAAAATAAGGACCTTTTCGATTGATACTATTAAAATCACCATTGACGACTTCAAAAATGACATATTTTAAGAACTACTAATATTCTAAGCAACTTTAATTCTTCAACTTTTTTATTTTGAGATTATTTAGATGATATTTGGTAAAGAGAGAGAAAGTTAATGTTTAGAGAGAGAAAGTTCCAAAAAAGATGATTTTCTAAAATCGAAAATGTAGTTCCATAGAAAATATGACATCGAACAACTTTAATTCTTGAAAATTTTCATTTTCAGGTCGTTAAAGATAGTTTTAATAGCATTATTAAAGTGTGAAACCTCAATCATCGTTTCGACAAAAAGTAAACCAAAGTTCTTTATCTGAAAATTAGTGAAACCACATGGGTTTTATTTAAAATTTACCCTTTAATTAATCAAAAACAACAAAACTATCATGTAAGGACATAAAGAGTAATTTGGCTAGACAACTTGCCCTTTGTCGGTAGATAGGCCGGGTTTCAAACCCAACTTATTTAAAATTACAAAGGCCTAATGCATACCTAGCCCCTTAAAGTTGTCCGTTTTGTTCATTTAACCCCCTCATCTTACGGGACAACCCTTTAACCCTCTAAACTCCATAAAAATGGTATTTCTCACCCCCTTAACTTGTCCAAATTTGTCATTTTACCCCTTCTCAACTCATCGAATATCATATTTACCCCATTAACTCCATAAAAGTGGTATTTCTCACCACTTATGATCCTATTTACCCTCTTAATTTCATAAAAATGGTATTTCTTATCACTTTATAGTAGTAAAAAAAAGTTGAATGGAGAAAGAACGAATAAAAAATACAAATAACAAGAATATTAATATAAACAAGTTAAATACATTATATGTAGGGATAATGTACCGAAATGGGCCTATGATTTTTGGGGAAGTATCAATTTAGGTTCCACTTTTATGGAAAACATAAATATAGGTTTAACGTTTAAAAAAAGTTATCAATTTAGGCTTCGATAACGGATTGTAAGGGGTGAAAAATACCACTTTTATGGAGTTAAGAGGGTAAATAGAACATTTTATGAGTTGGGGGATAAATGGACAAGTTAATGGGGTGAGAAATACCATTTTTATGGAGTTTAGGGGGTTAAAGGGTTGTCCCGTAAGGTGAAGGGGTTAAATGAACAAAACGGACAACTTTAGGGAGCTGAGTATGCATTGGGCCAATTACAAAACATGGCGATTTAAAGGAATATTCCACGTTGTAAATTAAAATGAAGGGATGGGGACCACCTATTTGATTCCAACAAACAGCCATGCAGAGAAACGGAATATCTCCCACAGCGAAGAAGCATCTTCCTTCCATTTTCCAAACATTAAAATATAACCTTATCCAAAATTGTCTCTCTCTTCACACATTTTACTACAATACAATACAACCGCCCATCCATAAAACTAACTTTCTTTTTTTTGGTTTTTTTTTTTGCAAACAATTATATAATCAAAGGTAAGATATTAAAGTAGGTCTATGATTTTTTTTAAGCAGAAAATCAATATATTTAGGAATCACAATGGATGGGGTATCTGCGGATAGTATCAATCTCAAACTCTTATCCGTTTATTTTTTAATTACCCGTACCCGTCCCATTACTCTAACGGATATCTTTTTGCATCCCATATCCTTCTCATTTAATTCGTGGGTACCTACGGGTACCCTTACCCGTTAAAAATTAATAAATAAAATAAAAAATATTACAAATTTAATAAAGTATAAATTTAATAAATTATTCATCAAAAAATTGAACAAATTGAACCTTATCAATAAGAATAAGTAGTTTAGTGGTATCACTCAATGGTAGAAAAACAAAAGATTGAGGTTTAAGATATCACATCTTACATCTAAAAAACAATAATTTTTTTAAATATATAAAAGAATTATGACGGGTACCGGGTACCCTCGGGGTATTCCCATACCCGTCCCATTACCCTAACAGGTAATGATTTTGATCCCATACCCTTTTATACAGGGTACCGGTAGTCCCATTAGGATCGAGTAGTGCCGGGTACCCGCGGGTATACTACCCGTTGCCATCTCTAAATATATTAAACAGAACCAAGGTCCTTACATAAAACAGAAACAAGAAAACTAGGAACTTCTAAAAATTGAAAAAAATTAGCATAAGAATGAACATTACGGGCCAATAAATAAGTAGGTCTATGATTTTTGGGAAGTGTCAATCTATTATCAATATAAATTTAATATTTAAAAATGTATCAATTTAAATATCGATAATGGAATGTGATATATCATTTACATTACTTCGTTAAGTTCTATTAATTGTATGTGAGAGAAATAAGAACTTAACAAAGTCATATAAATGACGTGTCACGTTTCATTATCAAAGTCTAAATTGATAATTTTTTCAAAATATTAAATTTATATTAATACGTGAATTAATATCTTATTCCAATAATTATTAGACAAAAGTTAATAAAAACAATAAGTACAATCACATGTATTTTGTGTTTATGCAAACAAAATATCCCTTTTTAAATGATTAATATCTTTTGATTTATGTTGTTAGTAAAGCAATTTCTTATAATAAAATTAAAAATTTATGTAATTTCGTACTTTCATAAAATGAAATTAATTTATAATTTCATATAATTTATGCTATGTTTGATATAAAATTAGTAGAGTTTAGTATTTTTCTTTGACAGAACCAATTTCTATTTCATGGATAAAAAAATATCACAATAATAAAAGCTGTAAAAGAAAAACTTCAAAAAAAAAAAAAATTTATAAATCACATACTTCTCGTATAGTTATATTCTTATAAAAATAAATTCAATCTAATATGATCTTTTGGATAATCGAATTGGAATCATTTCTATTACAAATATGTAGATCTAGTCATATACGGAAAAAATGAAACGTTTTCACTTTCGTGATATGATATATATTTTTTTTAAAAGTTATAAGAAATGTAAAATCAAATAAGATAAACACTAAAATTAGCATTAAGCCCTCTTTTTTGGATGGCTACTTTTACAAAGGGATAAAATTAAAATTTAACCATAATATTTTAAGAGAAATGTATATTTAGTTTTAATGTATGAAATTTTGTAAATTTAACCTTAACGTTTCCAAGCAAGATCAATTTTAGCCCTACATTATCAAAAATTAGAAAGATCTGGTTTGATTGATTCTTAACATTCACTCCAGACATTCCAAATATCAATTATGTCTAAGATATTTAGAGTTCGTTTATTTTAACTAATGGTTGCTGTTGGAAAATGCTGTTTTTCCAAAAAGCAGAGATTCTATATTTTTTGTAAAATACTACTTTTCAGGTGTAAATAGCAAATACGAGCTCTCTAACCAAACACTTAAAACTCTCAATTTTAAAGTGAAAATGCAAAGAAGAACATGAAAATGAGTAACCAAACACCCCATTAGTGTATTACTAACAAAATTATAAAAATTCTGTTAAAATGCTAAAAACTAAATCTGTCTCGTATAAGTTAATCACAATTTTTTTTGTCAAACTGTGTAAAATATTTACAGTATTATTGATATAGTTAAAAAAACCAATAAAAAATGCACGAAACTGTTTCAATTTATCGATAAACTTGGCCATTTAATAACAATAAAACTAGCTTTTTCAAATTTAAAATTGATCTAGTTTGAAAATATTAGGATCATACGTTAGGATAAATTTGCACTTAACTTCAAAGTTAAATTAAATTTGTCACTTTATCTATTTTATAAAATACTTAAGGATTAAGGCATTAACAGAAAACTGGTATCCGGGTAAAACCAAAACCAATTTTCTTATCCAAAACTCCCAACTGTAAACTTCTTCTGCAGTTACATTGCTGCTTAGGTCATGCTATCGTAATTTTCCGCCACCACCCACCCCTTTTCCTCCTCTTTCGCTTTTATTTCTCTCTCTACAATCCACATTTTCCCTCTCTCTTCAATTTTCTCTGATCTGAGCCACGACGCAATCCCACTGTTCGAAATCTACCCATGTAGAGCTGCAATTTCTCGATTAATATCAAGAATAAAGCTCTATTTGGAAATGGATGACACATTCTTCGATCTCATCGACTTTTGGAAGAAACCTTCGATTACCGAAACATTCGTCGACATTTTGCTTTGTGCAGTACCTATATGGCTTGCCGTCATGATCGGTCTCGTGATCGGCTGGTCTTGGCGGCCCAGGTGGACTGGCTTGGTTTTTCTTGGCCTCCGGAGTAAGTTCAGGTTTTTGTGGACTGCGCCTCCAGGATTTGGCGCTCGTCGCCTTTGGTTGGCTTTTACAGCTCTTTCGGCTTTCTCACTTTGCCGTACTATTTGGTCCAATTTCAAGGGTAAGAATGGAAAATCAGCAACGACGGCAGCTTCTCCGCCTTCTACGCCCGCGGTATCGCCGACAAACTTGGGGGAGGAAGACAGTGATTCAATTAGGTGAGTTTTGTTACGCTTGCGCTTCACACATATTTAAATAAAATTAGGTGCTATATGACTTATCTTTCATTTGCGAATACCCCCCGGTTTGCAGTATCTGAGATTGTGAATGCGGTTCTTGAAGTATTTTGTGAGAGGAAGTTCATTGTTGAACTTCAGTGGTTCTTCTAATTATTAAGATTAGGGAAACAAAACATTTCAGTATCCGTGGCGCTAAATATCTGTGTATATTTCTTTTCAAAATTTCAATAGATGTGGTAAAGTATTCTCCTAGATTTGTGTTATTGATGTTATGCTATTTGATTCGCTGTGCCAAGAAGTCTAGTCTACTTATTTGTTATAATTACGTAGCTTTCCTGTTTGTGACCAATGTGGTTTCTAGCAACACGTAATTGCTAATTTGGGAGCTTGAAGATACTTATACTTTGATATAGGTCTTTTGGAGTATAGCGGGCACTATGATGAAACTCTTTGTTTTAATCCTTCAAGTACTAGAAGCATGGACACTATCTATATTATCTAATAGATTTGTTGAAGATTTAATCTTATGGGTAGTGTCTTATCATCTGAAGTTAATCGTTGGTCTACTAATTCCTGTACACATTTGAAGCGGTGGGCATGCTTTAGTGGCAGTTACATATATATTCAGAGTGGTAAGCTTGTTTTTTTGGGCAACGGTTTCCTGGTGCAGTTTTATGCTCCATGGATAATTTGCAGTATTTAATTTGTAAACGGTTAGATCTGTAGCCTGTAGGGATCACAAAGGGAAAATTCAGGTAACAATACCTCTAGGAGGAGAGCCTAATATAAGTCTACTTAAAATTTCCGTCTTGTATATAGAAAACTACAATTTTTTGGCAAAGGATTAAGCCGGAAAAGCAGCTAAGAAGTCTTTTTGTTTGCTATCTTAAACTTCTCGATTCTTTGAGTCTTTCTCTTTGTTGTCATTTGAGGTGCTGATGTGTTCGTTTTGGATTACCATGTGAAATTTGGGGAAATTTGACTCTTCCTCCACACTTATTTATTGACTTCTTTGATTATGCACTTATTTTCTTGGAAGTTGTACTTTGTACCGTATTATTATTATTATTGGATTAGTGTGGACAGCCTGTTTTATGATACCCACTATTATGCAGCTCTGGTGAAATACAGGAGGGGGAAGGCCCTGTCACAGAAAATGATTTGGAACATCTATTGCATCTTCTTGAAGGGAAGGATGGACATATGGAATGGCAATCTATGATGGAAAGATCCACCTCAAATATGGGATACCAAGCTTGGCGCCATGAGCCTCAGGTAGATTCTCAACCTTAGCAGTGGAAAATTCTTTCCAGCACTATTAAGCTAGAATCTAACTATACACTTTTCACTCCTCACCCATAGAGATAGATCATAGATGCATATATATATATATATATAGAGAGAGAGAGAGAGGGACAGAAAACACTCCATCCTTTCAAATCTATATTTATGTTTTCTTGCTGATCATACATTGTATCCATTTAATATGTCACCGTTTGTTCTCTTTAGTGGAAAATTCTTAAGTTAATAGTCTATTATGGTTTTTTTAAATTGTTATTATGACCTGCAATTGCTTGTTGTAGCACCTTGTAAATATTGTAACTCCTTGTCATTTTTCTGGGTGTTGATAAAACTGCTGTTTGTGTTATTTTTGTTCATGTGTTTCTCATGCCACAAGCTGTTAAGCTTTCAGAAGCCTGATGATTAATGTAGGATGGCCACTTCCTACCATTCTTTAATAACTCTCTGATGTAGTATGTTATTTTTACCAGTGATCAGCTACCTTGTTTGTGTAGTTATATTCATATTTGGTGGCTGTTTCTGTAATCTGTGGTGGTGTTAGTGATACAATTGGTATTTGTTGGTGATTTTGCTTATCAGACACGTCCAACTATATTCCGTAGTAGAACTGTCTTTGAGGATGCAACTCCTGAGCTGGTTAGAGATTTTTTCTGGGATGATGAATTTCGAATGAAATGGGATCCAATGCTTGCGCACTTCAAAATATTAGAGGAGTCTCCTCATACAGGAAGTTCGATTGTTCACTGGATAAAAAAGGTTAGTCGAATGGAAATGTAATGATTTCATGGTTTCTTAATGCTCTGTTTTTTGTTCTATAGCATTTATTATCAAATGACAAGAAGTTTGTTCCTCCAATTTGCAGTTCCCATTTTTTTGCAGTGACCGAGAATATATCATTGGTCGTAGAATATGGGAGGCTGGGAAGACTTATTATTGTGTGACAAAGGTACTGGTTCATTTCAATGTTGATGTTTTACTGTTTGATCCTTTCCATCCTTTTTGTTCAAGTAAAGGACCTCCAGTCCTTAGATAACCTTGTTTATAATAGAAGAGTTCTTTTGGTTGGATTCTAGATTCTAGATTCTAATGATAATGTAAGAGGAGACTGATAAATATAAAAAATATAATGCTTTTATGTATTTACTTTGTTTAATTCAGTCAATCTGTAACTGGACTACAATTTTTAGATTTATGAGCTTCAGGATTTCCTTTCTAATCATTTTTTTTAAATACTGGAATCAAATATCACATTATTATAGTATAATATATCTAGAAATTTTTGTGTAATGATTAGAATTTAGAGCTGATTCGCAACATTGCAACATTTTCAGGTGGTGCCATATCCAGGCCTTCCCAAGCGTGACAAACCAAGGCGTGTGGAACTTTATTTCTCAAGTTGGGTTATCCGGCCTGGTAAGCATTGTTAAGCATCAAGTTGCATAATCTTGGACACATCTTTATGGCATCTTCTTTCATTGACAAAGCAAATGTGTTTCTTTGTTGGCCTAATATTCATCAACGAATGCAGTGGAATCTCGCAAAGGAGATGGACAGATGTCTGCATGTGAGGTTACCCTTTTACATTACGAGGATATGGGAATCCCCAAAGATGTGGCTAAATTGGGTGTACGTCACGGTATGTGGGGAACAGTCAAGAAACTGCATTCAGGGCTGAGAGCATATCAGAATGCTAGAAAAGCAGAGTCTCCACTGTCTAGAAGTGCACTGTTGGCAAGAATAACAACAAAAATTTCTTTTGATGAAAGTGCTGAGTTTTCAGAATCGGAACCGGTTAGTGAGGAAGAAGATAGAGAGCAAGTGGTAGATATAGAAAGACACAAGGATCTCGGGGTTGACTGGAAATGGATAATTATAGGTGGATCAGTAGCTCTTCTGTGTGGACTTCATTCCGGCACAATTGGGAAGGGCTTGTTACTCGGAGCAGGGCAAAGAATTGCACGGAGATGAGAGTTCTTTGGCCTGCCTGATTTTTAAAGAATCTAGGAAAATACTATTAACTTGTTAAGGTATCATTTGTGTAATCAATTGTTTCACTTAGTTTTCAATATTAGCAATGGCCCTGGTTTTGAGAGACTCGGACTTTGGTTCAATTGGTTTCACTTTCTACAATATGTGTCATGCAATGCAATCACACGCTTCAGCCTCGCGGTTTTGAGAGACTCGGACTTTGGTTCTTGGCCGAGTTTCTGTTACAATATACAGCACATTGTTGGTTGGTAGGACTCAATCTATTTGTTTTTGTTTTTTCATGAGCTGTTGTGGCGCTGCCTTCAATCAATTATTGAATTGGATGCATTGAAAGGGTCCTAGTTTTTGAGATATTCAGATTCTGCAATTCAGGCATAGGACATAAAATATCATGTTCTGTTAAATTGTTTGTCGCTCCTTGTAAGTGAAGCTTGTCTTGGTTGATGATCAGGAAAAGATGAAGATGAGTTTTAGTATGTTTATTTCTGCTTAACTTTCTTCAGAAACTCAGTGTGAATATATATACTATATATCTTCTTTTTCTTGTATGAATGAAGAACTTGGATCCCTTAGGCTTTCTTTAAATCTCTTCTCAAATTCATTTATTTTATCGATCTTCTACAATGTTCCATGTTTGATTTTTTTTTTTTATTCAATTAGAATTTTGTCTGTATATTGGATTTTTTGAATTATATTGATTTTATGGCGGCCAGTAGCCAGTTGTTATGCATTTGGTGGTTGATTGATATTGTCGATCTACCGGATGAGATTATAGTTAACCAACCTTCTAACTTTTCAACCATGCTATGCTGTGCTGTCCCATAAATTGTGTCCATTCAACTTTTTCATTACATATGATTCTGAATCAGAAATTGTACCTTCCATGGAACAGGATTTATTCAGAAATCTAATCCTTATTATTAAAACATTTCTTGCAATTGAGAGCACCACGTTATCCAAGCAACAAGCCAGTAAGCAAAATTTACCATTTAAATAATATGAAATGGAGAAAGTATAATTGGTATTCTACTGGGATAGGGATACGGATAAAGATTGGGATAGAGATAAGAATAAATGGTTAGGAGAAGGATAAAAATATAATAGTTAACAATTATTATTCAATATTTGGTATGTGAGATATGGATAAAGATAAAATAATACATTTTACTAACTTTATTTAAACTACATAACATACTTTTTCACCCTATTAAAATCGCAAGAGTTTATCTCACTTTCTTATACCACCCCCTCCTGGATATAGGACTTGAGGGATAAGACTCAAATCCTTCTCTTATCTCCCTAACCTATCTCTAAAACAAATATGAAATAATTCATCTCAGTTTTTTTTATCTATATTTCCGTGTCTTTATTCCCTCTAACAAACACCCCTGAACGGGTATTTAGTAAAAATGCATCTCTATTCTCTAATGGCTGAAAAGTATAGTGCATAATCAATATGATTCTTATCAAGAGTTGAGTTGTCATTTGTGTAATGTTCCAAAGTTCACTTAATGTGATGAGGCTATAATGCCAAGAGTCAATGTTCGTAGCTTCTTGTCTTTATTTATCTTACCTCAACATAAAAAAAAAAAACAAAGTATTCTTTCCGGTTTTGAAAAGGTGTTGTGTTCGATATATCCATTAAAATAAATAAATAAAATTTTCAAAAAAAAAAAAAAAAAATTGCTTTAAAAAATTAAATAAATAAAATGTTTGAATTAATTGTAGGGACAGTTACAGTGAGAATAATTACATATAGACTTAATATTTTTTTTTGATGAAAGAATGATATTATATCTCAAAGATAAATCTAATGTCAATAGGCTTACAATCGACTCAGGAATAATATTGGTTATTACAGTACCAGAAGATGATAAATCTAATCTAGCCACAGCGTCTGCGACCTTATTAGACTGTTTATGTATGAAATGAAAACTACACATTGGGATCGAGCTCGCAATTGCATAACAATCCGCCAAAACGAGTCCAAGTCCCGAGAAATCATCTTTTTGGTCCTGACATAACGCATTGATAACGATTTGAGAATCTCCCTCCATACATACCTCCACATCTCCTCTCTCCTTGATCCAACTTAGAGCTTCACGGTATGAAATAGCTTCCGCCAAAGTAGGAGAACTATGCCCTTCAATCTGTCTGTATCGGATAGCCACAACCTCTCCCATCTCACTCCGAATCACAGCGCCGACTCCACTACTTCCGTCCTGTAGATTCATGGCTGCATCGAAATTTATTTTTAAACCAGAAACAGGCGGGCTCCAATTCTCACTTGTACTAACATTGACAGCAGCAGAATCTGCCATGTTTAAACTCCTCGCCACCCTCCAAGCTTCAAAGAACTGGTTTACATAAGTTGATATTTGAATCGGGATTATTGCACGCTGATTCCATACCAACTGATTCCTTCCATACCAGATGTACCATAACAGTGAGGCCCATTTACCAGCCTCCTCTACACTACTGTTATTTAAAGCTTCAACCCACCACTCATTAAAATTGGGAGAGAAATTACCTTGTAGGTGTGCGATGGAAGAAGCATTCCAAATTTGAATCGACACAGGACAGTGAAGAAGGAGGTGCGAAACTGACTCCTCCGAAATCTGACAAAGAGGACAAGGAACATCAATATCAACACGACGGTTAAACAGGGATACTTTCGTTGGGATTATGTTTCAAGCTGCTCGCCATAGGAAATTTTTCACCTTCGGAGGGCAAGACATCTGCCATAGCTTATTCCAGGGAGCATTACGTGTAGTCTCCAAGGGACCAGGATGGTCATTCATTAAAGAATAATAAGCTGTTTTAACACTAAAAAGTCCTTTCTTGTCCTTCCGCCAACAAAGTTGATCTTCTCTTCTCCCAATAGGTAAAGGTATTTCCAAAATAGCCTTCTGATCCTCAGGGGAGAATAAAGCTTCAAGCATCTCATGATTCCATTGTCTGTTTGCAATTAGACGGTCCACCGTCCAATCCAGATGAACTTCAGATTCAGATATCATGGGAACTCCATTAGCCTTTGACAACCACTTGTCAACCCATATACACGTGGAACTGCCATTACCAATCCGCATGTCGACCTCATTACGCATTAGTTGTTGAGATTGGAGTACGCTGCCCCATATTGCACTTGGATTTGATCCTAACACCGCCTCTCTGAAATCAGTATCAGGAAAATACCGGGCCTTGAACAAATGACTAACTAGGGAGTGAGGCTTGGTTAGAAATTTCCATGCTTGTTTAGCTAAAAACACTATGTTGAATTCATGGAATAAACGAAAATTCAACCCACCCCAAGCTTTCCGCTGACAAAGTAACTTCCACGCCTTCCATTTGATCCCCTGCCCCCACCAATATGAATTCAATAGCACCTCAAGTCTGGTACAAATCGATTTTGGGAGCAGAAAAACTTGAAATATATAAGACGGAATGGATTGTGCAACGGCTTTGATTAAAACCTCCTTACCTCCCTGTGAGATTTTTACGCCCCTGCCAACCTCTTATCTTCCTCTGTAATCGATCCACCACATACCAAAAAGTAGCTGATCTATTTCTTCCCACGGCTGAAGGAAGACCCAAATAATTATCCTGTCTGTCGGCTTGTACAACTTGCAAGAACATTGTTAATTCTGTTTTCTTTTCTTCAGGAACTTTGGAGCTAAAAGATATTTTAGATTTAGAGAAGTTTATTTTCTGACCTGAAGCAATCTCATATTTGTGAAAGATTTCTTGGACTGTCCTGCACTCCTCCAGAGTTGCCCTGAAAAAGAAATAACTGTCATCGGCAAAAAGGAGGTGAGAGACCATAGGTTCCCCTCGGCTTATTTTACAACCATGAATTTGCCCAGCCACCTCAGCCTGATTAATAAGTGCAGTGAGACCCTCCGTACAGATAATAAACAGATATGGTGACAACGGATCTCCTTGACGAAGCCCTCTTGATGGTTTAAAACTTGGGAATGCAGCATTTTTATTAATGATTTGATATTCAACTGTTGTTACACATTGCATGATCAGCTCAATAAATTGGTTGGGGAAACCCAATTTCATCATAATAGCCTTCAGGAAAACCCATTCCACCTTGTCATATGCTTTAGACATATCAATTTTAAGCGCAGCATAGCCTTTTCGTCCCCCCTTTCCAAGCTTTAAAGCATGACCCACCTCATATGCTATCATAATATTGTCTGTAATGGCTCGTTTCGGGACGAAAGCACTTTGAGAGGGAGATATGATGTGGTTAAGAACTCGTTTCAAACGGTTTGCAATAGTTTTTGTCATTATTTTGACGAGAACATTGCAAAGAGCAATTGGACGGAGGTCAGATATTGCAGTTGGCGGCGACTTCTTTGGGATCAGAACTAGATTGGCCAAGTTCAAAGAAGTGGGAATAGTACCTGAATTTAGACATGTTGCACAAAAATACGAGACAACAGTCCTCAGCATCTTCCAATGTTGTTGGAAGAACCCGGAGTTGAGTCCGTCCGGGCCCACAGCTTTATCAGGATGCATTGCAAGGGCGGCTTGTTCAACCTCTTGTACTGTGTAATCTCTCATAAGCATCTGATGCATTTCAGACGGAATGTGAGCAGCAACGACGTCAAGGATTTCCAAGCCTCTTACCTCTTGAGATTGAAAAAGCTGATAGAAATGACTTTGAATATTATCAGCAAGACCATTCTCCCAACTTCGGTGATCACCTGCCTCATTTGATAAACTTCCAAAATCTTTTTTCTTTTTTCTAGTTCTGACAGATGAATGAAAAAAATGAGAGTTACAATCCCCTTCACGCAACCAATTAATTTTGGACCGTTGTTTCCAATACACTTCCTGCTCCAATCAGACTTTTTCAAGTTCCTTACTGGTCTGATTAAATTCCGCCATATCTGTCAGTCCCCTTGTCGTTTCTAACTTTGCTTGTAAGAACTTTGCACGGGCCCAAAATCTTGTATGAAACTCTCTTCCCCACTTCTGTACCTTTTCATGGCATTGCTGCAGCCTGTCCGTAAAATATAATTCATTGGTATCTGACCAGCTTGTGGAAATTAACTTTCTACAATCTTCCTCCAGACCCCGAGAATTCTCGTATCTGAACTGATACAGCCCTCTCGTCGTCGTCTCAGTTGTTTGTAATAATAAAGCCAAGTGATCCGATCGAGTAGTAGAAATTGTTAGGATCGATGCCATGGGAAATTTGTCATGCCAAGAGGGGGAAGCCACCCCTCTGTCGAGTTTCTTCTCAATTAGTTGCTCCCCTTGACGTTTTCTAAACCAAGTAAACGGATGACCTTGTGTAAACACCTCAGATAGACTACAGTGATCCAAAATTCCATTAAAACCCGTAATGAGCTGTGTAGGATGTCTTCGCCCGCCTCTTTTATCAGATACAAGGGTCATGTCGTTAAAATCTCCTATTACAACCCACACAAGATCAGAGATCCTATACAAATCTTTTAAACACTGCCAGGAAAGCGTCCGCCTTCCTCTCTCCGGGAAACCATAAAACCCCGTAAGGCGCCATTCCCCATTCTGGACAGACGAAACTCTCACATCAATGAAATTGCTTCCATATTTCATTAACCTGATTGTCATATCCTGTTTCCTGATTAAAGCCAAACCACCTCCCCCTCTAACACTACTAACTGCAAAATGTCTATCAAAACCAATTGAATTCTGTAATTGTAAAATTGCATTCGACCCCACTATGGTTTCCATTAGGAAAATAATGGTAGGTCTGTGGACCTGGATGAGCTCCTTGAGCTCTCGAACTGTGTCGAGGTTGCCCACTCCTCGACAGTTCCAGCTGAGGCAAATCATGGCTTCCGACTGGCCCCTTCAATGTAGCCTGCCGATATCTCTGTTTCAGTCTGAATGCCTTCCATCTCTACATGTTGAATTGGTTCGTTGTCTTATCTTTTGCATTTTGGATCTATAAACACCTGACCTTCCTCCTCCATTCTTACTATTTCTGCACTGCGATCCTTGGCCTGAAGTCTCAGTATTTCCAAATTCTCACTGGATTTATCCGGTCCATCATTATTTACCAAGATAGGTGCAGCATGTAACCAAGGAGATATGTTTTGTTGGAATCATCGGGGAGGAGCTCGTAAAAAAGCCCCATATAATGTAGGATGGTTCGGGTCTTGTAGAGCCCTGTAAGCCGCACAATCTCGTTCACTATGTCCCAAGAGTCCACAATAGAAACAAAAATGGGGTAACCGTTCATATTTAAAGTTCACCCATACCCAACTGGAATTAGAGGTGCCAAGTTTCATTCTGCGTTTAAGAGCCTTACGAACATCCAAAACCACATGTACCCTAAGGTAGCCAGTAAAGGCTTCTACATAGTCACGCGGGTCTGTCTTCAGTACCACTCCCAGATGTTTTCCACACGCAACTGCTATCTTTTCTGATCGGAAACCTCCTAGTAGGTCGTGCAATTGTACCCAAAAGGCAGTTTCATTGAGCTGTATGTTGAAAAGCTCTTCCTGTCTCTCCACTCTTCTTAGAACCAGTAGCTTATTTTCAAAAGTCCACGGGCCTCCTTTCAAAACTGCATTCACATCAAAGATATGATTGAATTGAAAAAGAAATCTGTTACTTTCTAACTCAACAATCGCCATGCCTCCTGCCGGCTTCCAAACTTTTGACAGTGTTACCTTCATCCCGTCAACGTTTATTGTTTTCTCAGTAACAAACCTGCCGACACAGCTCCAACTCAAATCATAAACTAGGGCCATCTCCCACTCAGGAACGACGATCGGTGCTGTTTCCTCCTCTTCGAGTGATAATTGAAGGCAATTTCTCGATAAATCCTCCATCGAGTTCGCTTAATCAACCAAGCACTCTGCAATTTCGTTAATTAACGACAAACGAAGGTAATCAGAATTTGTCAAGAGCAAGGGCGCAGAGAGAATTGAATCGGAATTACAGGGGAATTGATGGAGAATACGAAGCTTCAACCAGAATTTGTTAAGAGCAAGGGCGCAGAGAGGATTGAAACGGAATTACCAGGGGAATTGATGGAGAATACGAAGCTTCAACCAGAAATTGTCAAGAGCAAGGGCACAGAGAGAATTGAATCGAAATTACAGGGGAATTGATGGATAAAACGAAGCTTCAACCCTAACTTAGGGTAAATTCATCCAAAAACCCTAGTCGCATGGTAAGGGCGCAGGAGAAGTAACGGATAATTTAAAAATTCATTATGCTGAACCTTATATAGACTTAATATTTACAAGTCTCTTGTAATGGTAAAAAAATTCTAACAATATCAAATAAATAGTTTTTAAATAGATAGACACATCCCTGTAAAAAAAAAGGGGTTGAAATAACGGTTTAACAAAACAATATTTAAAAGGGTTTTGTTAATCACCGCCCCCAAATTACTTATCACCGTCCTTTTTTGGACATTTTCTCCCTTTCATTTTTCCATTCAAAAACTTAATATCCTCTCTCTCTCGAGCCAAAAATTGGATTTCTGAAAAATGGACTCGAGAATGTCGAGGAAATCGAATAACTACAGTTCTTATTTACACTAATTGAAATTCGTCTCCAAAAACTAACCGACCCAATCAGTATATAAAAAAATCATCCAAATTGGCCTAAACGGGTGATTCACACCACCTGGCCTAGACAGAAACGGATGAACTATGCCCGTTTCTGCCTAGGCGGAAATGGGTAGTTCATCCGTTTCCGCCTACGCAGAAACGGGTGGATCACCCGTTTCTACCCAGGAAGAAACGGGTAGTTCATCCGTTTCTGCCTAGGTCAGGTGGTGTGAATCACCCATTTAGCACATATTCAACGAGTTTTGTCTGCGAATCCGGAGACGGAACTCGTGTTTTCGATTCAATTTTCAAATAAAAATACTTATCTTAGGAATCATTAGTCTTTTTTCTCTACCGTGTTTAAGTCCCATGAATGTTGTTCGAGTTTTTGAATTTCGAAGAAATTTGAGAGAATTTCAGTTTTTGAGTTTAAAAAATGAAAAGGGTAAAAGTGTCTAAAAGAAGGCGGTGATAAATAATTTGGATCAGTGAATCGCAATCCACTATTTAAAAATATGGATTTCTCATATTTTAAATTAAAAATATCATACATGATGAAAACCATGTTGATGGTTAATTGTAAAAAAAAAAAAAAAAAAAATCCAAATATGATTTTTTTTTTTTTGTAATTTCCTTTTAGGTGTTACCCTCTTACATGGAAAAAATAACTTTTGCAATTATATTGTTATTTTAGTATATTACCCTCTTACTACTTTTTACTAATTCATTGCAACCTTATTTACTTGTTTAGAAAATGCCTAATACATTATCAGCTCCCTGAACCCCAAAATAGTAGATTGGCTCTCTAAATTTTACAAGTGTCTCATCAGCTTTTTAAACTTGCAAAAGTGTATCACCAGCTCCTTAAACTTGTCCATAAAAGTATATTAGCTCCATGAACTTTGCAAGTGTCTCACCAGCTCCTTAAACTTGTCCATAAAATATATTAGCTCCCTGAACTTTGCAAGTGTCTCACTAACTCCCTAAACTTGCTTATTTTGTAGCAATTAAATACAAAAACTTATTAAACCTAAATTCTAAAAATTAATTGTCATCATATACTTCCAAAAATACATATTTATCCTTTAAACTTGTTTAAAATGGGCTATTGATCCCCTAATATCCACATGGCAGAGCAAGGATAAAGTTTATCGGTTTAGTCAAATGGACCTTAATGACTATATAGAATTTAGTCATTCAGTGTTAAATCAAGCCTTATTAGAATTTTAAGGTGGAGATTTCAAAAATCCTAAAGTTTAGATTTAATAAGTTTAGATCTAATAGTGAATGATCAAATTCACTTGATCTTTAAGGTTCATATGAAGATTGTTGAAAGTTTGAACAAGTTGAAAGGCGTAAAGTTTAAGCAAGTTCATCGAGCAATAAATCATTAGTTTGTCACAGAATTTGGTAGACAAATGTAACATCCAGTTATGGCCATCAATTAGCTTTCTCTATAACCTTTTTCGTTTGTTCTTGTCTTCCCCTAAATTCTATTTTTTCCCTAATACCCACTGTCTGAATTCCTAATATGTAAACACTCTTGAACGAATCTGTAAATATGTCTTATCCTTAGCTCATCTGGTTCTAGAAACTCAAGGAGTTTCAAATCCTTCTTTTGTTTCCTTCCAACTGTTTGATATCATGCCTGACAACAAAATAGAGGAAACCTTGTAAACCTTCCAACTGTTTGATGTAATCTCCAATGGCGAATACAGGATTGATCCGTTGGGAGAGCCGATTTTACACGTGCGTGCCAAAAAAAATTTTCCTGCTGAATAGAACTTGCTCGATTTTTCTCCGTATATATTATATATATACACGTATTATAATTCGAGTGGTCAAGGACCAATTTTTAAATAGCAATATAAAACTTATTAAAATTAAGCTAAATTGTGTTTAAAATTTCTACTATGTAAAAAAAAAATTGTGTTTAATCAAATGAAACCTCTAATTTCTAAATCAAATTAGAGGTATCAATCCTCAATTTATCAAATACTAAATTTATGGAATCCCCAATCAAAATTATAACCATCAAAATTCCAATTAACTATAAGTTAACTATCAACAATAAAAACTAGCATAAATAATCAAATGATCAATTAATTAACTTAAATTCTAGGGATAACGTGCAAAAATGCCCATAACGTTGACAGTTAGGAGCAATTTTATCCCTAACGTAAAAAATGGTGTAATTTTACCCCTAACATTTGCAGGCATGAGCAATTTTATTCCAACATTGGTAAGTGAGGTCAATTTCAGATATTATTATAAAATACAAATGTTTTGATACTTATTTTGCACAAGTTGCATATCGGTTAGTTCTAAAAAAAATTCACATTTTTTGTGATTTGGTAATAGAATTGGAGATTAATTTTTTTAAAATTCAATGAAATATTTAAATTTTGTAATCTGTTACTAATGAGTAATAAAATGACACACATGTAAGCGTAGATGATAAAATATTTCATTGAGAAAACAATTTGATGAATTATTTTTCAAATTGACCCAATTTGCCAATGTTAAGGATCAAATTGCTCTTTGCTATCAACGTTAGCGATAAAATTGCATCATTTTAGACGTTAGAGATAAATTGCTTCACATTTTTACACTGTATCGCTAAATTCTAGATCAAATACAAAATAATTTAATAAATATTTAACAAATCGCAAAGAAATGGGGAGATAAAGTTAAAAAAGAAACTAATTTAGAGGGTTGATTTAGAAATTAAGGTGTAGATTAGTTTCATCATCTCCCCACCTCTTCTTCTTCCTCGTTTTATTTTTCTCTTCCTTTTTCTTACCCTAAACCCAGATTCTTCTTGGATTCCTCATTTTTTTTCTGAACATTTATAGACAGGGGTCGGAACCACCCCTGGTCAGGGTGGTTCCGGTGGCCGGAGGGCCCCGGGCCCCCTCCTATCTCTGCCCCTGATAATGCCTGAAAGGAAGATGAAGCTAACAAATCCCCATTGTGGATTGCTATTCGTCGCCCCTATTTTTCTTACCGTCGCCTCCTGTTTGACATTTTTGCCCTTTTCATTTTTCATTCAAAAAAAATGAAATTCTCTCAATCCCGAATAACAAAACGAAGAAAAATCATGCCTCCAAAACAATGAAAAATACTTGAACATCTAAGTTTCGTATTAACCAATAATCTGAAATTTAACGAATTTAACTTGAAACAAACTTTTTTTTTTCATTGAATTTATTCTAAACGGGTAGCCCATACGGTCCGATCCATGGACCGACCGTATGAACTACCAGTTTTGCCTAGGCAAAATCGGGTAGCATACCCCTTTTTACCTAGGCAAAACGGGTAGGCTAAAATCGGGTAGCCTACCCGTTTTGCCTAGGTAAAAAGGGGTATGCTACCCGATTTTGCTTAGGCAAAACTGGTAGGCTACCCGTTTTCCTTTAGAAAAACGGATTTATTTTTTTTAATTATAATAAATATTAAAAATTAATTGGACGCCTCAATACGTATTTTTTTATTTCCAATTTATCTATACGTTTTTCTATCCAATCAATACATAATTTACCAATAATTGAATTTACGTTCTAAAAGATAAATAAATAAAAATTAACAAATAAAAATTAATTGCACGCGTTATTACGTATTTTTTTTATTTCCAATCAATAATTTATATATACGTTTTTTTCTATCCAGTCAATACATAATTTACGTATAATTAAATTTACGTTCTAAAAGGTAAATAAATATAATTTACCAAATAAAAATTAATTGGACACTTCAGTACCGTATTTTTTATTTCCAATCAATAATTTATCTATAAGTTTTTTCTATCAAATCAATAATTAATTAATTAATTTTTAATATTTATTATAATTAAAAAAAAAAATCCGTTTTTCTAAAGGAAAATGGGTAGCCTACCAGTTTTGCCTAGGCAAAATCGGGTAGCATACCCCTTTTTACCTAGGCAAAACGGCAAAACTGGTAGTTCATACGGTCGGTCCATGGACCGGACCGTATGGGCTACCCGTTTAGAGTAAATTCAACGAAAAAAAAAAAGTTCGTTTCAAGTTAAATTCGTTAAATGTCAGATTATTGGTTAATACGAAACTTAGATGTTCAAGTATTTTTCATTGTTTTGGAGGCATGATTTTTCTTCGTTTTGTTCTTCGGGGTTGAGAGAATTTCATTTTTTGAATGAAAAATGAAAAGGGCAAAAAATGTCAAACAGGAGGCGACAGTAAGGAAAATAGGGGCGATGAATAGCATAACTCTTTATAAAACAACCCATAAATTATGGTGGAGAAACCTTTCGAGGTGAGCCAAACAATGTCGGAAGTGAAATGCATAGACAAGTTTGAGGGCCTTAAGCTTTGAATGGAGAAAGTAAACCCCTCCATTAATGAATTTTCCAATCTACACTGTTTATTTACTAGGTTAAAACATGAATTCATATCTGTTGGGACATCTTATCATCCCACATTTTTTGTTACTGCCCTTGGGCAAGCCAAACTTAAAAAATCCACCTAAAGGACATAATGGAGGATCCAACCTTTAGATATCCAATCACCACTCCACCATAAATCTAAACCACCCCAAACAATGTGAAACCTAACTCAACCTTTAGAATCTCCAATCACCATTCCACCTTAGAACCGAAACACCCAAAACAATATGAATCCAACCCAACCTTTAAATATCCACTAACTAACGATTTCTCAGCTGTGTTATGGCATGAATTTATCAATAAATGGTGTTATTAATGAATAAAATCGACATCTACCAACAGAGAAAAATGCAAAAGAAATCAAGGTTTCTTGGCTACTCCAGATCTTGTGAAAAGTGATATTCTAATTGGGAAGACTGCATTCAATCCCAACAAATTAAGTCAAAAAGCAACAACAGCTGCAAATGAATTAGTTGCAACTAATGCAACATCACATTGCTCCGTTGCAACAAATGGACTCTAATAATCAAGCTCTTACTTGTCCTATGAATGGTATTAACTCGAAAATAATGATATGGCAACCATCTGCCATTGTTTTTGTAATGAATATGTATGAAGAACGTAAGAAAAACTCACATTTAATAGACTCAAAACATCACCATCTTTTAATGATGCTAATATGGTTGCTCTTTTCAAATCAATAACTGGTCCTCATGACATAAAAAGGATGTCAACTTGGACCCAACTCATAAAAGTTCACCTATGGATTCCTCATCCATCTATAGACAAGAAATTTTACAATCCAAGTCTGGACTATGTGCCAGCCTAAATCCCTGTTACATTCTTAGGGACAAGAAGCTTTAAAGGGGGGGGAGGGGGGAGCAATTCCATTAATGAAACTAATAGGAGGGTAAATTGAGAGGGTTAAAGGGGCAATGTCTATCTTCTAGAATTTAAGCATGAATGATGAAAATCATTGAGAACTTGAAACTTCCATAGTGGAAGTAAGAATTTCATTTGTTGAAGAATTCTATATGGTTAAATCCAAATGTTATTAGTCTTCCATTGAAGGACTAACCTTTAACCAAAATTGAGAAAATACGACTAGGTTTAATGAAGACATAGAACCTGCAGTCTCAAAATCATTTTCTTTCAAGTTTGCAACAACAACAGGTTTTGGCACAAAACAACCTTGGAAACTTAAGTAATTGTGGGAACATGGATCCAGAAAGATTTAATTAGTTGGCTAGAAGTATTTTGAATTCAAAAGATAGTCAATCTGCAATGAATGATGGCTCAATATGATCTCATGTGAAAGCAAGCTCGCCAAACATAAAGATGGACCATATGCAACCATATTCATCTCAACAGCAGGACCAATTGCAACAACAACAACATTTGCAACAGAATAATAGAAGAAGGAAGTAGCAATCATCTTTTGGACCTGCTAACAACTCCGGTACACAGAATATTGTTGGTTCTTCACCCAATTCTCCTCCATCGACTACTCATAATTTTGGTGTTAGACTGAAGATCCAACACTTTGGTGATATTGCTATCTTGACTCGAGGAGTTATTATTAGAGATGAGGTAAGGCTAGCTATGTACAAGGTTAGTAAGGAAGACCTAGGAAATGCATCCAAAAAAGTTCTTCCAAAAGATACTACCACCATTGCAGGTGAGGGAACAACCTAAGAAGTTGCAATAAAGAGAGTTGTCCAAATAATAAGTTTTATTGAGGTTGTTGAGAAAGAAAATGAGAGGGAAATGCTGAATGGGAGGAATACAAAATGTTCAAGTGGTGTTGATGTTGTTGAAACACATTTCCACTAGATTTTGATTTGACAAAATCATCCATGATTAAGAGAAAATTAAATTTAAGTGCTTTATTTTAATTGTACTAATCCGTTTGTTCAATGTTGAGTATAAATATAAATAAAGATAAATATAAAAAGTAAGACAGGAAGAAGTCAGCATGAGATAAACAAAACAAGCTAAGTGGAATAAAGCTCAGCATAAGGAGCCGCAACAACAATTGTCTTACGAAGCTGAGCTGACTAAAAATATACTCAGCTTAGAAATTACCGAAGACAAAGACTTACGCAGTAGAAGCTGAGTGATCCTTCAGGACAGCATGAAAAATTCGTTTGCTAAAAGACAATAATTACCGCCCCTCTGTACCAATAATTGAATCCTTGGAAATACGCAGAAGACACATTCCGAGATGTATGGGTCAATGGATTATTGGTAAAGGACAACTGGCACAAAAAGACAAGCCAGACGCAAGAAGACAAGCCTGACGTCTGAAGGAAAACAGAGGAAGGGAATGGCCGGAACAGTCTGAAGCTGACCAGAATCTGTCCCCTAAAAGAGCCGTTTTAACATTAACGGCTAAATCATTTCAAAACGATCCAACACAGATTTTTCCTATATAAGGACAATCAAACTTCTTGGATCATTGCCGATTTACAACAAAAAGAAAAGTACAAGAGAGAAAAGATACAAAAGCACTTAGATACAAAAAGAGATCTTACACCCATCTTCTATTCCTTGTGTAAATGCTAGAGTGATTACTTGTAATCTTCTAAAGTGTTCTTTATTTGAAAAGGAACAAGTGTTTATCAATTGTAACATTGAGAGTGTTGTGCTGAGTGTTTGGTTGTAAACATTCAGTGGTAGAGAAATCTAGGTGCTGGGTTGTAGCACTTAGTAGGAGTTGAGTAGACGAATAGAGGAAGGTACTCTTGCATATTCAACTGCCTTGTAATCGGTTTGTGCTCTACCTTTAAAGAGCTCAGTATTGGATTCTAAAAGCCCGGAGGACTCTGGGGACTGGACGTAGGCAGAGAGGCCGAACCAGGATAAGTAATACTGAGTAATCTCTAAACTCTCTCTCAATATATATATTTGCATGTGTTGTGTGTGAAGTTTAGTCAGCATATAAAATTGTTTAAAGTTGACTCTGAGTAATTTCAAGTGCTGAGTTAGAAGCTGACCTCCAAGAGTGTCAATATCTAACTTACAAATAAAACAGCTTTAGTCAATATCCGGCCAAAGCTGTCTTGTAACATATCTGGCCAAGCTCACTTAAAGCTGAGTTGACAAACTCACCAAATAACTAAGTCAGCATATTAATTAAACGAAAAAGTTATATTAGTTCCTAACCCCCCCCCCCTTGGAACTAATCACACGGCACCAACAAGTGGTATCAGAGCCTAAGCTCAATACTCAAAGATATAACTATCTTGAGCGGATCCCCACAAATGGCTGAGAACAGCACTCGTTTCCTTCCAGGGAATCAAACAACACAGATACTCCCTGAGGGATTATCAATCACTAGACCTCCCCTATTCTTTGGATCTAATTATACATTCTGGAAGAATAGGATGAAAAACTTTATTCAAGCCACAAACATGAGTGCATGGCTTGCAATTGTTCAAGGTCCACATGTGCCATATAAAACTGTTAACAATGAGAAAATTGTTAAAAGCGAAGCTGAGTGGACAGAGGATGACCTCAGAAAATTACAAAATAATGCTTCGGCTATAAATATGCTTCACTGTGCTTTAAATGCTGCAGAATACAATAAGATTTCAGGATGTGAGTCAGCACAGGAGATTTGGAAGAAGTTGGAAGTGACTTATGAAGGCACAAGTAAGGTTAAGGAGTCCAAAGTCAATCAGCATATGAGACTCTACAAGCTGTTCGAGATGAAAGAGAACGAAGACATCTCAGAAATGAACTCAAGATTCACCAACATCATAAATGAGCTCAAAAGACTTGGAAAGAACTTCACTGAAGAGGAACAGGTGAAGAAAATCCTGAGAAGTCTACCTAAGAGCTGGCAAGCAAAGAAAACAGCCGTAGAAGAAGCTCAGGCCTTGACTACCTACAAATATGATGAGCTGATCAGATCCTTGCTAACCCATAAAATCTCTATGAAAAACTTTGAAGCTAAAGAAAAGTCCAAAGATAAGAAACAGAAATCACTGGTGATGAAAGCCGACTCCACAGAAGCTGAGTCAACTGATGATGAGGAAATGGCTATGTTTACTAGAAAGATGAAGAAAATGTTCAGAAGAAATGACAGAAACAGCAAACGGCCATACAAGAAAGGTGATAGGTACAAAGCTGAGTCCAGTGACAAATATAAGAAGGACAGTGTTAGACGAGGTGCCGCGGCCTAATCTCCCAGGCGGACCGGGGGGTGGACACCTCATGGCGACGTAAGCAATGATTGGCGCCGAAAGCAACCAATCGTGGAATCAAGCTGCTCGGCAGGACCGGAGCTCGGAGATATGGAAGAGTCGCCACCCACGAATGGGAAAATGAACACCGATCCCTTGCGGGAGACCGGTGTGGGTTCGGGAAACTTAGGTACGAGCCGAGAAGGCTAGCTCCTTTCCGAAGAAAGGCTACTAGGCACCCCGACATCGCTCGGTTATGAACCACCGGCCTCCTACTCAGCATGTTAGGCGATAACGGACTAATCGTATACTTCTTTAAGTTTAAAATTCATTTGAAACCTTTTCTTTCTCTTTTTAGAAACCGTTTTGAGCATATATTATTGAAAAGCCACATTAGTAAAGAATCACCCATTTAGATCAGTTCAATATACATACAAAGAGAGGGGGGAAGAAAGAAGTGATTTAGTTACAACGTGATTTACATGTCGTGTTGCGTGTTAATTCTATGTTAACTTATTTCCTCAAAACGAATTTATTTACATGGTTCGCACCTTAATCGCCGTTGGAACGATTTAGGTGCGCTTTAAAACTCCGTCTGATGAAGTTCACCCGAATCGCCGTTGGAACGACTCGAGTGTTTGAAAATATTGAGATAAAAACCTTTAATAAGAAAACGTGGTTAAACATACAAGTCAATTTAAACATCCGTCGTTGGAACGGACTAAGGTTTTAAAACATGGTGTTTTGAGAAACGATTTGAACTGTCAAGAAAACTCAATTTATTTACATTAGGAACCTCTAAAAATTCATTAATTTAAATAATTAAATTGAAAACTCTTTTTGTGATTTTTTTCTTAATGGATTCTCTTACTAGTCATAATTACAATAATAAACATATTTAAACCAAAATTCACTCCCAAATAAAGCTCATTTGAAACATGGACCCCTAAATGGCCCAAAACAACAAAGGAAATAATATAAGCATATATATATATACATTTTAATCCAAAAAGGAAGCATGAAATAAAAGTTAATGAAAAGAGATTATATAATACATATATGAAAATACTAAATATAATACATTTATACTTTAAACATGTGAAAATAGTAAATAAAACTCCTAGATAAGAAAATAACATTTATTCCCAAAATAGTTTTATTTAATAATAACTAATATAACCCAAATATCCCAAAACTATATATATACATAACTAATGTAGTTTTAAATGTAAAAAATAATACATATTTATCCACTAATAAATCACTCCCAAAACCCCAAGTAAATATTCTTTTAAAATGAGATTAATTACCATTTAAGTAAAGGAAGAAGAAAAGAAAAGATATATATACATATACTTACATTTAAAAATAAAATAAAAAATGATATACAAACATCCTAAATAATTATATATACCAAATGTCTAAAAAAAATAATTTGAAAACATATATTTCATAACTATACATATTTATATATAAAGGATCAAAAGCTCAAAAGTTAAGAAGGAGGGACCAAAAGAGTATTTTTTACATTCCAGCAGATTTACCGACGGAAAATCCGTCGGTAAACAGCAATTAGTGACAGAAACGGAAAATTACAGAACTACTCCAACTGTTTCCAGATTTATTCAAAAGCTTTAAATTAAGTCTAATTCAATCGTTTTGGATTTTCGAACTCCCAAAAATGGATCATAGTCAATAACGGAAGTTCCTAAAACGACGTTTTTATTTTAAAACATTATTCGGAAATTCTTTTAAATTAAAACTTATAATTAAAACGTTTTTAACAACCGAACTACCTTTTTATCGGATCACGGTTCGTATTGGGATATCAAAACAAGGTTTTTTATTTTAAAGCAAAACCGAATTTTATTCAACACGAGACGAAAATTAAATAAATATGCCAAATTAAATAAAACGTGATAAAATAAAAGAATAACTAAATAAATAAAAAACTATAACATAAAAATAAATAAAGGAAAGGAATAAATTAAATAAAATAAAAGAGTCTAATCCTCGGATAATACCTTAAATTCGGTATCTGACAGACGAAGCCGATTGATTCCACGAGTCGTGATTTTCCGGTTTTTTGTTTTTTTAGTAAAAATTTAACTTTGGAAAATTTGGATTTTTTTGGGAAAAAAAATATTTTCTCCAAAAAATTGACTTTCTCTCTCTAAAAATGTTTAGAGTGAGAAAGCTCCAAAAATTCTCCCCCGTGCATGGGGATCCGTGCCTTTTATAGGCAAACGGGTCTCCGGACAAATGGGCGACGCCCGAGTAAAATCGGGCGTCGCCCAAGGGGGTTGGGCGGCCGCCCAAAGCATGTTGGGCGGCCGCCCAACCTTGCGTTGGGCAACCGCCCAACATTGTTGGGCGGCCGCCCAACGCGAGGTTGGGCGTGCGCGCCCAACTGCCGTTGGGTGTCCACCCGACGCGGTTGGGCGCTCGTCCAACGGCCGCCGGGGCGCGTGTCGCGCCGCCGGGCGTGCACGGCCCCTGCGGTCGTCGAGCTCACGTTCCGCGCCGTCGGGCGTCCATGCGTCGTGACCGCCGAACGTGTGTATTGCGCTGCCGGGCGCACACGCCCCGTGGCCAACGAGCGCGTGCCTCGCGCTGCCAAGCTCGTGCATTGCTCGGACGTCGAGCGCGTGCTATTCCTGGTTGGATGCGTGCGTTCGACGGGCATCGAGCGCGCGCTTTGCGTCGTCGAGCGGGTGTCCGACTGTCGTCGAACGCGCGCCGGCCGCCTCTAAGTACTCGCACCATGCCGCTAAGCATTCGCGAGCCATCCAATCAACAACAACGACCCACCGTAACTTATTTATTTTATTATTTTTTTCGAAACTTCCGGAATCAATCGCTTCCAGCGTCTTATTTTCAGGTTTTCGTCACAGGTCCTCCGACTCGGTGTCTACAGTTGCCCCTACTTTGCTATTTTGACAGTGATGTGTGTGTTTTGAAAACGTTTTTTGCTAACGCAACACATGCAATGTAAAACATATAAAAGTAAGAGACACGTAAAGAGTAGGAGGAAGAATACCTGATCTCTATGCCGCATGCTCCGGCCTTGTCTTCGATCTTTGCCTTGGTTGTCCCGTCCTTGCCTCTGCATCGACTGCAGACGAACGCTCCTTCCGGCGACCCTAGTCTCTAAATCGACCGCAGGTGTATAGCTCTATCTAGCGACCCTAGTCTAAATCGACCGCAGGTAAAGTTGCTCTTTCTAGCTACCCTAGTTTCCAAATCAACCGCAGGTAAAATTGCTCTTTCTAGCTACCCTAGTTTTTAAATCAACCGCAGGTAAAATTGCTCTTTCCAGCTACCCTAGTTTCTAAATCAACCGCAGGTAAAATTGCTCTTTCCAGCTACCCTAGTTTCTAAATCAACCGCAGGTAAAATTGCTCTTTCCAGCTACCCTAGTCTTTATCTCGACCGCAGGTAAAATTGCTTTTTCTAGCGACCCTAGTCTTTATCTCGACCGCAGGTAAAGTTGCTCTCTCTAGCGACCCTAGTCTTTATCTCGACCGTAGGTAAAGTTGCGCTTTCTAGCGACCCTAGTCTTTATCTCAACCGCAGGTAAAGTTGCTCTCTCTAGCGACCCTAGTCTCTAAATCGACCGCAGGTACTCTTCGTTTTGCATATCTCGGAATTAGTCGTTCGACCCTAATCTCTACATCGATCGCGGGCGTCCTTTCGTTTTGCATAAATCCATCATTCGACCCTAATCTCTACATCGATCACCGGCGTTTTCTTGTTTTACAGACCTCCAAATCGAACATCCGACCCTAATCTATACATCGATCGTAGGCGTTCTTTCGTTTTGCATATCTCCAAATCAATCGTTCAACCCTAATCTCTACATCGATCGCAGGTGTTTCCTTGTTGATGTTAGCTGGGCTTTATCACTCGTCCGAGAGTTTTTGACCGCAGTCGCTTTGATATTTGGGCTTTATCACTCGTCCGAGAGTTTGTGACCGCAGTCGCTTTGACATTTGGGCTTTATGACTCGTCCGAGAGTTTGTGACCGCAGTCGCTTTGATATTTGGGCTTTATCACTCGTTCGAGAGTTTGTGACCGCAGTTGCTTGGATATTTGGGCTTTATCACTCGTCCGAGAGTTTGTGACCGCAGTCGCTTCTTTTTACCAGGATTGTCCGCGTTTGACCGGAGTCGATGATGCCGTAGACCGAAGCCCGTAGCATGGCATATGCCTATTGATGATGTCATAGACCGCAGTCCGTAGCGGGGCATGTGCCCATTGATCGAATTTTAATTTACCTATCGGAGCCTGCCTAAACTCACACGGATTTCTTGGAGCTATCCGCGTATTTCTACATGCGGCTTGACTTGAGTCACGCCCATTACCTGGTGAATATTTTTATGGTATGACCTAGTGTAGTGATATGTATGCACATGATTATGAATGAATATTTTTCTCTCTTTTTCTCTTCTTCTTTTTTTTATACATTGCTTCCCTCCATTTATTGACCGAAGATTACAGGAGAATGTGGCGGTTGGGCAAGGGGAGCGGCTATTGGATGATGATGCTCAGATCGGACGTCGTTGTCGGGATAGGGAGAATGAGCGCTCCAACTGGGAGGAGCGAGGCCGAGCAGCCAAGGAGAGGAGTCATGTGGATATAGAAGCCCAGCGAGCTGCTGAGGGGAGTTTGCGGATTGCGGTGGAGAGCCGTCGAGTTGCCGGGGAGCGGGAACCTTACTTCGGAGGCTTTGATTCGTTTGAGGGCTTTTGGGACTTTGGGATTCCTTCTCATTGATAGTCCTGTCATTATTTCGGTTTACAACTTTATTAGTACTACCGTGATGTACGACGGGTATATGTGACAAAGATTTTTGGGTCCGCTTTTTATTTGGTGGTGGGGAAAAGAAGTGTATAACTCATGACTTACAATACCATGCATTCAGTCGATCATAATAATTCCAATCATTCTCTTCAAATATATTCATGCCTTTATTTATCTACAAACAACAGAAATACTTAGCCGCTTATACATTATTTTTATAATTGCTCAAGATACAACTACTGTTACCAGGACCCGCCTTTTTTCGGTTTTCAGATCCCAGCGATTTTTCAACTCTCCTTTTATTATCCCGGAATTTTCAAATGAGCGCCCTTTCGGGTTTTCCCTCATTGGGATGTCCCTTATTGTTGCATAGATCGCCCTTTGCGGGTTTTCGACCTATCGGGAATTTTTATTTTTATTTATTTATTTATTTATTTATTTATTTTTTTTACGAAAAGTGTTTCTTAAGCCTATCCAGATGGGTAGGTTCGGAGAACTCCATGCCGTCCATAGTAGTTAACTTCATCGCCTTTTTGCTTAGGATTTTCTTCACGAGGAATGGTCCTTCCCAGTTTGACCTGAACTTGCCCCTAGGGTCAATGTGCATCATTCGGATCTGTTTCAGCACCATATCCCCTTCTTTGATAGGACTGATCCTAACCTTCATACTCTTTTCATCCACCAAAGCCAACTGTTCGTAACACTTCTTCACCCATTCTGTCTCGGGAATCCCTACTTCTACCGCAATTCTCAGCGATCGCTTCTCAATCTCAACGGGCAGAATCCCCATACACTAAGGAGAATGGCGTTGCCCCAGTTGACGTTCTAACCATCGTGCGATAAGCCTATAAAGCGAGCGGAAGCTGCTCGTGCCAATTCCGATTCGGTGCTACTGTCTTTACGAGAATCCTCTTAAGGTTCTTATTGGCGGTCTCCACCGCACTGTTAGCTTGCAGGTGATATGGAGAAGGCCTATGATGCTCGATACCGTATTCTTAGAGGAGAATTCTCACTTCCCCCTGAAACTGGACCCCATTACCCATAATCACGTGGTGAGGCACTCCGAACCTGGTGATTAGGTGCTTTTCCGTGAACTTCCTCATCTGCTTAGATCCCAGTTTGCTAAACGACTCGGCCTCTACCCACTTGGTGAAATAATCGATGGCGACCGCAATAAACTTATGTCCATTCGAAGCATTAGGCCTTACTTCGCCAATGATGTCAATGCCCCAGGCAGCGAATGGCCAAATAGGTGCTAACACATGTAATTCCATGGCCGGAAGATGACTGCAATCGCCGTGGATTTGACAATCGTGGCATTTCTTTGCATACTCGTTACAATCTCTTTCCATGGTGAGCCAATAGAAGCCTTGTCTGATAATTTTCTTAGCTAGTACTGCTCCTCCCATATGGGCTCCATAAATTCCCGAATGTACTGATTCCATTGCCTCGTGGGCTTCTCCCGCATCCAAGCATCTTAGTTGTAATCCATCAATGTGCCTTTTGTAAAGCAAGTCGTTGTGGATGACGAACTGACGAGCTAGCCTTCTAATCACAGCTTGATCCCTAGGTTCTGACTCTGCCGGATATGTCCCACTCTTCATGAAGTTCACGATATCGAAATACCAAGGTTTTTCCTCCGCCCCTAACAGCATTACGTCTTCGTAGCATGGTTTGTGAGATCTCCTCAATACCAACGGTTTCGAGGCAGGGTTCCGGGGATTGTCCCAAACTGATACCAAAGTGGCCAAGGCATCCGCGGCCTGGTTCTGTGCTCGAGGAATATGATAGAAATGACATTCTTTGAATCTTTGAGCCAATCCTTCTAGCTGATCTAGATATGGACGTAACCTTTCTTCCCTTACCTCTCAGTTTCCTTGTGCCTGTTCGATGATCAACTTCGAGTCACCCCAAATTTCGATATATGACGCTCCCAGTGCTGCTAAGGATTCTAAACCGTAAATGCACGCTTCATATTCGGCCATATTATTGGTGAGAGGGAAGGATAACTTCTTCGCCATCGGGATTCTTTCTCCTTCCGGTGAGGAAAGTAGTACTCCTACTCCGGCTCCATTCGAATTAACTGCTCCATCGAAGAACATTTTCCAAGGTATAACTTCTATTGCGTTCAAGTGTTCATCGGGGAAATCATAGCTTATCTCTTCCTCTTCTATATTCAGAGGTTGGTTGGCCAAAAACTCTGCCACGGCCCTCCCTTTGATAACCTTCTTCGTTACATATTCAATGTCAAACTCGGATAAAAGTAGTAACCATCGGGCTAACTTCCCTGTCAAAGACGGAGTTCGGTACAGATACTTCACGGGATCCATCCGGGAAATAATGACCACTTTGTAAGATTGAAAATAGTGCCGTAGTTTCTTTGTTAGCCATACTACTGCCACGCACGTCTTTTCGATCATGTTGTACTTGAGCTCGTACTCCAGGAACTTCTTACTCAGATAATACACCGCGTGCTCCACACCGGTGTCCCCCTCTTGGGCCAGCATTGCCCCAATAGATCGCTCTTCAATCGCTACGTAGAGGAGAAGCGGCTTTCCTAGTTTAGACGGTCTCAGCACTGGCGGATTAGACAAATAGTTCCGGACGCTCTCCAAAGCTTGCTGACACTTATCATTCCAGATTGTGGGTTGGTCTTTCCTTAACAACTTAAAGATTGGCTCGCAGATTGCGGTGAGTCTTGCTATGAACCGACTGATATACTGAACCTGCCCCAGAAACCCTCTCACTTCTTTCTCATTCTTTGGTGCCGGCATTTCCTGTATAGCTTTCACTTTATCGGGATCTACTTCAATTCCTTTATTTCCGATTACATAGCCTAAGATTTTCCCTGACGAAACGCCGAAAAAGCACTTCTTCGGATTTAACCTTAGCTTGAATTCTGCAATTCGGGCCAAAAACTTCTCGAGTGCAGCGAAATGCCCCTCTCTCGTCTTTGATTTGACCATCATGTCTTCCACATAAACTTCCACCTCCTTGTGTATCATATCATGGAACAGTGCTGTAGCCATTCGCTGGTAAGTTGCCCCGTCATTCTTCAAACCAAACGGCATTACCCTGTAGCAGTATGTTCCCCACTCAGCTGTGAACGAGGTTTTTGCTTTGTGTTTTTCGGCCATCTGAACTTGCATGTAGCCCATGAAACCGTCCACATTCGTGTGTAAGACGCTCGATGCTGCACTGTCGATCAACACGTCAATATGAGGCAACACGAATTCATCCTTGGGGCATGCCTTGTTAAGGTCTCGATAATCGACGCACATTCTTACTTTGCCGTCCTTCTTTGCGATGGGCACCACATTTGCGACCCAAGGGGGATAGTCGATTACTTCGATGAACCCTGCTTCTAACTGCTTCTTCACTTCTTCTCTGATCTTATCTGCCCATTCTGGTCTCATGCGTCAGAGCTTTTGTTTTACGGGCCTCGCCTCGGGATATGTTGGAATACGGTGAGTTACGATTGATTGATCAATTCCAGGCATGTCTTCGTATGTCCAAGAAAACACTATTTCGTATTTTTTTATTATTCTCTCGAATTATTTCCTCTCTTCAATAGTTAATTCTTGAGCAATTTGTATAAGTTTAGGATTTTCATCTGTGCCAAGATTGAAAGTTGACATTTCTATTGTATTGATTTCAAATGTAGGCATGTTATATGAATGAGAATGCATGGAATGATCACGATCAACATCAAGCAAGTAAGCGAAATCAGAATTCATTTCATTGATAGTATTGGCGATTACATCGTCTGATTCAAACAAAGCAGTAATACAATTTTCATCCTCAAGGTCCTCGGGTTTCTCATGAACTTTGGAGGTACTAGGCTCGTCCACCGCTCCCGCAGTTGCTTCAATGGTGATGACTTGCTCCTCGGTATTCAAGTCTAGCACCATAATCTCCTCGACAAAGCAGCTCGCCTTTCCTTTGCCCCAGTCGGCAACATCATTGAAGATTTCGAACCCCGGTAGGATCTTCCCTTCTGTGCTAGTCCATGACTCGGGGGTCCCTGAATAAACTTTTCCATACCCCTCATTCACGAAGTACTTCCTCAGGCCCACCTTTCCTTCACTGCTTGCATTGGACGGACCTCCCTGTTCATATCCCAAACCCCTCCGGGTTTTCTGACTCTTAAAGTCCGGAAACTCTGGCAACCCCTGATGGTGTGCTCCTAAGACCATTCCTGGGATGAAACCTCCCTTCATCATCTTCACCACATCGGTGGTCATGCTTGACTCGTAAATCCCGGAAACTTGGAACCCGGAGAAAAGTTGTGGCTCGATTCCCAATGCTGCCACCGAGCTCAACTTCTCAGCTCTGATTGTCACTATCTCTTCCCCGAAGGGGAATTTGATCATTTGATGGAGCGTGGAGGGCACACCTCCCAACTTATGGAACCATGGGCATCCCAATAATACGGCAAAGGTTACCGGGATATCCAACACTGTGAACTCAGTTTCTTCTTCATGCGGCCCCACTTTCAACTTGGCCTTGAAGACTCCTTCAATATGCCTACGGCTGTCATCATATGCTCTAATCACAATTTTAGAGGTTGTCAAGTCTCCTCTCTCAACTCCCAACTTCGACAAGAGTTTCAACGGACAAACATTAATAGCCGATCCATCATCGACCATCACACAGCTAGTCTTCTTCCCGTTGATTTCTGCTCGGATGTACAAAGGCTTATTGTGAGCCTTCCCCTCTTCTGGGAGATCCTCGTCGGTAAATGTGATTTCAGTTTTCTTTCGAGCCATAATTGCCCCTACTAGCGCTGCCGGCTCAGTATCGGTGGAAATAACCAAATTCTGCAGCTCTTTCATCAGGTTTTCACGATGGTACTTGGAATGGCATAAAACTTCCCACACCGTGGATTTAGCTTGCGTCTTCTTCAACTGCTCGAGAACTTGGTCGTCGGGCTTAGGAGCCGACCCTTCCCCTATCTCAGTCTCTACCATAGGTGCCTTTCCCTCGGCCACCCGACCTGATCTTGTCATTACGGCAATTTCTGGCTCATCATCCGATTCATCCCAAATATTGATAGGAATCCTCCGATTAGCATCTTCCTCGTCCGAGGAACTTTCCCAAATATCCACAATCATTAAATCCATAATGTGAGGAACGTTCGGATTCAAATAAAAAGGATCCGCTGATCCATACAAAGCCCAACCTATCAGATCATCGTAATCTCGGAGGGACACTCTGCTCATCCTTCTAGCTTCCAACGGAATAGCTCCTCTCTGTATGCACATAAGCTGCACCTTATCACTCATTGTTTCGTGACACTGTTCATACCGGTGCCTCCACCTCCTAGCATAATCCACGAATGGTTCCTCGGGGAATTGCCTGATCCTATCCAGATCTTCCAGGGATCCCGTCCATGGAACATACATCTCATATCTCGCCACAAAAGAATTCCTAAGAGGTATCCAATGACCCATTTCTTCTTCTGATAGGCCCTGGTGCCATAACAAGGCTTCTCCCATTAGGGTTTCTGGGAAATGTTCATGTAATTCACATTGCGGGAATCCGGCATCGTACATATGGTTGCGGAATAACCTCGCATGCTCAACAGGATCCTGGTATCCACCATACCTAGGCATCGCTAACACCGCATCAGGTGTTTGGTAAGACGGGGAATCCGGGGTTTGCTCTGCCAGCATCCATACTGTGTACTCCTTGATAAATCTTTTCGTCATTGCCGCCCAATCGGTCTTAACATACATCGGCAACGACATGTACCACATTAATGGTTCACCCATCAACGAATTACAAAACAAGCTAGTGATCTCTTCTTCTTTAAAACCCAAGGGCGCCATGGCCGATAAGTAGAAGTGAAGGTGCTCCATAGGGTCCTTGTTGCCATTATATTTGCTAACCTTCGGCAACAGACGCTTGATAGGTCCAATTTGCATTGCGAAGCGCTCCGCGGCCCTGTCCTCAGCCCTTTGATACTTTTCTAGAAATAGATCTGACAATTGATCCCAATCATACTTGCAAGAGTCGGGTAATGAGTGAAACCACCCCAAAGGCTCGCCTATCAGCGAATGGTGGAACCACTGAGCAATCTCATCCACCCCGAAGGATTCAACAAACATATCGCGCATATATTCACGCAAGTGCACCTCGGGATTTCCCCCTCCACTAAACAGGCCCAAATTAGGCACAATAGTTCGAGACGACCCTTCTCCGGTCTCTTTGGCACTATCTTCATCATACGGTGCTCCACCATCCAATCCCTCTTCCATCGGTTCATCCTCTTGTTCCTCGCCAAGGAAGGACACATATAGACCATTTCCTACATTGTTCCTTTCGTCGGAATCCAGCAACTCCTCTACGTTCTCCTCGAAGGATTCCATCACTACGCATTCTGTCAAACCAACTCCGATCATGCTCACCCTATGATTAGGCAATGGATTACGCCTAGTGGAAGGGTTCGCTGACGAAGGATCAGCTATCTTTTTCTCCTCAATTAAATCCTGGATTTCGTGTTTCAGCCTCTCACAATTCTCAATTGTATGCCCATAACTGCTGTGGAACTCACAATACCCTCTAGCCTGTATCTGCGGAGTAGGTGGAGCTTTGTTATAAGGGGTAAGGGATTTCAATAGTCCTTTCTTCTGCAAACGTTCGAAAACCTTTGTGTAGGTTTGATCAAATTTGGCGAACTGCCTCTTTTCGATAGCATTAAGATCGAGCACTTTCACTGCAGCGAACTCTGTACTCGCACTTGGCCCTCCGGCACTATATCCAGACTTTGTCCACTTGGTATAAGCTTTCTTTGGTTCTCCATCCCCCTCAATGGTCAAGGCACAGCTATACATCTGATTGAAATCGGTAAAAGGCATATACCGCAACTCATTCTTAATATACGGCAATGTGTTACCGACTACCATTCGGATCTGATCCTGCTCAAGAGGCTTTTGTTTCATAACCGCGGCCTTGGCCCTCCATCTCCTTACAAAATCGGAAAATGACTCCCCGGTCTGCTGCTTAGTGCTCTCTAGCTCTTTCAAAGTGACCTCAAGCATGGTATTGAAGCTATACTGAGCGATGAATGACTTCGCTAATTCCTTCCAATCCCTCTTCGTGACCATCGGCAATGCATGAAACCACGTGAGGGCAGCCCCCTCTAGGTAAGTGTTAAACAGTCCTAGGACTTGATCCTCAGTCAGGATCGTGTGCTTCATTACAGCGACATACTGATTCATGTGGGCAGTGGGATCCCCAGTTCCATCGAACTTTTTCATGTCAGGGAGCCGGAATTTCAAAGGCAAAGCCGTTGCCGATAAACAATTCTTCAAGTTATAAAAGTCCTGACTCCCGGAACTTCCCCCACGTAGATCCTGCACCTCCTGCGTGATGTGTTGCTTCCACTCCTCTTCCTTACTTTCTCTTTCTCAAGCTGCTTCCGGATATAATCTTGATAGTCATCCTCATTCCCAAAGCGAGGTCCATCGTTCACCTCATTCTCAGCGTGTTTACTGTCATTTTTATCATCTCTCATGGCCAGCTTAGCTAACTGGGCCGCTATCACCGCTAACTGCTCATTAATGTTGTTCACAGAGTTTTCCAATCCGGCCACTTTTTCGTCGGTCGCAGACATACTGGCTGAAGACTGAGTATACTCGGACGAAGATGATTCCAAAGCCACAACTGCCGATTCAGAACTGTCAATCTGTAACTGGTCAAACTGCCTAACTAGTCGACTGCTATCTCAGTACCACAATCGCTTAATGATGACATCTGCGCGAACGGTATCCATTAGTATGTATGCATGATTTTATATGCATGATTCATGGTGTGTGCGTTTATTTATTTACGGATATATAAGATAAGAAGAACAAACGTTAGTCTAATTACATGTATCACAACATCTCTCTTCCACCCTTATTCCTCCACACACTCGATGGTCCAAGTCTCTTTCCTAGGATTTTGGTTTGGGGCTCACATTGTGGTCCAGGGGACGCATGACGCCGTCGATTATTGCGGAAAAGTAGATCAGTCATCAGACAATACAGTTCGTTTTGACGTATCAACGTTCAGTGACTAAGAAATCGACCAAGTTGGATTGTCCTTTCGGAATAACTTGTCTTTCGTCCTTTCGTGAGACGCATTAGTTTGGGTTTTGACTCCCTTTGAGCGCATCTCAGTTTTTAGACGTGGTACGAGTTATTCTTCTAGTCCAATCGTTCGTTATTGTCAATGACTCGTTCCCTTTTGTTCGCGCGGGTTCGTGTCTCGATTTTTGGATTACAACGGGATCTTTTGGATCTATCGAGAAACGTAATCACGTGTTTATTTAGTGATGGAATCACTTTTAGATTTTATTTTAGGGAACGGACTCATCGCGTAACGCGTTTGTTCTTAGCGTTGAGGATCCGTTTGCTCATTTTAGCTACGTGAAAAGACGGCGAGCCTTATTTTGAGCGCACGGTAACCTTTCGGCTAGCAACAGTTCGTTGTTCTTCCCAATCCACGGGATATATCATCTTAGTGTGGTTATAGAAAATCAACATTTCGTTGAATCGCATGCCTATTCAAGGCGAGGATATCACCGTTCTCTTTCCTTTAGGCACGAATTAAACAAACACGTACATCGGGCCATATTTCTTGCAGTTTTGGTAACGGTCGAAATGATCGAGTCGTTAGTTAAAACCCGCAGTCTCGTCCATATGGTGAAATTATATGGTTTGGCTTAATTCGGCTTCGTGATTTTAAACGGAGTATACACTCGTTCGAGACACGTATTCAACGGCATTGGTTTATTTTCTTTAACTACTCTCGGTATTGACATATCGTAGATTCGGAATGATTTTGGTCGTTTAGTTCATTTTTTGCTTTTCTTTTCTTAGTCACTTCTGCGGACACGTCCATTTCTCTTAAGAACGACACGGGGCATAACGTCAAAGCTCGTCTTTTATTCGGAAGGGACGGGCTACGTGCGCGAAACTTTTCACGTTATGACAGGGTCGTTCAAAACAGAAATGTTCTTCATTTTCGTTTCGTTATGATCTCGTTTTATCCCAATTTATTTAAAGAATGTGAATAACGGCTACTGTTAATATAGTCTTTTGTATCGAAATGTAACTATCCTTAACACCAAACCGACGCATACTAATACGTGCTTACGTCGTAACGCATTTCCTGAACATGTGCCTTCGTCGGGACACAGAAAGGGACAAGGCGGGCCGCACATGTTCATTCATACAAGATGACTAAGTCGTCTTTAGTTTAAATCGTTTCGATGTTTTAGGATAATTAGTATGTCGACTCAAGAGTATATATTAACGCATCGTTTCATTTTCTTTACATACTTTAGGATTTAGACACGTATCATGGCGATTTGAAAACACGAACTGATTCATTTATCACACCAAAAATAGTAACGGGTAATCCTATGGAAACTTCTAAGGCTACTATATGCTGACACGGCTGATCCCGGGACCTCACAGGACCGCACAAATTCGCCCCTAACGAATGGATGGGGACCCTTTGGCGCCTTACTGTAAGGGGGAACTTACACTAGCCTCTTTCGAGCGACGAATGGACTCTCGCTAGAGGTTTCGCGGAAATTACCCAAAAGGTTTGCAATAATGCACATGAATGCATACGAAAAGAAATAATACGATCCGTTCCCGTTAAGGGCTTAATACACGCCTTCCGGAATCAAATTTCTCGCTTCCCCAGCAGAGTCGCCACTTGTTAGATGAGGTGCCGCAGCCTAATCTCCCGGGCGGACCGGGGGGTGGACACCTCATGGCGACGTAAGTGGTGATTGGCACCGAAAGCAACCAATCATGGAATCAAGCTGCTCGGTAGGACCGGAGCTCGGAGATATGGAAGAGTCGCCACCCACGAATGGGAAAATGAACACCGATCCCTTGCGGGAGACCGGTGTGGGTTCGGGAAACTTAGGTACGAGCCGAGAAGGCTAGCTCCTTTCCGGAGAAAGGCTACTAGGCACCCCGACATCTCCCGGTTATGAACCACCGGCCTCCTACTCAGCATGTTAGGCGATAACGGACTAATCGTATACTTCTTTAAGTTTAAAATTCATTTGAAACCTTTTCTTTCTCTTTTTAGAAACCGTTTTGAGCATATATTATTGAAAAGCCACATTAGTAAAGAATCACCCATTTACATCAGTTCAATATACATACAAAGAGAGGGGGGAAGAAAGAAGTGATTTAGTTACAACGTGATTTATATGTCGTGTTGCGTGTTAATTCTATGTTAACTTATTTCCCCAAAACGAATTTATTTACATGGTTCGCACCTTAATCGCTGTTGGAACGACTCGAGTGTTTGAAAATGTTCAGATAAAAACCTTTAATAAGAAAACATGGTTAAACATACAAGTCAATTTTATTTTGTACAAATCATTTAAGAAAACAATTCAAAACTCTATTATTCACAAAGAAACGATTTTAATTACAATGTTCGCTTAATCCGTCGTTGGAACGGACTAAGGTTTTAAAACGTGGTGTTTTGAGAAACGATTTGAAATGTCAAGAAAACTCAATTTATTTACATTAGGAACCTCTAAAAATTCATTAATTTAAATAATTAAATTGAAAACTCTTTTTATGATTTTTTTCTTAATGGATTCTCTTACTAGTCATAATTACAATAATAAACATATTTAAACCAAAATTCACTCCCAAATAAAGCCCATTTGAAACATGGACCCCTAAATGGCCCAAAAGAACAAAGGAAATAATATAAGCATATATATATACATTTTAATCCAAAAAGGAAGCATGAAATAAAAGTTAATGAAAAGAGATTATATAATACATATATGAAAATACTAAATATAATACATTTATACTTTAAACATGTGAAAATAGTAAATAAAACTTCTAGATAAGAAAATAACATTTATTCCCAAAATAGTTTTATTTAATAATAACTAATATAACCCAAATATCCCAAAACTATATATATACATAACTAATGTAGTTTTAAATGTAAAAAATAATACATATTTATCCACTAATAAATCACTCCCAAAACCCCAAGTAAATATTCTTTTAAAATGAGATTAATTACCATTTAAGTAAAGGAAGAAGAAAAGAAAAGATATATATACATATACTTACATTTAAAAATAAAATAAAAAATGATATACAAACATCCTAAATAATTATATATACCAAATGTCTAAAAAAAATAATTTGAAAACATATATTGCATAACTATACATATATATATATAAAGGATCAAAAGCTCAAAAGTTAAGAAGGAGGGACCAAAAGAGTATTTTTTACATTCCAGCAGATTTACCGACGGAAAATCCGTCGGTAAACAGCAATTAGTGACAGAAACGGAAAATTACAGAACTACTCCAACTGTTTCCAGATTTATTCAAAAGCTTTAAATTAAGTCTAATTCAATCGTTTTGGATTTCCGAACTCCCAAAAATGGATCATAGTCAATAACGGAAGTTCCTAAAACGACGTTTTATTTTAAAACATTATTTGAAAATTCTTTTAAATTAAAACTTATAATTACAACGTTTTTAACACCCGAACTACCTTTTTATCGGATCACGGTTCGTATTGGGATATCAAAACGAGGTTTTTTATTTTAAAGCAAAACCGAATTTTATTCAACACGAGACGAAAATTAAATAAATATGCCAAATTAAATAAAACGTGATAAAATAAAAGAATAAGTAAATAAATAAAAAACTATAACATAAAAATAAATAAAGAAAATGAATAAATTAAATAAAATAAAAGAGTCTAGTCCTCGGATAATAGCTTAAATTCGGTATCTGACAGACGAAGCCGATTGATTCCACGAGTCGTGATTTTCTGGTTTTTTGTGTTTATTTTAGTAAAAATTTAACTTTGGAAAATTTGGATTTTTTTGGGAAAAAAAATATTTTCTCCAAAAAATTGACTTTCTCTCTCTAAAAATGTTTAGAGTGAGAAAGCTCCAAAAATTCTCTCAATGCATGGGTATCCATGCCTTTTATAGGCAAACGGGTCCCCGGACAAATGGGCGACGCCCGAGTAAAATCGGGCGTCGCCCAAGGGGGTTGGGCGGCCGCCCAAAGCATGTTGGGCGGCCGCCCAACCTTGCGTTGGGCTACCGCCCAACATTGTTGGGCGGCCGCCCAACAATTGTTGGGCGATCGCGCAACAATTGTTGGGCGGTCGCCCAACAGCGTTGGGCGAGCGCCCAACGCGAGGTTGGGCGTGCGCGCCCAACTGCCGTTGGGCGTCCGTCCGACGCGGTTGGGCGCTCGTCCAACGGCCGCCGGGGCGCGTCTCGCGCCGCCGAGCGTGCACGCCCCCTGCGGTCGTCGAGCTCACGTTCCGCGCCGTCGGGCGTCCATGCGTCGTGACCGCCGAACGTGTGTTCCGCGCTGCCGGGCGCACACGCCTCGTGGCCAACGAGCGCGCGCCTCGCGCTGCCAAGCTCGTGCATTGCTCGGACGTCGAGTGCTACTTTTCCTGGTTGGATGCGTGCGTCCGATGGGCGTCGAGCGCGCGCTTTGCGTCGTCGAGCGGGTGTCCGACTGTCGTCGAACGCGCGCCGGCCGCCGCTAACTTATTTATTTTATTATTTTTTTTTGAAACTTTCGAAATCAATCGCTTCCACCGTCTTGTTTTCAGGTTTTCGTCACAGGTCCTCCGACTCGGTGTCTACAGATAGCTCCAAGTCCGTCACATGTTTTGAGTGCCACCAAACTGGGCATATCAAGTCAAGCTGCCCAAACCTAAAAAGAGATAAGAAGGGAAACAAGAAGGCAATGGTAGCAACATGGAGTGACAGTGACGAGTTAACATCATCCGAAGCTGATGCAAATGAAACGGCAAACATATGCTTCATGGCCGATGATGCTAAACACTCTCAATCTGAGCAAGCTGACCTCTCTGATGAAACTGACCAGGAGGAACACAACAATGAGGTAACATCCCTACTTTTGCTTAGAAATGAGATGGTAAATGCCTTGAGTGATTTATACACACTAACTAAAAAGTGTAATAAGAAAATCAAATCACTCAGCAAGCGGTGTGACGAGATTGAAGAGGTCAAGCTGAGTGACCTCAGATATCTCCTCCAAGACAATGCAGATTTACAAAACAACATTCAAATAATGCATAAGTTTGTCACGGAGGTTCAATCTGAGTGAAAGAGACTTAGAAAGGACGTTACAACCCTACAGAGTCAAGTAAAAGGCTCAAATAAACATAAATCCCACGCTGAGTACTCAAGTACTAGTCAGCATAAACAATTCACCCAGTGTGAATCTTGCGGGAAAAGGGGACACACAAAAGATGAGTGTTGGTTCAACAAGCGGATTGTCCAATGTGACTTCTGCGGAAGAAAAGGACATACCACTAAGGTATGTTGGCATGCTCAACATAACAATGCTGACCACACTCAGCATCACCCTCAAAGGGTAGTTTATTGTGACTTCTGTGGTAAACATGGCCACACTATAAAAGTATGTCGTCACAAACTAAAATATGATTTTGCACCTGTTTATACTAACAAGAAAGGACCTAAAAAGAATTGGGTACCTAAAGATGAATAGTTTAAAATGCAGGTCAGCTTGACATGCGTGGAGAAGTCAAAACTTTGGTACATAGACAGCGCATGCTCAAGGCACATGACAGGTGATGAAACACAGTTCATCACACTAGAGCTTAAACGAGGTGGAAGTGTAAGCTTTGGAGACAATAAGAAGGGAAAGATAGTCGGCTCAGGTACTATCGGTAGTAACCCAACTATTGAGTCAGTCTCCCTAGTTAAAGGTCTCAAATACAATCTGCTAAGTGTAGCCCAGCTTTGAAGAGCGGCAGAAAGGTAGTATTCGATGATACTAAGTGTCAAATACTCGAGGGGAACACAAATGAATTGATTTTAACTGCTCCTCATGTAGATAATGTATACATGCTAAATTTAGAAAAACAGTTTTCTAAAAACATATGCTTAGTGTCTAAAGAGGATAACTCCTGGCTATGACATAGAAGACTTAGGCATGTCAGCATGGACCTTCTTGCCAAATTAGCTAGAAAGCAATTAGTTGAGGGATTACCCAAATTAAAATTTGAAAAAGATCAACTGTGTAAAGCTTGTCAGCAAGGCAAACAAACTAAAAAGTCATTTCATAGTAAAAATATTGTCTCAACCAAGAGACCATGGAATTACTATACTTGGATCTTTTCGGACCTATCCAGCCACTCAGCTTGGGAGGTAAGAAATTTTCCTTAGTCATTGTAGACGATTTCTCTCGGTACACTTGGATCATCTTGCTGAGTAGCAAGGATGAAACTTTTGAGATGTTCACCACATTGATTAAAAAGCTTGAAATTGACAAAGACCTAAAAGTAGCTCATATTAGAAGTGACAATGGTGGAGAATTCAAAAACCAACATTTTGATGAATTCTGTGAAACCGGTGGTATTGACCACAATTTCTCTGCTCCTAGAACGCCTCAACAGAATGGGGTTGTTGAAAGGAAGAATAGAACTATTGTCGAAATTGCTAGAACCATGCTGAGTGAAAATAGGCTTCCAAAGTACTTCTGGGGTGAAGCTGTCCACACAGCATGCTATATACTGAATAGGGCTCTAGTAAGACCTATACTTAAGAAAACCCCATATGAACTTTGGAAAGGACGAAAGCCCAACATTGGGTACTTTCGGGCTTTTGGGTGTAAATGCTTTATACTTAATACAAAGGACAATCTTGCAAAATTTGATGCTAAAGCTGACGAAGCGATCTTCTTAGGGTACTCAACTAACAGCAAAGCATATAGAGTCTATAATAAACGAACTTAGGTTGTAGAAGAGTCTGTCCATGTTGAGTTCGATGAAGCTGACCCTGCAGGAAAGTCAACTCAGCTCACTGAAGATGAACCAAGCTCAGCTTCCGCTGATCAAAATGGAGCCCCTGAATCATCAATACAAGGGCTGACCAAAGGTAAGCAAGAAGTTGAAATAACATTTACTGACCAATCTATTCCTGTAGAGATTGTAGAAACACCTATTCCAAATGACTTAACATTGCCCAAAGAAATAAAAATCCCAAGAGGACATTCAGAAAAGTCCATTCTTGATGCTGCTGACAATAAACTGATGACCAGAGATCAGCTTAGGAAATACCTCAGCAATGTTGCATTCGTCTCAATACATGAACCAAAGAACTTTGCTGATGCTGAGCACGATGAATATTGGATCAATGCCATGCAAGAAGAGCTTGACCAATTCAACAGAAATGAGGTATGGGATTTAGTGCCTAAACCTAGGAATCAAAAGCCTATAGGAACTAAGTGGGTCTTTAGAAACAAACTAGATGAGCATGGAAATGTAATAAGAAACAAAGCTCGACTTGTGGCCCAAGGCTATAGTCAGCAAGAGGGTATTGACTATGGGGAAACATTTGCACCTGTTGCTAGGTTAGAAGCAATACGTATATTGTGTGCCTATGCCAGTTTTATGAACTTTAAGTTATACCAAATGGATGTTAAAAGTGCATTTCTTAATGGTTTCATAAACGAAGAGGTATATGTTAATCAACCTCCTGGGTTTGAAGATCCAAAATTTCCAAACCATATTTATAAACTCAAAAAGGCCCTGTATGGCCTAAAACAAGCTCCAAGAGCTTGGTATGAGAGGTTGACCAACTTCCTGCTAACCAGGAACTATGTCAGGGGAAAAGCTGACACAACCTTGTTCATTAAGAAAAAGGGGAAACATACCCTACTTGCACAAATATATGTAGATGATATAATATTTGGTGCTACTGACGAATCTTTGTGCAAAGAATTTAGCAAACAGATGCAAACTGAGTTCGAGATGTCCATGATGGGGGAACTCAACTTCTTCCTTGGACTCCAAATCAAGCAAGGTAAGAATGGCATCTTCATAAGTCAGTCCAAGTACACCAAAGAGATGCTAAAGAAATTCAGCATGGTAGATTGCAAACCCATATCAACCCCTATGGGTACTGATACTGTCCTATGCAAAGATGAGAAAAGTAAGTCAATAGATAGTAAACTCTATCGAGGTATGATAGGTTCCCTACTTTATCTCACAGCTAGTAGACCTGATATACAGCACTCAGTATGTTATTGTGCGAGATATCAAGCTGACCCCAAAGAATCTCATCTAACGGCGGTAAAAAGAATTTTTAGATATTTGCAGAGCTCAATTGATGCAGGTCTATGGTATCCAATTTCAAATGACTTCACACTCATTGGATATACTGATGCTGACTATGGACGAGATAAGCTAGAATGTAAGAGCACTTCGGGAGGATGTCATTTCCTTGGAAGCTATCTAGTATCTTGGTTCAGCAAGAAGCAATCATCTGTAGCCCTGTCTACAACTGAAGCTGAGTACGTGGCTGCTGGAAGCTGTGTTGCTCAAGTTCTATGGATAAAGCAACAGCTTGAGGATTATGGAGTGAAGACTGAAATAATATAGATCAAATGTGACAATAAGAGTGCCATTGATCTGTCCAAAAATCCAATCCAACATAGCAGGATGAAGCATGTCAGCATAAGGCATCACTTCATCAGAGATCACGTACTAAAAGATGAGATCAAGCTGACCTACGTACCAACAAATGAACAGCTTGCAGATATCTTCACCAAGCCCCTGGCACGTGAACAATTCAACATACTAAGGGAAGCTATCGGTATGTCTAATCCCCTTCAATAATTCTATAAGTGAATGTAGAGTGATTGCCATGTTGAGTGAAAATGTGAACGTTGTGCAAATGCCATGCTGAGTAAATTAAGTAACTACTACTTACTGAGCTTGAAATGTAGAAAAATCACCCTATACTGAGTTAACATACATATTGAGTGATTATCCTGAGTAGGTACATATACTGAGCAATTATCATATACTAAGTTGCTTAGAAATAGGAAATTCACCTTGATAGAACTAGGTTCTCAATATCACAAACGGTTCACTTTCTAGGAAAACTGCGCTAAAACTAACTTGCACCATTAAATGCCAAAAACGGCTAGTTCAATAAATAGGGCCGTTTTAGATCTATATAAAATGGAAGAATTACTCCTCAAATCTCCTCACGTGTAAATCCTTTGGTATTCAGAATCTCTCTCTCTCTCAAAACTTCCTCAAAAATCTCTGAAAATGTCCAACACTCAGAACATCTCCGGTGAAAATTCCGGCAAATTGATCACCGATGAAAGCCCCAAATCTATTCCTCAATCTAACCTAACTCCGAGCAAACGCCGTCAAGCTGACCCAGCAAGCTCCTCAAAACAAAAGAAACCCAAGGCTAGAACCATGGTAAAGGTTCACACGAAAGTCAAAAACCTGGAAGTGCTAAAATGCCGCTGGTTCTCTCCCAGCTTCATTACCGCCGAAAAGCCATTCTGTGAATGGATTGAGAAGAACGAGTGGACAGGTCTCTTCTCTCTCCCCGGAACCACCTATCCTCGGATGGTTAGGGAATTCTACTTCGGTCTCCATGTTGATAAGGACGATGCTGACTATCTGGAGACGCACGTTAAAGGTCACAAGATTGTAGTCACTCCGTCCTACTTGGCAACCTTACTCAACTTGCCTAACAAAGGAACCGAGTTTAGAACAACAAAGGAAAAGGTATCAACGGAACAGCTTGATCAGATGAAGGGATTCTGCAAACCCAAAAATCACAAAGGAGAAATACCCAGCACTAGTATGGGGCAAAACCAGAAGATGGCTCACTACATATTCACCAACTTCATCTTCCCTAAACTCAACTCAGCCTCGTCTACCTCCAACTTCGAGTAGTGCTTTATATGGCACATGCTAACCTATTGTCCACTCAATATGCTTGTGTTTCTGGTTGGTGCACTTCAACGTGGAGGTAAGAAACTTCGACTAGGTTCTCTAATCACCAAAATCCTTAAAGATCACAAGATCGAGACAATCTCTGAGACTAAGAGTTTGGGATCAGAAATAACTGCGACTCTGTTATTTGGGTTGTTATTCAACCAACCTTTAAAGGGAGTTGAAGATGCTGAGGAAGATGAGGAAGAAAACAATGTTGAACAAGAAATCGAAACTGAGCAAGCAGCAGATGATGCTGAGCCAGAAGTTGAACCAAAGGAAGTTCCTGCCGAGTCCCCTAAGGCAAAGAAGAAGAGAAAAACACTTGCAACTTGTGCAAAGGATATTGAAACTGTGTCCAGGAAGAAGTGGGCTATGACCAGAGGAAAGAATGTTGATGCTGACCTACCTCAGGTTACACCTAAGTCAGCAGAGAAAAGGAACGGGCAAGCTGAGCACGAAGAAGAAAGTGAAGAATCCCCAGAACAACCTCTAAAGAAGAAAAGTAGAAGTTCTGGGTTGAAAATTGTTGAAGCTGATCCCATTGATTGGGTTGTGACACCCAAATCTCACTGCACTCAGAACATTGGGATTGATCTTGAGAAAACTCCAGTTGAGCAAGCTGATGAAGGGGAGAACAAAGACAGGATGATACTCAGCCCAATGCTGAAGAAAAAGATCATGCTGAGCCGGATAATGTTGAGAAGAAGATAATCAAAGAGAGGATCTGGATGTTGAAGCCGAGGTTGAGGATATAAATGCTCAAACTGACCCTTCACCTCCAAAAACTAAGTCCCTCAAAAGACTGAAAAAGAAAGCCGTTAAAACTCCTCTCATTGATCTCTTGGCAGATTCTCCATCTTTGGAGCAAATTCCGGATCCATCCAATATCCAGTTCAAGTATTTTTCCCACCATGTTGAGTCTCCTCCTAAGGAACCGGAGCAAAATCAAGCCTCTGTTACTCGCACTGAGGAACATGCCAAGACTCCACAGAATCCTAATCCTGCAGATCAAGAGCTCGAAGATCCAGCCACTCAACACGGGGAGAAAACTATGGATCCACCTATTCAACTTCAACATCATGAAGAACACTCAGCTCCTGGTATTGCACCTCATCAAGAACCAATTACTCAAGCTAATAAGCAGCCAACTCCACCACCATCCAGCTCCACCTCCATTCCTGCGTCTGAGCCAAATTCCACTGGTCAATTTGCATATCTTAGTGCAACTCAGTCTAGTCGTCGAATCATTGAAACGGCTCAATCTCTTCTCCAGGAGTTCACCACTTCTGATGCTGCTGGGTCTGCTCATCCTGAGTCACCAAATGTCTCTGCCATCACTCAACTTCTTACTGAAATTAAGGGACTCAAGGATCTTATCAGTGTTATGACCTCCGTCCAAACACAGCAACCTAAGCAAGATCATATTGCCAAACTGACTGAGCTGTTACTTCTGATGGTAAACCACATGAACTCCCTTGAAGGTAAAATCAACAATCTCTCTGCACCAAATCCAGGATATGCAACTTCGGCCGAGTTAGATCAACACTTTGCCAAACTGAGAATAGAACTACCCAACCTTGGGACAACGGTTGCTCCTGAGTATGCCACATCTGCCGAGTTGCAGGAATGCTTTGCCAAGCTGACTGCTGATCTCACTTGTACACGTGAGCTTGTTTCCTCCACTTCTCAATGTACAATTGATCAACTGAGTGAAGCCGTGAGTCTTCTAAATGTCAACAAAGCTCAGATGGATGTCGATCCCATCACCCATGATAATCTTTCACAAGGTATTCTGCAGGCCATGTGCATCGACAAGGCTCAACGCATCTTCTATGACTCTGCCCTACTGAAAATGTATCATCAATCCTTTGCTCAGATTACCAGCTCTCTTACTTGGCTTAGTAAGTCCTATGAGTGCATTATCAACCTGATCACTGGGTCCATCCCAGTTCCTCGAAACGTTCGAGATGATTGTGTTCCTATGATAGATGGCTTGAGTGAAAGCACAAAGAGATTACAGCGCTATTCAAATGTTCTATCCTCTGCTGCGAGAAATGACACCTTTGTCTATAAACCCGATGCTGGCAAAACGGGGGAGAGAACTCAAGATGGAACTCAACAAAGGGCAGGTACATCAGGGAGCAAAGAGAAAGGAAAGGGTGAGAAAGGAAAGGGTAAGGCTGTGCATGAAGCACAAGTGAATCTTAAGAAGAGAGACTAGTGAAACTTGAGTCTTTTTTATTCTATTCTGTAGGCACAAGTATTTTGTATGTTTCATTTTCTATCTAATGAACCTTGTTTTTCATTCTGTCCAAATGACATGCTTATCAATGCACATTAATATAAGCAAATTGAACAAACAAATACTCAGTATACATAATAACGAGTAAATCAAACTGAGTATTCAAGCATTTCTAAAAGCAGACCTAGACTCAAAATAAATTAGAACTGAATCTAGTCAGTACACACATTCTTAGTTTGTCTCAAATAAATCTAGGAAGGTTTAAGAGGTAAATTAACAGATGCAACCCTTACGGGAGAGAAATTTCAGAAATATGTAAAATAAATCAATCATGGGGAATTTCAAAACTAAGTTCCATAATTATGCATTTTGCCAACATCAAAATGGGGGAGTTTGTTGAAACACCTTTCCACAAGATTTTGATTTGATAAAATCATCCATGATTAAGAGAAAATTAAATTTAAGTGCTTTATTTTAATTGTACTAATCCGTTTGTTCAATGTTGAGTATAAATATAAATAAAGATAAATATAAAAAGTAAGACAGGAAGAAGTCAGCATGAGATAAACAAAACAAGCTAAGTGGAATAAAGCTCAGCATAAGGAGCCGCAACAACAATTGTCTTACGAAGCTGAGCTGACTAAAATATACTCAGCTTAGAAATTACCGAAGACAAAGACTTACACAGTAGAAGCTGAGTGATCCTTCAGGACAGCATGAAAAAGTCGTTTGCTAAAAGACAATGATTACCGCCCCTCTGTACCAATAATTGAATCCTTGGAAATACGCAGAAGACACATTCCGAGATGTATGGGTCAATGGATTATTGGTAAAGGACAACTGGCACAAAAAGACAAGCCAGACGCAAGAAGACAAGCCTGACGTCTGAAGGAAAATAGAGGAAGGGAATGGCCGGAACAGTCTGAAGCTGACCAGAATCTGTCCCCTAAAAGAGCCGTTTTAACATTAACGGCTAAATCATTTCAAAACGATCCGACACAGATTTTCCCTATATAAGGACAATCAAACTTCTTGGATCATTGCCGATTTACAACAAAAAGAAAAGTACAAGAGAGAAAAGATACAAAAGCACTTAGATACAAAAAGAGATCTTACACCCATCTTCTATTCCTTGTGTAAATACTAGAGTGATTACTTGTAATCTTCTAAAGTGTTCTTTATTTGAAAAGGAACAAGTGTTTATCAATTGTAACATTGAGAGTGTTGTGCTGAGTGTTTGGTTGTAAACATTCAGTGGTAGAGAAATCTAGGTGCTGGATTGTAGCACTTAGTAGGAGTTGAGTAGACGAATAGAGGAAGGTACTCTTGCATATTCAACTGCCTTGTAATCGGTTTGTGCTCTACTTTTAAAGAGCTCAGTATTGGATTCTAAATGTCCGGAGGACTCTGGGGACTGGACGTAGGCGGAGAGGCCGAACCAGGATAAGTGATACTGAGTAATCTCTAAACTCTCTCTCAATATATATATTTGCATGTGTTGTGTGTGAAGTTTACTCAGCATATAAAATTGTTTAAAGTTGACTCTGAGTAATTTCAAGTGCTGAGTTAGAAGCTGACCTCCAAGAGTGTCAATATCTAACTTACAAATAAAACAGCCTTAGTCAATATCCGGCCAAAGCTGTATTGTAACATATCTGGCCAAGCTCACCAAAAGCTGAGTTGACAAACTCACCAAATAACTAAGTCAGCATATTAATTAAACGAAAAAGTTATATTAGTTCCTAACCCCCCCTTTGGAACTAATCACACGGGACCAACAGATGTGACACAGGTTGGAGCACAAATAGAGATATATCGTAAAGAAAAGAAATTAAGAGTTGAAGATGCTCTTAGTGAAAAGAGAAGGTGGGGAAGATATGCGAAGAGAACTTTTAATTACTAACTCACATTCTTTAAAGTCACACTAGATTGGAAAAGAGTACTACACATGAGGACTAAATGGAAATGAAATCCACAAGACAGATGCACCTCATAATTAGGTGGACATTCATGTTATGAAAAGTGTTGGAAATGCACTTTTAATGATATGAGGAAACTAGCAGGCAATTCAACAGCATTCCCGGATTAAGGGTAGGCATTACCAAGCCTGTCTATGCTACTATCGTTAAGATCTCCATTGATGCTTCCATTAAAGAGATGATTCCACCTAATGCTCGGCCTACAAGTATGTTTGTCAGAGCTGGTGGTGATTTCCTTGAGGCATGGAGTTATGTAAGAAAAAATATGACTCCATGGAGATGTTGCAAGTATGATCGAGAGTAAATTAAAGCTTGTAATCTAGTCCACATATTCTAATGCACATATTCAAGATGCATCAATATTAGCCATTGTCCAACTACTTATGCAGTGGAATGATATGGCAATATGGAAAACTACTTGGAAGAATCATTATACATTGGCAGACTGCTTTTGGACATTATTGAGGGACAAGAATATTGATTTCTCCCAACAACATCAACATTTCTATCATCAATAAACCAACCATTTCTAATATTTCCAACACCATCATTATCATTATCTTCATTATGCACAACTACAAAGTTTGGCCTTCTTACCTCATGAGTCATTGGGCTCCTTTGATGCGGGTTTAGTGGTGGCAGATTCCTCCTAAGTGGAGGAGAAGGCGGTGGTGTTGGTTGTTGTTGTGGTTGAGGAATCAGAATCTCCTCATTTCTCCTTTAACGGCCTCCCTCGAGTTATGGAAATGCATTCCTCACCTCTATTTGAAACCTCTCCATCGATGCTCTCATCTCTTCCATCAATATCCAGTGTTGTTAGCTTAAGGTCTCCCTTATCTCGGTTTTGAAATCTTCCATCTTCTTATCTTGTGCCTCTATAGCTTCTTGTGGTAACCTCGGTTGAACCCTTATCGAAAAAGTCGCGTGTTAGGAAAATTATTGACTCTAGTAGCAATTGATATAGATCTGTGATGATAATGTTGATTTTGATCTCAAATAACAAAGAAATAACTTGTTCTCTAGATTACTTAGATGGAAATGAATTCCATCGAGGTTGAAAACTTTACTTGCAAGAGGAAAATATGTTTGATTGATATAAGTTGCTTTGTTTTTACAAAAATTAGGCTTCAATACTTACTCAACCCTAAGTGATTAAAGACCAAAGACCCCTCCCATCATACTAACAATCCCAACTAATAATATGGGCAAAAAGGGTTTTACAAAGCACAGTAGAAAAATAGTAAATGACATGACAATAATTAAGGAAGGGTAAAATAGTAAATAAATGGTGACATGCTTGTGGCAGATGGTATCTTTTTTGGTGGCAAAGTTGAGCCATATGGCGTGTGGTCCATATGACACGACGTGTAGCTAAGTTTTGGTCGATTCCATACGTTGACACAGGTTTGACTCGGCGCGTGAGGCTCGTTGAAAAGAGTTGTGGGCTGCCATTGTTTTAACTCACACGTCGTCTGGAGTAAATAACACACCATGTAAATTGGCCAAAAAGAAGTAGAGACTCTAGTTCCATTTCACACGACATGTGTGAGGCTCACATGTCGTGTGACCTGTTCCCTCACGGTTCTTTTTTCCTCTAAATTGCTCACATGACGTGTTGAATAAGTGACATGTTGTGTGAGTCCAGTTTCAACCTTCATTTGGATTGATCATTAAGATGCCCTCATCAAATACAGAAACTGCTACCACAGAGAAGGAATCCGTATAAAAACTAGAAGGAAAATAATTGAAGAAAGAAGATGAAATTTTTTTTGATGATAATATTAAATGCTAAGTTAATATGATAATCTTTACACCCTCTAAAATCCCTTTTTTAGGGTTAGAAAAAAAAAACTGAAGTATTAAAAAACTAATGATGGTTTATCAAATACATCTTATGAGCCTATTGGGTTTTTAGGTAAAAATGTCCAGTCCAAGCCCAATCCATCCCACTATTAATTTAGGCGGGCTTGAACCGGGTTGGGTTCGGGCTTAAAAATCAAATCTCAAGTCCAACCACCCAAATATATATATAATTTTTAATTATAAAAAACAAATATTATATTTAAAAATAAATATTTAATATATAAATTTATTAATCCTAAGCCCGGCTCGTGCCATATTTATTAATTCTAAACCCGTCCAAAAAATAAGCGGACTTTAACAAACCTGATCAGTCTGGGTCTAAGATCAATTTTCATTATTCAAATCCGACCCAAAGGAGCATGGGCCTAGACGGCTGGGTAGGTACCTGGACCGTCTACAGGTCTCGATCACACCACTTGCTTGGTAAACCAAGGCTTGCTAAGCATCATCTGAACCACCGTCAAAACAACCAATAAAAATTTAGCTAAATTACAAAATAATATTAAACTAATCTAATTGGACATCTTCTTTCGAGTTTTGTTGACTTTGCCCCTTCTAATTCAATTCCTTGCATTGCAACCACTCTTTACATTTTTGCATCAAAATTTAGACGAGTTTTGAAGTTGACTACATTTAACAAAATGGTCCAAATATAATCAGTTTTTCTTTTTCATTTATTAAAGATGACTTTCATTGATTAGGAAAGAAAATGATTGCACAGTCAAAATAGCACTATAGTACTCTATGATCATTTAAAATTAATGTATACTTAGCAAGAAAATAAGCGTTTTTTGGAAATGTTATATCCGTCTTCTCAAAAAAAAATTAATTTGTTGCCCTGATGTTTTTCTATTTGTTTAACTATATAGTATTTTAGACTGATAATTTAGATACGAGCTGAGTAGGTTCTTTTTGGAACTCTACCAGTAAATATTGTAATCAAAATTAAATTATACTTCCATCTTTAGAATTTAATCACTAGTTAGATTGTTACTTAAACCAAGTTGATTATTCCGATGGTTTTTTAGCTGCTTAACAACTGTTTAATGAGATTGCTTTCTATATGTTCGTCTTGGACCAATTCAAATGCTCTGATAGATTTAGAAGAAGAAAAAAACTCCTACTTTATAACCTTAAAGGGTAATTAATTTATTAGTCCCTATATTTTGACAAAACACACTGTTTAGTTCCTGTATTTTAAAAAACACACGGTAAGGTCCCTAACCTTTTTCTCGACGAACTATTTAGTCCCTAATGTTTTTCTCGATAAATTGTTTAGTCCATATCGTTAGACTCTCATGAAGATTCTGTTAGTCAATTTGGACTTGAGTCAAGATCTATTTAAAAAAATGTAATGCCTTAACTACCCTTTACCACAAAAGCAAATATATAAGACAATTTTCTTCATTGTTTCTCATCTCTGCGTTCTTCTGGTTGATTTGAGTCGATTATGAGTTAGGGATTCAATCATTTCTCTATTTTTTTAGCGCGAGTTGTGAGAGAAAGACATAGAGGTGTAAATTGCTTTTGACTGATAAATAATAAAGGGTAATTTAGTCATTTCCGAATTCATAAACGATAAAATATCTAACAAACAGACAGAAGGACTAAACAGTTTAGCGAGAAAAAAGTTAGGGACCTTACCATGTGTTTTTTAAAACACAAGAACTAAACAGTGTGTTTTGTCAAAATATAGGGATTAATAAATTAATTACCCAACCTTAAATTAAAATAATTTTTTTTTCATGTATGGTAAAATGATATAACAGAAAATATATTTATCTTTTAGGTAATATTTTTTTGAGTATTTTGGTTAGGTAAATTGAGTCAATGTTTTTTAAAGGGCAATAGAGACATATCACATGAGACATTTATTTGTGAGATTTGTCCAAATTCATTAATTAACCCATCACCATGAAATGACACTCACTTCTCTCATTAGCCCTTTAATTAAGACTTCTTTCTTCATTTTGCTCTTTTAGTCTTTTTTACTACTTTTTTTGTAGTCTTTTTTTTATGCTTTTTGTAGATTATTTTTTTCTCTTTGTGGTTTTTATACTGGCTATAGCTTATATGGGTGGGAAGTTTTATCGTGCTATATTTGTACTTTATAATTCTATGGAATGAAATATAACATTTTTATAATAATAAAAAAAAAAAGACTTCTTTCTTCCATTCATATAACTTACTAAAAAAGGAAATAAAGAAATATGCATTTAACATCAATAAAACATACAGTACATACCAAAAATACAATACAGTATTTTTTTAATAATAATAAAAAAAAAGCACATCTTTTATATTTTTTTTCTCAACATCCTATATAATAGAATGAATTTTATGTGAAAATGGCCCATCTATAAACTTTGTTAGAAGATCATTCAGTTTTTTTAATTTTTTCATTCTTATTTGAATTTTGGATACTTAACTTTTATTTTTAATCCTTATTTCAATTTTCTTACAACTTTTCAACCTTTTATGCTATTTGATTGAACTTATGGACTCAAGCATATGCATTTTTTATCATCGATAAAAACAAATTTATTGCCCCAAACTTGGAAACCCCAACCCAAAAAAAAACAAAGTTCCTATTTAAAACCAAACATAGGATCAGACCTCCTTTTCTACTGGTCTTCACCGCCGCCTCCCCCTCACTTTCTTTCTTTTTCTTCTTCTTCCCTAACCCAAACTGCCAAGCCGAACCTCCTCGTTTACTCCTTCCTGCTGTCTAGTTGAGGAGGAAGAAGTTCTTCCTCCTCCCACCTTTCTTGTTTTTCTGGTTTTCTTTTGTGTAGTTGTTTTTATTCGCTTCGGGTTTCAGTTGGATCTTATATATTTTATCGGATCTCCAGATCTGTTCGAACTGTGTCTGTTGGCTACAATCTTTGTTTTTGTAACCTTTTCTGTTGTAGCAAGGACGGAAACGGTAGATCTTATCCGTAGATCACTAGATCTACGAGGTTGCAAAAGAAAGGACTTAGATCCGAAGATTCAGAATGGTTCAATATTGAAGATTGGTCTACAGTTGCTTTGCGGCAAATTTGGAGTTACGATCAATATATATTTCAACTGTTATTTATGTTTGTTGTACCTTTAATGGTCTTTTCTGCTTTTAGTAGTCATTTTCTTGCCCTAGTGGACTATTTATTAGGCTTTGCCTATATGTATGTGAGGTTTTATTCCTTACTAATCTCGTGTTGTACTTGCAATTTTACTTCTTAATGAAATATTAGCTTTACTATCAAAAAAAAAAAAAAAAACCAAACATAGAATGAAGCTTATCCTTGAAACTTGAGGAGTACCCAAATCAAGATTGCATTAGCGCACATAGCCCGTTTAATACGTTGTAATGCAATGTAATATAATCAAGGTTGTAATGTAATTAAAGGTGTAATGTAATAGAATGAAATAATGATTCCATTACCATATTTGATTAATAAAATTGTAATCCTGATTACATCTCACAGTCAGCGTTTAAGGCGATGAAGCAGTGAAAGAAACCAGTGATAACAAGCATCACGATGAGTTGATCGAGTGAGAGATGAGTAGGGCTGTAAATAAACAGAGCCGCTCATGAGCAGCTCGGTGATCGGCTCGATAAAAGCTCGGCTCGACTCGGTTCGATTTGTAAACGAGCCGCTCATGAACACAATTTACTGGCTCGGTTCGTAAACGAGCCAAGCTTGAGCAGGCCAAAGCTCGGCTCGAAAGCTCGCGAGCAGGCTCGATTAGAACATTTATGAACAAATTTTAATTTTGTAGAAAACTATATAGTTTTGTGTTAGTTTACAAATATCTAAACTTAATATTATTTCATTTGCTATTAGATGAGTTCGTTCACAAACATAATAAATGAGTAATAGACGAACTATTTGTAAGCATCTTGTTTATTTATTCACAAACTTTGCTTGTGAGCTTGTTTATGTACACAATTAAAGAGTTATTTGCGAGCAAACTTCACAAATATAATTAATAATTTACTCACAAATAATTCATGTTTAGATAATTTTCTTAATGAACCAAATCTAAAAGAGGATTTTGGGCTCGAAACAAGCTTGAAGCTCGGCTCAAGCTCGTTGAGCAAGCCAAAGCTCGGCTCGGGCTTGACTCGTTAATTTTATAGCAAGCTCGGCTCGGGCTCGAGCTCGTTAATTTTATAGTGAGCCAAGCTTGAATAGGCCAAATCTCGGCTCGGTTCGGCTCGATTACAGCCCTAGAGATGAGTCGTGAAAGGTTAGATTAAAGATAGGGGAAATAGATGGAATCTAGGAATTAGTATTATATAGTTTTTTATGTAATGAAATTCCAGTTTTCTTTAGTAATCCTGATTACTGAACTTATCAAAGAAAATTTAAGTCATGGAATTTTCATTATATTGCAATAAAATTATAAATTCCAACTAAACATGATAATGGATTTTTAATATAATGGACATTCCATTACAAAGCTCATTACATCTTACCAAACGTACCCATAGGATTTAGTCTTCATTCTCTTATTGACCTTTGTACGGGTGATTGTTATCCTTTTGTAGTTTTATCATCATCAATAATAGCCTTTGGTCGCTCTTCTTAGGTGTTTGATAATGTAATCATGTACACCATGAAGACGGAGTCTTTTTAGGTGACATGCTCCTAAAGTTTTCTTCTATTGGTTACACATCTTAGGTGATTTCTTTAGTCACTTAATTCTTTTCAAGTTTTTCTTGTAATTTCTCCTCAATTTCTTTTGTATCACGTATCACAAGTTCATGAGGAGATCACAAGGATGAAGTTCTGTTAAATATCACATTTCTTGGAGTATAACATCTCTATTAAACCTCCCTTCGTGAAAGGAATGAGGTGAAATTCTTTTCCCTTTTCACAAGGATCATGAGATTGAATCTAGCCATAAGAAGAATGTTTGGTTGATTGTTGGATCATAACACTTACACCCCTTTCTTTTATTGTTATAACCCACGAAAATGTATTTTATAACTTTCTCGTCAAATTTTCTATGCAAATGATCAGGAACAAAACCATAATATACACAGAAAAAATAAAAAAATGACTTACATTGGGTTTGAAACATAGGTTTTTGAAGGGTGAAATTAATCACAATGGTACTTATGGTAATTTAGTGATAACATCGGCAACTACCTTCATACATTCAGTCCAAAATCAAGGTCTAACATTCGTTGCAAGTAACATATTTCAGCATATCCCACCAAGATATATACTATTTCTCTCTTGCAACTCCATTTTATTGTGCAGTTGTAAGCACTAGATTTTATGACCCTATGATGAAAGCAAATTTGAGCTTCTCTAAAGCGCAGGTAAACTAATGAAGAGCAAGGTACCCAAACAAATCGACATAGCCTAGCCTAATACCCAAAATGGAGCCATTTAATCCATATAACTCTTAAACAACCATCGTACGACACTTATAACACAGCCATATGACTGACTTGAACTTTAGACATACAGCTCTTGCATATAGCCATACAACTTTACCCCCTTTAGCCTTACAACTATAGAACCTTCATACTATGGTGGTTAAACCTTCAGCCATGTGACCGTTGTTGAACACACATCAGATATATTCTGAATTACTGACAGGCCCACCCATCGGATAGATATGGTAGATCATGGGTGATTTCAATCATTGAGCATCTAGCTCTACGACTGTTACACTATCAGCCTAATGTTTGTTAACCCTCAGTCATATGTCTATTACTCAACACGCGTTAGTAAGTTGTCTGAACGACTAACAAATCCAACCACCGAATAAATTCAGTCGATTACATGTCTAAAATGTTTCAGTCGTACAACGAATGTCTTTCATCCATACGGTTGCTACCCCTTAGCCATACGACTAAGCCATAAATTTGATTTCTCAACAAAAACCAGGCCCGAGCCCTTAAACTTTCCCTATAAAAGGGCACTCTGATCACGAAATTAGGGGTTCAACATTTTGGCAGTTACACTCACTATAAGGCTAAGACATACATATTCATTCTAATATGCAAAACACTAATCTATATTGGCAATTCAGGTCATTAGGATACTCCCTAGCCTTTATGTACTTAACAAAAGGACTTCTCATGCTTCTTTTACATTAGCTTCCAGTGTCCAAACCCACTGGCCAATATCTAGTTGCTTTGTTCAAAAAACTACATTCCTCAAAGGACAACTGGCGCACAACGGGGGTAAGCTTGTGAGGGTTTTTATCGGGCTATCACGTAAAACTGGATTTTCATCTTAAACAAAAGGTTTTGTTCATGTTTTTCTTTCATTTAAAACCTCTGAAAGATCTTTTGGTGACTCCATTTGTCACCAAAGCGCTTCAAACTGCATTTTAACTTAGCAAGTTATCATGTAGTAAAGAAAATGATTTCTGCCTCCATCAATGAAGGTCGTACAACACTCACCTCTTGAAGAGGTGAGTCATACGGTTGAGATGTCCTACCCATACGACTATTGGTCTAGATTTAGGACAGAAACCTCAATGCTCGGGGTTTTACATTTTGGAACATTTTTTTATTCATGTCAAATTCATACAGTTTTGAGGTTCTTAAGGCCAAAGAAAATGGTATTCATGGTTTCAAGGGATGTATTGGTGTCAAAATGGTCTTAAATAAGCATATTTGTATGTCTGAGTCGTGTGCCGCTCTCTATAGAGCCACGCGGGGATGATAAATCTTTCAGGTCATTTTCTATATTAGTGTATCTAGTTACTCCTTTAGCCAATGACGATGATACGAGTATTCTCTCTCACAGAGAAAAGTACTCTTGAAATCGACGGAATACAAAGGTTTTATAACATGTCAAACCTGATTTCGAAGGTGTTAAGATGTTTACATGTGTCTGAGCCTAGATCCATTCATTCAACCATTCCTATTTATGGACTAACCTGTCTGTCTTTTATATACCTGCTGTGAAAATATGTACCCCATTTTTCTCATCCGAAATTTGTAACAATTTACTTTTCATATTTATTTACGCTTTGAACGTATATATTATAAGCATCCACACTAATAAAAGAACTAAAATAAACAATAGGAATAGAACTACGTTTTAAAAGACAAGGTGCCAAAATTAATAAGTTGTATCCAGAAATATGGAATTTCTATTTAAAAGTCAATTTTTGTTGGCTAATTTTCTGGTTAACCGAGTGGCGACACTGATAAAACAAAGATATAATCAACCAAATAGGAAAAATTCCACGCGGTTGGAGCATTTTACTAGAAGTACAAAATAAATAATTGCTCAAGATTTTTGAAGAAATGTTAAATTTAGTTTAAAGTACAAAACAATATCATTTTACGTTCATCATTTGTGAAATGGTACAATTTTAGCCTCGATAGGTTAACAATAGGTAAACTTAAAGTATCAAGTTTTGTTAGCCAGGCCTATAATTACATCATTTCACAACCAATGAAATTAAAATAGTGCTATTTTATACATTGTCACTAAATTGATACCTTTTAAAAAACTTAAAGCTGGTACATTATTTCAAAAAAATAACAAGAAAATATTGGTTTTTGAAACTTTGTAATTCTCCTTGGTTTGTATTGAATAGAAAGAGATGTTAAATAGCTACACAGAGATAGAGATAGAGTTGTTACAATTAAAATTAGAAACTAAATTGAATATCTCTTAATATCAGTAATACCTCATAATATCTTTACATTTGTTATAATAACAATAATATAAGGTAATATATATGTTATGTCCCATTAAGTTAAAGGTGGGTGAAACTTTAACTTGTCATGAAGGAGATGGAACTGAGACTTGGAGAAAGGCTTGGTTAAGATATCAGTTATTTGATCCTATGTAGAAAGATATGAAACTCGGAGTTCTTTCTTTGCAAATTTGTCACAGACGAAGTGAAAATCAAGTTCTAAGTGTTTTAAGTGTTCATGGAAGATTGAATTAGTTGTGAGATAGGTGGCACTAAGGTTGTTGCACCAAATATGGGGCAGATCATGGATGAGATATCGGATAATCAATTTCTGACATTAGCATTTTTAGCCATAGAATTTTTAAGGCAACAAAAGCCAAGGCATGATACTCGGCTTCAGTTGATGATCGAGAACAATATGTTGCTTGCGTGAGCGCCATGAAACTAAATTGGACTGACATAGATAGCATACCCAAATCGGCATCGGTGAATCTGATTATGGACAAATCAGTGCTTGCCAAAAAAGGTAGACCATGTGTAAGGGTGATTTGAAGGTACCATAAAATCCGTTTCACTATCTTCTAGTGATCAAGACTCGGTTGGTGTATGAACTGGCTGACTTTATTTACGGAATAGGAAATCCCAAGATATGTGATTGTTGTTAGGGTATACCATAGCCCCGAGACGTTATATTTAACGATATCATTAACTATAAGGCAATAACCTGTTAAGTCATGCTTACTTGTACAAGATGATTAGTGATCTGCACACGTTTGGCGGGTTAAAGACCTGGTCAAGTGAAGGCGTTTTTCAATAAGATACTAGTCTAAATATTCATAGTCTGTTATTATCGTGGGAACGAACGATAACTAAAGACTAGTTTATGTCTTGGTTGTGATGGTGTTTCACTGGTCACAGATATGGTGTGTCAAACCAAGGGCATTAGGGTTTATGGATGTAACCTCTGGATTGATCCGCTATGAGAACACCACATGGTTGTCTAAAGTCACAGGTGGTTCTCATGTAAAAGTTATAGATGAATCCTTAAACTCAAACTCACTATGAGACCTAGATGCGACACTACATTCTTTTGTTATCGCCTAATGGGCAACTTGGTGCCAAGTATGGGTTAGTCATGTATATACTGAATCATGTTGAGGGACCATGAGTGAAGTGTGGGGGTTTCTACTCATATTAGGGAAGATCAGATATCACCGACCATTTGATTAATGGAACTGAGAATAGTGTGGCCACACCGGATGAAGCAGTGGATATTGCTTATTCGAACTTATCAGTTCACTAAGAGATCAAGAAATGTTTGAACACTATATGAGGATGACTGTACCATGCCTCATGTTCACCATGATATTATTTAGTAAAGGATTACTATGAGGTTACTATTAGGTTCTCAGTCTTTAAACACGAGATTAATATCTGAGTTGGATAGTCATAGTGGTGAGCTAAAACCTACTGATGACATGATTAGACGAACTTTGGATGTTTGGTCTAACCACCACCTCTAAATATACTTATCTAGATCGCTCGCAAAATAGAAGTACTATAGAATCAACGTTTTGTTTAAGTTGGTTAGAACAGAGTTAATGGACCCAAATGAACAAGGGAATTCGATTGGATTCTATTTAGTTTTAGTTGAGCAGAAGACCAGTGAGATTATCATAAGAGACAGACTCTAACCGAGCCTCAAGAGCACAAACAAAGGGGCGGTATGCCGAACCAAGCCCATCAAGAACAACTTCCACCAAATCATCATTCGAAACTGGACGTTGGAGTGCAGAAAGTTGATCACTGACCATTTTTGCATATTGAAGACACGTAGAGATAATGCCATTCTCTCTTTTAAGATTGTGAAACCGAAATTTCACATCCTGAATTTGAGACCGACAGCCAACAGAGTATGCTTTTGTCAAATGTTCCCATGCTTGAGAAGCAGTAGCCGCACCAACTACTTGAGGCAATACACCAACAGAAAGGGATGAAATAATAGTACTAAGAACTAGTTGATCTCTCTGTTCCCATTGTCTGTATACTAGATTAGGGTTACTAGCAGCCAGGGTTTTGACAGGAACAACAACCCGAGGATCAATGTGATTAGCGAACCCATGGCCTTTGATGATTGACATAATTTGAGTTTTCTAAAGGATGTAGTTTGTGGAGTCGAGTTTAATGGAGATGGAGTTGTTTATAGAAGAGCTGGAAAATGATTGGGTGATGGAGGTGTTTTGGGTGTTATTGTATGTGTTGCCAGTGACCATGTGGGAGACGAACTGATGATCCTAAAAAAAGCCAATGGAAGGAGAGAAGTTACCGAGACAAAAGAAAATAGAGTTTTAAAATTACAAAAGCTCTAATACCGTGAAAGTTTGTAATTTTCCTTAGTTTGTATTGTAATATCGGTATTAGTTTCCTCTCATAAGTCCTTACTTGAGTTTGCTACTCTCTCTAATCATGGGCTAAAGATACAAATTATCCCTCAACTCAGTATATTCATATGGACTCTGATAACCAAACGAATTTAGTCATTTATCATTAAATCTAAACTTATTAAAATTATTCTAAATCTAATGGTAAATGAACAGATTTATTTGATCATCATATCGTTGTGAACACTGTTGTCCCTCGACATAAAAGAAGAAGAAAAAATTGCTAGACCTATATAATCATTGATTTTGATTCCTCTAATCGGACATGAGTAAAAAAAATTAGTACTTTTAGAATGACATGATTAATATTTTAAAGAAAACATTATTTTAATTTATTGCCGTATGTGGACTTGCAACTGTATTTCCTTATCCGGAAATGTTAATGTAAATAAATAAACATTTAGTAGTATCTGTTAACATTTAAAAAGTAGTAAACAAATATTTAAAAAATAGGTTTAAGTAGAGATTGCCACAAAGTTGACATGGAGGTGAATCTAATTAAAATAGTAATATTTCATGGCAGGCATCAGAAAACTGATACTATTGGCCTGGAATGTTGTTACTTACGTGGCATATCCTGGTCCTCACATACACCAGAATCTCAAACCTTCCTTCCTGTCACTGTATTGCAGAACTCTTGCCAGCCACTTTCTTTTATTTCTTACTTCAGAATCTTCTCTCTCTCTCTCTCTTTCTATCCTCAATCTGTCCCAGCTTCATATATGCTCAAACTTTCTTTCTTTTTTCTGTTCTTGGAGCAATAGAAAACAACCATATTTCAAGGATTTGAAGCTTAATAGGGTATGTTCATCTTCTCAATCATCTATTTTTCTCTCAATTTTTACTTGCTTTTCCTTGGGTAGTAGTGACGATGATATTTTAGATTTTCCCCCAAATTTTTCTCTACTTGTGGTTTTGTGATTTGTGTTTGGATAATACTGTAGAGTAGGATCAGTAGATCAAGCATCATTGATCAGTTATTTTAAATTTTTTTGTTGTTGTTTTCGATTATGTGTATGATATTCTTCTAATACGGATTTTCCTGATATTCTTCTGATACCAATTTTCTGGATCAATTTCGGATTGTGTTTTTTGTTTTTCCCAACGGTGCAACAATGGTGTTTGTCCTATTAGGGTGTTCTTGAAGAAAGTGCAAATTATTATGATTTCAGTTACCCATAATTGCCCATACGATTTGTTCTATAATTGTGACCATTTCAAACTTTTTTACTACTTGAAAATGGAAGAAGTAGCTAGTGATAATCCTTGTGAATGAATTCATTGTTATCCAAAACCGCTTAGGTTTGCAATATTATGGATTGCTAGCGTAAGCAAAATGGTAACGAAGTTAGTAATAACCGTTTTATTCCAAATACAACTTTTTGTAGATAAAGTATATGAAATTGAAATTCTTGTTGGCATAATTTATTATCCAAAGCTTTTGCTGTAACGACCCGGTCCGGAGTGGGTGTTGCTGGGATAGAAAGCCTGAGCAAGGAGCGGTCCTGAGGGACGGAGATCGGCAGGAATGAACCTAATCCCACATCGGAAATGGAGAAGGAGTGATTGGGCTTATCAGTAAGATGAGAACTCAATACATGCAGACGCGTTTTAAAGCCGTGAGGCCCAATGTGTTGGATTTGGGTGTGTTACATTTACTGCCTAGCTCCAAGCTAAATCTGAGCAAAGCCACATTAAAAGCTCTTTTTCAATTGCTAGTTGGGTGAAAACTGAAAACCATTTTGTTGGGAAAATACTTTTACTTCAAATTTTACGAATTCTTGTCATCTTCATTTTGTAAATGTAGGAAAATTTTGATTTCCCTATAAATCCGGTAACAAATAAACTGTTTTTGGGTAGTAAGATATAGATGTTGCATGATAGGTAGATTTGATTACATTGAAATATGTTGTTATGGTCATATTGTGTTAACTTAAGCTCTATGAGCTTCTTGAATGTGCCTTCATAAGGAATTATTCTGATGGTCGATTTGTTAATTAGAAGAATTGTACAATTCGTTAGATAGATTGGAAAACAAGATCCTCAAACTAAACTTTCTTGGTATATTTGTCATATTCGCATACACTTTGCTTGTAATCAATCTATGGCTTCCGTCTGCCAAGTAAATTAAATATTTGTAAAGTGGTGCAAATAAATGGTGCATAATGGTAGTTTTGATTACATTGAAGTATGTGGTTATGGGCTTGATACCTAAGCTCTATGAGCTTCTTGAACGTTGCCTTTATAAGGAATTATTCTGATGGTTGATTCGTTAATTAGAAGAATTGTACAACTCAGTAGGATAGAGTGGAAAACAAGATCCTCAAACTCTATTTTCTTGGGATATTTGTCATATCCGCGTAGACTTTGACAGCTTGCAATCAATCTATGGCTTCCTCAGCTAAGTAAATTAAATATTTGAGGTGTCGTATGGATCAGAATTAATGTTATGTCAACCAAATTGTTTAAGCCCTTTGTGTGTTTTAGGAATGCAGCATTACTTCTGCAAGCATAAAACTTTGATATGTTCAATTTAATTTATGAAATAAATGGTTTCATGTTTTCAGTCGTTGATCTTTGTTCGATGCCTTTGCATCATATGTTGATGCAATTCAATCAGAACATAGATTTTATGTAAACCTTGGTGCTTCCGCTGATTTCTTCAGAAAGTTCTATTCCATGCCTTGGAATTCAATTTTTGCCATCAAATGATGTATATTAATTCGAATGTTTTCTGTAGACACAGAGTTGTTGTGTTTAGCACCATGGAGAAGTTTGACTTTTACGTGGACCTCATTGGAATTTCAGGATTTCCTATTGGAGAGTTCATACATCAAAGATGAATGTGGATGATGAAAACATACTTCAATCAACTAATCTAAGTCTTGCTCTCGGTTATTCCAATCAGTGTATTCAGACAATATTAAACAGTGATCCAGGTGCAGGTGCAAATGCAGCTTCAAGGGTAGACATGACTTTTGTGGCCACGAACACCCTGGCTGAACTGGTTTGGTCTCCAAAAAGAGGTTTGTATCTTAAATGTGCCGATAGTAGCTTTACCAACCAAGAGCCCTCTCTTTTATATGGTCTAGAAACTATTGACATGGCTAGCGAATCGAATTCTGATAAACATATCTCAATTACTACAAAACCTATCAACAAAGAAATATTTATGGCTTCTTTAGCTGCTTGTAAATTGGAGAGTGAAGTTGCTGGAGAAGATAATTCCAGTATGTTTCCTTCAAGCAATGCTGACATCATCCCGTTAGGCGGAACAGGTAATGAACTGACCACAGATGTTCATGAATTATTTTAACATCCCATCAGTAGTGTTAATGTTACTCTGTTTTGTAATTGAATCTATATGTGTTATAGTGTATCTGAAATGCCTATTCTTAATTAGTTAATGTACCTTATTTGGCAGCAACCTGTGACCAGGTGGAGGAAACGGAAAATGCAGTAAACATGAATGTTTTACAGAACGAGGATCCAAGAAGTAATAAAGGGGAAGGTATGTGTGATTAAGTCGGTTTCCTCACCTGAAATACGAAATCGGGGAAAACAAATTTCAAAGTTCTTCATTTGCATGATGCTATCCTTCCAGTTATGTTTGACACCACAATAGTACCTCTAGAAAGCTGCCTCGGCTTTAAAGCTGGAGTAGTAGATACACTTTATTGTTTAGAATTCATTTATTGATATTGTTTCGGAAATGCACTATACTAAGTACCCAATATTTTCAATATGAGACGAGAACAATCTCAAATATGGCTTTTTCCAGAGTACTCAAGATATTTCACACTGTTTTCTCTAGCTTCTATGTGCATCAGTATATTAAAAGACAATGTAGTTTCTTTCATTTTGAATCACCTCTCGAAAATGGCTATGATGTTCTTTTGTCAATTGAAACAGATGAATTCAAACCAGATATGGCACAAAACTATCCAACTTGTGAGGAACACGTTGCTGAATCTAAAGACATCAGTGAGGGCACTCATGCATTAGGAATGCAAATTGTTGTGGCCCCTGTAACACATGCTACGGAAGAATGTGAAGCTAATGAAACTAAAGTTCACTATGCAGTATCCTCTGGAAGAGGACGTGAGAAAATGCCATCGATCTTAGACGAAGGTAGGAAAGGTAAAACGGGCACTAGGAATCTTCTGGAAACTATGGAGTCAACTGCTGAAAATGATTTAGAAAATCCCCTTGGTGAAAATGCTTTTCGTGTGGCTACTGAGATTGTAGCACTGAAATCTGCTGATATAATTGAAAGCAACATTCAGCAGGACAAGACTGTTGAAGTGAAAGAGTCTTCCAGTAACAGTGAATTTCGAAAGGGTCGTATAAATGGAAAGAGTATTGTTTTAGCTGATGAAGATGAAGATAGAATGATGTTGAATAAGGAGAATGTGGATGGTAGCAATGACACTGTTGAAAGTTGTAATAGTACCGGGCAATTATCAACAGGAAAACGGAAATGGAACTTTGAGCAAACGCTGATTGTCGAGAACAAAAGGGTTAAAAGGCAGATTCATGAAAGTCCTGGTTCGTCTTCAAAACAGAATAGTTCATTCATGAACTGGATCTCAAACATGACGAAGGGGTTCTCGAGATTACCTCAAAGTGGGGCTCCTCCTTGTGCTGTCGTTTCTAATCCTGATCATGGACATGAAAATGCTGATCAGGACTTGATCACATGCAACAAAAACGAAGATCCGAAGCCCAGAAATGTAGGATTTCAATCGATTTTTCGGTCCCTTTATAGTCAAAAGGGAAAGGGCCAAGAAGCTTCCGCCTTGAATTCTGATCGGGAAACAAAAGTGTCTAAAGAACTTGAGCTGGAAAATAGAACTTGTAACTTGAATGCTACTCCAATAGCCTATTGTATGGGGACTGGTAATGTTTACAATCGATTTCTGCCAACAAGTGAGAGGTTCAATGAGTCTACATCTGGCAATCAAGTGGGTCCATCGGTCCGTTCTAAAGATATATCTATGGATCTTGTTCCCATTCAAGAAAGCAATGCCAACTCTACAGAGAACATAAATCCAAGCAACCTGCCAACTAATAAGGAGAAAGATGGAACAAGCTCCAATTTTTCTCATGGAAAATATAATACAAATAGTGTTGAGAAGATCGATTCTGAAATTCCATTTGAAGCGAAGACAGCCCGTGATTTTTGTTTCAGAGGTGACCCATTAGAAAGCTCGTGGGTAGCTCGATTTACTAACAGAACTTCTGGTCCCTCTCCAAATCAGGATCCTCGGAAAAGAAGTACTGGTGAACCTCTTGATTACTCTCGTGATAGCATGAAGCTAAATCCTCAATTGCAGAATCTCATTGGTTCTTCGAATGTGCATGAAAATGATGAGAACATGACGTGTGTGCAAAACTGTGGTACTGCTGCTGAATCTTCCTTTGGTTTCAATAAAATCAAAGGACAACAGAATGATAAGTCCGATTATAAACTGAACCGTGTCTCACCTTCCTCGAGATGTGATAGCTCCGAGGCAATGGCTTCTGTTTTCGCAAGGAGATTGGATGTGTTTAAACACATTGTGCCATCAGACGACCCAGATAGAGCAGATTCTGCAACCATGACTTGTTACTTTTGCGGTATGAAGGGTCATCACTTGCGAGAATGTCCAGAGATAGTAAGTACTGAGCTCGAAGACCTTGAAAGGAATTTCAATTTATACGATGGAGTAAAACAATTGTCTTGTGTGTGTATTAGATGTTTTCAGTCCAATCATTGGGCTGTTGCTTGTCCTAGTGTGTGTAAAAGATTGAAAAATGAACCGGAATGTGATACTTCTCTGGCCAACCAGTTTCGTCCTATCAAAATGGAGCTTGATGTGAGAAATGATGATGATAAAAAGCAAGAAGATACCACCATTGATGCACTCAAAGCTCGTAATTACAATGATTCTGGAGTGGAAAAAGATCTCACCTTTAACTTGAAATCAAATGAAGCTTCTACTTCCCGAAAAAGGTCACTAGGGAAGGAAATTGCTTCAAGTTCAGTGGACAAAAGGTTGAACCAAGTGACACCTTTATATAGTGCTATCAATGCCCAGGTTTCTGATGTGCCTAGTGGAGTATTTGACGCCATAAGAAGTCTTCGTTTGACGCGAACAGATATTCTCAAGTAAGCAAATTTACTAAATCATGATGTGGTATTATTGATTGTTTGAAGTACCTGCACTGATCACATCAAAGCTTATCTATTTGCTAGTCTTAATATCAGTAAAGCTCATTTTTATGTCCTTTTTTTCTATTCAATATGCTTAAGGCGAAAATTCCTTGCATATTATTGTGATATAGGTGCTTAGTTCTGACACGAAAATACTTTTGATCTGACTCCATCTTTGTTTGCATCAGTTGAGATCAATCAACAAACATTTATGCTGTCTTGTACGAAATGTGTGTAAATTTCTTTAATTCATTTTTGGTCTGCATGGACATCAGATGGATCAACTCCAGTTTACCAGTTTCACATCTTGATGGATTTTTCTTGCGGTTGCGGCTAGGAAAGTGGGAAGAGGGATTAGGAGGAACCGGATACTATGCAGCTTACATAAGTGGTATGAAAAGAAAAGAAAAGAAAAGAAAAACGTTAACTCGTCGATGGCATTCATTTTTCCATTAACAGTATAAGTGATTTTCTGATATGATTACACAGGAGAACACATGGAGAGTTCGGTGGAAAAGTCGAAAACTTCAATTGCTGTAAATGTTGGTGGGATGAAATGTTCAGTTAAAAGTCAATATGTCTCAAACCATGACTTCCTTGAGGTAAAAGCAGTGTAGATTTTGTGGATAATGGTGCAAATAGATGCATTTCTTTGTAAAATTGATGATTTTAGGTGTGTTTGAATAATGCAGGATGAACTTAGAGCATGGTGGTCAGCTACCTTAAGGGGTGGTGATAAAATACCCTCTGAAGAAGAGTTAAGATTGAAAGTTAAGGAGAAGAAAATGTTAGGATTTTGAAAACTCAATTTCAGATATGAAGTTAGAAGTAATTTCGTATTACTGTCATTATTTATTAAACTTGTGCCAATTCATAAAAGGGTTTCTTTCTTTCAACTGTCCACAGGTTTTTAGTATACAAAACGTTTATGCAATGCTACAAGTATACAATTCTAGAATCCCCGAATTGTACCAAACCGTATTCACCCCTAATTCTTTAGGTTTGTTTTTGGCCTAAAAACATAACAAATTGTATTTATCTTTTACTATTTTTTTATTATACAAAACATAGGCATCAATGATGGTGGATTCAATGCTCTGCCCGGGTTGGATTTCCACTGGAGTCTGTTGGAGTCTTTATAGCTAGAGCAATATGTAAGTCCTCTCATGAATCGTTTGGTGGTCTTAAGGCTTTACTAGACCCTGGGTTGGATATACCTTTCCTATACCAGAACTTTTTGTAATAATAATAAAAAAAAAACATCAGCTATGCCAGGAAGGGCACCAATTCATCTCCTGGACTGGATAAGTTGAGATAACTAGTTTTGCGGGCTTATGCAGGTATTTACAGGGTCAGGTATTCGTCTAGGTCCACGGTTAATGTGTCGGTTTGGACAAGAAAAATGGTTTTAAGCTCAATTAGGCCAGATCTGTTGAAACCTGCATATATTTAAACACAGACCGACTCAGACTGGTCTGTCTTATTAATAGTAATTATTTAATTTTTATATTAATTTTTATTTTTATTATTAAAAATTATGTATATGCTTTTCATGTGAGTTTATTTAGAATGAATTTGAAATTTGGTTTTTAAGTTTGAACTTAACCCGATTTAAACGGATTAAAATAACAGCGATATGAACTAAGCATTTTTTTTAACAGAAGCTCGTTGGAACCGGGATGAACATCTATAGATATAATAGAGCCAATTTGGTGTAAAGAAGTTGTATAATTATTAGTATGTTTTTTTATTGATATAGTCTAATGGACAGTATAGCCAAAACGAGTATATTCCTCAGGTAGCGGCATATAAACATTATCATATAAATCACCATGTAAGAGTAAAGGAAAATAAACAAGTTTAGGCGTCGTAGAAATATAAAATTTTATTTATTTCCCTTTTTCTAGGGATTAAACAAACGTACATTTCTTCAAAAAAAAAAAAAAAAAAAAAACGTACATTTTTCTGAAGATCTATCTACCATTGTAAATGAAGTACCCACCAATGAATTTCATAACCGTATTTCAAAAATAATGGAAAAGAAAACGGTTAGTAATCAACCAACGAATAGCAATCTAAATTGATTGCTTCTAAAGGAATCAACACGAGATCAAAGAGAGAGTAATTAGACGAGTGGAAGTTGGAAGATTTTCTTCCCTGTGGATTTTGTGTTGGCCGAAATTCCAGCGTATAGGAGGTATTTATAGTTTCTGAATATTAACCCTAATCGCATTAAATTAAAACTCTTAATTAGAATCCTATTCTGAATAGGTTTTGCCACACCCGATCCTAAACGGTATCGGGTATGAAGGAAAGACAATATAACGAAGGTTTATAAATCTAAAAGGCAAACCTATTTTCTACGAAACTGATCGATCACTTTTTAAACGTAAAAGTTTATTAACTTATCCCCTTAATTCAATTAATATATCTTATGACTTTCTATATTCTTACATCAATTTTCTTAATTAGACCATAAACAACACTTAGGATCTGTTTATTTCATCTGCTCCTGTTTGTTGTTTGTTGCTGCTATTAGATGTTTGCGGTTTGCTATTGCTGATAAGTAGCAAATATTGGTTGATTTTTCTATAAAAAGCAGTTTTTTCGAATTTTTACCAAACGCTTTTTGTCTCCTGTTTAGATTTAAAAGGCAAAAATCAGTTCCGAAAATTGAAAACAAACGGACACGTAGGCTCTCTTCTTTTTTATTGAAAAAAACTGAACTGGACTGGAAATGCTAGTGAACTGAATTCCACTGAAACTCAAATAATAATATAATCCTTTGAAAATAGCAATAATTAAAATAAAAAACTTATAAAAATAATAATATTTATAATTATAATAAGTAATAATAAATTACTGATTGAAACTGAAATTAAGTAACAAAGAACATGGCAACTATTTAAGTAATAATAAATTAAGTAACAAAGAACATGGCAACTATTTAAAATTTATTTATTTATTTGTTTTGGACTTGATAATTCTATCAAACTTCATACGTATCCGAATTACTTTTTAAATTATTAAATCGGAAATCAAAACCATGTAGTTCTATTATATTAGTAATTTATATTTCGTTTTTGACTAATTAATTAGTCGGTAGTTAACTTGTCACTGTTTTCGTATATAATATCAATAATAAAATATCAAAAAATGGTTTTATAATTCGTATGATATAATCTACTCAAATTAATTATATAATTTAACAAAAGGAATTATGAATTTGAAATAAACTTTTCATCCAACTAACTCATAGTCAAATAAACTTTTCGTCAAAGCAATTCATAATCAAATAAACTTTTTATCAAATCAATTCATAATCAAACACTTGAAACATTATGTCTATCCTATAGTTTCTCCACTTACGTATAATTCATAAACCAAATATATAGTCGAGACGTCTCTTTAACCTTACCTAATCCCGTATTGATCTTACCCAACCATTCGCTACCAATACCCGATTAGATCTTTAGACTATGTACACAGACCATATTCTTCATTGAACATTGTCTTTAAATATTGAAACCATCAATCCGAATTACTTTAGATGAATATAAAAATCATAAAATCATAATATATTCAAATCTCTTTTCACAATAAAATTTCCAAAATAATAGATCATTAATCGTTATTAAATAAACAAATTAAACTTTATAAACAATTTACAAATATACTTATCAATAAAACCCGAATTTTGGAAACTAAAACTACTTATTAAATGGAAAAAAAAATATTTATTCATTTACTTTTATCCAAAATATTCTCACATAACGTGACAACCAACTGTTTTATAATTATAATCAAAATTATTCAAACACTAAAATTAATATATTTTTAGGAGATTAAAATTACTCAAACACTAAATTAATATATTTTTACTCTCCTAAAATTCATATAAATTCATAATTTCATCAAACTTCAAAGAATTAAAGTCAAATACAATATTGTATAGATAAACTTATAAATATTTTAAGATTAGAGCACTCTTACTAGAATATTTTTAATCATCCAAATAAATAATGCTAAACCGGTAACACTCATTAGATGAGAACCACTCAAAACTACGTAGTTTTGAGTGTAAAAGTTAATTAAAAACGCTGATGCTGCTGGGGTTCAAACACTAGCCTCCTCACTTACACTTCACATTCCTTACCACTAAGCCATTTGCTTTTCTTATATATTATGTTGCGCACTGCTTAATATACCAATGGCCTTGTAGCTTCTATTGTTTTTTTTTTTTTTTTTTTTTGGTAGAAAAGGAAAAGAAAAATGAATAACAACAAACTACCCAGGAATTAGCCTAGGGAAGCTAACCCCAATCCTATCTTCTAAGAGAAGATGAGAGATGAAACTAGGGGAAACAGGAAGGGTAGTAACGCCTAACGTCCCTTCATGGCCCGCCACCGCCAAGCGATCAGCAACACGATTCTGCTCTCTAAAAATGTGTCTGAACTCTACGAACTCAAAGGAGGAGCAAAGCCTTATAATAGCTTTGATGAGGTTGCGACTGTTAAGACCCATAGAATGATTCTCAGAAATCATTTTGATTGCTTCCAAATTATCAGACTCCACAGAGAGCCTCTTAACACCCAGCCTTTTAGCAAGATTGATTCCAGTAAGAATAGCCCAGAGCTCCGCAGAAAAGGAAGAACCCAACCCTAAATTCTGGGAGAACCCAGAAAGCCAGACGCCCCCTACATCTCTAAGCACACCTCCAGCCGCAATCTTACCGTTACTGAGGCAGGAACCATCAGTATTCAGCTTCACAACCCCCTCTCTTGGCCTGCTCCATCCCACGAGATGGACATCACAACACTGAGAGGCTCTGGCAAGGGACTCTCCTTTGAAACTATCGATAATAGAGAAAAGTTTTTTCGAGAAGAAATCAGCTAAGTTTGTCATAAAAACAGTTTTATCTCCAAAAATCTCCTCGTTTCTCCATTTCCAAACTTGGTGACAGATAATAGCAAAGAAAATGTCACCATGCTCCATGTATGGAAGCAACTTTCCTCTAACACCATCAGAGAACCAGTCGACCTCAGAATGTGCCATGAAGGAAGAGAAAATATGGTGTGGGAGAATTTTCCTCCAAACCTCTTTACTATTAGAGCAATCTCTAAGAGCATGGCACAAAGTCTCAACATGGCCTCTGCATCTACTGCAAGCTCCAGAATCAGCCAAGTGCCTTCTGTGCCTATCCGAATTAGTAAGAAGCCTGTCCTTAACGCCCAGCCACAGGAAACTCCTAATACGGAAAGGAACTTTAAGGGTCCAAATCGACTTCCACACATCCGAGGGAGGATCAGATCTAAAGAGAGAGAAAGCTTCAAAGGCCGATTTGCAAGAATAAACTCCATTGTTAGTCAGCGCCCAACAGTGCCTATCCAAGTCTTCCTCTTGATTACTCACCTTCACTCCCCGCATTCTAAGGAGAGTCTCAAGGCTAAAGAAAGTATCAAACTTTGACCAGATCCAGTCCCCTTCCGAGTCAACCACATCGGCAATCCTCCAGTTGCGTATATCACTAGGCGGGGGGGAAGAACACACCTCAATTAACGGTTTATCCCCAATCCAGTTATCAAACCAGAAACTAATGGACTTACCATTCCCCACCTCCAGGCCAACTCCCGAGCAGAACTCATCAAACACAGCACTAAGTCCTTTCCAGAGGAAGGAACAATTAGCAACTCTCTCTTTCGGGCCCCCGAAGATTTTGTCTTTCCGATACTTACCACAAAAGAGGCGAACCCAAAGAGAGGAGGGGTTTTGCCACATACGCCAAAGGAGTTTCATTAATAAAACTTTATTATTGTCCTTTGCTTTCCTAATACCCAGACCCCCAGAATCTTTAGGCTGGCAAACCTCACTCCAAGGCACAAGATGGATCTTCCTGCCCTCCGCAGCTTCCCCCCACAGGAACCTACGGTTAATCTTGTCAAGATCATTAAGCACAGGATCCGGAAGCTTACAAGCCTGCATGATGTGATTGGGAGCAGCACAATTAACAGATTGAATTAACGTGAGGCGGCCAGCGAGAGACAGAGTCTTGGCTTTCCAAGTGGCACACTTCGAATTAGCTTTATCCAAAGTCTCTTTGAAGGAGCCTTTAGACACACGCTCACTATGGAGGGGAACGCCCAGATACTTCCCAAGAGAATCAGTAAGAGGAATACCTGAGAGATCACTTAATCTCTTACAGACTCTCTGATTCATATTCTTAGAGCACATCATCCTAGATTTCTGGATATTAAGCTTCTGCCCAGAGGCCGAACAAAAACAATCCAGAATATCCATAATGACTCTCAACTGCTCCTCATTACCCTCAAGAAAGATAAGGACATCATCTGCAAAGAATAAGTGAGTCACCTGGGGACAGAAGCTGTTGATCGCCACAGGGTGGAAACTCCCATTATCAATCGCATCCTGAATCAGGTGAGAGAGCCTCTCCATAGCAATAACAAAAAGGAAAGGGCTCATAGGATCCCCCTGACGGATTCCTCTGCCCGGGGAAAATTCCTCCGACATATCCCCATTGACCATAACTTGAAACACAGGAGAAGAAATACATACCTTAATTAAACTTCTCCAGCTGTCCGGGATTCTAGCTCTCTCAAGGCTCTCCATCAAGAAATCCCAATTAATTCGATCATAGGCCTTCTCTAAATCCAGCTTCAGAGCCACAATGCCTTTCCTCCCCTTCCTAATCTTCATCGTGTGGACCATCTCTTGGGCGATCACCACATTATCCATCATTTGTCTACCAGGCACAAAGCTACCCTGATTCTGACAAATGATCGCAGGAAGAATGCCACGGATTCTATTAGCCACAATCTTTGTAACAGTTTTGTAAAGAACATTACAAAGACTGATAGGTCTCATATGCAAAAAGGAAGAAGGCTTATCAATCTTAGGAATCAGAACCAGGAGGGTTCTATTAACCAGCTCAATATCCTTCGAACCACTGAACACCCCCAAGACAAAATTATAGATGCCTTCCTTCACTACATCCCAATGCTTATGGTAAAAGCCCGCCGGAAGACCATCAATCCCAGGAGCTTTAGAAGCCCCAATGCTGAAGATAGCTTGGTCAATCTCTTTTCGGGAAATAGGTTGAAAGGCCTCTTGACTACAATCCTCACTGATTAAAGGAAATGTAGCAATAGAGTGAGCCCTCTCCAAAAGAACAGGTTCCTCTTTGAACAGCTCTCTGTAGAAATCCAGGGCTAAGTTTCGAATAACCTCATCTTCATAAACCCAATCACCATTAGAATCCTTAATGGCCTCAATTCTATTTCTCTGCCTTCTAATCAGGGTAGAGAGATGGAAGTATTTGGTATTACGATCGCCATCTCTAATCCAGGACTTCCGAGACTTCTGGAACCAAAGGAACTCCTCCTGCCTAAGCACAGCCTCCAGCTCCTTCTGAAGGGTTCTGAGGAGGCCCTCAAGGCTATGATCAAACCTCCCCTCCAACCTGCGTTGAATGCCCTCCATCCTCTTTAATAACTTGTTCTTCCTTCTGATAATATGCCCAAACACATTCCTATTCCACCCCTGCACCTTATTCCTGAACCCTTCAGCAGCTTGCAGTACATACGAATGAGGTCTCCAACTCTCATGAACGAACTCTTTAAACTTAGGATGGGACTCCCAAGCCAACTGATACCGGAACGGTCTCTTACCCCTAGGATGCTTACCTCTCAAAAGTCTAAATAAAATAGGACAATGATCCGAATGACGGAATGGGAGGTTCAACACAGAGCACTCGGGGAAGGAAGTTAGAGCTAAAACATTAGCGTAGACTTTGTCCAATCGAACAAAAGTATTATTACGCTTCCAAGTGAATTTATGACCAGAAGCCCCCAGATCGGAAAGCCCACATAAATCCATACTATTCTTGTGATGCAGACAGCGATTAACATAATGATTGGATCCCCCTCTCTGATCACTCATAAAGGCGATATCATTGAAGTCACCCGCCACAAACCAGGGCTCCGAAATGCTGACACTCATAGAATAGAGAACCTCCCAGAGCCGTTTTCGATTAGACAAGATAGGGTCAGCATACACAAGGGTAATAAAAAAGGGAGTATTGCCGGAAATACTCACTTTACAATGAATGAACTGCTTATCCATGCTAAGAATATCAAAATGAATCCGATCTGGCCTCCAAAAAAGCCAAATCCCCCCAGCCCGGCCAGTTGCCTCCGATCTAACACAGTGCCAGTTCTTAAACTTCTTAACCACCTCATCTGCTTTCTCACCACTAATCTTAGTTTCCAAAAGAGCAAAACAAGATGGATTAAACTGCTTAATAAGATCATTAATATGGATACGGGTAGCCTTGCTAGCCGCACCCCTAACATTCCAAAATAACAAATCCATAGAAAGGAGGACAACTGACCACACCCCTACCCTAAGCTAGGTATTTACTAGGGGCTCCTGAGAGCCTTACCGAGGTACCCCCGGGCCCCCTCTTATCTGGAAACGCCAAAGTGTTAAGGCCACTTTTTTGTTTTCCTTTAAGCTTTTTCATATTAGTTTTGTTAACTTCCATAGATTTCCCAATCCCAGGATCAATACCAGGAACAGGAATACTAACCTCATTTGAATTCTTCATCCTTCTAGCTGCAAGGGTCAGGGTCCCCCCCTGGGCTTCATCCTTAGAGACAAAAAGCGGGTTCACAGATTCAACCACCTTCTCGACTGGATCTACAGACTCTAATCCTGGAATACTCTCATCCATATGATTCTCATCTTGGTCTGACTCTTGAACTTCCTCAATCATCAGGGCCCCAAATCTGGACCCAGGCAAGGCTACTGAAGAAACCCCAGCCTCCTTTCTAGCTTTGAGGACAGGCTTCTCCTTGACATTTGGAATAACAGTAGCTTTAGGAGAAAGGGACTTAGAATTTGTGTTGATATCAGGAGGACGATTGTAAACCACTGCAGGTTGATTCCTACGTCTAGCGGGCCTCTTTGCCACCATCCAGGGACCAAAGTTCCCTTCATACCCCTGGTTCCCTCCAGTAATCCGCACACTACTCTCAACCCTCTCTATAACAACCCTCTCCCTTTTAGGGCAACCCTCCTGAGAATGACCATACATGCCACAATCATAACAGATGTTATGTAAACCTTCATACTCAATAAAGAACACTTTATCCTGAACACAGAACTTAGAAAGTAAAGGTTTAGCCAGATCAACATCTATACATACCCTAGCAAACTTACCCCTAATGGCCCCAATTGTAGTCTTGTCCACATGGTGGACCTTACCAACCAAACCTCCTATTTTACTCAGAAAGTTTTCACTGTAGTACTCAATGGGAAGGCCCGGGAATCTTACCCAAGTCAAGATCCTGTTAACCGAACAGTCGTGAGGATTAAAATTAGGAACCCAAGGCCTTAAGGCCAAAACATGATTGGAAATGATATATGGGCCTCCCTTGATAACCGAATTATAATCCTCAACCCTAGTAAATTTAATGACATAGTAGTCATTTTCCAGGTCAGTAATACTGACTTTACCTTTCCTTGCCCACTGCGCTTGTATTCTTTGGGCAAAATAGTTAAAACTAATTCGCTTACCCAGGACAGTAACAATCAAAGACACCTTCCACTTCTCTCTAAGCTCACGCTTCTCTGCAGCGGAAAGTCTAATGACCGGACAGAGAGGATCCTCCTGGCCATTATCTTCCTCATCAGAATCCGAGAACATATCATCAGAATCTCCCACCATTAAAACTTCCTCTAAAACCGGCTCTTCCTCAGCCACCCCCATGACCGTGTCCTTCCAAGAGTTTTTACCGATCTCGCTCATCTGAACCCTAGGTCTGGGGGAGACCGTCTTCCCATGAGCTACTCCTACAACACCCACCCTTCCCGAATTATTAGAAACATCCAGACCCGAGGCAGCCTGCCTCCCCGTCGTAGCCCCTGCCTGCGCCTCACAGCCCGGAGGAGAGGATCCCGCGCAAGGCACTGCGCCGACAGCCCCAGCCCACTGCCCGACCGAGGAGCCGGCAGCGCCTGGGCAGTGCCCGGCACTATTGGCGCATAGCCCTGCGCCAGGCACCCCCGGCCCCACTTCTCCCCTCGAGATTGGGGAAGCCTTACCCCCGGCATCAGAAAACCCAGCCGCCCGTATCTCCCATTGATCCGCACCCAGCCGCGACAACCTTGTCGAATCTGCCGCCTGTGGATCGCAAAGATCCGTCCCCAGCCGCACGGGCGGCGCCCGCGAGAACCCTGCCGATGCACCATCCATGCCCACGAGATCCCTACCGACGCCCCTGGATTCCCCTGCCTCCACCCCGCCAAGCGCCCCGCCCCGATCTACACTAGGTGCACGCTCGCCGCCAACAAAACTTGCCTCACCCTTCTCGCCCCAAACCACCAGGCCACCGCCCCCTTCCTTGCCGCAAATCCCCTCCAGATCCGACCCCCCCTCGCCGGCCACAGCCCCCCTCTCCCTAGATCTATCCCTAACACGCTTTACCATGAACCCTAGCCGAGAGAGAGAGAGAGAGAGAGAGAGGAGATAGATCTAAAAGAGAGAAAAAGATCTAAAAGAGAGAAAAAGATATAAAAGAGAGATATAAAAAGATCTATAAGTCCTCTCATGAATCGTTTGGTGGTCTTAAGGCTTTACTAGACCCTGGGTTGGATATACCTTTCCTATACCAGAACTTTTTGTAATAATAATAAAAAAAAAACATCAGCTATGCCAGGAAGGGCACCAATTCATCTCCTGGACTGGATAAGTTGAGATAACTAGTTTTGCGGGCTTATGCAGGTATTTACAGGGTCAGGTATTCGTCTAGGTCCACGGTTAATGTGTCGGTTTGGACAAGAAAAATGGTTTTAAGCTCAATTAGGCCAGATCTGTTGAAACCTGCATATATTTAAACACAGACCGACTCAGACTGGTCTGTCTTATTAATAGTAATTATTTAATTTTTATATTAATTTTTATTTTTATTATTAAAAATTATGTATATGCTTTTCATGTGAGTTTATTTAGAATGAATTTGAAATTTGGTTTTTAAGTTTGAACTTAACCCGATTTAAACGGATTAAAATAACAGCGATATGAACTAAGCATTTTTTTTAACAGAAGCTCGTTGGAACCGGGATGAACATCTATAGATATAATAGAGCCAATTTGGTGTAAAGAAGTTGTATAATTATTAGTATGTTTTTTTATTGATATAGTCTAATGGACAGTATAGCCAAAACGAGTATATTCCTCAGGTAGCGGCATATAAACATTATCATATAAATCACCATGTAAGAGTAAAGGAAAATAAACAAGTTTAGGCGTCGTAGAAATATAAAATTTTATTTATTTCCCTTTTTCTAGGGATTAAACAAACGTACATTTCTTCAAAAAAAAAAAAAAAAAAAAAACGTACATTTTTCTGAAGATCTATCTACCATTGTAAATGAAGTACCCACCAATGAATTTCATAACCGTATTTCAAAAATAATGGAAAAGAAAACGGTTAGTAATCAACCAACGAATAGCAATCTAAATTGATTGCTTCTAAAGGAATCAACACGAGATCAAAGAGAGAGTAATTAGACGAGTGGAAGTTGGAAGATTTTCTTCCCTGTGGATTTTGTGTTGGCCGAAATTCCAGCGTATAGGAGGTATTTATAGTTTCTGAATATTAACCCTAATCGCATTAAATTAAAACTCTTAATTAGAATCCTATTCTGAATAGGTTTTGCCACACCCGATCCTAAACGGTATCGGGTATGAAGGAAAGACAATATAACGAAGGTTTATAAATCTAAAAGGCAAACCTATTTTCTACGAAACTGATCGATCACTTTTTAAACGTAAAAGTTTATTAACTTATCCCCTTAATTCAATTAATATATCTTATGACTTTCTATATTCTTACATCAATTTTCTTAATTAGACCATAAACAACACTTAGGATCTGTTTATTTCATCTGCTCCTGTTTGTTGTTTGTTGCTGCTATTAGATGTTTGCGGTTTGCTATTGCTGATAAGTAGCAAATATTGGTTGATTTTTCTATAAAAAGCAGTTTTTTCGAATTTTTACCAAACGCTTTTTGTCTCCTGTTTAGATTTAAAAGGCAAAAATCAGTTCCGAAAATTGAAAACAAACGGACACGTAGGCTCTCTTCTTTTTTATTGAAAAAAACTGAACTGGACTGGAAATGCTAGTGAACTGAATTCCACTGAAACTCAAATAATAATATAATCCTTTGAAAATAGCAATAATTAAAATAAAAAACTTATAAAAATAATAATATTTATAATTATAATAAGTAATAATAAATTACTGATTGAAACTGAAATTAAGTAACAAAGAACATGGCAACTATTTAAGTAATAATAAATTAAGTAACAAAGAACATGGCAACTATTTAAAATTTATTTATTTATTTGTTTTGGACTTGATAATTCTATCAAACTTCATACGTATCCGAATTACTTTTTAAATTATTAAATCGGAAATCAAAACCATGTAGTTCTATTATATTAGTAATTTATATTTCGTTTTTGACTAATTAATTAGTCGGTAGTTAACTTGTCACTGTTTTCGTATATAATATCAATAATAAAATATCAAAAAATGGTTTTATAATTCGTATGATATAATCTACTCAAATTAATTATATAATTTAACAAAAGGAATTATGAATTTGAAATAAACTTTTCATCCAACTAACTCATAGTCAAATAAACTTTTCGTCAAAGCAATTCATAATCAAATAAACTTTTTATCAAATCAATTCATAATCAAACACTTGAAACATTATGTCTATCCTATAGTTTCTCCACTTACGTATAATTCATAAACCAAATATATAGTCGAGACGTCTCTTTAACCTTACCTAATCCCGTATTGATCTTACCCAACCATTCGCTACCAATACCCGATTAGATCTTTAGACTATGTACACAGACCATATTCTTCATTGAACATTGTCTTTAAATATTGAAACCATCAATCCGAATTACTTTAGATGAATATAAAAATCATAAAATCATAATATATTCAAATCTCTTTTCACAATAAAATTTCCAAAATATTATGTTGCGCACTGCTTAATATACCAATGGCCTTGTAGCTTCTATTGTTTAATATTTGATCCATGCACTTATTAATATTGATTAAATGTGCATAATAATAAATTATTAATAGAAAAAAAGAAATTTGCATAATAATGAATTATTAATAGAAAGAAAATGTCCATAATAATGAATTATTAATAGAAAAAAATCCAAAAACATGCTCCAATTTCTTATTTATTTAATTCCTTCATATTTTTGTAATTTATGTTATATAAGAAAATATATTTTTTTAAACATACGTTAGAACATATATTTTAACTTTTAAAACACGAACTATGAAGTTTAGAACGTACGACATATTTTTTAGAACATATGTTATGTTTTTTAGAACATGTGTTATGTTTTTTCGAACATGAGTTATAAATTATATTATAGAACAAATGAAAAAACGATCCAGATATCTACTGATTTTTTAGAACATTATACTTAATTTTTAGAACACAAACTATATATTTTTTAAAACATACGTTATAACATATATTTTAACTTTTAAAATACGAACTATGAAGTTAGAACGTACGACATATTTTTTGGAATATACGTTATGTTTTTTAGAACACGTGTTATTTTTTTTCGAACATGAGTTATAAATTATATTATAAAAGAAGTGAAAAAACGATCCAGATATCTACTGCTTTTTTTAGAAAATTATACTTAATTTTTGGAACACAAACTATAAACTTCAGAACATATGTTATGTTTTTTAGAACATACATTATGTTATTTAGAATGTGAGTTTTTTTTTTTTTTTTGAACATATGATAATCTACTCAAATTAATTATATAATTTAACAAAAGGAATTATGAATTTGAAATAAACTTTTCATCCAACTAACTCATAGTCAAATAAACTTTTCGTCAAAGCAATTCATAATCAAATAAACTTTTTATCAAATCAATTCATAATCAAACACTTGAAACATTATGTCTATCCTATAGTTTCTCCACTTACGTATAATTCATAAACCAAATATATAGTCGAGACGTCTCTTTAACCTTACCTAATCCCGTATTGATCTTACCCAACCATTCGCTACCAATACCCGATTAGATCTTTAGACTATGTACACAGACCATATTCTTCATTGAACATTGTCTTTAAATATTGAAACCATCAATCCGAATTACTTTAGATGAATATAAAAATCATAAAATCATAATATATTCAAATCTCTTTTCACAATAAAATTTCCAAAATAATAGATCATTAATCGTTATTAAATAAACAAATTAAACTTTATAAACAATTTACAAATATACTTATCAATAAAACCCGAATTTTGGAAACTAAAACTACTTATTAAATGGAAAAAAAAATATTTATTCATTTACTTTTATCCAAAATATTCTCACATAACGTGACAACCAACTGTTTTATAATTATAATCAAAATTATTCAAACACTAAAATTAATATATTTTTAGGAGATTAAAATTACTCAAACACTAAATTAATATATTTTTACTCTCCTAAAATTCATATAAATTCATAATTTCATCAAACTTCAAAGAATTAAAGTCAAATACAATATTGTATAGATAAACTTATAAATATTTTAAGATTAGAGCACTCTTACTAGAATATTTTTAATCATCCAAATAAATAATGCTAAACCGGTAACACTCATTAGATGAGAACCACTCAAAACTACGTAGTTTTGAGTGTAAAAGTTAATTAAAAACGCTGATGCTGCTGGGGTTCAAACACTAGCCTCCTCACTTACACTTCACATTCCTTACCACTAAGCCATTTGCTTTTCTTATATATTATGTTGCGCACTGCTTAATATACCAATGGCCTTGTAGCTTCTATTGTTTAATATTTGATCCATGCACTTATTAATATTGATTAAATGTGCATAATAATAAATTATTAATAGAAAAAAAGAAATTTGCATAATAATGAATTATTAATAGAAAGAAAATGTCCATAATAATGAATTATTAATAGAAAAAAATCCAAAAACATGCTCCAATTTCTTATTTATTTAATTCCTTCATATTTTTGTAATTTATGTTATATAAGAAAATATATTTTTTTAAACATACGTTAGAACATATATTTTAACTTTTAAAACACGAACTATGAAGTTTAGAACGTACGACATATTTTTTAGAACATATGTTATGTTTTTTAGAACATGTGTTATGTTTTTTCGAACATGAGTTATAAATTATATTATAGAACAAATGAAAAAACGATCCAGATATCTACTGATTTTTTAGAACATTATACTTAATTTTTAGAACACAAACTATATATTTTTTAAAACATACGTTATAACATATATTTTAACTTTTAAAATACGAACTATGAAGTTAGAACGTACGACATATTTTTTGGAATATACGTTATGTTTTTTAGAACACGTGTTATTTTTTTTCGAACATGAGTTATAAATTATATTATAAAAGAAGTGAAAAAACGATCCAGATATCTACTGCTTTTTTTAGAAAATTATACTTAATTTTTGGAACACAAACTATAAACTTCAGAACATATGTTATGTTTTTTAGAACATACATTATGTTATTTAGAATGTGAGTTTTTTTTTTTTTTTTGAACAAAAAAAATGGCCCATATATTTACTATTTTTTTAAAACATTATCTTAATTTTTAGAACACAAATTATAAAGTTTAGAACATATGTAACAATATTTAGAACATCGTCCTTAACAATTTAAAACATAAATTACAAAAATATAGAGGAATTAAATAAATAAGAAATTAGAGCATGTTCTTGGTTTTTTTTCTATTAATAATTAATTATTATGCACATTTGTTTTTTTTATTAATAATTATTATGCGAATTTAATCAATATTAATAAGTGCATGTGTAGACACCGAGTCGGAGGACCTGTGACGAAAACCTGAAAACAAGACGGTTGAAGCGATTGATTCCGGAAGTTTTGAAAAAATATATAAAGAATAATAAGCGAAGGAAAATCGGCGGCACGGGACGTGCGCTCGGCGTCCGTCGGACGCACCGCGAGTGGCACACTCTCGACGTCCGAGCAATGCTCGGGTCCGGTGGCACGGTGCACGCTCTCGTGGGCCACTGAACGCACGCGCCCGGTAGCGCGAAGCGCGCGTTCGGCGGCCGCGACGTGTGAGCGTCCGGCGGCGCGGAACGTGCGCTCGGCGGCTGCGGGGTGCGCACGCCCCGAGGGTCGTCGGGCGGGCGCCCAACCACGTCGGGCGAACGCCCAACGACCGTTGGGCGAACGCCCGACGAAGGTCGGGCGCGGGTGCCCAACCTTGCTTTGGGCGCTCGCCCAACGCCGTTGGGCGATCGCCCAACTCTTGTTGGGCGGTAGCCCAACACAAGGTTGGGCGGCCGCCCAACCCCAATGGGCGACGCCCAATTTCCTTTGGGCGTCGCCCATTGGTCCGGAGACCCGTTTGCCTATAAAAGGCACGGATCCCCATGCAAAAGAGGGGGAGGATTTTCTTGGAGCCTTTCTCACTCTAAACATTTTTAGAGAGAGAAAGAGAATTTTTTTGAGAAAAATATTTTTTTTTCTCCAAAAATTCCAAATTTCCTAAAGTTCAATTTTTACTAAATTTTCATTAAAAACGGAAGATCGTGGTTCGTGGAATCAATCGGCTTCGACCGTCAGATACCGAATTTAAGGTATTATCCGAGGACTAGACTCTTTATTTTATTTAATTTATTCTCTTCTTCTATTTATTTTTTTTATGCTATAATTTTTATTCATTTAGATATTTATATATTTTGTCACATTTTATTTAATTAGCGTATTTATTTAATTTTCATCTCGTGTTGAATAAAATTCGATTTTGTTTTAAAATAAAAAACCTCGTTTTGATATCCCAATACGAACCGTGATCCGATAAAAAGGTAGTTCGGGTATCGAAAACGTTGTAATTATAAGTTTTTAATTTAAAAGAAATTTCTAAATAATGTTTTGAAATAAAAAAACGTCGTTTAGGAACTTCTGTTTTCGACTATGATCCATCTTTGGTAGTTCGGAAATCCAAAACGATTGAATTAGATTTAATTTAAAGCTTTTGAATAAATCTGGAAACATTTAGTAGTGCTGCTGTAATTTACCTATTCTGTCAGTAAATGCTGTTTACCGACGGATATTTCGTCGGTAAATCTGCCAAAACGTAAAAAATACCATTTCAGTCCCTTTTTCCTAACTTTTAAGCGTTTAACCTTTAATGTATATATGTATAATTATGTAATATATGTTTTTCAAATTATTTTGGACCTTTAGCATATATAATTATTTGATAATATTTGTAAACCATTTTTTATACTATTTTCTAAATATAAGTATAATTATGTATATGTATTTCCTTTTTATTAATTTAGGCTATGTTTTAAATGATAGTTATTTGATATTTTGAGAAATAATTGATAGACATTAGTATATGTTATTTTTGGTATTTAAAACTATATTAATTATGTATATATATATATAGTGTTGGGACATTTGGGTTATTTTGTTGATTATTGAATGAAATTATTTTTGGGTAAATGTTATTTTCTTATTCATAAGATTTACTTATTATTTTCACATTTTTTTGTATAAATGTGTTGTACCTATTATTTTCATATACATATAGTTTCTTTTGTGTTAACTCTTATTTTCATATCTTCTTTTTTTGATTTAAATGTATATATATATATATGTCTAAATTATTTTCTTTATTCTTTTGGCCCATTCATGGGTCCATGTTCCAAATGAGTATTATTTGAGTGTGAATATTAGTTTAAATGGGTTTATTAATGTAATTATAATAGGTAGAGAGTCCATTAAATAAGTGGGGAAAATAAATCACAAAAAAGAGTTTTTCAACTTAATCATTTAAACTAATGAATTTTTAGAGATTCCTAATGTAAATAAATAGAGTTGTTTTTTTGCAATAGTTCAAATCGTTTTCAAAACACCACGTTTTAAAACCTTAGTCCGTTCCAAAGGCGGATTAAGCGAACATTGTAATTAAAATCATTTTCTTTGTGAATAATAGAATTTTTGAATCATTTTCTTAAAGGATTTGTACAAAATAAAATTGACTTATATGTTTAACCACGTTTTCTCATTAAAAGGTTTTTATCTCAAACGTTTTCAAATACTCGAGTCGTTCCAACGGCGATTCGGGTAAACCTCATCAAACGGGGTTTTAAAACGCACCTAAATCGTTCCAACGGCGATTAAGGTGCGAACCACGTAAATAAACTCGTTTTGGGGGAATAAGTTAGTGTAGAATAAACACACAACATGACCTTTAAATGCGGTCGTAAATAAATCACTTCTTTCTCCCCCCCTCTCTGTGTATGTATAACGTAAATGGGTGATTCTTTACTAATATGGCTTTTCAATAATATATGCTCAAAACGGTTTCTAAAAAGAGAAAGAAAAGGGTTTCAAATGAATTTTAAACTTAAAGAAGTATATGATTAGTCCGTTATCGCCTAACATGCTGAGTAGGAGGCCGGTGGTTCATAACCGGGCGATGTCGGGGTGCCTAGTAGCCTTTCTCCAGAAAGGAGCTAGCCTTCTCGGCTCGTACCTAAGTTTCCCGAACCCACACCGGTCTCCCGCAAGGGATCGGTGTTCATTTTCCCATTCGTGGGTGGCGACTCTTCCATATCTCCGAGCTCCGGTCCTGCCGAGCAGCTTGATTTCACGATTGGTTGCTTTCGGCGCCAATCACCGCTTACGTCGCCATGAGGTTGTCCACCCCCCGGTCCGCCCGGGAGATTAGGCCGCGGCACCTCGTCTAACAAGTGGCGACTCTGCTGGGGAAGCGAGAAATTTGATTCCGGAAGGCGTGTATTAAGCCCTTAACGGGGACGGATCGTTTTACTTCTTTTCGTATGCAAACCCTTTGGGTAATTTCCGTGAAACCTCTAGCGAGAGTCCATTCGTCGCTCGAAAGAGGCTAGTGTAAGTTCCCCCTTACAATAAGGTGCCAAAGGGTCCCCATCCATTCGTTAGGGGCGAATTTGTGCGGTCCTGTGAGGTCCCGCGGTCAGCCGTGTCAGCATATAGTAGCCTTAGAAGTTTCCATAGGATCACCCGTTACTATTTTTGATGTGATAAATGAATCAATTCGTGTTTTCAAACCGCCATGATACGTGTCTAATCCTAAAGTATGTAAAGAAAATGAGACGATGCGTTAATATATACTTATGAATCGACATACTAATTACCCTAAAACATCGAAACGATTTGAACTAAAGACGACTTAGTTATCTCGTATGAATGAACATGTGCGACCCGCCTTGTCCCTTTCGGTGTCCCGACGAAGGTACGTGTTCAGAAAATACGTTATGACGTAAGCACGTATTAGTATGAATCGGTTCGGTGTTAAGGATAGTTACATTTCGATACAAAAGACTATATTAACAGTAGCCGTTATTCACATTCTTTAGATAAATTGGGATAAAACGAGATCACGACGAAACGAAAACGAAGAACATTTCTGTCTTGAACGACCCTGTCGTAACGTGAAAAGTTTCGCACAAGTAGCCCGTCCCTTCCGAATAAAAGACGAGCTTTTACGTTATGCCTCGTGTCGTTCTTAAGAGAAATGGATGTGTCCGTACAGATGACTAAGAAAATAAAGAAAAGAAAAATGAACTAAACGACCAAAATCATTCCGAGTCTACGATATATGTCAATCTCAAGAGTAGTTAAAGAAAATAAACATATGCCGTTGAATACGTGCCTCAAACGAGTGTATACCCTGTTTAAAACTTTGAAGCCGAATTAAGCCAAACCATATAATTGCGCCATATGGACGAGACTGCAGGTTTTGACTAATGACTCGATCATTTCGACCGTTACCAAAACTGCAAGAAATATGGCCCGATGTACGTGTTCGCTTAATTCGTGCCTAAAGGAAAGAAAACGGTGATGTCCTCGCTTTGAATAAGCATGCGATTCAACGAAACGTTTATTTTCTGTAACCACACTAAGATGATATATCCCGTGAATTAGGGAAGAACAACGAACTGTTGCTAGCCGAAAGGTTACCGTGCGCTCAAAATAAGACTCGCCGTCTTTTCACGTAGCTAAAATGAGCAAACGGAACTAAGAACAAACGCGTTACGCGATGAGTCCGTTCCCTAAAATAAAATCCAAAAGTGATTCCATCACTAAATAAACACGTGGTTACGTCTCTCGATAGATCCAAAAGATCCCGTTGTAATCCAAAAATCGAGACACGAACCCGCACGAACAAAAGGGAACGAGTCATTGACAATAACGAACGATTGGACTAGAAGAATAACTCGTACCACGTCTGAGATGCGCTCAAAGGGAGTCAAAACCCGAACTAATGCGTCTCACGAAAGGACGAAAGACGAGTTATTCCGAAAGGACAATCCAACTTGGTCGATTTCTTAGTCACTGAACGTGGATACGTCAAAACGAACTGTATTGTCTGATGGATGATTTAATTTCCCGCAATAATCGACGGCATCACGCGTCCCCTGGACCGCAATGTGAGCCAAAAACCAAAATCCTAGGAAAGAGACCTGGACCGACGAGTGTGTGGAGGAATAAGGGTGGAAGAGAGATGTTGTGATACATGTAATTAGACTAACGTTTGTTCTTCTTATCTTATATATCCGGAAATAAATAAACGCACACACCACGAATCATGCATATAAAATCATGCATACATATTAATGGATACCGTTCGCGCAGACGTCATCATTAAGCGGTTGTGGTTTCGCGAGAGTAATCGGCTTGTCTGACAGTTTGATCAGCTACGAGTAGACAGTTCAGAATCAGTAGTTGTGGCTTCTGAATCATCTTCGTCTGGGTATACTCAGTCTTCCGTCAGTATGTCTGCGCCCGACGAGAAAGTGGCGGAATTGGAGAATTCTGTGAACAATATCAATGATCAGCTGGCCGCGATCTTGGCCCAGCTAGCGAAGTTAGCACTGAAGGACAACAAGAGTGGTAGTAAGCGTGCTGAGAATGAGGTGAACGATGGTCCTTGCTTTGGGAATGAGGAGGATTATCAGGATTATATCCGAAAACAGTTAGAGAAAGAGAAAGCTAAGGAAGAGGAGTGGAAGCAACACATCACACAGGAAGTGCAGGACTTGCGTGGAGGAAGTTCCGGAAGTCAGGACTTCTATAACTTGAAGAATTTTTTGTCGGCAACAGCTTTGCCTTTGAAATTCCGGCTCCCTGACATGAAAAAGTTCGATGGAACGGGAGATCCCACCGCTCACATGAATCAGTATGTTGCTGTGATGAAGCACACGATCCTGACTGAGGATCAAGTCCTGGGGCTGTTTAACACCTACCTAGAGGGGGCTGCCCTCACATGGTTTCATGCATTGCCGATGGTAACAAAGAGAGATTGGAAGGAATTAGCGAAGTCATTCATCGCTCAGTATAGCTTTAACACCATGCTTGAGGTCACTTTGAAAGAGTTAGAGAGCACTAAGCAACAGGCTGGGGAATCCTTTTCCGATTTTATGAAAAGATGGAGGGCTAAGGCCGCGGTGATGAAATAAAAGCCGCTCGAGCAGGATCAGATCCGAATGGTGGTTGGCAACACGTTGCCGTATATCAAGAATGAGTTGCGGTATATGCCATTTACTGATTTCAATCAGATGTATAGTTGTGCCTTGACTGTTGAAGGGGATGGGGAGCCAAAGAAAGTTTATACCAAGTGGACGAAGTCTGGATAAAGTGCCGGAGGGCCTAGTGCGAGTACGGAATCCGCAGCAGTGAAAGTGGTTGATCTTAATGCTATTGAAAAGAGGCGGTTCGCCAAGTTCGATCAGACCTACGCAAAAGTTTTTGAGCGTCTGCAGAAAAAGGGATTGTTGAAAGCCCTTACCCCGTATAACAAAGCTCAACCTACTCCGCAGATACAGGCTAGAGGGTATTGTGAATTCCATAGCAGTTATGGGCATACAATAGAGAATTGTGAGAGGCTGAAACACGAAATCCAAGATTTAATCGAAGAGAAGAAGATAGCTGATCTTCGTCAGTGAACCCTTCCGTTAGGCGCAATCCATTGCCTAATCATAGGGTGAGCGCGATCGGAGCTGGTTTTACAAAAACTGTAGTGATGGAATCCTTTGAGGAAGATGTAGAGGAGTTGTTGGACTCCAACGAAAAGAATAATGTGGGAAATGGTCTGTATGTGTCCTTCCTTGGTGAAGAACAAGAGGATGAACCAATGGGAGAAGGATCGGATGGTGGAGCACCATATGACGAGGATAGTGCTGAAGAGGCAGGAGAATGGTCGTCTCGAACTATTGTGCCGGAATTGGGTCTGTTTAGTGGAGGGGGAAATCCCGAGGTGCACTTGCGTGAATATATGCACGACATGTTTATTGAATCCTTCGGAGTAGATGAAATTGCCCAGTGGTTCCACCATTCGCTGGTAGGCGAGCCTCTGGAATGGTTCCATTCATTACCAGGCTCTTGCAAGCATGATTGGGATCGGTTGTCGGGTTTGTTTCTAGAAAAGTACCAGAGAGTTGAGGACCGGACTGCGGAGCGCTTCGCAATGCAGATTGGACCTATCAAGCGTCTGTTGCCTAGGGTTAGCAAGTATAACGGCAATAAGGACCCAATGGAGCACCTTCACTTCTACTTATCGGCTATGGGTCCTCTAGGTTTCAAAGAGGGGGAGATCACGAGCTTGTTTTGCAACTCACTGGCAGGAGAGTCACTAGTGTGGTACATGTCTCTTCCAATGCACGTTAAAGCAGATTGGGCAAAAATGACTAAGAGATTCATCAAGAAATACGCCGCACGGGAATGTCCAGAGGAAATGCCTGCATTATCCGAAGAGGAGACACCTGAAGCAGTAACAGCCATGTCTAAGTATAAGGGAGATGAGAACCCCATTGATCACATAAACCGTTTCCGGGCCTACATGTTTGACGCGGGACTCTACCGAAGTGAGTTAGTCCAGCGTTTTCCAAAGACACTCATAGGAGAAGCTTTGATGTGGCACCGAATGCTCGCGGCAAAGACAAAAGAGGACTGGGGATCCCTCATGGAGGCCTTTGTGCAGAGGTATGAGAGGTACATTCCGTGGACAGGGTCGTTGGAAGATTTAGAAAGGATCAGGCAATTCCCCGAGGAACCATTTGTGGATTATGCTAGAAGATGGAGGTTCAAGTATGCCTCGTGCCGGGTCACCTTGAGTGATCAGGAGCAACTCATGTGCATCCGGAAGGGTGCTATTCCACTCGTGGCTAGAAGAATGAATGGAGTGTTCCTCAAGGACTATGAAGAACTGATAGGCTGGGCTCGGTATGGATCGTCGGACCCTTCCTACATAAATCCGAATGTCCCTCACATAATGGATCTGATGGTCGTGGACGTTTGGGGAAGTTCCTCCAACGAGGGAGGTATCAATCAGAGGATTCCGATCAACATCTGGGATGAGTCTGATGATGAGTCGGAAGTGGCTGTTAGCGCCGAAGGAAAGATTCTGCCGGGGTTCGAAATCTTCAATGATGTTGCCGACTGGGGCAAAGGAAAGGCGAGCTGCTTTGTCGAGGAGATTATGGTTCTAGACTTGAATGCCGAGGAGCAAGTCATCACCATTGAAGCAACTGCGGGAGCGGTGGACGAGCCCAGTACCTCCAAGGTTCATGAGGAGCCCGAGAACCCTGATGATGAAAATTGTATTACTGCTTTGTTTGAATCAGATGATGTAATCACCCATGCTATCAATGAAATGAATTCTGATTTTGCTTACTTGCTTGATGTTGATCATGATCATTCCATGCATTCTCATTCATATAACATGCCTACATTTGAAATCAATACGATAGAAATGTCAACTTTCAATCTTGGTACGGATGAAAATCCTAAACTTATACAAATTGCTCAAGCATTAACTATTGAAGAGAGAAAAGAATTTGAGAGAATAATTAAAAAATACGAAATTGTATTCGCTTGGACATATGAAGACATGCCTGGAATTGATCAATCTATCGTAACTCACCGCATTCCAACTTATCCCGAAGCAAAGCCCGTAAAGCAGAAGCTCCGACGTATGAGACCCGAATGGGCAGATAAGATCAGGGAGGAGGTGAAGAAGCAGTTAGAAGCAGGATTCATCGAAGTGATCGACTATCCCTCTTGGGTCACAAATGTGGTACCAATTGCGAAGAAGGACGGCAAAGTGAGGATGTGCGTCGATTACAGAGATCTTAACAAGGCATGCCCCAAGGATGAGTTCGCATTGCCTCATATCGACGTATTGATCGACAGTGCAGCGTCAAGTGTATTACACACGAATGTGGATGGTTTCATGGGCTACATGCAAGTTCAGATGGCCGAAAATCACAAAGCAAAAACCTCGTTCACAACTGAGTGGGGGACATACTGTTACAGAGTAATGCCGTTTGGGTTGAAAAATGCCGGGGCAACTTATCAGAGAATGGCCACAGCACTGTTCCATGATATGATACACAAGGAGGTAGAAGTCTACGTGGACGATATGATGGTCAAATCAGAGACAAGAGAAGGGCATTTTGCCGCGCTCGAGAAGTTTTTGGCCCGAATTGCAGAATTCAAGCTAAGGTTAAACCCGAAAAAGTGTTTTTTCGGCGTTTCGTCGGGGAAAATCTTAGGCTATGTAATCGGAAATAAGGGAATCGAGGTGGATCCTGATAAAGTGAAGGCTATACAGTAGATGCCTGTGCCGAGAAATGAGAAGGAAGTGAGAGGGTTTCTGGGGCAGGTTCAGTATATCAGTCGGTTCATAGTGAGACTCACCGCAATCTGCGAGCCAATCTTTAAGTTGTTAAGGAAAGACCAACCCGCTATTTGGAATGATAAGTGTCAGCAAGCTTTGGAGAGCGTCCGGAACTATTTGTCTAATCCGCTAGTGCTGAGACCCCCTAAACTGGGAAAGCCGCTTCTCCTCTACGTAGCAATTGAGGAGCGATCTATTGGGGCAATGTTGGCTCAAGAGGGAGACACCGGTGTGGAGCACGCGGTGTATTATTTGAGTAAGAAATTCCTGGAGTACGAGCTCAAGTACAACATGATCGAAAAGACATGCGTGGCAGTAGTATGGTTGATAAAGAAACTGCGGCACTATTTCCAATCGTATAAAGTGATCATTATTTCTCGGATGGACCCCGTGAAGTATCTGTACCAAACTCCATCTTTGACAGGGAAACTAGCCCGATGGTTACTACTTTTATCCGAGTTTGACATTGAATATGTAACGAAGAAGGTTATCAAAGGGAGGGCCGTGGCAGAGTTTCTGGCCAACCAACCTCTGAATGCAGAAGAGGAAGAGATAAATTATGATTTCCCCGATGAGCACTTAAACGCAATTGAAGTTATACCATGGAAAATGTTCTTCGACGGAGCAGTTAATTCGAATGGAGCCGGAGTAGGAGTACTACTTACCTCACCGGAAGGAGAAAGGATCCCGATGGCCAAGAAGTTATCCTTCCCTCTCACCAATAATATGGCCGAGTATGAAGCGTGCATTTATGGTTTAGAGTCATTAGCGGCACTGGGAGCGTCATATGTCGAAATTTGGGGTGACTCAAAGTTGATCATCGAACAGGCACGAGGAAACTGGGAGGTAAGAGAAGAAAGACTACGTCCGTACCTCGATCAGCTAGAAGGGTTGGCACAAAGATTCAAGGAATGTCGTTTCTATCACATTCCTCGAGCACAGAACCAGGCGGCGGATGCCTTGGCCACTTTGGTGTCAGTTTGGGACAATCCCCGGAACCTTGCTTCGAAACCGTTGGTATTGAGAAGATCTCACAAACCATGCTACGAGGACGTAATGCTATTAGGGACAGATGAAAAACCGTGGTATTTCGATATCGTGAACTTCATGAAAAATGGAACATATCCGGCAGAGTCAGAACCGAGGGATCAAGTAGTGATTAGAAGGTTAGCTCGGCAGTTCGTCATCCACGACGACTTACTTTACAAAAGGCACATCGATGGGTTACAGCTAAGGTGCTTAGATGCGGGAGAAGCCTGCGAGGCGATGGAATCGGTGCATTCAGGAATTTGCGGGGCCCATATGGGAGGAGCGGTGTTAGCAAAGAAAATCATAAGGCAAGGCTTCTACTGGCTCACCATGGAAAGAGATTGTAACGAGTATGCAAAGAAATGCCATGATTGTCAAATCCACGGCGATTGCAGTCATCTTCCGGCCATGGAACTACATGTGCTAGCACCTATTTGGCCATTCGCTGCTTGGGGCATTGACATCATCGGCGAAGTAAGGCCTAACGCTTCAAATGGACATAAGTTTATGGCTGTCGCCATCGATTATTTCACCAAGTGGGTAGAAGCAGAGTCGTTTAGCAAACTGGGATCCAAGCAGATGAGAAAGTTCATTGAAAAACACTTGATCACCAGGTTCAGAGTGCCTCATCACCTGATTACGGATAATGGGGTCCAGTTTCAGGGGGAAGTAAGAAATCTTTTTCGAGAATATGGCATTGAACATCACAGGTCTTCTCCATACCGTCCACAGGCTAATGGAGCAGTAGAAGCAGCTAATAAGAACCTTAAGAGGATTCTCGTAAAAACGGTGGAATCACATCGGAATTGGCATGAGCAGCTCCCACTCGCATTATGGGCTTATCGCACGACAATTAGAACCTCAACTGGGGCAACGCCATTCTCTTTGGTGTATGGAACAGAAGCAGTCTTGCCGATTGAGATCGAAAAGCGATCGTTGAGAATCGTAGTGGAGGCAGAAATTCCCGAGGCGGAATGGGCGAAGAAGCGATGTGAGCAGTTGGCTCTAGTTGACGAAAAAAGGATGGAAGCGCTTTACCATGTACAGTTATATCAAAGAAGGTTGGCTCGGGCTTTCAATAAAAAGGTCAAGACCAGTCCTATCAAAGAATGAGATTTGGTGCTGAAACAGATCTGTGTGACGCACACCGACCCGAGGGGGAAGTTCAGGCCTAACTGGGAAGGACCATTCATCGTGAAGAAGATACTAAGCAAAGGAGCGGTGAAGTTAACCACAATGGACGGCATGGAATTCTCCGAACCTACCAACCTGGATAGGCTTAAGAAATACTTTTCGTAAAAAAAAAATAAATAAATAAAATAAAGAAAAATTCCCGATAGGTTGAAAACCCGCAAAAGGCGACCTATGCAACAATAAGGGAAATCCCAATGGGAGAAAACCCGAAAGGGCACTCATTTAAAAATTCCGGGATAGTAAAAGGAGAGGAGAAAAATCGCCGGGATCCGAAAACCGAAAGGCGGGTCCTGGTAACAATAGTTATGACTTGAGCAATTACAAAAACAATGTATAAGAGACTAAGTATTTCTGTTGTGTGTAAATAAATAAAGGCATGAATATATTTGACGAGAATGATTGGAATCATCATAATCTACTGAATGCATGGTAATATGAATCACGAGTTATACATTTCCTATCCTACTTTTCACAAAAAGCCGACCTACTATCCACCCCACTCCCTATACATCAGCTATACATCGGAGAAACTCTAATAAAAGCTACAAAGCAATAATTAAAGCTACAAAGCAATAATGAAAGCTACAAAGCAATACATAACGAGCCTAATACGGAGGGAAGTCCCAATAGTCCTCAAAATCTCTCAGGTGTGATGCCCGCTCCGCAGATAGTGCCTCCTCGGCAGCGCGTGCTCTCTCATCAGAAACTCGCGCTCTCTCATCAGAGGCGCGTGCTCTCTCATCAGCAGCTCGTGCTCTCTCCTCTGCAGCAAGGCGCCTGATCGACTCATCACACGCCCTCTCCTCGACGGCAAGGCGACCCTCAGTCTCCCGTCGCATCATCCCTGACCAGTGGTCATTTCTCTCCTGATACACCTGACCAACCCGGGCATCGGCCTCCCGCACCAACTCGCTCTGCCTCCGCTCGTGGGCATGCAGATCACTCTACAGAAAAAAAAGAAAAAAAAGAACAGATAAAAAGCAGCATAGGCAAAAACATAAATCATACATACATGCATACATTCCACTACACTAAAGTAAAGTAATGATACATACCAGGTGATCGGTGCAGCGCAAGCTGAGGCGATCTCGTAGGTAACCAGACAGCCCCACGTAATCCGTACAAGTGTCCCTCGTGGTCAGAGAAGCATCTGAAGGATCAAATGGGACCCTCGAGGAGAAGATAGGAGGAGCCGCCTCGAATCCCGCATAAGCTACCCCGGACTCGTCATAGCAAATCGTGGCATAATCTCTCCCGTAGTCTGGTAGGGGCACGCCTAGGGAAGACCTCTCCGGTCGGGCAGCGTTGGAGGACTCGCCGACGTAGTAGGGCTGCTCGCACACAGGCGTCTGAGCTCGAGTACCGTCAAAGAAATCAGATAAATGGACACTCCTCCAGGACCCCTCCTGCAAAAAAAAAACACAATAAAAACCCCTAAACATCTCATGAATGAAAGGCAAAATAAGAAGGGGGTGGAACCACTTACCGGGACCTCCTCCTGACCGAAGACTGCCGCGACAGCCTCCCTCGAAAATACATCTACCACCGGATCCACCTCCATCGCTGCCGCCGAGGCATCCCTCGCACTCAACAGAGTAGATAAGTAAGGCTCACGACCCCCGGCGTGAATCCACACCGCTCTACCAAAAAACCGACGGGTCAAGTCTCGACGAACGATCGATAAGGGCATGGTCCGCACCGCGAACATAGAGATGGGGATCTCACTCGGTGTCCAGTGAGCGTCCCTAACTCCAGTGATGCCTCGATCCCCTAAATACCATGCCCGCACGCAGGGGCCGGTGAGCACACACTGCTGCTCCTGGATCATCGATACATATGTATAATCGGGGCCGAAGTCGAGGTCGTCCCACCTGAACTTAATCTAAAAAAATGCACAAAGAGAAAGTCAGAAAGACTCAAACAAAAACCGAGCATGATTAGGCAAAATCTACCTGTGTGAGGGTCAGCGAGTCGATCCAATCTAGGAGCCGTGGCACCGTCCGACTCCTTTCGGTGCTCAAGTCAAAATCCCTCCATCGAGTCATGAAAGGCGGCCTCAGTACTCTCGGTCGAGATCGAGACCGGCTGGGAAGGATGTGCCTCTTATACGCCCACACCTGCGGTAAAAACAAGGACTAGGAGTGTGAAAAACGCGAAGAAGATAAGACGGGCAAGTCAAGAAGGCGTCACGTACCAGCAGAGCAAAGGTGTAACCACCGAAATCCTTGCGCTTCCGGCAAGTCAGATCCAAAAACTTGTAGAGAAAGGCTAAGCCTGCCCCCGCCCAATCGTAGGAAGCCGCTGCATCCAAATCGTTGAGTGCCTGAATGAGACCCGCATGTACCTTTCCACCCTTCGTGCGGAAAATCGTCTCACTCAGAGTATACACTAAGAAGCTGCGAACCGCCAAGTCGGTATCGTCTGTCTCGCAGAAATCTCGCTGACTCAAGAGGCTCGCGGTGGAAATAAACTTCGCTGGAGTAGATTTGGCGCAAAGACGAACTCCCGGTCCAATCAAGGCAGCGAGCCTAGCAAGGTCGACCCGTGGTCGCATCATATCGAAATGGAAAGGAACGGGAGTGTTGCTCCCTCGCAACCCTGTCAGCAGTGAGAAATCTCTGGGCGAGATGGTCATCTCCCCAAAAGAAAGGTGGAAGGTGTGGGTCGAGTCAACCAACCGCTCACATAAGGCCCGTAGGCCAAAACGATCGCATACCCCGTTGGTGCGGGGCAACGCTGCAATAAAAGGCTCGAAGCCCGACTCACGCATGCGGGCTCTCGCTGCGGCACCTAGCCTATCGTACCACGAGTGAATCTCGGCGGTGGTCCCCGAAATCTCAATGAACTAAAAAGAACAAGACAAGAAAATTTAAATACAGCTCCTAAAGCATGCAATTGATAAGAACGCGTTAAGACTAGGTATTCTTTCATAGAGACATCCGGTCAGTTAGGACCAATTTTCTGTAAAAATCTCTCCTGTAGGGTCATTCACGTAGGGTTTAGTCAATTCTTTAATCCACCCTCGTCTGCGGGGACGAGGAGCATAGATTAGGTTTTACTGTTTACGTGCATTAGCTAAGTTTTCACTATTCACGTTTTTACTATTCACGTGCACTATTCAAGTTTTTACTATTCACGTGCACTATTCATGTTTTTACTATTCATGTGCACTATTCACGTCTTCACTATTCACGTTGTTTGTACCGTTAGCATGCATAAATTTGTAGTGTCACTATTCACATGCATATAGCGCGCATTCTTACAAAAATAAACAGGTGTTACTTGTGAATAAAAGAATTCACGTTTTCTAGCTAAAGTCCTCTAAGGCAGTCTAAGGGTTAGCATGCAAATCATGTTCGGATAGGAATGCTAAAGCCTAGAGTTCAAATCAAATAAAAGTGAGAAATTACTTACCTCGTTGCAGCGTGTCCTGCTCAAATGCGTCGTAGGGTCGTGGAAGGTATCCACTCTATCCAGGTTTACGTAAACCTCGTCCATGCCTCTAGTGTCATCCCATTCATCTAAATCCATCCCGAGAATAATCCAAATTGAAGTCTAGTGAGAGAAAGAAGAGAGAGAAGGTGTGGGGTTGAAATGAAACCCCACCACCTTATATAGGAAAAGGGAATGGCATTTCCGTAAATAGTGAAAAAAGTACGATTTGACATAAAGGTAAAAAGTAAATAATTAATTACTAGGTGCACAGACCTCCGATTTGCAGTCCGTTTCAGCCTGAATTTCTCCCAGACAGCGACCAACATTGTCGAGATATGAACTCCAGACAACAGTCAATTTTTACGGAACAGTGACACCAGTCAAAATACAGACAACAGTCAATAGAAAAATAATCATTAGTCTATATCATTCCAGACTAAAATACGTCCCCATTAAACCTTCGAGATGCTAGCTCCAGTAAGAAAATACAGACAACAGTGTTGTAGAAGAATCCAGAGACAATCCCCGCTTTTGAGCCATCTTACTCGCGGTCGCAGACCGGAGTTGCTTTTGAGCCATCTGACTCACGGTCGTAGACCGGAGTTGCTTTTGAGCCATCTGACTCACGGTCGCAGACCGGATTTGCTTTTGAGCCATCTGACTCACGGTCGTAGATCGGAGTTGCTTTTGAGCCATCTGACTCAAGGTCGCAGACCTGAGTTGCTTTTGAGCCATTTTACCCGCGGTCGTGGACCAGGGTCGCTTTTGAGCCATCTTACCCGCGATCGTGGACCAGGGTCGCTTTTGAGCCATCTTACTCTCGGTCGTAGACCAGAGTTGCTTTTGAGCCATCTTACTCTCGGTCGTAGACCAGAGTTGCTTTTGAGCCATCTGACTCACGGTCGCAGATCGGAGTTGATTTTGAGCCATTTTACCTGCGGTCGTGGACCAGGGTCGCTTTTGAGCCATCTTGCTCTCGGTCGTAGACCAGAGTTGCTTTTGAGCCATCTTACTCAAGGTCGCAGACCTGAGTTGCTTTTGAGCCATTTTACCCGCGGTCGTGGACCAGGGTCGCTTTTGAGCCATCTTACTCGTGGTCGCAAACCTGAGTTGCTTTTGAGCCATCCCATTAGCGGTCGTACACCGAAATTGCTTTTGAGCCATAACCAACGTACGCTAGATTCCGAGAAAAGAACGTTCATCGATGGCCATTCCAAAGGTGACGATGGAAGGAATCAGAGGACGACACCGGAACGCGCAGCGCGAAGGTCAGGTATGCTCCCTCCTACTCTTTACGTGTCTTTTACTTTTATATGTTTTACATTGCATGTGTTGCGTTAGCAAAAAACGTTTTCGAAACACACACATCACTGTCAAAATAGAAAAGTAGGGGCAACTGTAGACACCGAGTCGGAGGACCTGTGACGAAAACCTGAAAACAAGACGGTTGAAGCGATTGATTCTGGAAGTTTTAAAAAAATATATAAAGAACAATAAGCGAAGGAAAATCGGCGGCACGGGACGTGCGCTCGGCGTCCGTCGGACGCACCGCGAGTGGCACGCTCTCGACGTCCGAGCAATGCCCGGGTCAGGTGGCACGGTGCGCGCTCTCGTGGGCCGCTGAGCGCACGCGCCCGGTAGCGCGAAGCGCGCGTTCGGCGGCCGCGACGTGTGAGCGTCCGGCGGTGCGGAACGCGCGTTCGGCGGCCGCGGGGTGCGCACGTCCGACGGCACGAGGCACGCCCCGAGGGTCGTCGGGCGGGCGCCCGACGACCGTTGGGCGAACGCCCGACGAAGGTCGGGCGCTCGCCCAACAAGGTTGGGCGGTAGCCCAACACAAGGTTGGGCGGCCGCCCAACCCCAATGGGCGACGCCTAATTTCCTTTGGGCATCGCCCATTGGTCCGGGGACCCGTTTGCCTATAAAAGGCACGGATCCCCATGCAAAAGAGGGGGAGGATTTTCTTGGAGCCTTTCTCACTCTAAACATTTTTAGAGAGAGAAAGAGAATTTTTTTGAGAAAAATATTTTTTTTTCTCCAAAAATTCCAAATTTCCTAAAGTTCAATTTTTACTAAATTTTCATTAAAAACGGAAGATCGTGGTTCGTGGAATCAATCGGCTTCGACCGTCAGATACCGAATTTAAGGTATTATCCAAGGACTAAACTCTTTATTTTATTTAATTTATTCTCTTCTTCTATTTATTTTTTTATGCTATAATTTTTATTCATTTAGATATATATTTATTTTGTCACATTTTATTTAATTAGCGTATTTATTTAATTTTCATCTCGTGTTGAATAAAATTCGGTTTTGTTTTAAAATAAAAAACCTCGTTTTGATATCCCAATACGAACCGTGATCCGATAAAAAGGTAGTTCGGGTATCGAAAACGTTGTAATTATAAGTTTTTAATTTAAAAGAAATTTCTAAATAATGTTTTGAAATAAAAAAAAACGTCGTTTAGGAACTTCCGTTTTCGACTATGATCCATCTTTGGTAGTTCGGAAATCCAAAACGATTGAATTAGATTTAATTTAAAGCTTTTGAATAAATCTGGAAACATTTAGGAGTGCTGCTGTAATTTACCTATTCTGTCACTAAATGCTGTTTACCGACGGATTTTCCGTCGGTAAATCTGCCAAAACGTAAAAAATACCATTTCAGTCCCTTTTTCCTAACTTTTAAGCGTTTAACCTTTAATGTATATATGTATAATTATGTAATATATGTTTTTCAAATTATTTTGGACCTTTAGCATATATAATTATTTGATAATATTTGTATACCATTTTTTTATACTATTTTCTAAATATAAGTATAATTATGTATATGTATTTCCTTTTTATTAATTTAGGCTATTTTTAAATGATAGTTATTTGATATTTTGAGAAATAATTGATAGACATTAGTATATGTTATTTTTGGTATTTAAAACTATATTAATTATGTATATATATATATATAGTGTTGGGACATTTGGGTTATTTTGTTGATTATTGAATGAAATTATTTTTGGGTAAATGTTATTTTCTTATTCATAAGATTTACTTATTATTTTCACATTTTTTTTTGTATAAATGTGCTGTACCTATTATTTTCATATACATATAGTTTCTTTTGTGTTAACTCTTATTTTCATATCTTCTTTTTTGATTTAAATGTATATATATATATGTCTAAATTATTTTCTTTATTCTTTTGGCCCATTCATGGGTCCATGTTCCAAATGAGTATTATTTGAGTGTGAATATTAGTTTAAATGGGTTTATTAATGTAATTATAATAGGTAGAGAGTCCATTAAATAAGTGGAGAAAATAAATCACAAAAAGAGAGTTTTTCAACTTAATCATTTAAACTAATGAATTTTTAGAGATTCCTAATGTAAATAAATAGAGTTGTTTTTTTGCAATAGTTCAAATCGTTTTCAAAACACCACGTTTTAAAACCTTAGTCCGTTCCAAAGGCGGATTAAGCGAACATTGTAATTAAAATCATTTTCTTTGTGAATAATAGAATTTTTGAATCATTTTCTTAAAGGATTTGTACAAAATAAAATTGACTTGTGTGTTTAACCACGTTTTCTCATTAAAAGGTTTTTATCTCAAACGTTTTCAAATACTCGAGTCGTTCCAACGGCGATTCGGGTAAACCTCATCAAACGGGGTTTTAAAACGCACCTATATCGTTCCACCGGCGATTAAGGTGCGAACCACGTAAATAAACTCGTTTTGGGGGAATAAGTTAGTGTAGAATAAACACACAACATGACCTTTAAATGCGATCGTAAATAAATCATTTCTTTCTCCCCCCTCTCTGTGTATGTATAACGTAAATGGGTGATTCTTTACTAATATGGCTTTTCAATAATATATGCTCAAAACGGTTTCTAAAAAGAGAAAGAAAAGGGTTTCAAATGAATTTTAAACTTAAAGAAGTATACGATTAGTCCGTTATCGCCTAACATGCTGAGTAGGAGGCCGGTGGTTCATAACCGGATGATGTCGGGGTGCCTAGTAGCCTTTCTCCGGAAAGGAGCTAGCCTTCTCGGCTCGTACCTAAGTTTCCCGAACCCACACCGGTCTCCCGCAAGGGATCGGTGTTCATTTTCCCATTCGTGGGTGGCGACTCTTCCATATCTCCGAGCTCCGGTCCTGCCGAACAGCTTGATTCCACGATTGGTTGCTTTCGGCGCCAATCACCGCTTACGTCGCCATGAGGTTGTCCACCCTCCGGTCCGCCCGGGAGATTAGGCCGCGGCACCTCGTCTAACAGCATGCATCAAATATTAAACAATAGAAGCTACAAGGGCATTGGTATATTAATCAGCGCACGGCAAAATACACAAGAGAAGCAAATGGCTCAGTGGTAAGGAGTGTGGAGTGTAAGTGAGGAGGCTAGGGTTTGAACCCCAGCAGCATTAGCGTTTTTTTATTAAATTTTACACTCAAAACTACGTAGTTTTAGGTGGTTCTCACCTAAGGAGTGTTCTCACCTAAAGGAGGGTTCTCACTTGATCCCTCCCCTATATATATATATATATATATATATATAGGAGAGATCAGGTGTGACACATTGCTTATGATGTGATAAGGCTTATTGTGTGACAACAGTGGCTTTTTAGTAATTGTGTAAAAAACGGAGAGGTATATTTGTAATTTTATGCGCTAGTATAAATAGTTATTATGTTAGGGGTAAATTTGTAATCTCATATATTTCTCTCGTTCTTTCTTCTCCGGTGATTCTCTGATATTTCTCTCGTTTTTTCGGTTTCGCCGTTTCATTTCCGATCGTGTTTTTGTTGAGTTTTTGGTTGGATTTCTTTGTTCCGTCTCGCATTTTGTGTTTGTTGGTATATATCGGTGAGTTCCTGTATGTTTTTTTGTTTGTTTTGATCGTTTTTATGTTTTTTCATTTCCCTTCGTTTTTTTTTGTTGAATATTTATGGCTCTGATTTCCTATATTTTTTTCTTTATCGGTAGGTTCGGCTCTCTGTTTGTGTATTTTTGAAGTTATCGGTGAGTTCCTCTGTGTTTTCTTTGTTCATTTTAAATTTTGTGTTATGCATGTTCTTCGTTTTTTTGTTTATATGTTTTGTTTCGGTTTTGTATTTTGTTTTTGTTTTGTTTGTTGTTTTTAGGGTTTCAACGGCATTTTTTTGTGTTTTTTCATTCTTTGCGTCTATCATTTGTTAGTTTTGTGACTTGTATATGTGTTTTTTTTTGTTTTTCAGTATATATCAGAATGTCGAAAGCTACTTCTAGTAGGGAAGATATTTTGCCTGATCATGTTATTGATCCTGCGTTGCTTCGTGCTATAAACTCTGATTATATGGAGGTTGATGACGACAGGTACTATTTTATGTTTTTATGGAACAATATATGCATTCTTTATGAACAATATATGTATTCGTCTGGAACAATTTATGTTTTTGTATGGAACTATTTATGTATTCGTTTCGAACAATATATGTATTCGTTTTGAACAATATATGTATTTGTCTGGAACATTTGTAAAGTTCGTTTGTAACTATATATGTATTTTGTTTATCTAGTATTGTTGTTAATTTTGTTATTTTTTATGTTTCAAGGGACTCTCAAAAGAATATTGAAGGAGCAAGTAAACAGAAATTTGTCAAGAAATCTCATTCTTTAAAGAAGAAGTCATCAAATAGTTGTGTTCGTGTTGATGAAAGTTCTTCTGATGCTCTCAAGGATGTTGAAAGTTGTTCTGATGCTGATGAGACTTCTTCTGATGATCGTGATAATATTAATGATCCTGATTTTGTTATCAGTGCAAGTACACCATCAGAACAAGCAGATGATGAATATACTGTTTCTGGTTCTGTTGCAAAGAAAAGAAGAGTTGGAGTTAGTTTGAAGGGTGATGTTTCTTCTAGGTTGAAGATGAAGAATGTTGATTTTTTGAATGTATCTGCTGCTTCTAGATTGAGAAGGAATAAATTTGAGGTTGTGAAAGGAGTTGGTTCTGCTAGATCTGTGAACAATGATTGTGGAAGAAGGATAGAGCAAGGTTTATCTGGTGCAGTATTGAATCAAAGGGTTCGTCCAACAGCCTTTATTAAATTTGTGAAAACTATGCCAGAGACACACAAAGCTGCCATTAGGAAGATAGGTTTTGGTGGTTTTTTGTGTTTGGATATTGGGAAGCTTAATGGAATTTTTTGTGGCAAGGTTGTGGATTCTGTTGATCCTGATAGATGCTGTTTCATTCTTTCTGGTAATGACCGGATTGATTTGAGTGCAGAGGATTTTAATTGTGTTTATGGTCTGCCTTGTGGAGGAAAGGAAATTCTTGAAGCTGATAGTAAGAGTGGGGATGTTTGGTGTAATTTTTTAAACACTTGGAGGAAGTCTTTTGGTTTAAGTACTGGCAGTCTGAAGGATAAGGATGTGCTTTGTAGGCTGAAAAGTCTGTTGGAAGTTGATGTTTGTGATGAGTTCATCTGGAACTTTATCGTTATTGTTGTTAATTCTTGCATTCGTTCAAACAAGAATAGGGTATTGTACCATAAGTTTTTATTTAGTTGTATGAATGTGAATGAAATTTCAAAGTTAGATTGGTGCCGTTTTTGCTTTAAGCATCTTATCGATTCAGTTCGTTCTTTCAAGAACGATTCCAATCCATATTTCTTCACATGCCCTCTTCCATTTATTCTGGTAATTGTTTTAATATGTTTGAATTTATTTTGAATAATTTATGTATTAGCTTATAATTTGTTTTTCTCATTTTTTTATTGTAGATATGTTATTTTGATCGGTTGCAACGTGGGGTTGATTTGAGGCCACGTTCCTTTCCGCTAACTTCTGTTTGGAATAATGTTCTTATTTCTGAAAGAATTAAGTTAGAAAATTCCAGTGGTTTTGGCAAGGGCATTGTATTAAAGAGATTATCTACATCTGAAGCAGATGTAGAATGTGAAGTCCCTAATGTTGAAGGTAAGAAGAAGAATAGGAGAGAAGAAGAGAAGAAGAAGAGAGAAGAAAAGAAGAAGAAGAAGCATGTAGAAGAAGGAGAAGAAGAAGATACTCAAGAAGGAGTTTCTGGCTGTCCCAGTCCGTTCATGGTATGCATATGTGTTTTTATTTTATATAAAAGTTTGTGTTTCGTTTTGATAGATTAGTAAATAGTGTTTTTATAAATGCAGGAATTCACTGTCAGGTTTAAATCAGTGGCTAGAAAGTTAGCTAATGTTGTAACTGAGATATTTATGTTGGTGGATGAAGCTGAAAATATGTTTGATGAGAATGACTTACCTGTACGGATGAATACATTTATTGAAAACATTTTTACTAAGTACAGAGTTAGTAAGGAAGAGAGGATGAGCCAGCGTTCTGAGCGAATGCCAGCAAGTGAGCATTCGGGAAGATTATCTAATGAATCTGATGAGGATAATCAATTTTTTAATCTGCCTGGCTTTTGGGAAGAATATAATGCTGTTAATGAAGAATATAACAAGCAGGTAGAGAGAAAGATAGCTGAAGGTTTAGAAAAAGAGAGAGGAGGAGCAGAGAAGGAGAAGGATAAGAAAAAGAAGAGAGGAGTAGTGAAGAAAGTTAGAGGGAAAGTATGGTCATCTGAAAGTCTGAGGTTGAGAATAAAGATGAATTCTGCTCCTCAATTTGAGTTGTTAAGCCAGAGTGTGGCTGATCAATCTGTTTCATCTGAAATGTAATTTATTTATGTTTGAATAATTCCTGTTTTTTGTTTTGGATCATGTCATTTAATATTTGTGGCTTAATTGATGTTTTTTTTTTGTTTGTAGGGCTGCTGATATAGTTTCTGGGGCTGGTCCTTTAGTTTGTGTAAATCAAGATGAAGGGGATGAGTTTGTTGATCCTGCTGATGAAATTATGTAAGTTATTATTTTGTTGAACAAATGGTTCAGTTTTTTGGAACCTTTCTTGTATATGTATGGAACATTTTTATTTATTTATTTTTTTGTTATATATTTAAGTTGTTTTATATTTTCACACAGTGATATCGATGATGCGATTGAGTCAGAGGTGTCTGATTCTGATTCTGATGATGATATAGACTTGGAGTGTTTGCCTGGAGATGTTCCAGATGAATTTGCCGATATGTGTAGATGGGCTAACAATTATTTATGTAATGGGAGGACAGTTTTTACCACGTTTGAAGATTACATTTTTGTTCATTCGGTGAAAGCAGTTATATTGAGGAAGGATATTCGTGAATTGGCTGATCTAGATCCAATAGGCTGTGGCCCAATTTTGTATTACATGAGGTATTTTTTTGTCTATAATTACATGTTTGTATTAGTGGTTATATTGTTTTATTTTTTTGAATGGCATGTTTAGTGTATATGTTTTGTGTGTGTTTTCTACAGGCACCTTTATGATGTGATTGTGAATAATGATAGATTGGATACCACCTTCTCCCTTGTTGATCCAAACATAACTAATCATTTTGAAAGAGTTCATGAGATTGGGGAGAAGATCAAGTTTTTGACAGAGATATATGAACAGTCTGGCAACAAATGTTTGTATTTGATACCACGAAACAAACGGTATGCATTATTTATCTATACTGATGATTTATTTGATTTGTTTAATAATGTATTATTGTTTTGCTAATGTGTTTGTTTTCTTCAGTTATCATTGGACTTTGACTGTCGTTGATCTTGAGCGGAAACGTGTTTTTCTTTTGGATCCATTGAAAACTCGTTTGGGCATGGAAAATGATGAATGGAGATATGTTGTTGATGAGTATGTTTAATAATCAAATGCTCTTTTATAATGTATTTTATTTATTGAATGTAATAGCTTGACATATATATGATATTGTTTTGCAGATCTATTTTTTCTTTTTATCATAAGAAGTTTTCGGTAAATTGGATTTGCCCTGTGGTACGTGTTTAATTTGTATGTATATTTGTGTAATTTTTTTTTATTGTTTTTAAGTTGTTTGTATTTTATTTTGCAGAATATTCCAACTCAGAACGATACAAAAAGCTGTGGGTATTATGTAATGAAGTATATGTATGATATAGTGTCTGAGAAAATGTTGAAAATTGACAATATTGTAAGTGTTTATTCTTTGAACAATTGGTGTTTATTTTTGGAACAATTGGTTTTTATTTTTGGAACAATTGGTTTTTATTTTTGGAACAATTAGTTTTGATGGATTATGTTAATTGTGATTTGTTTTTTAGTGGGATAAGTATGCTAGGAGGTCATCTTACAGTGTAGATGTGATGAATGAATTACGTCGAGATTTGGGAAATATTATTTTGAGATATGGTGTTGATAATGAAAGTTGTGGAGGAGATCGTTTAAGGAGGATCGTTAAGGAATCGAAGTACCTTCGTTCTCCTTTTATTTCTCGGCATCCAAAGTTGGTTGATAACATGGATAGTCGTAAAAGGAGGATTGTTGAATATACTCTAAGTCCTGTTTTAAGCAGGTAAGAAGTTGAAGTTATGTTTGTTATATGAATTTATATGTTATTTTGGCATATACTGATAGTTTTTTTCCTTGTTTTGAAGTGATGTATTTTTCAGTGATGGACAAACCTTTATTGATAAACGGGAGATTTTATCAATGTCTGGTCATAATCATATTGTCAATAATATTGTGGATGCTTGGAGTTCAATTTTGAACACTGAAGAATTGAAAAAATATAATGGAAAACCGAAAAGATTTTTTTTCAGTACATATGCTTTTGTATGTTTCCTAACTTTGTAAGTTTGTTTTTTGTTTTCATTCTGTAAATAATTGTTTTGCTAAATGTTGTTTTGATTATTTTGTAGAATCTTCTGTTTTCTGGAGCTAGTAGAACAAGAGAATATAATTTTCATGAAACGCTTCAGAATGAACTTAAGTTTTTCAAATTTAAAAACTTGGCTAATGTTGAATTGGTAAGTTTTATGGTTGAACAGCAGCTGTTGAATACTGTTAAATGTATTGAGATACTAATGTTTTTTTGTGTTTATTAGGTGTTTTTCCCTGTTATTTCTCATGGACATTTTTATCTGATTGTTGTCAACAATCTTTCAAAGAGTGTTCAAATATTGGATAATATGACACTTCCTCGAAAAATCAGTCGTGCTGATAAGTATGATAATTGTCCAGAACAATTGGTATGTTGTAACTTGATTTACTTCATTCTTTGTTTTTGTTGTATATGTGATAACATATTTTCTGATTTGTTTGTTGTAGTTAAAATCCTATGCTCATTTTGTTTTCAAAAATGATGCTTCTTCATTAAAACAAATGTGTGCATACAAAGTGCAAATCCTGAGGATGAAGTCGAGAAGCAATAATAACCACAATGATTGTGGTGTTTTTCTTTTAAAGCATATGGAAACTTACATTGGTCAGAGTGTGAAGGAGTGGAATATTGGATTGACAAAGAATTCTAAGGTATGTGTTGTAAATTCTTTATGTAACAGTTTGTATTACTATTATTCTATTTTATTATATCATTTTTTTTGCAGGGAAAAGAGTTTAGAAAGCTTAGAATTTTTTATTGCTGGAGCATTCTTTTGAATCCAATAAATCAACTTATTGAAGAAATTGATGAGAAATCAAAAGAATGGGTTGTTGGTGCTAGTTTAAATTTCGAATAGCATATTTTGTATGTTAAATTTGTAAATATATTTTAGAATTTGTAAATATACTTTAGAATTTGTATATAAAATTTTACATTTATAAAGGTTTTTCAAATTATGTTTGTTTATTCTTAACAGATGTCAATATATTCAATATTTAGGGGATATAATTCATTTGGAACAGATGTTACATTTTATTTGAACAAATGGTATATTGATTCGGAACAAACTATATAATTACATTGAACAAGTCATACAATTTTGTAGAATTCATCCACAGCCTTTTTTCAATACTCCCAACCCCTTAATGGTACATTAAGTTTGAACAAATTTTATAGTTATATTAAACAATTTGTACAATTTATGTATAGTTTTGGATCAATATAAGAGCATATCCAATGGTTCATACTCACAACCTCTTTATATATTTGTATGGGAAATGATTTTAGATCACATTAAAGTAAATAAATAGAATGTAACTATTTTTGATTGATCAATGTAATATTTATTCCAGAAAAACATATGTATTCCGATGGAACTATTCAGTTTATGGAATGGAACAAATGGTTAAATATTTCTGAACAAATGATATAGTTACATTGAACAAGTGGTACAATTTTGTAGAATTCAGTATAGATCATTTTTCAATACTCATCACAAATGATATAGTTATATTAAAGAATTTGTACAATTTATGTATACATTTGGATCAATATAAGAGCATATTCAATGGTTTGGACTCAAAACCACCTTATATACATTAGCCATTTAAACAAATTGTGTTGGATCATAGTAGTAAGGGTTAAGGTGCAAAAATACCCCTAACGTTTTCGGTCATGAGCAATTTTACCCCTAACGTCTAAAATGGTGCAATTTTACCCCTAACGTTGGAAGCCAAGAGCAATTTTACCCCTAACGTTAATAAATTGGATCAATTTGAGAAATAATTCATCAAACTGTCTTCTCGGTCATGAATCTTGTTATCTACACTTCATACGTGTGTCATTTTATCAGTAACAAATCACAAACATTCGTTGGGATGTGAAAAAAATAATAAAAAAAAGAAAATATACTGTCTTTTTGTACGGATTAGACAAAAAAATTTTAAAAATATCCAACAAATTTATAAATATTAATCTCAAATTCTATTATTAAATTATAAAAAAACATGAAATCATTTTTTAGAAAGAATTATTATGCAATTGGCGCAGAATAATGAATAAAAATATCTGTGTTTTATATTAGTGTCTGAAATTGACCCAATTTATCAACGTTAGGGGTAAAATTGCTCTTGGCTTCCAACGTTAGGGGTAAAATTGCACCATTTTAAACGTTAAGGGTAAAATTGCTCATGGCCCAAAATGTTAGGGGTATTTTTGCACCTTAACCCTAGTAGTAATTATTTTGGAATAAGAAATGAGTTTATATCACATTAAAGTAAATAAGAAGAATGTAAATATTTCTGATGGAACAATGTAATATTTATTCTGGAACAACATATGTATTCAGATTGAACAATACAGCTCATGGAATGGAACATAGTATGTATACCGTTGGAAGAATATAAGAATATATCCAATTGATCAGTAAGTTTGCTTTTGAGGATTCACCCTGTAAAATAGAAAATGAAATCATATAGTTACATTTTTTTCAGTAATAAGGGATCAATAAGTAATCACTGTTTGTTTGAATATAATTAATATATGGTATATGTTTCATTAAAGTTTTAATGAATAAATGAGGAAATACTTTCGTTGTAATGAATAATTGTTAATAAAATGAATACAGATTTATTTTAATCTGATTTTAATTCATCCCCTTTGCAATAATAAATAAATGAGGAAATACTTATTGATTCTGATACGAATAGTTTAACAGACTAATTTTCATATTTATATAGGAAATAATATCAATAGTTTAAGAGAGTGATTCACAGTTTTAATTTAGTTTGCATTTAATAAATATATTCATCTACGTAATATTCTTAATACTGTTGAGATTTACAATATATATTTACTTTTAATGAAAATGTGTGTTTCATTGCAGGAAAATTAGAATTTGAAGAGTCTAAATTAATAAAAGCTTTTGAGTTTCCCAATAGATAATCATTTGAATGAAAGAAAGCGTGTTTGATAGTATGAAGTTGAAGAGACTAAATAAAATTCTATAAATAGTATTGCTCTCTTTATTGATCGTATTTTTTTAGTAGAATTTGGATTGAATGAAATATGTCAGGAAGCAGTTCCAGTTCGTCTAAGAGATCGAGGTCTTCTTCTCCTGTTCAACCTTTAGTATCTAAAGAACGGAGTGAAATTCCTGATGAGTTATTTAAAGTTATTGAAGATATGGAGGAAACTTTTATGGAAGGGGATATTGACTCCATCATAAAGAAGCTGAAGGGCATGAAGGCTTTCATGTCTTTATTTTGTGATTCAATGATGTGTTTCATTGAGAAAGAAGTGGAGGAGAAGGTGGAGTTGCAGGAGAAGCTGGAGGAAGTGAAGATGAATCTGAATGACCATATTAAGAAATATAACAATGATATTACGGGTCCTAATGATGGTTTATTTTAATGTTTTTTTTTATAATTGTGAACAATTGTTTTTATTTTTATGTTTTTATGTTTTTTCTGTTTATGTTTGTATGTTTTTTTTTATTTAATGATATATTTTTTTTGTTATGTTTTTTATACTGCTATATATTATTGATGTTCATATATTTGTTAGTGTAAAGATATGTTGTTTGAAATTAACACACATGTTCAGTACGTAAAGGAGGTAGTTATATTCCTGATGAACTTTTTAAGGTCATTGTTGATATGGAGGAAACGTTTATGGAGGGGAATGTTGATTGCATCATGGTGAAGCTGAAGGGCATAAACGCTTTTATTTCTTTATTTTGTGTGTCTGTGATGTGTTTTATTCTGAAACGAGAGTAGAAGAAAGTGGATTGAAGGAGAAGCTGAAGGAAGTGAAGAAGAATCTGAAAGACAAGAATGAGCAATGTAACAATGATGTTTTAGGTTGCAATAATGATCTTATTTGATCTTTGTAAGAAATGTATTTTCAAGACATATAATAACAAGTTGTTCCAATTAAAAATCACAGGTTTCAAAGTGAAGTGAAATAACAAAATATACTGATAGAGTAAAGAAAGTTTAGATATAGGGATTTTACCTTATCTCTTTGCTTTTTCTGGGCAGTTTCTAATGTCATGGTTGCACAATTGGTGACATCCTTTGCACATCCTTTGTTTTTTTTGTGATTGTTCAATTGCTTTCTCTTTTCTCCCTTCAATCTTTTCTCATTGTTTGTAAGCTGAATCCCAGTTCCTTTGTTTTTAGAAATTTTAGGTTCTTTGATTAGAACTTCAGAGGGCCGACTTGTTCCAACCAACATCTCTATGTCTTGAATTTTAGTAGAATTGTTGATGTTCTTTCTTTTCTTTGCTTCCAGCTCTGTCCTCAATGTTTGAATGTTTCTTGTGAGATTATTTAGGTCCTCTTCATCCCCTTCAGCCAAACACACAGTCATGTGAATCTCACTCCATAAGTTATTCAACATTATTTTCTTTCCCATTGTTCTAGCACATTCTTTTATAACATTATTTTGCAATGTTATCTCTGGTAATATTTTTCATCTGTTTAGCACATACTGGTCAGGAATTTTTTCCATCATCCTATCCTTCCATACAAGCACCATATGTCTACAGGGAATTCCTGCTCTATTGAACATCTTGCACAAACATGTTGTGTCACTGTTTTCTGTATTATAAACAACCTGATATGTTGTTTTTTTACCTTTTTCTCTTACAGTGATTCTGCATTTGTCAATGTGTTTCTGTATATCATCAACGCCACATTTAAATGAAGCATCTATCACTTGTTTTTGAAATTCATAGAAAATTGTTCTTGTAAATACTTCTGATGCATGCTTTCGATAGGAATTGGTGTTTGAGTCATAGGTATTGAGTGTTTAGAATCATTGTCATTTTTTCCTTGTGCATATCTTTGTGCTTCCGTTGCACCCTCAAACCGGAGGAGGAATTCAATGAGAGTCAAATGACTTTTTGTGAAAGAAGTGAAGAAGTGATTTTCACTTTCTGACCTTGAGGTTGTTCTCATTAAGCCCGCTAGGAATGAGTCTCTGAAATAAGCAGGAATCCATGTTGATCTTATATCATACATGTGTTTCAGCCATCCATGTTCTTGTAAATTGAATTCCAAAATAATTTCCATCCATTTTTGTTCAAACTCTTCTGGTTCCAATTCTACACTCCACACGCAAGAATTTATCTTTGTAATAAAATCTGTTTCTTGCATTATTTGTCTTCCTGTATTTGTAAGAATAGAGTTTAGAATATAATTAATGTATGCGTATTGAACAACACATATATCATTTTGGAACATTTTATGTATTCATATTGAACAACACATGTATTATATTTGAACATTGTATTTATTGAATGGGACAATAGAAAATAAATAGTATAGAATTATTTTTCGTACCTATTTTGTCTGACATCTTCTTCATAATGTGCCACATGCAAAATCTGTGTTCTGTTTTTTTAAAAACATTTTTTATTGCAACTATCATTGCTGGATCTTGGTCTGTTATCAAGCAAGTCGGCTCATTGTTGTCCATTGCTTTCAGAAATGTTTTAAAAACCCACTCAAATTATGCTATATCTTCGTTAGCCACGAAACAAGATGCAAATGTAATACATTTTTTGTGGTTGTCAACCCCAGTAAATGGTCCAAATATCATATTATACCTGTTCATTGTAACATAAAAATAAGTTTTCTATTTGAAGAACATGATACAATTTTTGTGTTTCAAAATCAGTATATGAAATGCAGAAAGCTAAAATTTTATGCCAAAAATTATTATGTAGTACCTGTTTGTGCTATATGTTGTGTCAAATGAGACCATATCGCCATAAAGAGCATAGTTTTTTATACATACAGGGTCTGCCCATAAAGCTCTACAGAGTCTGCCTTCTTGATCTACTTCAAATTCGAAAAATAATGCACTCCATAACTCCTTTTTTTTCTGAAAACTATCTACAAACATTTGTGCATCTGAATCCTTAATATATGCTTTCAAGTCTCTCTAGAAGTTTTTAAAATCTATCTTCGATGCACCAATATTTTCATATCCTCCATAAAGTTCCTTTACTTGTCTATAAGTTCTTAGAGGACCAACATTCATCTGTTCAACCAAATCAGAATTCATTTACTTTTAGATGAAATGAGTAAAATTCTATAAGTAAACAGAATACATTATTTATAATGCATAACAATTATGAAGAAGATTTTTTACCTTTGCATTATTAACTACCATCTTTTTCAGTAGAAGGTTCATGTTCCTGCCCTCTTTTTGATATTGTACACATCCTGGAGTGTATAGAAGATGATTATGTTCTTCTTTAAATTGTGTCGCTTTATAGTTTCCATTGTCGGAAAGTTTGATAATCATTTTAGCACTGCATCCTACGCGACTGAGTGTCCTTTTTCTGGTTTTTATATCACTGGATATTGCTTTTCTTTTGTGATATTTGTAACCTTCTTTATTGCATACAAAAAATTGTTCTTTTATAACACCTTGTTTCTTTCTTGAAGTTGATATCCTACTATTAAATCCAGCAGCACATGCATATGATTTGTAGAATTCTTGAGCTTTATTATAATTCTCAAATATCATTCCAAGAGCAGGTTTTAACTCATTTGAACAATTAGGAATCCATATTTTTGTTCCGTTAGGGCTGAGTCTTGTTATTACTTATGGTGTGTAAGGTACAATTGCAGTAGAAGAGTAAGTAGGCGAAAGAAAATCTACAAAACAGGTAAGAGAGTTGAGATTAGGACAAATATGTACTTTGAACAAATGGTACATTAGTTCGGAACAATTAGTATATCTAGTTTGAACAACTAATATATTATTATGGAACCAATGATATATTCACATGGAATAACAATTACAATTTGTTAGAATTTACAGTACATTTTTTGTTAATAATTAGTATAAGAAATCTATTATCAAGTCTGAGAATAAGTTTAGATCAACTATTATCAAGAAATCCATATATATCAGATAAATTTAAGATAAATCTATTATCAACAAAAATGTAAAGTGTCAGATATGAGCAAAATACCTGGAGATGATGTTGTGTTGTGTTCGATATTGCACTGATTGTTGTCTTCAGATTCCATATTTTGGTGTTCGTATTCCATATTCAGATTGAATTATATGAATGCAGATGAGAAATCGATCGATAATGTTGATTTCAAGGGAATCGATCAGTAATGTTGAGAGTAGAAAATCGAACCTTAATTCAACGGAGAAGAAACTCCGAGTTTAATCTGAATACAGATTTGAAATCGATCGATGATTATGAGAGAATAAAATCGCATTTTTGCTGTGAGGAACAGAGTAGAATTGAGATATTTGATTCGCGCGTTTTTCCTGTGAAGAACAGAGGAGAAACGCGTGTTTTTTTTTTAATTTTATTGCCAAAACGACGTAGTTTTGTTATGTCACACAATAAGCTCATTGTCACAACTTAAGCCCTTGTCACGCTGGATCTCACCCCTATATATATAACTTTTGAAATAGTATTTGACCTATTTGAAATTATTAGGGTTAATTATATATTGATGCGATGTGATTTCGCCGATTTGCAGATCGGTACTTATGGTATTTTTTTTTTTTTGGAAACGCAATCATGTGGTTGCAAAATTTTGCATTTTTTTACTTTGCCAAATTTGGTTGATAACGACCTCAAAATAAAAATTTTCAAGAATTAAAGTTGTTTAGTATCATATTTACTATGGAACCATATTTTTAATTTTTCAAAATTATCGTTTCTAGAGTTTTTTCTCTCTAAACGTTAACTTTCTCTCTCATAAAAAAAACATCTAAATGACCTCAAACCTAAAAAGTTGAAGAATTAAAGTTGCTTAAAATATCAACTAACTCTTGAAATTTTTTATTTCGATGTCGTTATCGGTCAAATTCTGATAAAGTGAACTCAAATTGCAAAATTTTACAAACCACAAGGTTGCGTTGTAAAATTTTGTAAACCATAAATTTGCGTTTACAAAATAAATACCACAAGTACTCATCTGCAAATCGGCAAAACCACGAGACATCTATATGTAACTAACCCTTATTATTATTATTATTATAAAAAGAATGACATGTGTGGCATAATGGAGAGGTGTAAAACACTTTATTATTTCAATGTTGTTCATATAATGACATATTTACCTTTGAATAATTAAAATGTTTTATGAAAATATTAATTTTTCATAAAGTTTTATTTACTTATATAACTAGAGTTAAGAGTTAAAATTCAATATAATTGATATGAGAGCTAAATAATAAATTAGGAGTAATATTTAGAAAATTATATATATTGTGATATTAGTATATATATATATATATATATATATATATATATATATATATATATATATATTTTGGTAGAAATATATATATATATATATATATAATTAAGAAATATTAAGGAAACCTTTAAAATTTGATATTATGGTTAATCAATTAATTAAATGTAATTACAAATGTGTTTGAAAAAAAAAATTTATTACAATAAGATTCTAATTACTATTAGAATTAAGAACTATTTTGAAATGGTTGAATTTGACATAAAATAAACTTTTATGTATAAGTGTGATACATAAAAGAAAACATATGATTTTCAAATAATTTAACATGTGTAATTTATAAACATAGAACATTAACATGTGTCATTCTACACACCAAACTTTGACACCACCAAATGACCACAAAAACAAAAGCATATTTATATAGAAAAGGAGAAAGAGGACTTCGAGAGTTTTGAAAGGAATCTTTTGGAAATTCAAGTAATTCTCACATATATTAGGAGAAACATAGATATTTTTTTTATTTGGAATGATAGAGTGTAAAATTAATCTAATGGTAAAAACAAATAGAATAAACTTTATAAAACACAAAGTAACAATAGAAGGTACCAACAGGGGTGGAGACAGGGAAGGACTCGGGGGTCGGGCCCCTCCGGCCGCCTGAACCACTATGGTCACGAGTAGTTTCGGCCCCCTAATATTAGTCTATATAGATTCTATGTAGTAATATTTTATTGTTTAAAGGTAGATGAGATAGTTAAAAACACTTCCTTCTTTTTAAAATGTCATATGTTTAATTCTCCCAACCTCAATTTATTTTAGTAAAGTGTTTATTTATTTAAATTTTATTTTTCAATAATTATAAAACTATGTTACCATTATTAATTTATTTATTTATTTTCATAATGTTTCGGAAAGTTTTATTTAGGATTGAGGATGAAAAAAACTGCATTTTTCCGCGGTAGGATCTGTTCAAAAAGGGATCGTATGTTTTAGGTAAGTACTGGTCTTTTATATTATTGGATGGATCGTCGGGACTGACGGGGCTCGAACCCGCAGCTTCCGCCTTGATAGGGCGGTGCTCTGACCTTGAACTCATTTTTATTATGTCTTCTCCATTAAAATAATAATTTCTTATTTTTAAGACTCAAACAACTTAATTTCTAAATTAAATTTTAAAATTTTAAAACTAAAAATAAGGAAAAATGTAAAAATATTATAATTTTTTTAGAAACTAGCATTGAACTAATAAAAAAAGAAATATATCTCATTACCTGGTCCAAAATTCAAAATTTTAATATTTTGAACCTATTAGGAACTCCCTAAATCCAAAATTTTAATTTTTTAGGCATGTTAGGCCTCTCTAAATCCAAAGTTCTTTTTTTTTTTTTTTTTGCCTATTTATAAATCCAAATTTCTAATTTTTTGGCCTCTTAGGCCTCCATAAATCCAATTTCTAATTTTTTTTGGCCTCTTAGGTCTCCTTAAATCCAACTTATTAATTTTTTTTGGCCTGTTAGACATCTCAAGTCAAAAATTTTAATTTTTTTTACATGTTCTGCCCTCCCTAAATCCAAATTTTTTTTACATGCTAGGACTATTAAACGAAATCTAGCTTAATTTTGAGAAATTATACATTAATACTTAAAATTGGTTCTTGACCATTCAAATTATAACACGGATATATACAAAAAAAAATTAAGCAAGTTCGATTTAGCAAAAAAAAAAAATTCCGAACGCACATGTAAATTTGGCCCCCCAACCGAGTAATCCTGTATTCGCCACTGGACACCAAGTGTAATGGAAATACATAGATTTTAGTCTTTTTAATTTATTATTTCTTTTAAACTTACCCAAAATTTTTAATTTAGTAAATTAAACCTAGGAAAAAGTATAAAAATAAACCTTGTGGTTACACCTGTTTTCGATCGGTACCCTTGTGCTTTAAAAATTTACAAACTCGTATCTTTCGGTTTATTTATGAAAGAATAGTTGGACAAAGAATAACTGGAGGGATTAAAAACCATTCCTGGCAACCAGACATAGAATCAGCAGCTCTAGCTAGAATATGTGATGCTTGATTAGTTGATCTACGAACAAAACTAAGTTGACAGTCGTCTAAACTTTGAAATAAAAACTGGCAATCTCCTATGTTTACACCCAGTGGTGAGTTAACAGGTAATTGCTGATGAAATAACTGAGCCAGAATTTGTGAGTCAGTTTCGAATGGAATGCTTGTTCTGTGTTGACGTTTAGCCCATGAGAGCACCTCTCTGAATGTTAGTGCCTCCGCTAATAGTGGATCCGTCGGGCCACTTAATGCTCCATTTCCACATGCTTTAAACGCCCTAAATTCGTCCCTCTCGATAAAGTCGTAGCCCATCGAGCTGCTAAACACATCGATATCGAAGTTAATTTTTACTGCTCCTAGCGTCAGAGGAAGCCAGCTCGTTGTTGCTATTTGCGGAGTGTTGAGGGAGGTGCGAGCTTTCACCTGCGCCTGCTTCCATTTGGAAAGGTAGGTTGTTGCCATGCTGAAGATTATGGACGCCGGATCAACTCGATGCTGCCACAACCATGTGTTTCTCGCCATCCACACCGACCAACAGATTGCTCCTGCTACTTCTTGTTGTTCCTGTGAAAAATTAGACAAAATATATGCCCAGAAACTTATGAAATTTGATACCAGCGAACAACAATCTCCCATAGTCGAATAGTTCCACACATGCCTAGCCCTAGGGCATTTAACTAGGACATGAAAGACGTCCTCATCCCCATTTCGACACCATGGACATTTCTGCGGAATCTGAACGTGCCGATTTGCCAAGGCGGAACATGTTGGTAAGCAATCTGTTAAGCCTCGCCATATCATGTCTTTGATTTTTGGAGGAACGAATAAGTTCCATGTCCTATTCCAGATTGATGAGCCTATGTTTTCCTCTTGCCCCTAATAGCTTGAGTAACCACTACGTACCGTGTATTGCCCCGATCTTTCCAAAGTCCAATACCAGCTATCCGGAATTGACCTGTGGGATATAGGAATTTGGTGAATTAATGCCCTACCCCTTTCAAAGAACAGGTACCTCAACGCTTCCGAGTCCCACTGACTCTCGTCTGTTCGAAGGCTGCTCACTCGCTCCTCTACATTCGTAGTAATCGGGACAGATTCGACAAACGGATTCTTTTGATCCGATAACCACGGATCGGTCCACATTCGTGTGTCATTCCCATCTCCAACCGCACGACGTAGGCCAGAGATCAGCAGCTCCTTTGCGGCAATCACACTACGCCAAAGAAAGCTGAGATTAGTACCTATAGTAGCTTGTAGAATTGACGACCTTGGGAAATAACGCGATTTATAGACTCACGCTACAAGGGATTCCGGATTCTGAAGGATTCTCCATATTTGTTTTGCCAGCAAAGCTAGATTGAATTGCCTCAACTTTTTAAAGCTCATGCCTCCAAACTTTTTTGGTTTACATAATTTATTATCCCATGATTTCCACCGAACGCCTTTTCGAGAGCCGTATTATGTTCCCTACCAAAAATACTTCATCATCTTTTCAAGGTCCGAGCATAGTATCTTCGGCATTGAAAATAGACTCATTACATAAGATGGTAGTGATTGCAAAACAGACTTTATTAGGACTTCCTTTCCAGCTTGTGAGAGGAATCTGACCTTCCAATTATTCAGGCGCTTTGTAAACATTTCTTCCACATAGGCAAAAACTTCTACCTTTTTCCTTCCAATTAGCGCTGGCAAGCCCAAATATTTGCCTGTGTTGGCGGACCTCTCCACTCCCAGAATCAAACTTAATATGTTGCACATGTCTTGATTGCAATTTCGACTGAAGTCTATTGACGATTTTGAAAAGTTTACTTTCTGCCCCGAAGCTGCTTCATAGGATCTCAAACAATTTTTTATTACTGTGCTTTCCTCAACAGAGGCTCTGAAAAAAGATAACAATCGTCAGCAAAAAAGAGGTGAAATATACTTGGCGCCGACCTGGTGATTTTACACCCGTGAATACTGCCCCTAGCTTCCATATGAGTCAATAGAACCGACAAGCCTTCTGCACAAATGAGGAAGAGATAAGGTGAGATCGGATAACCTTACCATAAGCCACGTTCTGGGAGAATAGGACCCACTGTATGACCCTCATTCACTATATGGTACCTTGCCTTAGTAACACACTGCATGACCAATTGTATCCATCTGTCTGCGAAGCCAAGTCGTCTCATCATTTTATCTAGGAAACTCCATTCCACTCGATCCTAGGCTTTGGCCATGTCGAGCTTCAATGATGCGACCCCATTATGCCCTTGTGTTTTCCTTTTTAGATAATGATTAACTTCAAATGCAAGCATTACGTTATCCGTGATCAGACGCCCAGGGATGAAAGCGCTTTGAGATGGCGAGATTATCACATCAAGAACCCTTTTGAGTCTGTTAGCTATTGTTTTAGAAACAATTTTATAAATGACATTGCAGAGAATGATAGGGCGAAGATCAGAGATAAGTTCCGAGCTAGACTTCTTTGGAATCAGTACTATATTTATCATGGATAGAATCAGGGAGCATACCTGAATTAAGGCAAAGTAAACAAGATGTCAAGACCTGTGCACCTAATATATCCTAATATTTCTGATAGAAACACAGGTTGAAACCGTCGCCTGGGCTCTTGTCCGAATGCATACTGAATAGAGCAGCTTTAATTTCGTTCTCTTCAAAAGGAGCCCAAAGCTCCTCGTTTAAGGCCTATGTAATTTTTGGTTGTATATGCTGAGTTACTTCATCTGACAAGCCCCAATTGGAGCGAAACAATGTGTTAAAATAGTTCAACAAATGAGTTCCCAACCCCGTCGACCAGTCATAATGGTTGCCGTCGTCGTCCCGAAGCTTGCTGATAGAATTTTTCTTTCTCCGATGGTTGGCTAAGGCGTGAAAGAACTTGGAATTCAATTCTCCCTCGCTGAGCCATAGCTGTTTAGACCTTTGTTTCCAGTAAGATTCTTGTTGCAGAAATAGCGCCTCTAACTGTTCCCTTGCATCTAAAAATGCCGCCTACGATGGTTCATCTTGGCAGTGGCGAAACCTTTTTATCCGATTCCTATAAGCTGTAATGCCATATATGAACTTTGCTCGAATTTCTTCTCCCCACTTAAGCAACCTCTCGCCACATCTCCGCTGACAGCTGATAATATCGGTGTTTTCCACATCTCAGGCGGCAACAATCTGATCCCGTACATTTTCTTCTCGTAGCCAACAATTTTCAAAGCGGAACCGACAGGTCTGCTGACAAGGGTCAGGGCGAACTGATAGTGCTAGCGCTGCATGATCAGAGGCCAGGGCGTCCTCCATAATTATTTGTGCTGCAGTAAATAATTCTGACCAGCTATTTGAGGCAAAGCCCCAGTCGAGCTTATCTTCAATCATAAGAGGCGAACCCCTACTCCATTCCCAAGTATATCGGGGACCCAACGTTAGGATTTCCAGCAAGCCGCAACTGTCAATTGCATTGCGAAAATCGTCTAGGAGTGACATTGGATGGTGATTGCCTCCCTGTTTGTCCGCTCGAAACATCATGTCGTTAAAATCACCAATTAACACCCAAAGGGAGGTATTAACCATTGACAGACGTTTGATAAGCTCCCAGGAATCTTCCCTATAATTACGCTTCGGAAAGCCATAAAAATCGGTTAATCGATACTCCGGCAAACCTCGAACCTGCACGATTAAATCAATAAAATTTGTGGAGTAACCCAGCAATTGAGCCGAATTACTGAATCTCCAAAGAATTGATAAACCCCCTCCACAGTTAATCAGGTTAACCATAAAGAGACCACTAAAACCAATCTTCTTTCTTACCGATTCAACTTTATTCCGTGCACACTTTACCTCCAATAGAAAGACAAAATCAAGCCTATTTTTGGACACGAGCTCACCCAACATATGGACTATCCGGGGGTTGCCCATGCCCTGGCAGTTCCAGCTTAGTACGCTCATTGCAGGTGGCGGGTCTGTCCGGCAGATCCCGCTTCAGAGTTATTATTATCAGTGAACACACTGTCGACCCCTGTGATTTTCGCAAGCTTTCCTAAGCCAGGCATGCGCCAGCCCATCTCCTATCTACGTCGTTTCGTTTCCAGTGTTACCACTTCGTCGTTCTGTAGCTCCTCATTCCCCATGCCCACATCTTGTACATTCGTAACCTGACCCTTGCCTTTAGCTGCTTCTAAATTCTGTGTCGTAGTGCCCCGAGAGGTTTGCTCCTCCTCATGCTGAATAGGGAGGGTAGCCAGCAAATATTTGGATATTTGGGGAGGCTGGAATCGATGGGGAGGCACCCTTAACCATGTTTCGTATGCCATAACTGCACTAGCAGGTCTGGTAGCTCTTATAGAAGTTCACAATATTTGTCAGCATGGCTGATCCGGCCACAATAAAAACAAAATGTGGGGACCCTCTCGTATTTGAAGTTTACCCACGAGCTCTCTCCTCCTGCCTTGCTGATTCTCATCTTCCTAACCAGCGGCTTCATCACATTCAATCCAACCCAAATCCTCGTATAGGTGCGTTCTAGGCTGTTGAAGTTATTTGCATCAGAAGCTATGAACACTCCTAGGAAATTGGCAACTGCTTATGCCACTTTCTCTAATATGAAACCATTAGGCAAGTCAAATACCTATATCGTACGGTGATTGGCCTTCCTCAAGCTTCCTTACTATCAGTAGGTTTTGTTCAAAAGTTCATGGCCCGTCCTTGATAACTCGATCGAGTTCGAATGGATGAAAAAAAATCAAACTTAAAGAGGTTAGGTCCTAAGGTATCAATATACAACCCTTTTGATGCTTTCCATAAATCGGCAAAAGTGTTATTCATCACGGCTACTCGCACAATGCGTTCCGTGAGTATTCGCCCAACTAAGCTCCAAGTCGGTCTACGGTGGGTAGCCACATCTTCTAACGGAACCTCAAGATTGAAGTCGTTTTCGGAAGACAGCGTGATATCATTGAAGGCGGTGGGGAGATCCATCAGAGCGGCGGTCGGCGGTGGTAGTAGGGTCAGAGACGTAGGTTTTAGGTATCGAGATGACTCGTTAAAAGCGAGAGGTTCTTAGCTATCAAAATTCTTATTTTTCCACAAAGATGTCTTTCTAAATGCAGGAAATCTTGGGAAAAACCAACTTGATTGCCATGAAACATCAACTTGATTCCCATATAATTTATAACTAACTTGAATTAATTAATTAATTTTCTCATGAAACATCAACTTGATTCCCATATAATTTATAACTAACTTGAATTAATTAATTAATTAATTTTCTTGGTAGGTTTAGCTTCATAATTAACGGAGATTAGTTAGTTATTATTTTTATTGTCGTTTCGTTTCTGGTGTTAAATTGGTATGTTTTGTGATGGAACACCAACTCTTGATCACCAGACAAAGGCAACGGGAGACAAGGAGCTTGGTTTGGCTCAACAGAAGATCCAAGCATAATAACACTGTCCAGAAGAAGAAAAAATGCAGCAATAAGAATAAAACTCAGTTGTATTTTTAACCAACTGATTTCAGGAATTCGGTTTACCTCTCTCAGCCTAATCATATTGCCTAGAACGGAATCAGCAGGAATAACATCAAAATATGAAGGAGTACCTACAAAAAAAAATAAAAAAAAAACACAAACAGTTTAATTCATCATCTCAGAGACAACAGGTAATCTAAATATTTCTAACCTATGTTCTAGCCTATGAGACATTAGGATTGCATATTCATTTTTTTACAAACAATCAAGAAAAAAACTCAGTAAAGCAAAAAAAAATATAAATTCTAGAGTTCCCTTTTTTTTCTTTCAAATCAATTCTAGAGTTCATTATTCACGAAAGTCCTAACTTAATTATCCTTCCCAAAATCACAACATATTATTCCCAAACTATAAATCTGGATTTTTCTTATTACCATGCACATATATACATCACATTCAAAAGAATGTGACACCTATCTTGCTTAAAAAGAGAAGCTCTTTATTGAAAAAAAAATCAAATCATCATTGGTTTAACAAAGAAAAAGAAGAAGACGGGAAGAGTTTAAATGCCCATTATTTGATGATGGGGCTTGGAATCTCTTTTCTTTTTTAGTTGTGTGGAAAAAAGATTGAAATTGAAAAAAGAAGCAAATAGAAGGAGAACGTAATATGAAAAGTGGAGATGAGAGTTTTAAAAATCGAACTTTAGATAGAATATAGGAAGTTGGTTCCTATATAGTTGTAAATATCTAAATTTAGAGTTCAAAACAAAAGAAAATGCCTCTTTTATTTATGATAACCCGCGAAGCCCAAAACGGGTTATATTCATTTCGCAAGCCCAGTCTATATTAAAGCTCCATGGGCTAAGATTGGACGGGACCCGAATGAAGGAAGCGGGTGCAGAGAGTAAACCGCCCCGAATTCCTAAACGGAGCGTCAAGACTCCCACTCAGAACCACGTTCGTTGCCATGAAAGCCACGAAAGGGACATGGCCTAAAAAGGGGTAACCGCCCTCAGAACGTGGCCCACTAAGGAGTAACCGCCCTCGGCGGTTACCCAAAAAACACCTATAAAAGGCCTTAAGAATAAGGGGGAAGGTATGTTCACATTTTTTCCCACAAAGCTATTGCTAAATTATAGACTCATTTTTACAAAAACTGACTTGATCGTCGGAGAGTTTTCCCGAAGATCCTGTCTCCGGTTTTGTTTTGCAGGTAACTCCGGCAAAGAATATCAAAGCGGATCCAGCAAGTTATCAATTTATGTGCAAAATCAATTTAAAAATATATTTCTTTACCTATAAAAGAGGGAGACGATTGTTAGGGGTGAATAAAAAATTTCGTTTTATTTTACAAAAAAAAAAAAAAATCAACCTGCCTCGGCGAGACAGACTCTTGGAAAAAAAATTCCATCGAAGAGTCACGTCTCGGTGAGACGGTGATCTGGATGCCATTTTCTCACGTTAAATTATCCACTACCCACGTTTTTTGACCCTCAAATTCTGCATTATCAATAGTGGCAATTAATGGAACAAAAATAGGAGTTCATGGGGTTGAGGCTTGGATCATTGGCTACAAATAAGACCCCCATCAATCAATCTCTACAGCAAAACTCATTTCTTCCTCTGAAGTCGTTCTTCCAAAATCCGTTTTTTAAGCGATCAAGCTCTGTTCTAAAGCTTTAATTTTCATCTTTAAGCCTTCAATTTCATTCCCAAAACTTTCAATTTGCTTAAATTTAAGTTTCTCATCAAGTCACCATTGTTATCTTCCCCAAAAACTCAGAAGCATCCTTCAATATGAAATTATAGCTTTCAGTTCATATTTTATACAAATTCTCCGTTCAATCAATCATATCAGCCGTCATTCACATCACAAGACAATTTTCAACTACAGACACAGACGATTCATCAACTCAAACCAATTACAAGTTTGTTAATTTCAATTTCAGTTTTTGTCAAAATTCATTTTTACAATTACTTGTTTTGTCAAATGTAATTTCTTCACAAAATTAACGTACTCTTTTCAGTTATAATTACTGCATTCATTTCTAATTGCCATCATCTGTGATCACAAAATACTTGTAAAATCAATAAAAATGAAAAAATTATCAAATTCTTGTATTGATTTTTAATTTTTTTCGTAGTGTCATTAGCTTAGTAAAGCTTTTCATAATAGAACTAGGACCCCAAGAATGTTTTTATTTTTCAATCATTGAATCATTCGTCTTGTTGTTTCATTTTCAAAAAATCAAGTTTAACGCACAGTCATTCCTCCTTCTCGTTCGATCGTTTGCTGGATGGCTTTATTGGGTTACATGCCTACGCATGACCAATTGCAGAAACGTGGCATGCCTACTGTTTCCCGTTGTATTTTATGCAAAGCGGCCTCAGAATCAATTGAACATGTTCTGGTGCACTGTTCTTTTTCTCAGGTTGCTTGGCGAGCATTTGGTTCTCTTTTTGGTAAACATATTGTACTAACAGATTCTCTAGTTACTCTTATCTTGAATTGTTTAAATCATAGCTTCAGTTCTCAAGTGGGTTTATTATGGTCAGTTGGAGTTGTTAGATTGATTTGGATTCTTTGGCACATTAGAAATATTGCGATTTTTTAGAATGAAACACCATCAATTCATCTTGTGCTTCGTAGGCTTTGGATTATGATTCGTGAAGGCTGTATTGGTAATAAAGGTCACATGAAAAACAATGTTGATGAGCTTTGTGTTCTTAAGTAGTTACGTATTCCCCTTAGACCCCCTTGAGCTCCTAATATAGTTAGTATTACTTGGGTTCGTCCTCTACCGGGATGGCTCAAAGTTAACACTGATGGTTCAGCAAACGTTAATACAGGAATGGAGGGTGCAGGAGGAGTGTTTCGCACTACTTGAGGATTTGCTCGGAGTTGTTTTGCATTTCGAGTGGATACCCCCTCTCCGCATATTTCCGGATTGAAAGCCATTATTTTTGCTATTCAGATTGCTTGGGAAAAAGGATGACACAAAATATGGGTGGAACGTGATTCTGTTTATGTGGTAAATTTGTGCTTCCTATGACAGGATTGGATTGTTTGTCTTCGGCATTGTTCTTCTATGGATCTAAATGTTACTCATATTTTTCGCGAAGGAAATAGAACGGCTGATGCATTGGCTAAATTTGGAGTCACAACGGATCATATTGTTTGGTGGAATTCTGCACCAGCTTTTTGCAATAGATTTATTCCTCATGATATGTACTGTTTAGAACAATTTCGTTTCCGATCTGGGTTTTTTCTCACGTAATTTTTCTTCCTTTTAATAAAATTCGAATCTGGGTTTTTTATTGAGTTTGTGGAAGTGTCAACCTTGTTGTGCTCTTTGTATTCCGATCTATCTTAGCCTGTAACCCAACATTTACTTAAAAAATGTGATCTAAAATCATTAAAATCAATTAACTTTCTTAACAAGCCCGCATCAATTCTATACGAATTAAAGTTGAAATAAACATAGGGAAGGACATGATTTGGAAGGGGAAATTAGTCCTTGCAGCCTCAACAACACTAAAAATAACGGTAATAATGATTATTCAATAATTGATCTCATGAATGATTACTCCAATTATTGAAAAATCAGGATCTTTGTATATTTCAAAATTGATGAGTATATCACTAATGTCAGCTAACCATGGCAGAATATAATAACACTACATGATGTATAAATTTTGGGAAAATTACAAATCTAGATCAAATTGGAGGCTCATTTACATATTTAACTCATTTACTCAACTTACTATATATTTAGTCTGATTTTGTGTGACTTTCCCATAATACCCCTAACCTTCCCACTTCCCACCACTCGCGAACGGCCGCTCCCCATATCTCCTTGGTTACACAAAAAGTTGGCTCCTGCATTAATGATTTCAAGACTTTTGATCTTCCTTTCTTCCTTTAAATTGCACGAAATCTGCACAATTTCGCCAAATCACAATGAATTTCTCTTTTTCCTCTCTTCATCTCTTGATTCTGCAACTTCCTAACCCTAGAAAACGAAGTCATGGTTCTTCATCTTCCTGTTCGTTACTTGGTTTCTTTCTTCTTGTTACCATGTTAGAAATGGTTATTCTACGTTATTTTCTTCGTTTTTCCCATGTTATCATATTGTTATTATCGCTTTTAAGGTGAAAGGGGCGAAAAATGTAAGTATCTGTTGTTTTTTCTGCGTTTTTTCATGAATACACTTCGTGAATCGGTGGTTTCGCGATGATTTGCGAAGAGAAAGAGCCTGGAAAGTGACGATCTACTTCGTGAATCGATGATTTCGCGAAGATCTGCGAAGAGAAAGAGTCTGAAACGTGTGGATCTACCTCGCGAATCGATTAGTTCGCGAAGTCTGTGAATAGATCGTCACGTTTCAGACCTCGCAGACTTCGCGAAAGCATCGATATGCGATGTAGATCGTCACGTTTCAGACCTTGCATACCTCGCGAAAAAATCGATTAGCGAAGTAAAATCACCTCTTTCCCTGCACATTTACATTCGCATGCTTCGCTAATCTTCATTTCGCGAAGCCAAAATCGTCTTTTTCGCTTGCCTAACACGATTAATTTTTTCTGAAGGTGGTTGAATATGTAACATCCCTTTCTGGAAGGCGGCGTCCTCGGATGCAGGGGAGATAACTTTCCTTCCTGTATAGGGATGAACTTCCCTCAAGATTGACACATTCACTCCTGAAATAATTAGTTAGGAGAGATTGTGTCAATAATCCGGTACCAATTTTGAAGCGAATGAGTAATCTTGGTGTGCACCATGGGACACGTCCATCCCAAAACGTCTGGACTTCCATTTCTCATCCCAAAAGGTCTGGACTTCCATTTCTCATCCCAAAAAGAAATGGATGTCCAGACCTTTTGGGATGAGAAATGGAAGTCCAGACCTTTTGGGATGGACGTGTCCCACGGTGTACACCAAGATTACTCATCCGATTCAAAATTGGTACCGTATTATTGGCAGAATCTCTCCTAACCAACCACTTTAGGAGTGAATGTGCTTTGTTAGAAGTTTATTGTGGCAATCTTGTTGTAAATTTTGATGTTGTTGTGATTTTAATGTTGTTATTGTGGCAATCTTGTTGTAAATTTTGATAATGTTAGAATCCGTTGTTGTTTGCCATTTTTTGTTATATACCACTTCGCACATTAGCTTCAAAACATATACAGGCTTCGCATATGCGAACAAAATTCATCAAGTAAACCAAACTTTAGCTTCGCAGGCTTCGCATATAAACTCAAACATTAACTTCGCAGGCTTCGCATAATATGGAATCTGCGAAGTCAGACGGAAGGGGGGTGAGACGCGCGTAAATATTGAGGGTATGTAAATGGGCTTTCAATTTGACTCAGTTTTATAATTTTCCCATAAATTTTTTACCCAACTTCATATGAAAATTAATGCTTTAATTAAGCATTTCCTATAGAAATTAACACTAAATTACAATGTTTCAGAAAAATTGGAAGATAACGAAAAAAGAAACCTACAAACAAAGACGGGGTAAATAATTATTAGCTAATTTCGTAGCAATTTGGTTTCATTACCTTTTTAATAATATTTTATATATGTTGCCTGCCTACCGACTTTCATGATGAAATTAGTAAACTCCAATTTTACGATCCACAACGTGTTTCCCGTGAAATAAAATGAGAAAATATCCAAAAGCAAGTCAATGTCGCTTTCTGTATATTAAAATACATACAAATTATATGAAAATAGTATATTTATGAGAGTACTATTATTACTATAATTGGGAGGGCACAAATATAATTTACTATAAAGTTATTTAAGCCGCGTGGGTATATTTGGTTCAATTGTGAATCGATGGTTGTTATTACTGCTATTAGCAATTTATTGTTATAATTAGTTATTTTATATTATTGTGAGTTGTTTGTTATTAGTTAATTAAATATTAGTGTTTGGTAAAATTGTAATGAACAATCAATGTTAGTATTTAATCTAATATAGACGTATTTTAATTTTTGGAATTTTCTAATTTGAAGTTATTAATGGTCAAAATTGACAATATCAATCTAAAAGTATTAATTTTGCTAACGACCGAAGACTCTAGTTTTCTTTTAACACAAAAAAAAAATCTCATAAGCACTTATTTGTAAATCGGCGAAACCACATAATTATATCGAATTTTTCCAAAAGAAAATACAATTCAAATTAATAAAAATTTAAATAACTAAATAAAAACTGAAAATACAAAATTTATTGAATCAGGTAAAACCTTTTCTTTCGACAATAATATTATAGAAATATAAATAATATTAAAAAATAAATATATTTGAAAATTGGAATAAAGTTATCGCTATCAAATACTCTCTCCCTTTGTTTCATATTACATGTATTTTTAGAGAGTTATATAGAAATTAAGGATATTGCAGAAAAGACGTTGTTGTTTGATTCCAATATTTATTTATTCTATAATAAGTCCATTATTCTAATTTATTTCTGTAAACCCGCGTTTTATAACAGAAAAAAAGATGATTTAGCGTATACTGATCATATAAAATGACATTTAATATGAAACAAAAAAATCTTTAAAAATACATGTAATATGAAACGGATGTAGTATATAATAAACAAATGTTTAATATTATTATATAAATCTAATCAAACGGTACATTTCTTTTGGTTTGGGAGTGAATTATTAAGGGTAATTAATTTATTAGTCCTTATATTTTGACAAAACACACTGTTTAGTCCCTGTATTTTCAAAAACACACGGTAAAGTCCCTAACATTTTTCTCGGTGAACTGTTTAGTCCCTAACGTTTTTCTCGATAAATTATTTAGTCCCTGCCGTTAGATTTTCATGAAGATTCTATTAGTCAATTTGGATTTGTGTTCTTCTTTTCCTTTATTTTCATTTCCTTTAAACTCTAATGCATCTGAAATCAACTTTGAGTGTTCTTCTTCTTGATTTTCTTCTTAATCGTTCAAATTCGTAAGCATTGGATCTGTTCTTTTTCTTATTCTCCATTCAAATAGCTTCTTTTTCTAAATTGTATTTCCTCTTCTGAAGTTTGAAGGTAAATAGTAAAGGGTAATTTAGTCATTTCCAAAGTCATAAACGGTAAAAAATCTAACAAACAGACGAAGTGACTAAACAATTCACTAAAAAAAATATTAGAGATCTTACCATGTGTTTTTGAAAATGTGATTTGTTAAAATATAAAGTCTAATAAATTATTTACCCAAATGTTAAAAATTTGTTAGAAAAGCTGAAACAAACAGCCTTTACTAATTTTGTTTACATTGATATCTATATATAATTTATTTTTCTGAAAGAATATTTATATATTATAAAAACCATATAATCATTGACCAAAGTACCCACCTCAAAATAGTCTCATCCATTTCTCCACTTAAACCCCCAAGAGTAGAGACTTGTAGCATCTCCTCCATCTTCCACAGAAGAAAAAATCAAAATCTAACTTTGTTTCAAATCCGGCTGTTCAAGTTTTTCAAGAGCGGTGAAGATGAACCGTGGTAATACATCCTCTCCTCCTCCTTTCTAAGCCTGTAATTTATATCTCTTCTTTCGCAATTGTTCATTTTCCTACTCTTATCTCTTCAGATGATGAAAAGCTCAACCTCTCAAGGATGCTTGTTGCTTCGGTGCTTGGCACCGCAGCTAACTTTCACCGGCGAAGGACGAAAACGAAGATAGACGTGAGTATCGTTCCACGGTTAGATAGGACAGAATCTGGCCGAATTGGAAATCTTGAGAGATTTTCTCACTATGTTGGTGATTACTCCTATTCTACAATCTTCGATTTTAATTTCTTGTTCTTGTTTGGTAATCTTGATTAATCTAGTTTATAATCTGAATTTTTTGCAGCTAGGCAACTTGGATTTTCAGATCCGAATTATGAATGCCCACAGCTGTGCAAATTAGCTTATGATTATTTGAGGAAAAGTAAAGATTGTGAAAACAACATATTTGAATTTTTTGCTAATGAAGCTGAAGCTGAATCGTTGTATGTGAAGCTGATACAAGAGTTCGATAAATGCATTCTCAGTTACTTTGCCTTTCACTGGACTCAAGTTTCTCACATGATCACTCAGGTTAGTTATAGTTAATTGATCATTATTCCATGGCTAATTAATAGATTAATTACTAAGAACTTTCTCTTTTTCTTTGCAATTTAATTTTGATCTGGATATTGACAGGTGATCAACGATGAATCAGAGAAAAAGCCAAAGCTTAAAGACTTCGTAATGGCGGCCACTAGGTAAAGTGAAGCTTCTTTTCTTCGTCCAATTCTTTAATAATTAATTTGTATTTCTTTCTAATTTCCTATCAAATTTATTGTCAACGACGAATTTAGATATTCCGGTAATTATTGTTAAAAAAAATACCTGTTTCAACGGTCAGACTTGGTGGTATGGTGCTCGTACCCGTTCTCCCCAATAATGCTCAGTTTTTCTTTTTCTTTAATGGGAGGAACTGCCCTGTCATGTTCGTATTTGTATATTAAAAAAATCCAAAAAATGCACCCTCACAACTTGCAACATTATTAGTATAATTAAGAATTTATTTATAGGATATGTGCATGTATTATCTACGTGGCTTATAACGACGAAATTGTTTTTTTTTTCTTCCAAAATAATTTAACTAAGGGTACTGAGACACCTTTTGCATGTGTTATATTTCTAATAAGATATGATCTTTTCTAATTTTGGACTGTTGTGAGTTTGTATTACTCTCTCCCGGTACCCTTTCCCAATTATTATCACGAGTTTTTTTTTTTTTTTTTTGAAAATGATTCACTCTTTTATAAAATTAAACAGTATCTGATAATTTTTAAAATTTATTATTTTGCTTAATATTAATAATTTATTAAAGAAGCCTCTTGCAAATTAAAAAATAATTTATTAAAGAAGAAAAGGACATTTCGTGTTCAAAAGATTTTAAATTTGAGAAAACTAATTTTCTTTTTATAAAGAGAGAAAACTAATACTATTAATTATATGTTCCTACATTTCTTAAAACGGCCCAACACATTATATATCTTATCCATAAATCAGATGACTATAGTACCAACAAAAAAAAAGATAAAGTAAAAAAAAATAAAACGAACTGAGCTTTGAATTTTCAAATGCAGCTTCGTGATTTAAAAACTTGTAAACTAGACTAGAATATGTGGTCTCTGCAGTTTGAAAACTCTTTCATCTTACTAAAAATTGTTATTATCAATATATGGTCTCATTCATTTTGCTAAAAATTGTTGTTGTGGCTATTTATAAAAAAAAAGCTCTTTTAAACAATTAAAAAGATTAATTTTTTGCAAATTAACTCATATAAAGTCTAACTTTACAAATTAATTAAACTACGAGTATTTTTTATCTGAAAATTGAGTCACTGATATTTTAACTGTCAAATACACAAACCACATGCTCCGGCTTGTAAGTTTTTAAACCATAGAAATGCGGTGCAAATAGATGAAACCAGATGTATTTTGTTTGTAATTTATCCTAAAAAATCGCACTCATCTATATGAGCAATATATCTATAAATAAAATAATAATATAATAAATAAGTCGTACAAGATATAAAAAAAATGGTGTATATTTTGGCCTAGAAATTACTATATAGTAAATTGGATTTCTATGATTGGATAGGAAACAAAGATTTGAAAGGGTGGCCAAGAGCTTAAAGATGACAAGACTGTTTTCTACGCTGGTAGAGGAAATGAAAGCAATCGGCAAAGGCGAATCACAATCCTCAGATATAATGGTGCCTGTGGCTTTATGTAACAGAAGTCCAGTGCTGCTACTTATGGGTGGTGGTATGGGGGCTGGCAAGAGCACTGTTATCAAAGATATTCTCAAAGAGTAAATCTCTTACTCAATCATATTAATTCACTCATACACACATATGATGATACATAACTAGTTGACCAAAAATTCTGTAATTCTTATGCACAATGCTAAATCAATCGATGTATCAAATTGGCAGGTCATTCTGGTCAGGATCAGCGCCTCTAATAGTAGAAGCGGATGCATTCAAAGAATCGGATGTCATCTATAGAGCAATAAGCGCAATGGGACATCATGATGACTTGCTTCAAACTGCTGAACTGGTTAATATTATATAACATGAACTCATTTTTATGATGAGTTAGAAAGTTTAAAATCCACTGATATGCTTATTAATTGTATTTGTGAATCAGGTGCACCAATCATCAACTAATGCTGCATCTTCACTTCTAGTAACCGCGCTGAACGAGGGCCGGGATGTGATCTTGGATGGCACCTTGTCATGGGAGCCTTACGTGGAGCAGACAATAGCAATGGCACGTAATGTGCATAAATACAGATACAGAATGGGAGAAGGATACAATGAGGATCAGCACGGCAACATAACTGAGAACTACTGGGAGAGAGATGAATTTGAAAATCAAGAGTTGGGTGAGAATGGAGAAGTTAAACAAAGAAAGCCTTATAGAATAGAGATGGTTGGAGTTGTTTGTGATGCTTATCTTGCAGTTGTTAGAGGCATCAGGTTAGTATAACTAATTAATTTCTACAAGTAGTTAGTTGATTTTGAAGTTTGAAATTGGATTAAGTTTTGGAATTTGAAACAGGAGAGCTATAATGACTAAAAGAGCAGTAAGGGTGGGTTCACAATTGAAGTCACACAAGAGATTTGCAAATGCTTTTACAGGATATTGCCAACTTGTTGATAATGCCAGACTCTATTGTACCAATGCTGTTGGAGGACCCCATAGGGTGAGACTTTTTCAACTTTTTAATGTCATGAACTGCATTAATAATGCTCATCTAAATAATGCTGGAGGTACCACAAGCTTTATATATATATATATATCCCAACTTTAATGTGTTCCTCTGGTGGAATCTTTATTCCGCAATTGTGCTTTAATTTTAGGCAAAACAGCACAAATTCCACTATGAAACTAGAACCAAAACATGTCGAAAAGCATCTTGTAGTGTCTAATCATTCCGATTTTGGCGAATGGACTTCTTTATCTTTTAGCCCCAAAACATTTAGATATAAAAGTCCAAAATAAAGTATGGACCATGAATTCTTCTCTGTTTTGACGTCCTCTGCAACTTATTTAACTTTGAATTGTGGTTTGGTATGGAATGCAGTTGATAGCATGGAAAGATGGAGATAGCAACCTGCTAATTGATCCAGAGGAGTTCAAATGCTTGACAAATGTAGGCAGATTAAATTCAGAGGCAGAATCGATCTATGAGCTTTACAACGACCAAGGCCCAATCTATGAATCAGGCTCTGTTTGGAAAGACATAGTCATGTCATCTGAGAGATCTTCCACACAATCAGAGCTCAAATCTTCAATTCAAATAATTGAAAGTCCAAAATCCACATGACAAACATTGATATTAATTTTTTTTCAGTTTTGAGTATCTTATCAATGTCAATGTTAATTCCGAGAAAAATGTATGGATAATATAATTAGAATTCAAAATAGCTGTTTCATAGAGAAAAGAAATGGAACAAACGACATGAAAATGATTTCTTTTAGATGAAAGAAATCTTGATCAGAAACTATCCACACTAATGCCTACACAAACCCTAAAAAACACCTTAATATACAAAAACCACTCTACTTTCTCGCTCTAGTAACCCGAGCTTTCTTGACTGGTGACTTGATGCTTTTTGGCTTCTTCACTCCCTTCACAGGCGTCTTCTTTTTTGCAATTACAGCAACTGCCGCTTTTTTTACAGGCGTTTTCACCGCCGCAGGTTTCACAGCCTTCTTAGCAGGCGACTTCGCTGTTTTGGTTATCGGAGCCTTCTTCGCCGCAGTCTTCGGCTTTATTCCAGTAACCTTCTTGACAGAAACCTCCTTCTTAGCCTTTGGTGCTTTTGCATCAGAAACAGGCGTAGACTTGGAAGGAAGTTTGAAGGAATTCTTAACCTTAACAAGCTTGCCATTAGCGACGAGCTTTTTCAGTTGAACAAACAATAGCTTCTTAAAATTGGCAGGCAGATTAGACTTCTGCTTCTCCTCGATGAATTTCGTAATCGCAATATGGCTTGATCCAGTCCTCTCCTTCAACGCTACTATGGCTTCATTTATCATCTGTCAAAATAAATTTCAAAAATTCAACCAATCATACAAATGATAAATAGATGCTTAAACATGATTACCAGAATTAAGATTTCTCTTACTTGGCTGTAAGGAGGATAAGATCGGGCTTTCTTAGGGGCGGAAGCAGCATTCTTCGATTTTGACTCCTTGGCAACTTTGGCCTTGGACTTGGCGGCGGCGACGGAAGGTGACATAGTTGGCGAATTGAACTAACCTAATGAGTAAATCGATGGGCTTTTGAAAATGGAGATTGGAGGGAGAATGAAGAAGTTGAATTGGGAATGGATTTTGAAAGACAAAACCTGATGAATTTATAAATAAACCGAAAATGGAAAAGGTATGCTATGATTGGCCGAAATAGATTTCACTCGGATCGTGATCCGAGGGACAAATATTTTTCTCAATGTGAGCCGTTGAATGGGAAGCTATCTACGGTATATTATGTAATAAGTGTCATGACTGGATCAATGACATAATACATAGATTGGTTGAAAATTGAAATGAATCTGTGACGCGTTAATGGAGTAAATTACATTCATGACCACTGAACTTTAGTAAATTTCAGATAATGCGACTAAACTTTAAAATATAACATAAAAATAATTTAATTTTATATTTTTTAATATTATGAATAGTAAAATTTAATTAGTGTCTTAAAGTAACCGTTAACGACCTTAAAATATAAATTTTTAAGAATTAAAGTTATTTAGTATGATATTGACTATGAAACTAAATTTTTTATTTTATAAAATCATAATTTGAAGCTTTTTCTTTTAAAAAAAATCAAATTCTTTCTTAACAAAACAACAATAACTTCAAAACAAATAATTTTGAAGAATTAAAGTTGTTTAAAATATAATTTACACAAGGAATCACCATGTCGAACATCTCCACCCTCACATACAAGAGTTTATTATGTTCCTTCCTCAATTAGTAAATCTTCATCACATAAAAATATTTCCACCACCTCAGTTGAGACTACTGAGAAGGAGCCTCCATCTCTGATAAATCTTTTCACCAAAGCACCTATGTGTTCAGGAGACTTGATTAACAGATGTCAAACATTGGTTTGTGATAACGTCTTATTTAATTGAGTGATAAGCACATACTCCTTCTCCTTCTCACCTACCACAAGCGTGGATACATGTGTGCTTCAAGCTCCCACGTCTATTATCTTTCTCTTGGATGGAGGCATGACATTATAAGCCCGACCACTTTGGTGATATGACTCACTCTCTTCGGCTTTTCCTCTTCTTTAGAATCAAAAGATACACAACTAAAATCAATTGGGCCCATAGACTGGACTATTCCAACTGATACAGACTGAATACTCGCCTTCCTCAATTGCTCAAATATAAACTTTTTGCTCACTCCCAAAGACATCATGTGCACCCCCTTCCCAAAGTTGGGGCCTTATCCTTCTGCTCAAGCTTTTTCATCTCAGTCATCTGTTGATTGAATTTACAATCTCTCTCGCTCACTTCTTCATTGGACAATGACTCCACTTCATCCTCATTCTCATTTACTTTCTCCTTACCCTTCCTCTTCTTTTTGGAAGCTGAAGACTCAGGAGCAGGACCCTCAGGAGCATCACTACCCCTCAAACCAGAAGTCGATTAGGTAGCTTTAACTACATCTGTGACAACTTGCTTAAAAGCATCACCCTGAAACATATCCACCATCATCTATTTATCGTCTATTATAACCATTGAACGAAATCTTTTCAGAGGTATAGAACTGTTCTGAATTAAGTCTGGATCACTAGCAGTCAATCCCTCTTGAAAATCCAGAAATGCCTTTTTTGAGATTGACCTTCTACTTAAATGGCCCTTATTTGTGGAGACCAAATAGAGTTATCAAACACTCTTGAAACACGCAACACATATTAGGGGACACATATGACCTCTATGTATGCATGATATGGATATCATAAATGTTATATGATGCTTTATTTTTTATATTTTTTATTATTATGACACGACAAAATATGGAGAAATTATATCATATAGTTTCAACTAGACAATCTAGTTGGAACTTATAGCCAATCAAAAGATACCATGTGTATTCATTAATACACATCAACCCAGGAAATTAAAAATTAAAAAAACCTAAAATTAAAATCAATTGCTATCTCTCATCTTCTCTACGACGTTTCTCTCAGTCGGACATTAAACAATTACGGCCTTCCTCTTCTGTGAGATTCTCGATTATCTTCAATTCGAGGAGTCGATCGGTGTCTTCTTAAGGATTTGCTTCTGTAAGTTACCAGCTTCAATTGCATCGATTCTCATCTTGCTGATTCTCCCATCTCCGCGATTATCTCAAATAATCTTTGCCGAATAAGAAAGGTACGAATCCAATCCCTAAATCACTTCTATAAGATAAAATCTAGTGTTAACTTGCAGAGAAATCGTTTGAAACAACTGATGGGTCTTATGGATAATCTGAATTTAGTTCCTAAATTAGGGCAATAAACCGCTTAATGATTTAATTTAGAATATTCATCATGTTTTTATTGAAATCAATGGAGTTAAATAATTATCTAGTTGATTTTTGTTATTCATGTAAATACACAGATTCATGGTTTCTCTTGTTGCCATATAAAAAAATGCTCTTATTGCCATATGAAAAAATTCTCCTATTGTCAAACCCCATGAATTTGGGGCATTTATGAAGTTTTTAAGAACTCAATAATTAGCCATATATTTTTTTAGTTCATAATGAATAATGAATGTGATGAAATGGTAAATGTGATAAACAATTCAATTAGTTATCATTACATTTAATTTAACTTCATTACCTGTTTTTCCTCCTCCAAATAATGCATCAAATGGTCCACTTACTACCTACACCACAATCTGTTTTTTCTTTCATAAATTAAGTCCATATTAAGCTTCATTTTTACTTGAAATCTATTGGTAGCAACAACTTATTAGAAGTGGGTATGGAAGGTTTTTATGGACAATCACCTGCTCAAAAATAGCAATTCAACCCAAATTTTCTTATTGGGACTGATTTCATTTCAAATAATCAGATTCCTGGCATTGATTTTGCCACTATTCACTCTTATCTTGATCAAGGTAACCCCAATAACACAAGTAAGTCATATAATCCGTTTTAATACCTATAGTTAATGGTTTGTTGGGTTGATTTCAGGCTGTCTAGTTCAAATGACAAAAACCTGTTGTCGTTCCTGGATAATTGGCTCAACAATCACATGGAGGACACGCAGAACATCCTTCGGAAGCCACTTCTTTTTACAGAGTTTGGAAAATCAGCAAAGCCTATTGCTTATAACCAGAGAGACATGTTCAATACAGTCAATGCAGCGATTTATTCATCGGCCATGGGTGGAGGTGCAGCTGCTGGAGGCATGTTCTGGCAACTTTTGGCCGAAGGAGTGGACTCATTCAGAGATGGCTATGAAGTCATATTCAACGAGAACCTGTCAGACAGCTAACATTATAGTCGACCAGTCTCGAAAACATTATGAAGTCCAATGGTTCATGTGGTTGCAGACACAAGTGAAGCATGTGCAGTGTTGACCTTTAATCTAATGGTTTAATATATAAGCATTACAAACACAATATGTATATATGTAACAAATTAATCTGGTATTTGATTCATGTTCCTTAATTTATTATTTGGTTTACTATTTACTATAGGTAAAGAAAGCTTCTTCAGCTATATGGGCGTTGTAATATGGAGTAGGACACTTATTAATATGCAGGAGACTTTGTACTAGTGATGTACATGCCTTGTATTTCGATTCTTGTAAAAAATAAGCATGCATATTACTCAAAATGCATGTCTTATATCTTTTTTATAAGACTCTTATCAAGTGTACTGAAGTTGTATTTCCATAAACTCATCATTGTACCTTAGTCTCAATTTTAGTATTACCATTCTTTTATATTCCTCCGTAATCACTGTTTACTATTTAGTTAGATTAATTTTAATCACCATTCCTGAATGCACATGAATTGTTTGTATTATTGTGTATCAATAAATGTGAATTAAACAATGAAACCACCATTGAGTAGATAAAAAAAATGCCATTAAGCAAACCATTAAAATTTAACTCATAAACAACCATTAAATTGAAACAAAATTCAATTTCCATTACTAATGAAAAAATCTAACAAATTGTACTTAATCTCTAGAATAGGAAACAAAGTTAAAATTACTATACTAGAAGCAGTATTTAAAGCAACAGCCTTCATCAATTACTTGGATTTCTGTCCCATTCCTATAAAAAAAAAATCAATAGTTAATTTAACGAATAAGGATACTTGTAAAATTATCATAATGTTTAAATACTTACTTGATTCAAATTAGACCTATTATTAATGTTTTGCATCATGGATGTGAAAGACATACTTGATTCAATACCATTATAGTTATATTGAATGGTCTACAAAAAGTATCACAAAAATATTAGCACAATATATATTTAAACAAATAATTTTGAAAACCTTACATGTACCTGTGGTGTTGTTTGCATTGAAAATAGCAATGTTGCAGCTGAAGGAATATTCTCAAGAGACATGGTAGGAGTTAAAAAAACTCTACAAAGACAATATAACTATAATTAGTTAAACTATTTCATAAAAAAACATAGTTAATCTATATAAGGTACAACCAATGTATTTATCCTTCTAATCATAGTTTTACCTGTGTGGGTTGAACCAAGATTTGAGAAAATTCAATTGGATGAGTCAGAACATCCTCCGTGTCTGTAACTTTTTGTTTAACTAGCATTTTTAGAAAAAAAAATATCAGCACACATATAACAAAATATTTAATTGCAAAAATATTATTAGTATAAGAAAATATACCTTATCTTTTTTATCCTTTTTTTGCTCTTGTTTTTCTTTTCTCAAAATGACCCTTCAATCTTGCATTTCCAACTCCTTTTGGCTTAACCTGCGGAGGATTTAAAATTACAACATTATTATCACAACAAAGATCAGTGTTCACTTTGTCATCAACATAATCAGCTTCAAAGTTTAATTTTTCCAGTTCGTGCCCCACTTCCATCTCAATTTTGGCTAATGCATCTTTACAAATCTTTCTTATTCTCTCAAATCGTTGACTTCTAAAAAACAAATTATATGCGCGAGACATTAAGTGATTTCGAAATATAGTTTCGGTCTCTTGAATACTATGTATGCTTGATTCTCCTGACTCCATTGACTTAATCACATTTGCTTTTGCACTTCGAGTCCACATCTTCAAAATGTACTTTTCAGGTATCACCTTCGCATTTTTCACACTAAGAATTCGTAATGCATCAGAACAAAGTATACCTATAGACTCAAATTTCTTACAACTGCAACTAATGTCTATTGTATCTGTATTAAAAGCCACTATTCGAGTTTTAGGATCTCTTGCTTCTTCACCAATTACCTCAAAAGTGTATATATGCTCACATGATGAAACTTCTCTCCAAGTTTTTGCAATTCCATTCAGGAACTCATTCTCAAATACCTTATACATCTTGAGTGTATAAACTCTTGCTGCACTCCTCAATATGCTACTGTTTTTTATTTTGATTAAATGAGTACCTTGTTTGCAATGAAAGTCTTCTGATGCTTCACCTTCACGCCAACCAGCTATCAATTTCTCAAATGCAAGTACAAATTTGGTTAATGAAGTGGTTTTATTTGCCAAACCATTCAAAACACTATTGGTGCTTTCATTTTGTTGCGACGATTTAATTTCTGCAGAGAAACATTCCTTATTTAAGCCTGTGCACCATTTCTTTCGTTTCTCATACAACCTACGAAGCCAACTATTATCTTTCAAATCTTCAAATTGATTCATCAATTTTCTTAAAGTATCTTCAAACTCAAGTTCTGAGTCACAATGCATCAAACATTCATAAAATAACTTCCGAAATTTCTTGTTAGAATTGAAACTCCCTAGATGAGATGATGCATTCTTCGATATATGCCATAAACATAACATGTGGCTTGTATGTGGAAAAACTTCTTTAATTGCATTAGCCATAGCTTGATCTTCATCTGTAAAAAATGTTTTGGGCGCTATCCCCCCATTGACTCCAAAAATGATGTAAATAACCATATGAAAGATTCTGTTGTCTCATCAAGTAAAAACGCACAACCAAACATTATATTTGCCAATAATGATTAACCCCAACAAGAGCACAAACCAAATTATATCTATTTGTACGATATGTGGTATCAAAGATAATAACATCTCCAAATGAATCATAATCATGCAAGCTACCTCCATCTCTCCAAAAAAAGTTTGTCATTCTGTTTTCTTGATCCACTTGAATCGTGTAAAAAAACATTGCATCCTCGATTTGTCTAAGTTTGAAATTATTAACTAAACTTTGAGAATCCCCAACTTTAATCAATATCATCTTCTGTTTGTTCACGTAATTATAACAATCTCTCTTTGTGAAGCCAACAAACTTACTACCCCCAACCTCAGTTGACATTTACGCATAAACATTTTTGTGCTTATTCCTGAATTAACCATTGTTTCAATAACTTTTCCTTTATCAACAGTCACATCCCTATTAGATCTTAAGAGATGAACTTCTGAAGGCAATGCAAGCTTATGATTATGATTTTGAATAAATTTGGTCACTTCCCATAAACCATTTTTAACTGAAAATCTTATCATTGCTTCACACCCAGTCCTAGTTTCCATTGTGCTACGATATCTTGTACTATTAGGATCTGCTGTACTATAACCTTGTTTGGAACAACAAAAGATACGCATCAAAATCTCTCTTGTCCCTGAACGAAATCTATGTGTATGTTTTCTAATACTGAACCCCTTTCGAATAGCATATTCATTATACAAACTATATGCCTCATCCTCATTTTGTACAGTCAATCCCATCATATTGTCATTAAATTGATCTTCGCGAATAACATGCAAATTATTCTCTTCATTGTCATTAATATCTAATTAAAAAATAATAATTAGAATAATAACATACAAAAAAAGTTTGTAAATAAATATGGTACCTTTTGTATTTTCCATTGAACTTTTGAATATGATTGAGGGTTGCAACTGTTTGTGAAGAGTGAATGAGGACGATAAACGCTTGTATGTTGAGAACGATCAAAATAATGAAGCAGTGAAATAACAAATTTTTCCCAACCCTGCAAAAATTGGAGCAGTGAAATCAGAATCAAATTATTTAACTTATTAGAATATTATCAATTACATTTGCAAGCAAGATGTAAAATACATGAGAATATCTATTCTTGTTAGCACTAACAAGGAACATCCTAATTATTTTCTTTCCTTTCATCACATGCATATCTATCAAGAATTCTACCTTCACAAATAAAGAGTTAGTTTAAGTTGAGAAAACAAGAGAATAATAAAAACAATGTTAGAAACCAAGAATATTTTTTAGTTATTTATATAAAGTATATTTTTAACTTAATTAGTTGTTGGCTTAGTATATCAGTAGTTCCAAATTTGTGGTAAACTATAACTTTTCAACTATTACACTTGCTGATAAAATATCTACATTAGTGCTTTATATATAGCCAATTACAAACATAACATCAAATAGAGTGTAAATTACTATTAAACTATTACTCAGGCTGATGAAATATCTACACTAAGGTGTTGTTTGATAAAACTGAAAATTAAGTGCTGAAAAAATAAGTACTGAAATTTAAGTGCTGAATTTTATAAGTGCTAAGAGTATTGAATGATTTAATTTTTATAAAAATATTAGTTGATAATGTTTAACTTAAAATGTTAAGTTAAATATTTTGACTTATCAAAATAAGTGGTTTTTAACTTAATTAACTAATTTAAGTGGGGAAGAAACAATCGTTATCAAACGCACTTAAATTAAATAAGTGCTTAACATTTTAATTTAAGCAATTAAGTGATTTATCAAACAAGGCATAATTTTCTATTTATAACGAATTACAGACATAACATCAATAGAGTGCAGAGAAAGAACTAATAAAAATATATCTGTCACAAAACTATTCTTTCTCCCTCCTTAAGCATCAGTTCGTCCAAAATTATGTTACATCTCATTGTTTATCACCATAATATCATAACAATCAAGCTATTTATTGGTATATTTGAAAATATTCATCATAATATTGTTGGTACATAAGTTACGGTTGTTTAGCTAAACATATAAACAAGTTCAATTCATAAGAGTGATAATACCTCATCGTTGGATTAGAAGGTGGAATGCGAGAAACAGAAATCAAATCGGAAGAAACGCAAACGAAAACAGAGGGAAGAAACGACACAGAGAGAAAACAGTGGGAAGAAACGTAGCGGGGGGAAAGTGCAAGACTTTAAATTTAGGTTTTTAATTTTTTTAATTACCGATATGTATTAATGAAGTCTCCTGTAGAGTTTTTATTGGTTATAAGTTCCAACTACTATCCTAGTTGGAACTATAATAGTATGATATAAAAACTCCAAAATATGTGAGAACGAGCCAACCCAATTGGATAAGACAACTGACAGGATATTCAACACTTGTGAGGAACTTAGAGAATAAAAATAGACTTCCATTGAACTAGAAAATTGTTTAATTACAAAATAAAAAAAACTAAAGCATTGAAAAACAAAAACAACATATTGCATCTTTAAACTGCTGGTGGTCCACTTGCTGCCTGGGTGGTATTGGAACCTTCAATCCTTTTCCACCCTTCTTGCCATGTCATAAACCTCTGCAAATGTGGAGAAAGTAGTGCGTTGCAACATTTGATGGAACTTAGGTAGAGCTGTAACGCCCGGAAAAAAATAACGATAATAGTTGTAGACAATAAAAGCACTCATACATTTTATTCCTTGCAATCATATTATTATTTTTATTACAATTAAATAATATATATACACATAAGTTATTTTGTTTATGAATAAACAGATATATATATATATATATATATATATATATATATATATATATATATATATATATTATTAGATAATATTTTGTTTAAAAAAAATATATGTATAAAGTAGGGTTCAAAAAAAAAGGCGAGAGAAAAAAGCTTATTTGTGTGCGCCGTCTTTTTTTCACTGAAACAAAAGAAGAAGAAAAGTGCAGTCTCTTTTGTTAATTTCCTCCTGCAACTCTTTTAGCCACAACTGATTTTGGGTTTTGGATTTCCTCCTTCCAAGGTATGCAATGAACTCAAAAATAATTGTTTTTTTTATGCCATGCTACCATTTGTCAAATATATTCAACTGTTCTTTTGGGAATTTGGGGATTTGAGGGTTTTACATGTGTATGTGGAATTAGACAAAGTTTTCATTAATGTTTTTTTTTTTTACTTTCATGTCCTTTTCTAAATAATATATAATTATTTTATTAATGGTATGTGATTTAAGTTTTTGATAGAAACTCAATTAAATTAAAAGTTACAGGTTCATAGCTCTCTCTCTCTCTATATATATATACTATTCCTATATATACAACTTTGACGAAAGATTTAATAAATAAGTGAATAGTACTTTTTGCATTTGTGAACTTTTGGTTAATGAAATTATAAATATTATTTTAGGACACGAGAATCAAGCGGAAGATAGACCCGGAGAAAACATTTAATTAGACTTGCTTTTGGTGTTAGAGGTAAGTGGTTAATTAAATATGTAGTATGTGTGCTTGTATGTTTGGGTGCTATATTTGAGTCGGTGAAATAATTGTTTATTGATTTGATTTACATGTTTGATATGTATACTTGATATTTATGATGATTGTAGTGACGTGAATGAATTGAATTTGATATTGATGGTTGTGAGGACATCAATGGTTTTTAGACCGAGACTTACTGGGGATAGAATGAAAATCGATTATGATACAGTTGATAAGCTTTGGATAATATGAAGGACTGGAAAATTATAAGAATAAAAGCTTATCTAGGATAGTATATTCAATGGTTGCGACTGAAATGAGTAAAATGAATATTGTGATCATGAAATATAAACACTGGGTATTTGTTACGACAGGGTGTTAAGGTACCGGGTATTTGTTACGATAGGGTACCTAGAGATAAGAGAGGGGATACCGGGTATTTGTACGACAGGGTATCCCATGATATGATTTTATTGGCCAAGCAACCATTGGGTATTACTAGACTAGAATAAGCAGAGCCCTTAAATAAGAAGACTATTAAATTTTAAATTGATAAGCTTGTTGCTTGATAACCCGTAAATTAAATGCACGAAACTATTGTATGCGCATGTTGTTGAACTGTGTATTTAATTAACTATCTTATTGGGTCGGCAGCTCACCCCTTGCCACCACCACTTTTCAGGAATAAAAGATTAGGGACGCTGGTTCCAATCGGTCAGTATGTGAAGTCGTCATTATTAGGATTCTGTTTTTATTTCCTTATTAATTACCGAGACTCTGTCAATTTATATATTGTTAGTTCAATCGACATCGAAACTATATTTATTTTTTTTAGTGTGGAATAAGTTTGTGGTACATTTTAAGCTCATAAAAAAAAATAGTATTTGAAGTTGAAGTTTTGATTAACTAATTTCTTTTAATTAGCTTTATTACGTTTTTTTTTACATCTTCTATATGAACTAATTTAATGCTAAGTTGATTAGAAATATTATTTATGTGACCTTGTTGGTCAATATTTATGTACAACAAGAAGAAGAAAAAGGGGGCATTTTAAATTGTAACCAGTAAACCAAAACTTTGTTGGTTATATAAATATTAAGTTATATGGCTACTTTAATATACAGGTTTGATTATTATTATATATATGATAATTATTACTATGATATATACACATGTATATTTATGATATGTCAGAGTTATGGTTTTATTTTATTTTTCTTTTAAAAGGGTGTTACAAGAGCTCCACATAATAAGATTATGATAAGAACATGATCAAGTGGTTTCCTCTCGAGATGCACCATTGTGTCCATCCATCGTTCAAAGTATTTAATAAATGGTTCATCAAGTTGTTGCTTGGTCCCAACCAGCTCAGTCATGGTCACCTTTCCTGGGATTTTGTGCTCAAACCTCTTGATAAAAGCTTTAGAGGTGAAGCTAAAATCCTCATGCATATGTCCAGGCAACCCAAAATACCACTGTATTGCCTCACCCTCGAGGGTCGAAACAAACATAGTGGTAATTTCAGAATTTGTCACTCCAGAGATCTCCATTTTCCACAGATAATATTGCAAATGCAACGATGGATTCCCTGAATCACCGAATAAAGGAATATCGGGCATTTGGAACCCGCTTTGATGAACCCTTGCAACTTTTTCATACAATGCAGCTTCAACATTTGGTAAAGTCATGATTGAAAAATGCACTGGCCCTTATTTCCCCTTAAACATGTAACACACTTTAAGCAAATATTCGGTAAAAACCAACAATATGAATTTTCTTGTGACAACAATGTAACTCAGAGTATACTTTGGACACAATGATAACATACGGGGTACGCACCAAAGAGCAATATATAAACAAGACACGAGCGGCCTAACGTCGTATTTTTAGAAAATACATCGCATTATGAGACATAATGACATGCGTGGTATATGTAACAAGATAAAAGTAAGATGTGATGGTCAACATACATGGTATGTGCCATGGTTAACTTAGACTCGACTCACGAATAACATAGTGATATATTTGTTCAAAATACTAACGTATGATGGGGAAATGTGACACACTTGGTATGTCAAACCGACTCGAGACACAAAACAAGACGTAAAGACAACATACATGGTATGTGCCAAATGGTAAATTTTGACTCAGAAAGACAGACAATATAACGATGTATTTCTGGAATATACTGACATTATGTAAAACAACATACTTTATATAAGATGTCAAGTCCACTTACAATGTACTATGTACAAGCAACATAATCTCATCGTTATGGTTGAAGAAGTCTGTGATTATATTGATTTACTAATGAAAAATTGTAGTTTTTTTAAATTGTCAAAATGAGGACCGTGCTTGTTGTCATTTGTAAAATTCAATGAATTTTGGATTGATACAATCAATATGACCATTAATGAGTTCAAAATAGAAAATTCAAAAATTCAAAGAATTTGACAATATTCTAAACAACGTAAGTCCTTCAAATTTTAAATTTTGAAGTCATTCAATATTATTTGTTGGTAACAGAGAAAGTTAATATTCAAAGGAAAAAACTCAAAATATGATGGTTTTAAAAAATAAAAAATGTAATTCCATAATAAAAATGATACTAAACAATTTTAATTTTTTGAAATTTTTTTATTTTTATATCATTAACGGCCAAATTAACAATATCAAGCATAATTCTCATTTTGATATAAAAAAAACACATTATAAGCTTTTTTTAGTGTTGAAAATATGACGGTGACACCTTTAAACCATTGTGATTCCTTACCGCTCGACCATATTTTTTGGTTTTTTTGCACGTACAATATAAACTCAAGCATAATTAAAATAAAATAATTATTACAAAGCTCCAATCTATGATTTCAAATTATATTTTTTCTATCATGTAAATACTAAGGTACTTTTAAACTAAGTATTATGTAAAATGTTTAGTTTAATAGGTTCATTTGTAATAACCTAGGTTCTTAGCCTTTTGCTTGGCTTGGATAGAGGAAGGAGTAGGAACCTCAACAAGCTTGGGATTGGGAATGAAAAACATGATCTATTTATAATGAAAAAGGCATTGCTCTCATTGGTCCAATAGATTTCACTCGAATCTCCAGCTGTTCATACATTTTCTAGTCAACTACTTTCACCCAATTTAAATCTCCAGTTGTTCATACATTTTCTAGTCAACACTCTTATTTTGAATAAGGTTTCCGCCATGCTGAGATAGTTAGCTTTCAATCTAGTTGGGCCGTTTTAATTTTAATAAGGTGTTACAGTTGTTGTCATTTAACGACTTTCTTTACAGCCCAAACTCATTCCTCACCTACCTACTCCATTTCCTTTCCTTCTGAATTTAAATTTACCAATTATCATAAAAACACATTTCACTTCCCTACCATTTCTTCTTACTCCATATTTAGGTTTTAAGATTGAATATACAATTTTAAATAAATTTAGGAGCATATAAAACATTTTAAAATTATAGAGAGGTAATAGATTTTTGGGTTAATACATAATTGTTCTTATAACATATGTCTTTATACGGTTTATATCAAATAAACAGTTAAACATAAGGAAAATTATAAAATTGGATCAAATAGGAAACTCATTTACATATTTAACTAATTTATTTAACCTACTAAATATCTAAACTATTTTTGTGTGACTTTTCCAAAATACCCCAACCTTCCATCTTTCCCCCTTCCGCTTCCTCTTCCTTGGCGCATGGTTTCTCTTCCTCATGAGATTCCCAGACCTTTGATCTTCCTCTCTTCCTTTATATTGCGAAATTTACATCATTTATCTTCATCACCATGTATTTCTCTTCTTTCTCTCTTCATCTCTTGATTCTTCATCTTCCTATTGCTACAAAATTAAGTCATGGTTCTTCATCTTCTTGTTTCTGCTCGTCTCTCGGTTTCTTTCTTCTTGTGCGGATCGAAGAAATCGTTATTCTATGTTATTTTCATCATTTTTCTGTGTTTATCATATGGTTATTGACGATTTAATGGTGAAAGGCGGGAAAAATGTAAGTATCTACTGTTTTTTATTCATTTTTTCTTCAGAAAATCACTTCGCCTAATCTGTTTTCGCGAAAGTCTGCGAGGAGAAAGAGCCTAAAACAGACGATTTTACTTAACGAAAACGGATTAGGCGAAGTAAATCGTCACATTTCTCTTCGCATACTTCGTGAAATCCTCTTTTTGCGAAGTATAAGCGTCCCCTGTCTTGCACATTTATCTTCGTTGAGTTCGCAAAATCCTCTTTTCGGGAAGCGAAATCGTCCTTTTTCTTCCTAACGTGATTAAATTTTTCTGAAATTTCTCTTCGCAGACTTCGTGAAATCCTCTTTTTGCGAAGTATAAGTGTCCCCTATCTTGCACATTTATCATCACAAAGTTCGCGAAATCCTCTTTTCGTGAAGCCAAATCGTCATTTTTCTTCCTAACACGATTAAATTTTTCTGAAGGTGGTTGAATACATAACATCCCTTAGAGGAAGGAGGTGTACTGTGATGCAGAAGATATGACTTTCCTGGATTCTCTTTTGATACGGGAAGAAATTCCCATCAAGATTGGTCATATTCACTTTGAAATGATTTGTTAGGATTTTATTGTGGCAATCTTGTTGTAAATTTTGATAATATTATGATTTTAATGTTGTTATTATGGCAATTTTGTTGTAAATTTTGATATTGTTATTATTTAATGTTAGAATCCCTTGTTGTTATGCCTTTTTTTTTGTTATATATCACTTCGCAGATTACCCAATATGCGAAGTCTACGAATATAAAAATGCTTAAAAACACGACTTTTATCTTCGCAGACTTCGCATATTACAAAATATGTGAATTAAAATCATCTACTGAACCAAACATTATCTTTGCAGACTACGCACATTGCGAAATCTGCGAAGTCAGACGGGAGGGAGAAAGAAGAAAGGCAAAAAAATTTCTAAGTGTTATATATATATTAAGAGTATTTTGGGAAAGTCACACAAAAATAGTGTAGATATGTAGTAGGTTAAGTAAATGGGTTAAATATGTAAATGGGTCTCCTATTTGACCCAATTTTATAATTTTCTCTTAAATATATTCTTATATTTTTCAAATCAAACAAAAAATATCCTCATCTAATATACTAGTGATATGACATTAACAGAATTACATCTCATCTGTCACCTTGGCTAAAAATACCACATCAGATTTAACAATGAATTTTACAACAAAAATTTTAAAATTTTATAATATTGAATTTTACGTGTCAACCTTTTTAAATTTGTCACTAAAAAAGACCATACTGATAAAATTACCAACAGAAATCATCCCCTATTAAAATTCTGAATTTACTCATAGTGATTTATTTATTTTTATTTTATAAATTAATTTTGTACCTAATGATAATTATTAATCAATACTCATATTTAAATCTAGAAAAATTTCAATCTTTTATTTAAGGGATAATGTACCAAAATAGACCTCTGATTTTTGAAAAAATATCAATTTAGACTATATGTACAAAAATAACACTAATATAGGCTTAATGTTTAAAAAATGGTATCAATTTAGGCATTGATAACTGAATGTGATACATTATTTATATTACTCCGTTAAGTTCTATCAATTGTATGTAGAGAGCGAAATCAAAACTTAACGGAGTAATATGAATGATGTATCACGTACCGTCATTGATGTCTAAATTGGTACTATTTTTTAAACGTTAAGCCTATATTAGTACTATTTTGTAGGTGGAGCATAAATTGATATTTTCTCAAAAACTATAAACCTATTTTGATATCTTATCCCTTTATTTAAATCTACAAAACTTTCAATCATTTCAAAAGAGCATATAATATACCAGTTTTCAAATTTTAAAACATTTCTAAATTTACATCCATGGTAACAACTTACATTAGACGGTTTTTGTTTTTGTTTTTTCCTCTTCTCTTCTTCGTCTTCATCTTCACCTTCTTCATTTTTTCTTTATTTTCATCATTTCTCCTTCATCTTCACCTAAAATCATCAAAATTATAAACCATTAACTTACAATAGCAAAACTCTCCACATTCAAAGAATACATACTATGATACTATTATGTAAACAATCATTTAGCAACAAAAACAACAATTAAAATGATGACGTGGCACAGGGGTAAAGTTGGAAATTCAAATTTTTTTTATTTTTTTATCCCTCTCTCTCCTCTTCTTCTTCTCCTTCCTCCTTCTCCTTCTCCTCCTCCTTCTTCTTCCTTCTTCTCTCCTCTTCCTTCTTCTTCTTTCTCCTCTTCTTTCTTCTTCCTTCTTCTTCTTCTTCTCTCCTCCTCCTTCTTCTTCCTTCTTCTTCTTCCTCATTCTTCTACCTTTTTTTTCTTTTTTTTTAAGTTTCGGAAATTTCCAGATTTCTGGAAAATTTCCAAAAATCTGGAAAATTCCAGATTTCTTCGAAAATCTGGAAAATTTCTAGATTTCTGAAAATTTTCCAGATTTCCTGAAATCTGGAAATTTTCAAAATCTGGATTTCCAGATTTCGGAAATTTCCAGATTTCTTCGGAAATCGGAAATTAAAAAAAAAAGAATAGAAGAAAAAAAGAAGAAGAAGAAGGAGGAAGAAGAAGAAGAAGGAAGAAGAGAAGAGAAGAGAGGAAGAAGAAGGAGGAGAGAAGAAGAAGAAGAAGAAGAAGAAGAAGAAGAAGAAGAAGAAGTAGGAGAGAGAGAGGAAAAAAAAATAAAAAAATAAAAAAAAAATCGAATTTCCAACTTTACCCCTATGCCACGTCAGCATTTTAACACCGTTAAGCCATTTTCCGTTTTTCGGGTAACGGTGCAAACCAAAGTCCTTTTTTTTGTATTAACAAACCATAAGGGTTTTTTTGGAAGAACATCAAACCACATGGGTTTTTTTTGGAATTTACCCTAAATGATATTACTTTTATAAAAATATTAGTTGATAATATTTAACTTAAAATGTTAAATTAAATATTTTAACTTATTAAAATAAGTGATTTTTAACTTAATTAACTAATTTAAGTGTTGGAGAAACAATCATTATCAAACGCACTTAAATTAAATAAGTGCTTAATATTTTAATTTAAGTAATTAAGTGGGTTATCAAACAAGGTCTCACTCTCCTATCTCCCAAACAAAGATGAGATAATTTATCTCATTCTTTTTTATCTCTATCTCACCTGTTATATCTCATCTAACAAACACCCCAACGTGTTTACTGCATACACTTATCATAAATAAAAGGAAAAAGAATTATATCTATGCTTGACATGGAGGATCATTAAGGCGATGTAAATGATATTTTATTCCAGTGGATGCATATACAATGAAGGAAATAGCAGTAGTAATAAGAATTACTCCGATAAATTTCAGCTGTTGAATTTCAGGATTTAATAAGTTTGTCGGCCCCAACTTTTCACAATAGGGGAATCAACAATAAGTTACCTTTCTCTTTATTGTGCTTCAAAAAATTACATATCACAATGAAAATAAATAGACATATTGCCTCTGTGGATTAAGACAGGTGAACTTTTTTTTTTAAAGAATAAGCAATCTTTATTGAATATCAGAAGAAAGAATTGAAACAAGCAAAGGAGGAGGACAGACCCATTCTCCACGAACAGAACCAGACTCAACTGCTCGAACTAAATAATGAGCAGCTGAGTTCGCTGAACGTTTAACAAAAGAAATGGAGACATTAGACAATGCTCGCAATATACAAATACAATCACAGATAACCTCATCAAAATAGTAAAGACTAGAAGAAGCTTTGGAAATCGCTTGGACCACACCCAAGCAATCCGACCGAACCTCAATATGATTCACATTCATATTCTTCAGCCACGACAAAGCCTCTCGGACAGCCATCGCTTCAACCACAATAGGTTCATACAAACCCTCCAACAAACCATTTGCAGCATAATCAAACAAGCTCGTATCATCTTGACAAATAAAACCAAAAGAGCGATAACCATCTTTCGAGAATACCCTAACATCAACATTACAAGCTGGCCACCCCGTAGCAGGACAAATCCAATGAACAGAAGCCGGACGCCCAACCGATTGAATATTACTTCGAGATACCTGAGCTGCCAACCAGTCATCCTGCTCTCTATTTGCTCCAGCAACAATCTCATCTGATTGGTCAGTACACCCTTGCCAAACCATTTGATTTCTATTCTTCCAAAGAGTCCATAATATATATGCAACACTACCAATCAACCTTCCATCACATCCACCATTCCCCGACAGCCCCGACATTAACCAATTAAAGCAAGAATCAATACCATTCATCCTATCATCTCTGAAAAAATACGCCAAGCCAATACAGCCACACCACATAGTTGAAAAACATGATCCTCATTCTCACCAGGTTGTTTACAAATCGGACAGAAGTTCCCAAGAGTGCTATGTCTCCAAACGAGATTAGACATCGTAGGTAAGTAGCGAGAAGCCAATCTCCATAAAAAAAATTACTTTTTAGCGTGACATATAAATTCCAAATCCTGTTCCAATTGACGTTAAACTGAAAGGACGGAAGCGTTGAAGATTTCATAGCAATTCTATAACAACTTCTGATATAGTACTCACCATTTCGTTCCCCAATCCACATCCAACCATCATCCTTATTCATGTCTCTACGCGGTATTGACCCGATTAATCTCTTATCACCGAATCCAATATTTAAGTATTCCATCCACCAGTACTAGTAAGCAAAGATCTCACAGAACCATCCCCAATCGTCATATCTAGCAAACTCTCAAGAAGAGGATAGATGGCATCGGGAAGCCATGGGTCACACCAAATCGATGTACTATAACCATTACCAATCTTTCTTCTTAGGCCTTGCTTCAGCAACTCCATGCTTCTCATAATACTACGCCATACATACGACGGATTATGTCCAATCACAGCATTAAAAAAGGAACCTATAGGAAAATACCTTGCTTTGAGAATCCGAGCCACAAGAGAATTAGGATACATGAGGATACGCCATCCTTGTTTAGCCAGAAGGGCAAGATTGAAATTTCGAAGATCCCTGAACCCATTCCACCAACAGCTTTAGCCATACACATTCGCTTCCAACTAATCCATGAAATTCCTCAACATCTATTATTAGAATTATTCCACCAAAAATGGCTGATTAGACTATCAAGTTCAGAACAAAATTGGTGGGGCAAGAAGAAAACACTCATAATATAGGTAAGAATGGATTGAATAACTTATTTTATTAAAACTTCTCTCCTGGCACGAGAAAGAAACTTTTCCTTCCAATTAGTCACCTTATCTCTGACCTGCTCCTTCAAAAAACCAAAAGTATGGGTCTTACTCCTCCCAACCATAATTGGAGCCCCGAGGTAAAGTCCATGGTTAGATACTTCCTGAACCCCCAGAATTCAACAAACATGAACCCGAAGTTCCCTAGGAGTATTACCACTAAACATCACGACCGATTTCAGAGAATTCACAAACTGACCAGATCCGCGCTCATATATTTGTAAACAATCATGAACAATCCCCACTTCAACACTGTTTGCCCTGAAAAACAACATAAAATCATCGGCAAAAAACAAGTGAGAAACGCTAGGGGCAGACCTTGCAATCCGACAACCATGTAAGCCAACGGAGAGCCCTTCAACACAAATAATTGGGCCAATATCCTGTTGAAACACATTTCCACAATAATTTTGAATTGATAAAATTATTAAATCTCATTGATAAAATTCCAACACATTAAATTTAAATGCTTTGATTTATTTGTTACTAATGTGTTTGTTCAAGTGTTGAGTATTTAATTCACAAGTATTGAAAGACATTAAGACCAAGACCCAAAGCCCATGAAGACAAGTTAAAGCCCAAGCAACAGATCCAAGCTTATGGATCAACTCGGCCCAGCAAGAAGAAGGATCCAGAAGGCTTGCTAACTGCTTCACAATGAAGCCGCTGAGTTGAACGGACAAAAGACAAGCATAAGTTGACTCAAACAAATTGGAGACAAAGCTAATCCAATTAAGGAAATATTCAGACGCAACAGAAAGCTGTCGAGGAGACTTAAAAATATTTCTCTGAATCGGACAAAAAAAAAATTATATTGCAAAAAAATATTAATATTTCTCTGATTTTAAAAATATTAATATCTAATTCTGTTATTAAATTGGAAAAAATATGAAATCTTTTTTTACGTGCAATTATTGCACAATAATAAACAAAATATTTATGTTTTATAATAATATCTGAAATTGATCCAACTTCCTACATTATAGGTAAAATTGCTTTTGGCTGCCAATGTTAAAGGAGCGTTTGGTTCAAATTTCAGAATCGAAATTGGAATGTTAATCAGAATCGGGATAACTATTTATTTATTTTGTTTGGTTTAATCCAGAATCGGAATCCAATTACTTTTAGTGTTTGGTTCAATTTTCGAAATTGGAATCAAAATCAAAATCGTACAAAATCAAATTTTCTTAAATTTTAATAGATAAATAAAATACGAAAAACCATTAATTATAAGCTAAGCGAAAAAACCTAATTATAAAAATATTCATAAATTAAATCAATATATAAAAAATATACTATATAGAAATTGTTTGGAAAATAATTCGTAGGGCCTGTTTGGTTCAGCTGTTAGCTAATAGCAGTTCTGGTTGCTATTAGCTGTTTGTAGTTGCAGTAAGCTGTTAGCTATTTAATTACTAGTGTTTGATAAAATTATATTGAACTGCTGCTGTTCGTATTTAAAATGTCTAAAATGAACATGTTTTAAATTAATCAACGATGAACTTATAAAAGGGAAAATGTGAACAAAATACCTATAATGTCTACAACTAGGAATAATTTTACTCTTAATGTCTAAAATGGTGCAATTTTACCCATAACGCTAGCAGCTAATAGCAATTTTACCCATAACGCTAGCAGCTAATAGCAATTTTACCCCTAACATTGACAAGTTGGGCCGATTTCAAATATTATTAGAAAACATAGATATTTTATTTCTTATTCTACACCAAGCACATATCAGTAGTTTAAAAAAGAGATTTCATATTTTTTATGATTTAATAATAAAAATAAAAATTAATATTTATAAATTCGGCGAAATATTTAATTTTTTTTGTCTAACTTGTACAAAGATAATATTTTTTTATTTTCTTAAAAAAATTCATGTCTAATCATATGTTTGTGATCTGTTACTAACAATGATAAAATGGTATGTGAAGTTTAGATGACAATATTCATGACCAAGAAGTCAGTTTGATAAATTATTTCTCAAATTGACCCAACTTGTGAATGTCAGGGATAAAATTGAGAAATAATATGTGGAAAAAATATTGCACCGTTTTAGACGTTAAATGTAAAATTGCTCCTAGCTATAAATGTTAGAGGTATTTTTGCACCTTATCCTATTATAAAATAAAAAATATGTTACATAAATTAATAAAAATAATCATATAAAAAATAAAAAAATTATTGAACGCAACAAAACATTGTTCTTCTGATAATTATTTTGTAGAAATATAAATAATATTAAAGAATAAACATATTTTGTGGAAATAAAAAAGATAATTTTATTAATAACAAATAGCTATAAACAACTGTTGTTTATGAAAAGTTCCAAATAGGAGCTTTTCGTGAAACACTCCAAAACGCTACAGATTTCAAAAGAAATGATAAACGTTGCGGTTATATAAACCTAACCAAACACTATTTTTCCTGCGGTTTGGAGTGAAACGTTAAACGCTCCTCTAAAAAGATAAAACAAACGCCCTCGTAGTACCAATGTTTATATACATGAGGCAGTTGCTTTTTTTTTTTCCTATTGTGCATAGGTAGTTACAAAAACGTGGTTCTCTTTCTTTTCTTTATATTTTAATTAAATTGGATAAATGAATGAGAATCCTATTAAAAGACAAAGGAATAGGGAATTATTGTTTCCATAGTGGGGTGGATGTATGTGATTCGCATTTTTATATCAAAATTGTAAAATCAAATATAAATAAAAGTAAATAACGATTGATATTTCCATTCCCTATAATAAATATATATACTTAATCAAACGTTCTCTAAGATTAAAATTGTATAATTTTAAAGGTTAATAGTAAATTGCTCCTGATTGTAAATCTTAAAAATATTTTTACAATTTATCTATTTTTTTCACTAATTTGATAGAAAAAATATACCTTTATAAATTTTTTTATTAATAGTTTTTATTCGTTATTTAATGTCAGATAAATTATTTAGGGTGGTTTTTTTTCTTAAATTTTGTAGTTGAATATTATTTCAACTTGTACTGTGTTGTACATGTTATCTTTATTATTATTATTGATAAAAGTAGTAAGTATTTGCAAATAATTACCTTTCAAATAAATCATATACAATAAGTAATACTTTATTCGTATCATTATATATAAAATGATTTTTTTAAAAATATAAGTCATTTTAATTTTTCAAGAATTTTTAGTTTAGTTTTTATGTCCAAATATTGAATTTTTTACTTGTTTTTCAATATATTTATATTAATCAATTTAAATTTATTAATTTAATTTTATATTAATTCAGAACAAATTCTAAAATAACTTATATCATGAGATTATTTATTTTGTACACTTTTTTTTTTGTTACTTTTCATTTCACTACTTTTAATTACTTTCTAATTAATTTTCCTACAAATTATTGATAATAAAAATAATATGTGGAAAAAATATTAGTTTTTTTTAGTTATAAAAAGTTTAGCCGGAGGAATCAGTTCTTACTGATATATTGAATAGAAGCACTTTTGCATCGTCTAAACAATTTGATATAGGAGCCGTTATTCGTAATGCTGATGGGCAGTTCATTGCGGCTCGGGTTAATAAGGAGGGGCTGTCAGGGGTTCGGGAATGTGAAGCTTGGGCACTCCTTGAGGCTCTGATTTGGACTGTTCAAAGAGGATTTCATAGAGTAATTTTTGAGACCGATGCTCAAGTGGTTGTTAATGCTATTAATTCTCCGTCTATTGACATCTCGAAGTTTGGGGATGTGATTGATAGTTGTCATCTTTATATTCGTTCCAATGATTCTTTTAAGATCACCTTCATTCGGAGACATGCAAACGGGATTGCTCATACTTTAGCTAGAGAATCTCGTTTTGCTTTTAGTCCCGTTGTTTTTGAGAATTTACCTTGTTTCTTAGCTGATGTAATCAACATTTTTTGCCCGGTTGTGGCCCATTAATGCAATTATCTTTCAAAGAAAAAGTAACAGTAACAAGGTGTTTGTTAAAAGGGATTTAGGAGTTGTGATAGGGATAAAAAATACGAGATAAATTATCTTGTGTTTATTTGGAAGATAGAAAAGTGAGACAGACGAGGGATAAACCTCTTATCCCCTCAAATCCTATACCCAAGAGGGGGTGGTATAAAGATGTGAGATAAGCTCCTGCGATTTTAATAGGATGGAAATGTCTATCTTATACTTCAATTTAATGTTGGCTTAATACATACCCAGCCCCCTAAAGTTGTCCATTTTATTCATTTAACCCCTTCAACTTAAGGGACATCCTTTTAACCCCCTAAACTCCAAAAAAACGCTACTTTTAACCCCCTATTTTAGAATACCGAGATATAATGTTGTCCGTGTGTATCACGCGCGTGACACGTGTGTATCCTGTATTACCCAACCCCATAAAGTTGTCCATTTTGTTCATTTAACCCCCTCACCTCACGGGCCGCCCCTTTAACCCCCTAAACTCCAAAAAAACGCTACTTTTAACCCCATATTTTAGACTGCCGAGATATAATGTTGTCCGTGTGTATAATTTGCTCTTTTTTTTCCTACTTTCTTCTTTTGAAAGTCCTTAATATTGAAAAATTGCTATAAATATCATTTAGTCATCACTTCTCTTCCACTGTATTCTATACTTCATATCAAATCAGATTTTAACTCTTCCTTTGTATTGCCTTCTACTGTATCTATATACACTGTGGTCATAATTCATACAAAGTTAAAGCATTTTTTACAATTCCAACGTGGATTGAGATCAAAAAAAGCATCAATTAAAAATTAGAAAGACACCAATTAAATCTTCTTTATCTCCAATGCCCGTACTTGAGTTGGAACTAGGATTTTTTTGGAGTTTAAGGGGTTAAAAGATTGTCCCGTGAGGTGAGGGGGTTGTATGCATTTTTTTTACCGTTGGAGGCAAGAACAAAATCCTCCCACGCGCCTCCTGTGTTTGAGACACAAACGTTGACTAGGTCAATGCCACGTCGGATGATAGGGGATTAAAAGTAGCGTTTTTTTAGAGTTTAGGGGTTAAAAGGATATCCCTTAAGTTGAAGGGGTTAAATGAATAAAATGAACAACTTTAAAGGGCTGGGTATGTATTAAGCCTTTAATGTTATGTAGTTTAAATAAGGTTAAAATAGTAAAATGTATTATTTTATCTCTACTATCATATTTTTATTCCAACCATTTATCCCAACCTTATCCTAGAATACCATACTTTGAAGTAAATGAATGGGAGATTGAACTATACAAAATCAAATCAGGAAAACAGCCAAGACATCCCTCTACTTTTTGGCTCTAGTAGCCCGAGCTTTCTTGACAGGAGATTTGATACTTTTTGGCTTCTTCACTCCCTTCACAGGCGTTTTCTTCTTTCCAATTGCAGTAACTGCCACTTTCTTTACTGGCGTTATCACCGCCGCAGATTTCGCACTCTTCTTAACCGACGACTTGGCGGTAGGTTTCGCAGCCTTCTTTGTCGCAGTCTTCTTCATTCCCGTAACCTTTGGCTTCGCCGCCGCCGGTGCTTTTGCATCAGAAACAGGAGTAGTCTTGGAAGGAAGTTTGAAGGAATTCTTAACCTTAACAAGCTTGCCATTAGCGACGAGCTTTTTCAGTTGAACAAACAATAGCTTCTTAAAATTGGAAGGGAGATTAGACTTTTGCTTCTCCTCGATGAACTTCGTAATCGCAATATGGCTTGATCCGGTTCTCTCCTTCAACGCTACTATCGCCTCATTTATCATCTGTCACAATCAATTACAAAAATTCATCAAATCATACAAATGATAAAAAAATACATGATTAAATATGATTATTATAATTAAGATTTCTCTTACTTGGCTGTAAGGAGGATAAGATCGGGCTTTCTTAGGTGCGGAACCAGCTTTCTTTGATTTTGAGTACTTGGCAACTTTGCCCTTAGACTTGGCCGGAGTTTCAACGACGGCAGGTGACATAATTGGCGAATTGAACGAACTTGATGTGTTAAATCTAAGGGCTTTTGGAAATAGTGATTGCAGAGAGAACGAAGAAGTTGAATTGGGAATGAATTTTGAAACGCAAAACCTGATGAATTTATAAATAAACCGAAAAATGGAAAAGGCATGCTGTGATTGGCTGACATGGATATCCCTCGGATCGTGATCCGAGGGAGAAATGTTTCTCAATCTGAACGGTTGGATAAGAAGCTATCTACGGTACGTGGGTTTTACTTTTTTCACGACTGCTAATTATGGGGTAAATTACACACGTGGTCTCTGAATTTTATCCGTTTTAATATTGTGGCCACTGAATTTCAATTCTTAATACTGTAACTAGACCTGGGCATGGACCGGCGAGTCCGTCCGTCCGGTCCGGGCCCAGGCCCATTTAGCCAGACCTGAACACATAAAAATGCATTCAGGTCCGGCCCGGTCCAAGCCCGTATAAGCCCGTTAAAAACTGGGCGGGCTTGGACTTTGCATATATTACATCGGGCTGGTCCGGTCTGGCCCGATACAATATATACTGTTTTTAAATATTATTATTAATTATATAAATATTAATTATAATTTATAATATAATTATATAAACAAAAATATAAATATATAAACATTTGGCCAGTGAAAAGGGTGGAGACAGATTCGGAAGCAGAAGGGACGGTGGTTCTCAGGGTGGTGATTATTTGCAAATACCATGAAAGTGGACACTATAGAAAAGGAGCACAATGTGATTATTTGCATACTTGCGATATATAGGAATTTTGAGCAGCTTATAAGCTTATAGCAGTTAAATCTGTACATTAATATGGTTTTTTTTTTTTTTTGATTTAATAGAGGTTATATCTAATAATATCTTTTACAGTTGTAAAAGCTCAACGCTCTGTGTGGTTTTTAGCAGCCTTGTTATTTTTCAGTCTTTAATCCTCATCCTCCCCATTACTGTAAGGGCTCGTTTGGTTCGCGGAATAGAGGGGGAATAGAATAGCCTATTTCTAAAGAATAGTTATTCCCACCTTTGGTTGATTTTTTTTTTATGGAATAGTTATTCCATGGAATCTCTATTCCTTGATTTCATGGAATAGTTGTTCTTCAATTAAGGTTAGGAATAGCCTATTCCTAATATTATATTTTTATAATTTACAAAATTATCCTCCATTAAATCCTCAATCTTCTCTCTAATCACTTTCCCAAATCTTATAAATTTTGATCAATCCATAATTTATATCATATAAAACGTGAAAAATGGAAAAATGACGAAAAAGTTAAAAAATGTAAAAATACGAAAAATATGAAACACGAAAAATGTGAAAATGTTACAAACACGAGAATATGCAAAAAAAAAAATACGCGAAAAACATGAAAACGTGAACAAATGCGAAAAACACGAAGACGCAAAAAAAAAGCAAACACACGAAAAACACAAAATAGGAATAGCGCGAAAAAGTGACAAAACACGAAATATTAAAAAACGTGAAAAATAAAAACACGAAAATACGAAAAATACGAAAAATGCTAAAACACAAAAACGTGACAATATGTGAAAAACATGAAAATGCGAAAAACGCAAACAAAACACGAAAACGTTAAAAACAAAAAAATATGAAAAAATACGAAAAACATGGAAAAACGTGAATAACACGAAAAAGTAACAAAATATGGAAAATACAAAAACGCGAAAAAAAACAAAAAGGGGAAAAACCGAAAAACTAAAACATGAAAAATCAAAAAAATGCAAAATAAAACACAATAACATGACAAAACATGAAAAATACGAAAACGTGAACAAACGGAAAAAACAAGAAAACTTGGGAAACACGGAAAAACATTAAAAAAACGTTACAAACGCATTTTTCGTGTTTTTAACACTTTTTCATGTTTTCGTGTTTTTCGATTTTTTCATGTTTTTCATTTTTTTTTTCACATTTTCGTGTTTTCCACTTTTTTCATGTTTTTGTGTTTTTTACGGTTTGCACATTTTTTTTGTGTTTTTTCATATTTTGCGTGTGTGTTTTTTTTTTGTTAACACGTTTATATGTTTTCGCGTTTTCACCTTTTCCATTTTTATCTCATTTTTTTCTTTTGTTTTTGTTTTTTTACCTCTCTTTTTTCGTGTTTTTACAATTTTTCCGTTTTCATGTTCTTATTGTTTTTTCGTTTTTAATGTATTTTTCGTGTTTTTTCGTCTTTCGTGTTTCCCATTTTTCTATTTTTTATATATTTTTTAAAATAATATATATTAAATATTTGAACAATTTATAGTAAAAAATTAAAATTTTAAAATAAATAAGAAATTACATTTAAGGATAATATTGTCTTTTTAATAAAAAAATTATCTATTCCATTCTACCTTATTCCATCAACCAAATATAGGAATATTAATTCCTAAGAATTTCTATTCCATTCTTTGCTATTCTATTCCTTTGGAATAATCATCCTATTCCATTCCATTCTATTCCGCGAACCAAACGGCACCTAAATGCTTTCCGATTCTATTTACTGCATCCTCTCTATGTCTGATTCATGCTTGGCATCATTAAATACCGTCCAGTGATTTCATTAGAGGCAAAAAAATATATATATATAAATATATTTAATTATAATTTTTTTTAAATATACAGATGGGCTTGGACGGACGGGCTTGGGATTTATATCTCAGGCTCGAGCCCAGCCCGAGCCCGATTAAATTACCTACGGGTTGGGTTGGGCTTGGGCTCATCATGCTTTACTAAAAGCCCGACAGGCCCGACCCGAGCCCGGCCCATGCCAGGTCTAACTGTAACCATTTAATTTTATATTTTTTAACACTGGTGGTTATTCAACTTTAACTATCTTTTCAAAATGATTGTTAACAATCTCAAAATTAATTTTATCCGTTTTAACATTGTGGCCACTGAATTTCAATTCTTAATGGTGTAACCATTTAATTTTACATTTTTTTAATACTGGTGGTTATTGAACTTTAACTATCTTTTCAAAATGACCGTTAACAACCTCAAAATAAAAAATTCCGAAGAGTTAATGATATTGTAAAAAATTTTAACTCTTGAAATTTTTGTTTAGAAGTCATTTAAGTGTTGTTTGGTTGTGAGAGATAGTGTGAATTTTTAGAGAGATGAAATTTCAAAAAATGTGATTTTGAAAAATAAAAAACGTGGTTTCATGGTAAATGACGTTCTGAATAATTTTAATTCTTGAATATTTTCATTTTGAGGTCGTTTTGAGGAACTAATTAAAATAAAGTGGAAGTGTAAAATTCAGTGGTCATAGCATTAAAAATTGAAGTTCAGTGGCCACAATATAAAATGGATAAATTTCAGTGGCCATGAGTTTAATTTACCTAGTAATAATAACATATAGCACTTAGGGATGATAATGTGTACTGTACCCGTGGGTACCCGTGCCCTATATAAAAAGATATGTGATCGAAACCACGTGCATGAGACGGGTATGGGAATACCGCCAAGGTTCCTGGTACCCGACCAGTCAAAAATCTCTTATATATTAAAAATATTATTTTTTTAGATGTAAGATGTTGGATTCAAACCCTAACCTTTTGTTTTTCAACCATTGCATGCTACTATTAAGAGCATCTCCAACAGCCTCTTAAATTGGCTCTTAAGTTAAAATTTGAGGAGGGAGGGTTAAAAATCAACTCCAACAGCCTCTTAGTGGCTCCTCAAATAACTAAGAGCATCCTCATCCTCTCTATTAATAGAGAGCCTCTCTCCACCTCTTAGGCTTTGATTGGATGAGAGGTTTTGAAGGGTAATTAAAGGGAGAGTAGGGAAGGGTTAGTGGAAACCTTTGTTTGGAAGATTAAAAAATATGAGGGTAAGGGTTTTGAAGGGTTAATGAAGGGTTTTGAAGGGTTCAAAATCAATAAGTTTTTAATAGATTTTCAACTCACCAAATCGGTGGGTTTGGAATGGTTTTGATGAACCCTTCCCTTTCTCCCAAATAAGGGTAAGCGTAATACCCTCTCTCCCCCTCCTTCCCCTTCCCTACCATCCCTTTAATTACCCTTCAAAACCTCTCATCCAATCATAGCCTTAGTGACTCTTAACTCATTTTTTATTAATAATTTATTATTGAGGATTCTCTCTCCTTTCACTATTGGTAGATAGAACAATAATTAATTATTGATTTGTCTCTCTCCTTTCACTATTGGTTAATATAACAAACGTTAATAACTTTAATAATAAAATAATAAATAGAGAGTGAATATAAGGAGTATTGTTGGAGATGATATGTATTAGTAACTCTTAAATCACTAAGAGTCAATTTTTTATATTATTTTTAGGGAGTGAACTAAGAGTCTGTTTGAGATGCTCTAAGCTACTTTATTTTTAGGGTAAATTTCAAATAAAACCCCTGTGGTTTCACTAATTTTCAGATAAAGGACTGTGGTTTACTTTTTGTCAAAACGAGGATTGAGGTTTCACACTTAGATTAATGCTATTAAAACTATTTTTAACGGCCTTAAAATGAAAATTTTCAAGAATTAAAGTTGTTCAATGTCATATTATCTATGGAACTACATTTTCGATTTTCGAAAATCATCTTTTTTGGAACTTTCTCTCTCTAAACATTAACTTTATCTCTCTTTACCAAACTTCATCTAAATGATCTCAAAATAAAAAAGTTGAAGAATTAAAGTTACTTAGAATATTAGTAGTTCTTAAAATATGTCATTTTTGAAGTCGTCAATGGTGATTTTAATAGTATCAATCGAAAAAGTCCTTATTTTGCTAAAGTTGAAAACCTCAATCCTCGTTTTGACAAAAAGTAAACCACAATCCCTTATCTGAAAATTAGTGAAACCACATGGGTTTTATTTGAAATTTACCCTTATTTTTATTGATAAATGTTCAGTTTGATTAATTTTTAGATGAATGATTTATTAAATTTATACTTTGTTAAATTTGTAAAAGTTTTTGTTTTATGTATTGATTTTTCACGAGTAAGGGTATCCGCGAATTAAATGGGATGGGTACGAGAAGCAAAAGGTATACCCGTTTGGGTAATGAGACAGATACGGATAATTAAAAAATAAAGGAGTAAAAATTTGGAATTGACACTATCCGTAGGTACCCTACCTTTTGCTATCTCTAATAGTAGTGTTGACATAATACAATGATTAGTTGAAATGAATGTGTCATGCGTAAATGGCTTAATGGCACTATGAAGGGAAAAAAATAAATTAGGAGTATCAGAGCAACTATAATGGTTGCAACATACTATAGTTCTAAAGAATTGTTACCTTAGCATAAACCGCACTTATGAAAAACACATCACTATGTTCTTTTGTTACTTTAAGATTTGGTAGTATCCACTTGTCATACAACTTCAGCCATCCACTCAATTGATATATAAATAATAATTTTTAACACAACAAATAGTTAATTCAATACTTATTAATAATTCTTTAAAGGGTAAATTCCAAAAAAAAACCCCTGTGGTTTGGCCGATTTTCAAATAAACCCCTGTGGTTTGTTTTTACCAAAAAAAAGGAGCGTGGTTACGCCGTTACCCGAAAAACGGAAAATGGCTTAACACCGTTAAATCTGATGACGTGGCAAGGGGCAAAATTGTCCAAATCAAAATAAAAAAATAAAAATAACAAAAAAGAAAAAAGAAAATTAAAATCATAAAAAAAATACCCAAATCTTAGCTTCTGGGATTCTCCCTCTTCGCCTCCTCCTTCTTCTTCTTCTCTCATGTCTCCGTCTCCGTCGCAATCCTCATCGGCGTTCGCCTCCTCCTTCTTCTTTGCCTCCTTTTTCTTCGATCCTCTTCTTCTTGGAAATTCTTCATCTTTGAAATTCTGGAAAATTTTCCAGAATCTGGAAATTTTGAAGCCCAGTGAAAATTGAGTAATTATTAGGGAAAGTAAGAGTAGGAAACACCGGAATTAAACCTGTTTCTGCTTCAGTCCCGTTGTTGATCAGACGGTGAATATTCGGCGTCGGAGTTTTAAATTGGTACCTGAATCGAAACCCATCGGAAGAAACTAAAATCACGACAGGACGGGTGAGCTTGGTCAACGGGCGCGACGTCGTTTCTAGGGAAGATGATTGCTGAATCGGAGTAGTTGAAAAGAAGAGGAAAGCGAAAGCGGAGGCGGCGGTGTGAGCAATGCAAGTGAGTAAAAGGAGAGAGATGAAGACGATTGTGGTGGTAGGTTTCTGAGTAGGATTTGAAGAATCGAAATCAGTATTGAAAGAGAGAAGAGCAGCGGATTGAATGGTTGTTTCTTCTTCTTCTTGAGTCGGGAGCTGGGTGGGTTTGGTTGAGTTCAAAATCGAATCAGAGACCATGATTATGAACTACTAATCTGAATAAAGATCAAATCGTTGTGCTTCTTTCTTCTTCTGGTTTGAAATTGAATCGATTAAGGGTTGAAGATGAAGAATTTCTGGTTTGAAATTGAATCGATTAAGGGTTGAAGATGAAGAAGAAGGAGGAGAAGAAGGAAGAAGGAAGGAGGAGAGAGGGGGGAAAAAAATAAAAAAATAAAAAAATCGATTTTCCAATTTTACCCTTCTGCCACGTCATCAAATTAACGGTGTTAAGCCATTTTCCGTTTTTCGGGTAACGGCGTAACCACGCTCCTTTTTTTTGGTAAAAACAAACCACAGGGGTTTATTTGGAAATCGGCCAAACCACAGAGTTTTTTTTTTAAATTTACCCTTCTTTAAAATTACATATTGTACTTTATCAATCCACTCCATTAATATATAAATAATAATTTTTAACACAACAAATAGTTACTTATTAATAATTCTTTAAAATTGCATATTGAATAAAATATTTAATTCAGTATTTATTATTATTCCCCTAAAATTTACTAATTGAATAAAAAAAAATAAATTAAAAAACTATCTACTATTCCTCACAAAAAAAATATCTATTAATTGAGTTTTAGTAATAAAAAAAACACGCTTGAAATAATTATTACCAATTGAAAATAGTACATTATAGATTGTATAATTGAAACATGAGATTCCACACGATAAAATAACAGAACATTATACAATGATTATTCATTAAATTTGGTGACTCTGAAACATTATCATATATGCTCGACCAAATCACGTTTTAAATTGAAATGACTCGATCTACTACGGATCTGTAAATCCCTTACAAGGCAAGCCGTAAAATCAGGAGCAAGACCTTTTCGAAGGTCAACGATACCTTATGATTCATATACTTCTACAAGATAAGTTCTAGAGTACAAGTGTCGCTCGTTTTCCTCTAGTTGCAAATAACCAGTGAGCTTGTTCCTTATTCTCTTCAATTAGTAGACAACATTCCACTTGCAGCAACCTTTCAAAGATCATCCGCTAAAAGTGACATTCTAGTCTAATCTTAGTTACAAGCATCAAAATTTGAACCAAATTTTAGTAGGACTTCGGTAATGAAAGTAGTAACATGAGTGTTTGGTCTTCCTTATCTACCTTCACATCTATATCTTTTAAGTTTGATATATCCTATGAAACTTATTGATATAATCTCGGATTGATGACCTTCTTTCATTTTGCTCATAAATAATTTGGATTTTAAATAAATCAGGTTCATTAGAGTCTTCATCATGAAATTGGTTTCCAACTTTTCCCATACGCCAACTATCGTTGTTTCTTCCTTAAAGGAGCATAGCTCAGTTGGTACACCTTTGGTTTTAGAGGTGGAAGGTTGTGGGTTTGAACCCATCCTCTTATAAAAATATATATATAAAAAGAAGGCAATGTCCCTCTCAAGGCATAAAATTATGGCTGCTCGTGCTTCAAGATCTAGTTTTTCCCAATTCTCATCCTTCATATCCTCATGTTTTTGTTCTTTCCGTGCCAAAGTCTTATGCAACTTTTGAGAAATAAGCAGATTTTTCATCTGCATCATCCAATAGGAAAACGCATTTTACCCATAGATTTCTCAATTGTATATTTTTCCACCTTAACAGTTCCATTAGTAGAAGTCATTATCTTCAAAAGAAAATTTTACCACTCTAGATTTTGATATTGGTTTTTGATACTAACTATTAGAGCATACAGTGAAAATTTAGCTTCCATTAGATAATATGGAAAAATAAGATGCACAAGTTTAGCGAGATACAATATTGCCTAAGTATTTGACTTGAACAAAAAAAAAAACTTATGAAGAAAATATATATATGATAACTTGCTGGATCCGCTTTGATATTCTTTGCCGGAGTTACCTGCAAAACAAAACCGGAGACAGGATCTCTGGGAAAACTCTCCGACGATCAAGTCAGTTTTTGTAAAAATGAGTCTATAATTTAGCAATAGCTTTGTGGGAAAAAATGTGAACGTACCTCCCCCCTTATTCTTAAGGCCTTTTATAGGTGTTTTTTGGGTAACCGCCGAGGGCGGTTACTCCTTAGTGGGCCACGTTCTGAGGGCGGTTACCCCTTTTTAGGCCATGTCCCTTTCGTGGCTTTCATGGCAACGAACGTGGTTCTGAGTGGGAGTCTTGACGCTCCGTTTAGGAATTCGGGGCGGTTTACTCACTGCGCCCATGGGGCTTTAATATGGGCTGGGCTTGCGAAATGAATATAACCCGTTTTGGGCTTCGCGGGTTATCACATGCCTCCCCCTTGGTCTAGCAAGAGCCCTTTTAGGGTCTTTTTATAGGGGACGCTTCGTCTTTGTCCGATTATTTCAAAGTTTTGAATTTGTGCATTTCCCCTCTTTCATTTTCTCCGGCGTCGACCTTTTAATTCCGTTACTTCTTTTCCGGCGTTGACCTCTTAATCCCGTCACTTCACTGTGTTGTCTTTTTCATGTAAGTTTTTCTTTTCACATTTGTTCCTTGTTCGGCTTTTTGCTTCTGTTTTCCTTTTATCGATCATGTCAGACATCGACTTCGCGCCGTTTGACGACGATTATGTCCGCGAGGTCTCTAACGAGGTCGAAGAGATGGTTGAGGAAGCTTCAACCAGCTCTCCTGGGTGTAATTCTCATCCCGCCGACTTCCTTCATCTGGCGAATACAACCGACGAGGGTTTAGTTTTTGACCCCAAAAAGTTGATTCCGCCACCTGTCCCAACCCCTCGTTTGTTACCAAAGAAGGACAGGTCGGGAAGTCTGGTTTGTCAAGAGACAATCGATGATTTGCGGGAGCATTATCCCTGGCTCCGAGGTCTCGAGACTATCATTCCTGGGGAGGATAGGGGACCGGGCGATTACCCAAAGGGGTACTTCACTATTTTCGTGGCCCAGATTATCTGCGGCTTCACTTATCCGCTGGCGGATGAGATTGCTTCCGTCCTAGGCGGTTACGGAATCGCGCCCGGGCAATTGCATCCTAACGGCTGGGCCGATTTGACTCTGGACAAATTCTTGGCGGATTGTTTGGAGGTTCCCTTTTCGCCCAAAATCTTCTCCAAGCTCCACCATTTCAAAAGCTCGGCGGGGTATTTCACTTTCATCCGCCAGAGCGGATACTATGGTTTTGACGAGAAGCTGAACAAGATCCGCGAGTGGGATCGATCTTACTTTTTTTATCAAGTTTAATGAGGAAAACCTGAACTTCCTTCGTTGCTGGAGCCGACCCAACATAAAGAGTTTGAACTTTGGGTATCCCAGCAAGGAAGAATCCGCTGTTATCAAGTTCTTGAAGAGCACTCCTCCTTTTGTATGGACATACGATCAGGCCTTTCATATGCTAAGGAGCCGAGTAGCGATTGCATACCGCGAGGGGGATCGCGTTGTCTATATTCCTTATCGCGTTTTTGTGCAAGGTACTTTTTATTTCCAAGTTGATGGTTTCTTTTAACCCTTTGCAGGGGTGATCCTTTATCTCAAATCGCTGCAGATCGGGAGGCTAAAGCCCTGGCGAGAAGAAAGAAGCGGATGACGGAAACCACTTCCGTTGTAGGGGCGGATCCTTCTGGAGGGACGATTCCTTCTATTGGGGCGGCTTCCCCGGTTAGGGCTTCCGCTTCACAAGGTCCCGCTTCTGCCTCCGAGGATCTTCCTTTAACCAGGAAGTGGAAGATAAGTGCGGATACAGAGTCTTCTCGTTCTAAAAAGAAGAACACTTCTGTGTCCCTTACTGTTGGCGGCGCACCTGTATCCGCCTCGTCTAAAGGAAAGAGCAGTACCCCCATTCACGAGGTATCTTGATCTGCTCCCTCTCGTATTGCTACTTTTTCCTCATGAGCTATCTGCCGTTCTCTTGATATTTTTCTTTTTGCTTTTGCAGCCAATCCCCGATATTAGCGGATGGTGGACTAGGACTTTCGACCTGGCCGTGAACTTCTCTTGCAAGGATATTGTATCTTCCATATGCAATGTCCTCGGGCGACTTCCCTCTGCCTCCCGTGTGCGCGAGCAAGTACCACTCCCTACTGCTGTGGAAGGGATCGAGAAGCGTTCTGTAGAGGTATATTATTGCTTTGTCCTTCGCTTTCAAATATCTTGTGTTCATCGTGACCGCATATTTCTATTCGCCCATTTTTATTTGTGAGACGTGTTATATGCAGATTATCAATTTCACTGAGGGCATTCTCCGAAGGGATGCAGAGCGAGCCAAGGAGTTGGAAAGTCTTGGTACGGAATTGGCGACTCAGAAGTCGCTTTATGATGATGTCCAAGGGAAGGTGAAGGTCCTAGAGGGCACCTGTCAGAAGGCCGTGGGCGAGAAGGAGGAGGCCCTTAAATCCCTTCAGGCCAAGTCCGATGAACTGCAAAAAGCCCTCGACGACCTAGCTGCTTTCAAGGAGGCCCAAAAGAAGAGGGTTGAGGAGATTTTGGCTGAAGATGGCGCCCGCATCTACTGGTATGGGGAGCGGATTCATGCGGCTTATGAGCACGGGCATCAGGGTCTAGTACTTAACCGCCCCAAAGTTCCCATCCCTGAAAAGGATTTAACTGGGGAGTGGGATAAGCTGGAAGCCGAGGATGCTGATATGGATGAGGTACTCTTCTTAGATTGGAAGAGTCTTCAGGATCCTCCGATTAGCTGCGAGATCCCTATTCAGCCCGCGGAAGGAGAGGCACCCCAAGCCGTTTCTCAACCTGTGCAAGAGGTACCTCTCACCGAAGAGGTTACTGAAGCGGTTACCGATTCAAGGGTTGAGGATTCGCTTGAAGTAGATCCTCCTACCGGAGGAGATGAGGGAGTCGCCGCAGTCCAGGAGGGCATTAGGGGCGAAGGAGAGGAAGCTGTAGCATAGCTTAACTTATATTTGGACTTTTGTATGTAACAAACCGCTCTGATATATATTTTCTTTCGGTTGTTGCTTTTCATATGTGTGTGATTGTCACTTTTTTGCCCTTTATATGTGCCCTTTGTCCTTTTGCCGACTCCATATTTGTGTTTCTTCATGGCTAGGGTGGCCAGATCCTTTTTGCAATTTTGAGTACTCGTTTATTCGCTTAATTTTATGCCTTAACTTATAATTCTTCTTTCGAAAATAATCATAAGTTTTGATCATAAGGTTTTGCGAGTGATGCGTAATCATGCATCCGCCTTTCTTTAACAGGCAACACATTTATGTGTTTTTGATTTTAACCCTAAGGTTTTTTGCGAGTGATACGTAATCAAGCATCCGCCTTTCTTTAACAGGCAACACATTTATATGTTTTTGATTTTAACCCTAAGGTTTTTTTGCGAGTGATGCGTAATCATGCATCCGCCTTTCTTTAAGAGGCAACACATTTATGTGTTTTTGTAAAGAATCCGCATTTTGTTGTAACATACTGAGTGAATGTAATAACTTTTATTGATGACGAGAAAAATTTTATTACATATGTACACCAATTGTGCGGGATCGAAGCCTCATTAAAACCTTTTATCAGAAAACCCAGTGGGAAAAACTCATAAAAGGAAAAAGAGTACTCGTCATTTCCTCGAACTACTCGGCCTTTCTATATAGGCGTAAATTCTCTAGATTCCAGGTGCGCGGGAGCTTCTTTCCACTCATTTCTTCTATTTCGAAAGTGACCGGTCCCATCTTCCTGGATACTTTGTATGGCCCGATCCAGTTGACGCCTAGCTTGCCTTTGCCATCTCTAGACTGTATTTTATCTGCTTTTTTCAAGACCAAGTCGTTTTCGTTGATCATTACTTTTCGCACTCTTCTGTCATGGTATTTCTTGATTCTATTGCGGTACATTGCCATTCGCATGTAAGCTTTTTCTCTTCGTTCCTCCACAGAATCCAAAGCATCTCTGATGTTGATAGGATTTTGTGTGTCGGAATAATAAATTGTCCGATCTGTGGGCGACTTGATTTCAATAGGTAGGACTGCTTCGGCTCCATAAACCAGCGAGAAAGGTGTTTCGCCTGTTGCTGCCTTTATAGAGGTTCTGTATGCCCACAACATATGGGGTATCTCATCCGCCCAACTTGTTTTTTTGTCACCTAGTCGCTTCTTGATGCCTTGAACCATGGCCCTGTTGGTAACCTCCGTCATACCATTTGATTGGGGATGGTTTACAGAAGAAAAATGATTCTTGATTCCCATGCTTTCGTAGTATGTTTTGAACTTGTCACAGTTGAACTGGGTGCCATTGTCGGTTATAAGCTTCTGCGGGATCCCAAATCGCATGATAATGTTCTCTCGTAAGAACTCGATCATTCGCTCAGGTGTTTGTGCGGTTACTGCCTCCGCTTCTACCCATTTGCTGAAGTGGTCCACTGCGACTATCAAATACTTCCTTTTCTTTGTTGTTTCTGGGAATGGACCCACTATATCAATTCCCCATGTTGCGAATGGCCACGCCGTCATTATAGTGATTTGTTCAGCTCCGGGAACATGCTTTTCATTCGCATAGATTTGACAGTTGTGACATTCCGCAACCATCTTCTGGGAATCTTCCACCACCTTGGGCCAGTAGTATCCCATCAGTTTGACCTTTCTTGCCAATGCCGTCGAAGCTTCGTGTGCGCCACAAATTCCTTCGTGTAGTTCTCGCAGCACATAGTCTCCTTCATTGCGACTAACGCATTTCAACCATGGACATGTGTATGATTTCCGATACAAAGTTCCATCCCGCATTGAATATCGTGCCGACTGCCCAATTATTTTTCTGGCTAAGCTCTTATCAACCGGCAAATCTCCCTGCTCCAGATATTGACGGATTGGCATCCACCAATCTTCATTGTCTTCCAGTTCCTCGATGATCATAATCTGATCAACCTCGAATGCTGGTGCCGATTTTATTTCCAAGCTGCATGCTTTTTGACTCCATGGTTCTCTACTTGCCGCTGCTTTTGCCAATTCGTCAGCTTTTGCATTTTGGCCTCGTGGAACATGCACCATCTCCCAAACGACTCCCTTGTGCGTTAACTCTTGTGTCAATCGGCTGACCACCTGATGGTATTTTACTAGCTCCTCCTGTTTCACCAGATAATTTTTTGTGATCTGGTTTATCATGAGTTTGGAATCGCTGTAGATTACCACTCTTTCTGGGGTGAGTTCATTGAGCAACCTCAATCCACATATCATAGCCTCGTATTCTGCGGCATTATTGGTAGTTTTGAAAGTTAATTTTGCTGCATAGTACAGGCGGATAACCTCCGGACCTTTGATGACGATTCCTAGCCCAACTCCGTCTGCAGATAAGGCCCCATCTGTGTACATGCTCCACTCTTCTTTTTGTGCCTTTGGACATTCATCATCATCCCAGGTGAATTCGTTCACGAAGTCGGCGAGCACTTGGCTCTTTAGCGCTGGTCTTCCTTCATAGCGGATATCGTATTCGCCCAGGCGAATTGACCATTCCATCAACCGACCGGATGCGTCAGGATTCTGCAATACCTTTCGCATTGGGATGCCAGTTCTCACAATGACAGTATGCGCCTGAAAATATGGTTTCAATCTAGTCGCCGTGGTTATCACCGCGAGGGCCATTTTGTCCAACTTCGAATACCGGAGTTCTGCGTCCTTCAAGACTTTGCTCACGTAGTATACTGGATATTGTTGCCCTTCTTCTTCTCGCACCATCACAGTGCATATCGCCATGCTGGTGACGGATACATAAAGAAACAAATCTTCTCCGTCTTCCGGCCTACTCATTAAGGGCGGATAACATAGTAATCGCTTTATCCCCTCAAATGCTTCTTGACAATCCGGCGTCCATTCAAAGGACTTGGATTTTTTGATGGCATTGTAGAAAGGTAGACATCGCCTAGCTGAGCATGATATGAATCGCCCTAATGCCACCAACCGCCCGTTCAGTCTCTGTACTTCCCTTATGTTCCTTGGCGTCTTCATCTCCATTACTGCTTTAACCTTCTCAGGATTCGCCTCAACCCCTTTGCCGCTAACAATGAAACCCAGGAACTTTCCCGCTCTTGCTCCGAATGTGCATTTCTCTGGGTTCAATTTGAGGCCATATTTGATCAACACTTCTAGGATTTCTTTGATATCCCGCGGGTGGTCTTGCATTTTCTTGCTTTTGATGATCATGTCATCAACATAGATCGAGAAGTTCTCGCCGAATTTGTCTGAAAATATCTTGTTCATCATCCTCTGGTATGTTGCTCCCGCGTTTTTCAATCCAAAGGGCATCACCTTGAAGCAATAAGTCGCCTGGTGAGTTATGAATGATGTTTTGATTTCATCCGCCTTCTCCATGGGTATCTGATGGTAACTGGATTTCACGTCGGTGAATGATAAAGCTTCATATCCTGCAGTTCCATCTACCAATATATCAATGTTAGGAAGTGGATACATATCTTTCGGACATGCCTTGTTCAAGTCTTTGAAGTCGACGCACATTCTGTACGTTCCATTCGGCTTTTTGACTAGCACCACATTGGCTAGCCATTCCGGATAGGTGACTTCTCGAATCGCATCCGACCTTAGCAAGTCCGCCACTGCTTTTTCAATCGCCTTTTGCCGCTCAGGAGCATGTCCCCTCTTCTTTTGCCGCACTGGGGTTGCCCATTTGTCTACATTCAACCGATGGGTTGCTACGTCTGGGCTTATTCCTTTTAGCACTTCATTTGGGGCGGCAAATGCCGACTCACATTGGATCAATACCTCGGTAATGGCTTTCTTTGTTTCTTCTGAGAGTCCAGTCGCTATTCGCACGTTCTTGTCATTCGAGATGGCGAATAGTTCCGTTTCTCCCAATGCTTCCGCCGGCAGCTTCTCTTCGACTTTATCCTCCTCTTCCGGTTTTGGTTCAAGTGATAATGTATAGGCCTGTTGAGATACAAGTTGATCACCTTCAACTATGACTCGCCCTTGGTGTGTTGGCAAATGTAACGTTAAATGCTTCATTGAGATGAGCGACTCCGTCTCCGACAGGAATGGCCATCCCAGAATTATGTTGTAGGCCAGTGGGAGATCAACAATTGCGAATTCTAAATCACCTCGCCATTTTAGATTCTTATCGCCCATTTCTGCCTCCAACACCACCTGCCCACTTGTTTGGGAGGATTGACCCCCAAAACCAGTTACATCCATGAAGGTGTGTTCCACCCGTTCGTCGTTGATTCCCAACTTGTTGAATGCTGTCCGGGTAATGACGTTGCAAGAACTGCCTGTGTCGATAAGGACCCGCTTGACGTCCCATCCTTCAACGGCCATCGTGATCACCAGGGCATCCGCATGTGGCTCCGTGATTCTCGCAAATGAGTAATTGAGGGCATCCCCCCTATGTGTGTTGCTCTTTCGCCGTTCACGGCGAGTTCTTTTTGTTGGAGGCTCGTAGATTCCGCCTGCTATCACGTTTATCACCCCTTTCTTCTGCTTCTTTTCTGGTCGTGTTTCTCCCTCATGCGGGAGCGTTGTTTTCTCATCAGCTGTTTCTTTTCTTACAAATTGACTCAGCTTGCCTCTCTCGATCAGTTTTTCTATTTCCTTCTTCAGTTCGTAGCAATCATCTGTGTCATGGCCATTCAACCTGTGGAACCTGCAATACTTACTGAGATAGCGCCCCAAACTGGTTCGGCCTTTCACCTCGGGGAACCGCACATCCTTCTTCAAGGGGCTCTTTTCGATCCAAAGTAACACCTCTTGGCGAGTCGTGTTTAGTGGCGTGTGATATCCTCCACCTTGAAAGGGACGATCGCCTCTTCAAACAAAATTACTTTTGGACTGGGTCTGACGCCGACTGTCCGAAGTGGTTCTAGCGGCCTCTCTTTCTCGCCGAGTTTGGGCCCTATGTTCCCTGTTGACATCATCCACTTCCATGAATTCCTTTGCTATCTTCATGAGCTCGGCTACAGTGCGTGGTTTGTTACGGATGATTTCTTCCCGCATGCTCTAATCTGTGGTTCCATCCGCCATGATGTTGTGAATACTCACGATATCTGGGTTCTGCAATCGCACCAGGATATCGTTAAAGGCGACAACAAATTCCCTTAGGGAATTATAGTTTCTCTGTTTGATCTCCTTCAGCTGCCTATCTGTCACATCTGCCGCTTTACAGCCCACGAACTTCGCACAGAAATCCCGACTATATTGTTGCCAATTGTGAATAGATTCTGCCGGTAAAGATCGAAACCAATCAGATGCCGCACCGCCCAAAGTTGTCGAGAATAACCTGCAAATTATGCTTTCGCTTGCCCCTGCAACATCCATTAACTCTCTGTAGTTCCTGACATGAGCCTCAGGGTCAGAATTTGGATCCCCATAGTATTTTGGTATGGCAGGTGCTTTGATTCTGTGATCTGGAATGAATTCCCGCAACGAAGGGGCAAAAGGTGAATCGCTCTGGACCTCTGCTCTCGGCCGAGGTGAGTACCCCATTCGCTCCATCATGCTCCGTAATTGATCTTCTAAGTCAATATCGGGTACTCGCCGGACCTCTTCCATCCGCTGCTGGTGAATTCTGGATGGCATCCACTCGCCCATCGGTGTTGAGACGGGTGCCTATTGGTGGACCAATCGCCGTCCCGTTATAGGATCAAAGTTCCATGTGTGCTCACGCCCAGACATAGTTGTGTTAGGCGTCATCAATTCCGAACGTCTGTGAGGAAAAGGGTCCAGTTGTTGTAGCGGAAGAGTGCCTTGCATTCCTGGCAACGGTTGGGATGGTTGCCAGGTTGGATGTGTCGTCGTAATGAGATCTGGGTGCGAGTAGTTGCTCGGGTGACTGTGTGGATTCGTGCGACTACTCTGGCCCACTTGATTTGGCACCTAAGATGGCTGCGGAAGGACAGGTATGACAGGAATAGTCGGTGATTGTGTTGAGATAACCACAGGTTCCTGAGGGGCAGGCGCCATGGCGGTATCGCGTTCGGCGAGGGCGGTTAATAAATTAATCATTCGATCGCCAGCCGCTTGGCTCATATTCGAAGCCAAGACCTGTCCTGCCATCTGCACGAAATCGCTATTGGACATCTCCATTTCATTTTGCACCTGCACTTCCAATAAGGGACCCAATTGTCTCGAGGGGCCTGACGAGCTAGGCACCACAGGCTGAGTACCTGCAGGCTGCGAATTTGCAATCCGTGAACCTCGTGAGTTCATGCTAGTGGATCTGGTCGTAACACAGGTCGTTCGTGATGGTTCTGACATGTTCTTCGTGTACCTTTAACCAAGTGTTGGTAAAAAAGGTCCACGCTCACCGCACCAATGATAACTTGCTGGATCCGCTTTGATATTCTTTGCCGGAGTTACCTGCAAAACAAAACCGGAGACAGGATCTCCGGGAAAACTCTCCGACGATCAAGTCAGTTTTTGTAAAAATGAGTCTATAATTTAGCAATAGCTTTGTGGGAAAAAATGTGAACGTACCTCCCCCCTTATTCTTAAGGCCTTTTATAGGTGTTTTTTGGGTAACCGCCGAGGGCGGTTACTCCTTAGTGGGCCACGTTCTGAGGGCGGTTACCCCTTTTTAGGCCATGTCCCTTTCGTGGCTTTCATGGCAACGAACGTGGTTCTGAGTGGGAGTCTTGACGCTCCGTTTAGGAATTCGGGGCGGTTTACTCGCTGCGCCCGCTTCCTTCATTCGGGTCCCGTCCAATCTTAGCCCATGGGGCTTTAATATGGACTGGGCTTGCGAAATGAATATAACCCGTTTTGGGCTTCGCGGGTTATCAATATATTAAAAAATATTATACATTAATCTGAATGATTACATTGGATGCTTATACTTAGGGGTGATAATGGGAAGACGATTATCCGAAAACTGCGTGTATCTGAACCGACGGGGATGAAGAATAACTGTAAAAAAGATAGGGATGAGGATGAAGATTGCTATATCCGTTATGTGAGGATCCATGCCCCGTTACCGTATAAATTGCCGTGGAATTCCCGAAAAATTTCCAAATAAACTTATTAATTTTAAATACCAATCAAATTAATTATACCTAAATTAATTAGAGTATGTCTTCAAATATTGATGCAAAGAAACTGATGTTGCATCAAGCAAATATAATTTCTTCAAACACAACCCACTGAATCTATAGATAAAATAATATATTTAATTGATTTTATCTAGTTTTAGAATTTAGATCTTTGACAGAGTAACAATTGATTTTATCTTGATTCAAAAAAAAAAATTGATTTTATCTAGTTAAAAAACAAAAAATCGTTGGATTTCAGAAAACCTTTCAATTTTTTTTTTTCTTTTTATGTATTTTAGACACAGAAAGTTATGGATTGAAAAAATACATAAATAGTAAATCAACAATAGTTCAATTTGCAATAAAAAAAACATCATGATAAAAAACCATGAAATTACAAAAAAAAAAAAATCTCAAAGATTCAATCATCAGTCGCTCTAATATATTCTCTTCTTCCTTCCGCTTCCACATGCCACCCCTATTTTCTCATCCCATCCGATTCACTCATTATTTTATTAGGCATGAGGATTGTTACATGTGGGAATCCGCATGGGAAGGGAGTGAGGATAAAAAATTCCAAAATCATTTAATAGGGATTTTTCGAAATTGTCTCCATAAACATTGGAGACGGAATGGAGAATGCATTTCCGTCACCGTCTCGCACCGTTGCCACCCCTACTTATATTATACAAATATTGGTTTATAGTTAAACAATCCTACACTATTGTTATTTCTTCCCTTACTATTTTTTTCACTTTCTTTTGTTTCTCATGTCCTTGTATTTAGGGGTATTTATTTCATCTTTTTGAAGCAACATTTAGCGTTTCACTTTAAACCGCATGAAATATGTTGTTTGGTTAAATTTATACAAAAATAAATTTTAGCTTATTTTAATAGAAACTAGCATGAATCCCCGTACAATGCACGGGATGTTTGATAATTTTCTTCGTTCATAAATTTATATTTCAAATAAATAATAAAAAACAATTTAAAGTTCAATAGGTTAAAAATATATTAATAGATTACTCAAGAAAATTTTAATTTTTAAAAAATTATATGCGACTTATCATATAAGAATAACTATATATTTTTGTCTTCATTTATGGCAAAGAAAAAACAATTTGACAACCAATTTTTCTTTTAATTATATTTTACCACACATTGGTGGAAGTTGAAATTATTTGAAAATCAATTTTGTTTGTATTTGACAATCTACTTGTCAAAGTTAATTTTTTTTATTGATAATTATTATGAATAGTGAACAAACAACCTACTTAATGGTGTAAATGAATATTATACTTAATATTATAACTAATTATTTCAGCTTATATTTTATCACTTTAAGCTACTATTATACCATCATAAAATTTGATTGATGTCAATGAAAGTTGGTCCAAGTGGTAAGAAATTGAATCAAATCTGGTTAGGTTTGAGGTTTGATTTCCTATTCCATTAAAATTTAACTCTTATTGATAGGTGATTTGTAAATTTCACTTTAAATCCTCATCAAGATTTGTAAAAAAAAACTTATGAATGATGTGTCATTTTCTGTTATCAATATCTAAATTGGTACTCTTTTTTAAGAGGTAAGTCTATATTGATGTTATTTTGTAAGAAAATTCAAGTACATAACATATATAAGCAAATATAAGTACTAACCCATGTATAAACAATTAATAGCTTTTTATTCAAAAAAAAAAAACAATTAATAGCTTCAAAATCTACTGAACAATCTTCATCAAGATTTGTGGTTTGCCTAAACTTTGGGTAACCAAAAAAATAAAATTTGATTCGTATTTAAAAATAATAATACAGAATAGATATACTCTCAAATAACTTATGACTATCTTGAGACCTCTATTTTATTAATGATTATTTTGTTTCATGATATTATTATATTGGATAAAGTAATAAAATAGGTCTAAGGTTTATTTTGTATCAATGTAGGTTCCGCGTATAAAATAATACCAATATAGATTCAACGTTTACAAAATAGTACCAATTTAGGTCTCAATAATGAAACATGGCACACTATTCATATTACTCCATTAAGTTCTGATTTTCCTCTCCATTAACTTATGAATGATGTATCATTTTCTGTTATCAATATCTAAATTGGTACTCTTTTTTAAGAGGTAAGTCTATATTGATGCTATTTTGTAAGAAAATTCAAGTACATAACATATATAAGCAAAGATAAGTATTAACCCATGTATAAACAATTAATAGCTTCAAAATCTACTGAACAATGGATCTATACTACTTTTTATTGCAAGAATTGAATTTCAAGTGAAATAGAAGTAAAGAATCCAAATTTCCTACATGAAAAGATCCAATCTTAAAAAAAAAAAACTCTTAGAACATTGTCAGAAGTACTCCAATTGTTCCACACTATAACAAATAAGAACAGAAGTATGTAAAAAGGATAAGCAATTATGGAAACAAAACATAAAAAAACTAATAGTTTTTTAGGAACACAGGCTAAACCAAACCAAACTGATTAGCTAATTGAATATACAAATATATAAATTAAAATCTTTGACTAAATCAAAATCTTTCTTTCAACCAAAGATTAAGAGTGTCTTTGTTTTTTTTTTTTTAAAAATTTGCGCAATGCGCTTACATTAAAGAAGAAAGAAAAATCCCCACCAGACCCGGATGTGATTCGAACCCATGACCTCCCAAGGCATAGGTAAGCTCTGAACCAAAGATTAAGAGTGTCTTTGTTACATCATCTACTTGTGTATGATTGTGCTAGTACACAAAATTCATTCAACCCACAAACTGATAGTTAACAATAGAAATGAATCAAATCTTGAAAGAAGACCCATAAAAAGTTTGTAATGTCTCGTTATTAGAATTTTAAATGAAACGAAATTAGGTAGATTCAATTCAACCTAATGAATTTCTAATTGAGCAACATAAATGTTACCAATTTTTTAGGAAACCCCAAACAAAATTTCATGGTTAGGCTATATAAAAGATGTGATTATTGTTTTCCCTAAGAAAATTTACTTTGCGGATGGTGCTTTCCATTTCATATGTGTTAATCGTGAAATATTTGCATTTGATTTGGCGAAAGAGACGTTCTCCAGAGTATCAGTTCCTGATTTTTGCCAAACTGGAGTATATTGATCGAATTTGACGGTTGTTGAAGGGCGTCTTTCTGTCGGAGTTTACTTAGAGGACGAGTTTGATTTGTATGCTAGAAAGAAGAATGATGGAGGTGAGTTTTCTTGGACTAAATTATTCTCGATTAAATGTCAACAAGTTTCTATCACAGATTTTGGCATTTTGAGAAATGCTGAAATTTTGGGGTTTTCAAAGTATGGAGATGTAATCTATGTTTTGGATGATAAAATTGGTGTGTGTTCGTATGATTTTAAAAATAAAATTATGAAGAGGATTGTAGCTTTAGATAAACATAATATGAGGGTATTCTGTTGCGTTGAGAGTTTGGTTTGGGTGGAGAAAGAAACAGAAGAAAGCCAACTCTGAACGAGTCTAAGAATTGGATAAATATTATTATGTACATAGTTTTCATATGTGTGTTGTAATTCCAAGCAAAAATGCCACATCATCTGAGTGAATTATTGGTCTCGGTCTACAGTAGAATTTTTCTGCTTTTATGTTATATTGTGTTGTAATTTTATGCAAGGGTATTTGCATAAAAATGTAAGTTTTTCATATTTGTAAGCTTTCAATTCAGTTAGTTTGGGTGTAATTTCAAGTTTGTTTGAGAAGTTGTAATCTTTGGTTTGAAGAAACTTGTACTATCATTTTAAGTTTATTAGATATGTTGTATTAAGCACATCATTTGTTCAATCCTAATCCTGAATTTTGCTGACCCAACTCCATAATTTGCTAACTAATTAATTAAAGGTTATGTTAGTAACATCGTACTTCTATAAATTTAGGATTGGATCCTCTTAAAAACCCCACATATAAAACGACGCATGTAGTTTTTGTCATAAAAACGACACATGTTGTCTGATGTGTACATTTTATTTCGTATTCCAAATTTTTCACTGTTAAGAAGTCTCCAAATTTTTTGTTAGTCAAATTAAATAAAAAAAATACATAAAATTTGATGTCGTGAGATTAAAAAAATATATAAAATATATAGAAAGGATGTCGTGAGATTAAATTTTGATAAATAAATTCAAATAAATAAATAAATAACTTGATTTATTGATAATTTATGGAGAAATAAGTAGTAATCCAGATTCAATTAATCAGACCAAAAATATGATGATGAATATAAATACATGAATGATATTAAAATAAGAAGTAAAATCATGTATATTTGTAATTACCATTTAGAGATATGTAAAATATATGTTTAATTGGTATCTAATAAATTATTGTGCCAAATGAATCCCTTGGCACTGCGCAAAATAAATATTCCAAATATAGACTTAAATAAATAATACAACATAAACGAGGATTAAACAAAACGAGATAATATACCAGCAAAAATGCAAAATCCGACTTTCTAGATGCAACAATAGCGTTTAGGCGGTAATAGTAGCGTAAACGTCCAAGTGTGTTAAAGCGTAGATGCTAAAGTCTGTTAAAGCATAAACGCTTAAAGCGTATACGCTAAAGTTTGAATATAAGAGAGATTTAAATTGTTTTTAAGTTGTATTTCAACGTCCAAAAAATAAAAACCCTGAAAATAAGTCATATTAAGAGAGAATTTACAACAAATGTGTTAGATGGCAAAATAAATAAAGTAATTAACATAATGATAGAAGATTAATTTACGGAGACCTAATTGAATGTAATTGAGAGTTTGTAATTTTCATAATTTTAACGATTGAAACGTGATTTAGTTCACTAAGCTCCGTTTAAATTTTCATTATTAATAATTGCTTAACTGTGACAATATTTCCTTTCAAAAAAAAAAATCTGTGAACAACTTTCAAATATGTCACCATTTTATTTTTTATGATAAAATTTATATATTGTGACAATTTAATACATTTCATGATAATAGATTAAATATCCTCACTTATAATTTGATTTAAAAAAATATTACTAAATCTTTTTAGGGAAATTTTTTCTTGCCAAAATAAAGTTAATTAATGACAATTATATAAGATCATTTAATTGAAACAGCCCATTAAACTAAATAAATAAAAGAAAAGGAAAACATTTTGTGGTTGTGATTTACATGTTTAATTGTGCTGATATGTTTAACACATGTTCATGTTGTGCTTGTTCTCTCCAAAGTGCCTATTGACTAAAAACATTTGGAAGCATATGTAAGCACATGATCTTTATAGATGAACATAGAAGAAACTTAAAAACTATATGTAAACCTTTTCATGATTCCATGAACTTGAGCAATTGTTCTTCAGACCCTCATGTATTGTCAATTTTTGGTTCTACACTGCAAAAAGATCAATAAATTTTTCATTATAGATAGAAACCCATACTATAAATTCCCTGTCAGATAAAAAGTGAGGCAAAACACATTTTAATAGGAAACAAAGTTATTAAAACCATTACAATCTAGAAATTAAGAATTAGGAGATGGTTAAATTCATATTAGATTGACTTTTGCTCAAGAAAATTGATTAAATATATGATTTCATTTTTACTTGCAAGCATGTGGTAGGATACGAATCATAACCCTTGTTGCATATGGTCTTGTAAAATCTTTCAAAATTTATAATGAGCATTATGTTGGTGGCTCCATCATCTGTTATAACATTAATACTGAAATTAGACAAAATTGCATCAAATGATGCTGATGACCACTTCTGTAGAAACCATACTATTGAATTTTTCCAGAATTGAATCAATGAAAATGAACCACAATAGCAAGAATTGATGGCAACCGATAATTTAAAAAATCTGATGTAAAAGAAAATGTAACTCAATTGAATCAATAATCACTAACCTCATGGAAAAACAGAGAAAGAGTGAACAAATTGACGAATAGAAATGCAGCAGTTGATTGCAGTTCCATTAAATTCTATCACTAAGAAAAAGACAGTCGTCCATGGACACTGCAACATCACAGGATAAATAGTTTAGTGAAACAGGGAAACAACTAAAAAAAGGAAACAAATTGGAGAGTGGGAGCAACACAATTGTAATTGTAATTGTTTTTTAAGTTGAAGTTATATGCAGGAAGAAATTATCCAAAATTTAAACAAATGTCTGAAACTATAAGGTTGCTATAAAAAAATGACACCATGAATAGATTGAAGAAATGACATCATCGATCAAACATGAGAGAAGGTGCTAGTGAAGAGAGCTATGAGATGGGCATATGACAATGAAAGAGAAAGAGAGAGTGTAGCAGTTGGTGAGAAAAGAAGAGATGGATCGGTTAAAGTGGGAAATGGCAAACAAAGAGAACTGTAATATGAGAATGAGTTTAACAAAAGAAGAGATGGAGCAGTTAATCCCGAGTGATGAGGAAGCAAGGAAAGGAAATGAGAAGTATCAGAATTGTGGGAGGTTGAAAACAAAAATAATGAACAAAATAATCCAAAAATTTGAGAAAATGTCATGTCATGCAAATGTTAGCTACTTTAAGTATATAGATAGATAGTAGCGTTTTGGAGCTTTTCATGAAAAACTCTATTTCTCGAGCTTTTCATGAACAAATATTTATATTTATTTGATGTTGATAAAATTATCCTTTACATTTCCATAAATGTTTATATTTATTTCATGAACAAATATTTATATTTATTTAATGTTTTACTCCGTTCAATAAATTATATTTTTATTATTTATTTATTTATTTATTTTATTTTTATTAATTTTTGTATTACAAATTTTATTTTTATAATCTATTTGTTGATTAATTTAAGACATGTCCATATTAGACATTGCTGAGGCTTGGAACGACCAGAATGGGCAAGGGTCGTTGTCTGAACGCCAATCGAAGGTGGCGAGTAAGCTGTCGATATGGAACAAACGCGAATATGGGGCTATGGGGAATCAGATCCGTAACCTGACAGCTAAACTAGAGAAAATCCAAGGAGCAGCTGACCCTTCCAGGCGAGTAGAGGAAGCGGAAATAAGCAGAAGTTTGAATGATTTGCTCGACAAGGAAGAGGTCAGGTGGCGGCAGCGAGCACGCACGAACTGGTTAAGTGCAGGTGATCGGAATACGGCCTACTTCCATGCCACGACATCCGCTAGGCGGCGGAACAACTGCATTAAAAAAATCATAACTGAACAGGGTCAGGTTGTAACGCATCACACGGAAATGTCAGCTGTAATCACTGCCTATTATGAGGAATTATTCACCAGTTCGAATCCGCCAGCTGATTCAGTGTTTGCACAAGCGGTGAATACGAGCCTCACCGATGATGATAGACAGATCTTGAGTAATGTGTTCACCAGGGAAGAGGTAGAAGTGGCATTAAAACAGATGAATCCGTCTAAGGCGGCTGGGCCGGACGGTATGTCCGCGTGCTTTTACTAGAGGTACTGGGATTTGGTTGGAGCAGATGTGAGTGATGTTGTTTTGGAGTGCCTAAACCAGGGCATAATGTCAGAAGGATTGAACCATACAACGATAGCCTTGATCCCAAAGAAAAAAAAACCCGGAGGAAATCAAAGATTATCGTCCAATTGCCTTATGTAACGTGGTTTACAAGCTGATATCAAAAACATTGGCTAACAGGCTTAAGCTGGTTCTTTCAAAGCTAATTCACGGGTCACAGGCTGCCTTTGTGCCTGGGAGGCTTATCACTGACAATGCTATTATTGCATTTGAGGTGTTTCACACCATGAAAGGCAGAATGAAAGGGAGAAAGGGAGCTTTTGCCCTTAAACTGGATATGAGCAAAGCATACGACAGAGTAGAATGGAAATTTTTAAAACAGATAATGGAGCAAATGCAGTTTCCTGGTAATTTCATCAACTCAGTCATGTTATGTGTTTCTTCAGTAACTATGGCTGTCCGCATTAACGGTTCCCGGGAAGGCATGATTTATCCAAGTAGGGGACTTAGACAGGGGGACCCAATTTCACCGTATCTATTCCTCCTTTGCGCGGAAGGGCTATCAGCGGCGCTCAGACAAGCAGAACTGGATGGATCAATACACGGTGTAAAGCCAAGTCGCAATGGGCCCAGTATCTCACATCTATTTTTTGCAGACGATTCTTTGATCTTCGGGAAGGCAAACAGAGAAGAGGCCAGAACCATTGCTCTAATTTTGAAAAATTATGAGGAGGCATCTGGTTAGATGGTTAACTATGAGAAGTCGGAAATGTTTTTCAGCGGAGGTGTGCCGCGGAATAATCGAATGGAATTACTGTATTTACTAAAGGTAAAAGAGACATGTGGCCTACCAAAATATTTAGGCCTACCAACAATCATTGGGAAATCTAAGAGAGAAGTGTTTGTGGCTATCAAGGAGAGGATTCTCCGTCGCTTAACTGGTTGGAAGGAGAAGCTCCTATCGTGTGGTGGGGAAGAAATCTTGATAAAATCAGTCATCCAGGCTATCCCACAGTACTTGATGTCATGTTTTCTTCTCTCGTATTCGTTCTGTTTGGAAATTCAGCGCATTATAAACAGGTTTTGGTGGGGAGGGGATGAAGGGAAGAGGCCAATGTACTGGCTCTCCTGGGAAGCAATATGCGAATCAAAAGAAAGAGGAGGGTTGGGGTTCTGGTGGCTAAAGTCATTTAATCTAGCACTAGTCACCAAACAATGTTGGCGAATTCTGAAATCTCCGGAGTCGCTATGTGCTAGAGTCCTGAAGGCGAAGTATTTCCCCAAGTCGTGTTTTCTGGATGCCCCTGCTAATGCCCAACCGAGCTACTTCTGGCGAGGCATTCGGGAAGCACGTTCACTATTGGAAACTGGGCTATTATGGAGGGTTGGAGATGGGAGAAAGGTGCGCATATGGAAGGACAAGTGGCTTCCGGGACTAAATGCGAAGAGACCACTTGTCTGTCTGACTTCGGAAAGGCCGACCTTGGTACGAGAACTGATGACGGAGGATGGTCGTGCGTGGAACAAGGAAAAATTGGATGCAACTTTCACCGAGGATGAACAACTGGAGATTAGAAAGGTTCGAATCAGTACTAGGAGGATGAAAGATGAAGTCTATTGGGGATATACAAATCATGGCTTCTTCTCGGTGAGATCAGCATATCACCTGGAGGAAAACCGTCGTGCAGTGCGTCGAGGAAGGGCTTCGTCGTCAAGCGATGAGGGGTCGAAATTCTGGAAACATATCTGGGCTTTGCAAATTCCGCTGAAGGTCCGCCATTTCCTGTGGCGAGCCTCTCGGAACATTATTCCGACGTTTACCACACTGGCGAGGAGGGGAATTGACTGCGCTCTAATTTGTCGTCTGTGCCGGTGTTCTGAGGAAAATGCACTACATGCGTTGAAAGCGTGTCACAGAGTGAAGAGTTACTGGAAATCTGCTGATCTGCAGCAGCGGGTCGATAAAATTGATGCGATTGATACGATGGAGTGGATACAGGTATGTTTTGCACGACTAAACAAATCTGACTTTGCTAAATTTGCTTGTTCACTATGGTGGCTGTGGCATCGCCGCGATCTGCTAGTTCATGAGGGGAAATGGACGGAAGATGAAATATTACAGCTTAAATGTGTCGATTTTTTGGATTCATGGTCACCAAATCTGAACAGATCAAACTCTTGTTCCGATAGAGTAATCGGTTCTGACTCTTACAAGGTTTGGCATCCACCCCCGCGAGGTATCACTAAAATAAATTGTGACGCCTCATTTGGGGAAAATGGCCTTATCGCAAGGGTTGGGATGATTGCTCGTGACGACAAGGGGTTGATCCTCGCTTCGGCAGGAATCCCGATCGACCCATGTTCTTCGATTGAAGCAGCAGAACTACAAGCAATTATGGAGAGTTTAATCTTGGCTAGAGATTGCTTTTTCACAAACATTAACATTGAGTCGGATGCAAAAATTGTGATTGATGCGTTAAATGGTTTGCGAGACCCGCCGGTTTCTTTGAGCCATTTATACGAGGACGTTCACCTCTTTAGTTCGGGTTTTGCTTCAGTGTCTTTTAGCTTTACCCATAGGGAGGGAAATATGCCAGCTCATAATTTAGCCATGTGGGCTAGGGAGCTGGATACAGCGATGATTTTTTTAGAGGATTGTCCTGGAATTATTTGGGACTCGGTCTGTAATGATGCCGTAAGGCCTTAATTTATATTATTGATCCTCTTCTTCTTCTTCTTCAAAAAAAAAAAAACTAAGTTAATCACAATTTTACTAAACACTAACAATTAATAAGCTAATACAAACAACTAACAATAACAATAAATAATTATCAACAACAGCTATCAGTTAACAACTGAATCAAACATACCATTAGTTTTATTTCCTTATTACAACTTTCATATTTTGAGAAGATAATTCCCACAATTCTCACACATTTTGTAAATAAGTTGGTTTCGTTAGTCCATGTTGACTTATGATGAATTAAAATCACATTTTCTTCCATTGAGATAAGTGGGAATGTCAATTATCATTTATGAGAATGAATATAAGGGTTTTCCTTATTCTCATTCCTATAATACTGAGTTATGGGATTTCTCATGTCTAATGGGACAAAATCTAATAAATACGAGTATTATCCATTCCATTCCATTGATAAGATGATTTTCGTCATTATGATATATTATATTAAAAATATGATTTTATTATGTGATTAAATTGTAGGATCAGTTATACAATAATTAGATTAAATATTTACAAATTTTCGATATTAAAAAAAATATTCTACTTATTTAAAGCTGTCAGAATTTATCATTTAAAAAAAAAATCAGTAACTGTAAAAAAGTCGAGATCACAAAGTACAAAGCCCAAACGTTAATTGGGTTAAGAATGGCCGACGAAGTTATGCAAAAAGGCCCAAAATCAAGTGGGCTAAAACAATATCAACAAATATACAGATCTTTAACAATTTGCTCTTTTTAGGGTTGCGGCAAGCTGCTTTCTCAGATATATAACCGCAGCTTTGCTTTACTTCCCGCTTCTTTGCCTTAAAACCCTAGCGGCACCAGATCTTCGAAGCTTTATCCTCCGGTTAGGTCTTGTTTCATTCCTATACGCTTCAGCAACTATGGTAATCCCTCGTTCATCATTTTCCATTTAGCTCTTTCTCTGTATGTTGCGGTAATATAGAATCGTGTATGTATTTCGTAGGCGGATGTGGAGACAGATGTTGCCGCAGGGGTGCCAAAAAAGAGAACGTTTAAGAAATTCAGCTACAGGGGAGTGGATTTGGATTCTCTGCTTGACATGTCCACAGATGAGCTTGTCAAGCTTTTCTCTTCACGTATTCGCAGAAGGTATTTTGTGTTCTCCCAGCGATGAATGTCATACTGTTGGATTCCGTCCTTTCTTTTATGTGCCACGAAAATTGCATGTTCCTTCTATGTCTTCAATGTATTTGTATACTGCTTTTTGTAGGTTCCAGAGGGGTTTGAAGAGGAAGCCAATGGCTTTGATCAAGAAGCTGCGCAAGGCGGTAATTATTCCTAACAATTGCTTGTTTTGTTTATGTTTAACTCTCTGGCCGCTTTTTGTTTGATCATCATTATATTTGGCTCGAATTTTGTTATGAAATTTGTAAATTTACTCAGACATTTCTCTTGTCTGCGTACTGTTTGATTATGATGTTTTAGTTTAATCTTTAGCACTTAATTGTCAATTATTTGTTTAGATTATATCACATCGCATTTCCTTGGATTTCTCAATGGAATGTCGTTAACTTGCCTTATCTGGGCATATGGCTGTTGCTACTGGATTGTTATGAGCATGTTACCAACAATTTGTCTGATTCTATGTTGCACAGAAACTCATCTGCAATAGGGTTTGTGTCCGTTTACGCTATGTTTCTTTTCTGTTTCCATTTTCGCCTCCTGGCTATGTTTTGAAGACTATGTTTTAGAATAATTTTTTGCGGTGTATGTTTACATTTCTGTTTTTATGCAACATAGGCCTGATTGTATTTGGCTTAGTGTTTGTTTCATGAGTAATCTGATTTTCCATTAGATATAAAATGTTTGCAGATAAATTCCATAGTGGTTATGATGAGGCATAATTGCGGTTTTTAATTCAGTTTGTCTAGGCCTCTAGGGCATTGAAGAGTTGATGGGTTGGGCATGGCTTGTGTGTTTTCTTTCATGTGCCTATTACAGTTCTGAAAATAGATTATATACCATTGCAAGTATTTGATTTACGCTCTGCTAAATATTAGGAAACCTATCATAACTTTCATGTAGTCTTGTCCTTGGGTCATTCAATGTCTATAGTTTACTGTCATCTTAGTTTAATATGAGAAATAAGATGTTTTTGTTGAATAAAAAAACATTACAATTTTACAAAATAAATAACAAGGGCAAGGGTGGACATTTAATTTTACATCAAGGAATAGTATTTCATGTTCCCGAGACTTGCATCTCAAGGTTGTTTATAATTTCATGTTGGATGTTTCCTTAATCTTCAATTCTCTGCCTGTTATTATTGTTAGTCTATGTCAACACTAATAGTGTTCCTGATGTTCTGGAACAGAAATTGGATGCTGCACCTGGTGAGAAGCCAGAACCAGTCCGGACCCATCTTCGCAATATGATCATTGTACCTGAAATGATTGGAAGCGTGATAGGAGTTTACAACGGGAAGACGTTCAATCAGGTTGAAATCAAGCCTGAAATGATTGGGCACTATACTGCCGAGTTCTCAATTTCATACAAGCCTGTCAAGCATGGTAGACCTGGTGTTGGTGCCACCCACTCATCTAGGTTCATCCCTCTCAAGTGAAAGGTTTCGCTTGGGCGCGGATATTGGAGTCATATTTTATTGTATGGTTATGTTGAACAAAATTTTGTAGGTCTTCAACGGTTCTAGAGATTTTGTTTTCACATTTTGTTGAACAGATGAATATTTTTACGGTAGTCAATGGATGTTATTGGAATTCTGAGAAGTTGATTGCTTAAATTGGAATTGAGCTGTTAACAGTGAGTCCTTTTTTGATAACCATTTTGCGATGGGTATTAGTACGCTCTGTTTATTTTTTGGGGGCGTGTTATCGCAGTATTTTGTTCTTGGCGTCTTTGATACAAGGATGAAAAATTGCATCAACTGTTAATGCTTATTGGTGATAAAGCATTGGGTTTTGTTGATGATAGAAATTTAAATCCTTGGATAAATTGGAGTGAATTCAACAACCTCAATGGAAGTTTGATGAAATAAGTTAACCTTTTCAAGAATTATTTGTTTGGAAGGGCGCCATGATGTTATTGGTTACTATATACATATAAAAATGCGAACTTGATTAGCAAGGGCTGTTTGTTTTTGTTTTGAAGAAAGGACTGTTATAGTTAACTACCCGAACTTGAATAAAAGATTAAAACAATCACCAAGGAAAACTAACTAATCCGAAAAAATGCTAAATGTGTACTTTTTTTTTTGTTGGTCAAACCACGGGTTGATTTTGGAGAGTTGGCTCCACCATGGGGTATTTTTAAGTCATGTTCACATCCAAATTAATTCCTGTTTGATTGGTAGTCACGTCAAATAGTTTGGACAACTGGTTCAAAAATTTAAGATGCTACATCTATACTATATATAATAGCGGAAGGAGAGAGAATTTGCAAGAAGTGTTTTAGAGGCTTTTTGGCTTAGTTGGTATCGTAGGAACAAAGTGAATAAATGAGTTAATTAATTTTAATCATCTCTATGTAATTAGTACTATATTAACATATTATTTATTGTCAATTAATAATCCATCAATTAAAGTAATAAAAAAAACTAAAAGTTACAGGAAGATAAAAAAAACACAAAGCGAAGGAAATCCAAGAGTCACAAATAAACTTATATATATAAAGCATGATAGATAGTATTTTATCATTATATTCATTGGCCACCAAAAATCAAAGTCCTCATCAACATTTAATTTTGATTATGTATTAGTTTTGTTCTTAATCTTATAATTTTGTTCTTACTTCATTAAGAGATTAAGATTTATTTAGGAGCGATTTCCATTGATAAACTGTATTAATAATATTTTTTTCAAAAATTGTTAGGGTTTATATTTTGATATCTCCAATTGAAGAAATCCGATGGAAACAGAAGATGTATAGACAACTGAAATCGGGAAAAGGAATTGTGTCAAAAATTACAGGAAATCTTTATGTTTTCAAAGGTAATTATTCGATTTTTTTTCCATATGTAGTAGTTATTTTGTTCTCAATTATTTTGTTCCACACCTCCCGCTACCATATTTTTGTTTATTTTATCATTATATTTATTGGCCATCGAAAATCAAAAACCTCCTCGGCCTTTAATATTGATTATGTATTAATTTTATTCTTAATCTTATAATTTTATTCTTACTTCAAATATAATTTTGTTCTTACTTTCAGTAAGAGATTCATATTTATTTAGAAGTGGTTTTCACTGATAAACTCTATTAATAGAATTTTTTTCAAGAATTGGGAGAATTTAGACTTTGATATCTCCAATTGAAGAAATTCGATGGAAATAGAAGAGGCATAGACAGTTTAAATCGTGAAAAGCAAATGTGTCAAAAATTACAGGAAATCGTTATGTTTTCGAAGGCAATTATTCGATTTTTTCATATGTAGTAATTATTTTGTTATCAATTGTGTTGTTTCACACCTCTCGCTGCATTATCTATGTTTTCTATTTTATTTGTGTGTTTTTTTTCAAAATGACTAAATAAAGAATTTGTATATTTTCATTCTTTTTTACGATAAGTTATTAGGTGTAATCATTTCGATTGTTAACTCTAACTAAAATTTAAATTTTCGTCTTTATATGAACTCAATTTTAAGGTTTAATTAGAGTTAGATTAATTTTCCAAATTCAGAATTTGGTCAAATCTACTGATTTTTCTAATTTGGGTTTATCTAACTCATATGGATTGAATTTTTTATTTTTATGTATTTTTGGTACGAATAGCTATAAAGTTTCACATAATAGTTGTTTATTGAAATTGAAGACATATTGAAGAAAATAATTAAAGAGGTATTGAGACATTATACTTACATTGAAATTTATTTCAATTATAAATCATGTTTTTTTTTATGATTACCTTTCTAAGTTTCTTTCTCATTTTTAATGATGGATTCTATATCTATAACATATCTACAACAGTGGAACTAGAGAGAAATTATTAAGGAGAGTTTTAGAGGTCTTTTTTATGAGTTGTTAAAATAGTAACAAAGGAAAATTAAAAATATTATTTCTAATCTAATTTATATTTAATAGATATAATAAAATAACTTAGAAAATATCCTAACGAAAAAAATATAACGACAACAAATATGTAAGAATCCAATCAATTTCCCTTTATTTAACTTTAATAAATAGCATTAAAACCAATATAACTGAAAAAATATTTATATTTAATGGATATAATAAAATAACTTACAAAATATCCCAACGAAAATAAATTATGTAATGATAAAAAATATGCAAGGGTCCATTCAAATTTCATTCATTTAATTTTAATAAATAACATTAAAATTAATATAATTGAAAAAAATTATAACACATTTAGTTTTTCGTGTAATAATTAACATAATATTTAAACCTTCAAACTACTATATAAACCAAATAAAATTATTAAAAAATATAATTTTATTTCAAATTCATGGATTTATTAGAAATTTTAGAAAGCACGAGATTTTTTTTGAAGGAGATCTAGAATTTGATTGAAAAAACATCGCCACAAAATGTAGTAACTATTTTAAAATTGCAATATTATATTAAGAAATATTATATAAGAACGGAAAGGAAGGATCCTTACAAACATGTCAACTGAGACAATAGATTATGACTTCAACAACTTTCAAACACTATTATCAAGCAATTATAAATGTATGTTCATTAATTTATTTACAATTTGTAAATTTAAATTATTTTAAAACAAAATATTAATATCATTATATGTAAATGATATAAAATTTAAAAAATATTAAAAATGTTAAATTTATGTAAAAAAAATTTATCCATCCGCGCAACGCGCGGGCCCAATACTAGTTTAAATAAGTTCACATAGTACATTGATTTCTATAAAAAAAAAAGTTCAAGATGAAATGGATATCTATAAACCAGTTCATGAATTAATAAACCAATTTAAACAAATTTAAGCGATTAATACATTATTTTAAGCAAATTTGAGATATTTTGTGAATTAGGGCAATTGATTTATTTTGTAAATTTAAACAAGTCTTTTTGTTCTATTTCCAACTTTTTGAAAACTGTTTAGTGTTTTGTTTTGTTTTTAATTATTGTTGGGGGCTGGGGGCAAAATATATTTTTACATTTCATGTATATTGAATTTTAGAGTAAATTATATTAATGGTACCTGAAATATAGACCAGATCACACTTTGATACTTAAATTACATTTTTTTTCTTAAAATTATACCTTAACTAAAAGTGACCGGACAATTTAATAATAATTTAACCACTTTTAATAATAACTAGAACCCACCGTACACTTTCTATTCTTCTCCATTAATTCTCTGCAACATGTTTTATATATATAAAAAAATTCTCTGCAACTTCTTTGCGGAATTTCAAGGTCTAATGCTAAAAACCAATAAACTATAACCACATACCTTCTTAATGGATTAAATAAGTTGGTATTTTCTCTTATTAATAATTGGTATTTCATAATCTCAAATTTATATTCTCTTTGAGATGCTTAATGGATTTAATTGCTGTGGGTAGTTCACCCTTTTTAATTAACTTCCTCCATCTTCATCCTTCGTTTTCCCTTTCCTTTCGATTTTTAGAGATCGAATCTTTCTTGTAGATCGGGCGACTCGTTACAGTTGGAGAATTAGCATTACGGTCGGGGCGACTCGTACCCCTCTGGTTTATTTTTATCTCCCACCTGCTGCAATATTTTTACGTCTCCGGCCAGCTACAATATCATTACCCATTTTTAGAGATGAAATCTAAAAAGAAAGAGAGAAACCCAAGCTGATGGATCTGATCATTGTAGCTCTGAACCTTCAATTCAACTTTATTTAAATGGTTCCATATTCTTGAACTATATGATCTTTTTGTTCTTCCACTAACTGCTTTTCATGCTCCAAAACAATTACCTTCATTTCATTTGCAGCTTTATTAGAGCTTTTCTCAGTTCTTAGTGATTGTTTGGCTTCAAACACAACCTCTAAATTAATTTTTTCATTGCAAGTATGGAAGGAGATAGATAGAATTGAGGAGTGAGAAACAGATTTAAGGAGAGAGAACGTAAGAGAGAGGGGAGAGAGTGTGGGTCAAACTCTTAAAAATAGTCAAATAAATTGTAAAATTCAAATTGACTGGTTGGTGCTGGTTAAAATTATTAAATTGTTCGGTCATCTATACTTAAGGTATATTTTTATGATAAAATGTAATTCAGGTAACAAAGTGTGAATTAAAGTATAATTTAGGTACATTTGATATTAAAATTTTAGAATAAGATTTGTAAATATAAAATAAAATCTAAATAAGAAATAAAGTAAAATAAGTATAAAATAAAAAGAAAAAGAAAAGAAAATGAAAAAAAATACAATTGATGGAAGTCACTACATTTTATGAAACAACAACTATTCAACTTTGAACAATTCTTCGAAATATTAGACGATAGAGATTAAGAAAAGATTCTATCTCCTGAGCTTCGTCAGAGTTATGACAAGACATGAACAATTCATTGATGATGGCTAAAGAAGCGTATGTATAAAACGAAACTGAAACTTATTCAATCAAACAATAGCTAATATTTAGCTTCCACACACCATAAATTCAGCAAAATGAACAAGGATTTGAAGGAATAAATATCATAGGTTGGTGGGATAAACAATTAAACTATTGTGCCTATAAGCAGAGTCTGTCTTTATTCCAAACCCCAACAAAAAATCAATCAAAACCAACATAAACAACAAAATCAATCAACACAATACAACTAAAAAACATCCAATACATGCCGAATTCCCTTCCAGTTCCAGCAACCATTTTCGTGTCATTCTAAAAGCTCTTAAGCTTCAATTTCTCGTTTCTCAAACAATTCCCTTTGTTTACTCATTCATAATTACCCGAAAATCCATCCCTTCTAAGCCTTATAATCCATGTTTTTAATCCATAATTGCAATAACCATTTTCACTTTAGAAAACACTATTCTACCCCTCAAATCCGTTCTAAACCAGTACCTTTGAGTCCAATTCGACTAATTACGTTTTCGGTTGATCAATAACATCATTTCCACTCTAGATTCCTCATTATATTCGGCTACATAGCCGCTTCCCCTTCTTCGTTTCTACAATTAATTCCATTTTAGTCAATTACCGAGCTCATCATCTCGTTCACCCACACACTCTACAGTCTCGATTTGCAACCTCACTATAACAGATAGCCTCAACATCGACCGTTCAACATCAAAACGATAACACGAGTTCGTTAAATTTGCTTATAATTCCTGTTCATATTTTATCACATTTAATTACGTACAAGTTCACATTTATTTACAAGCTTTTAGATAAAACTATTATCTTGCTGATAAATTATTTCGGTTTGTAATCGCTTCCATTTCTTTCCAATTGTAACAAAAAAACATTATAAATATAAAGAAAAATTGAAAAACTTCTTTATGTGACGTTTTTCATTTCCGATCCAACAAATGGTTTAATCTAATTAAACTTGCGTTTAGTGCAACTAGGAATCCAAGAGAAATTATTTTTTCAATCCCGATGTTTCATGTTCAATCGTCGTGATTCTTAAGAAATTAAGTTATTAGGCGCATATTTCATCCATTTTTGTAAAAATATTTTTGAGAATCCAATTCTTTGGCATGTCCACAGACATCTCACACGAGCCAATATTGAAAATTAGCATCATTCACAAAATATCGCTAACAATTATTTAAACCTTTTTTTATTTTATTTTTAGGCTATTTTTAAATTGGGGTTGACCCTGTTTGGCAAATAAAGGTTTGAGATAAAATTAAAGGTTTAGACTGCTTTTAAAGGTTTTAACTAGTCAAATTTCTAATAGTTATATTTGGGGAAAAGAGATTTGAAATAGCTTATCAAATTCAAAACTCTAATTTTGAAAAACTAGTTTTAAGAGCTATTTCAATTAGTTTATTGTCAATCGATTTTTGTTGGAAGGCCTTGATATCAAGCCTTTTTGTTCTATTTCCAACTTTTTGAAAATTGTTTAGTGTTTTGTTATTTTCACTGATTAAACCCTTTTAGCTTATTTTTAGGCTATTTTTAAATTGGTTTTGGCTTTGTTTGATTAAAAGAGATTTGATGTAAAATTAGAGGTTTAGACTACTTTTAGAAGTTTTTAATAGTCAAACTTCTAATAGTGGTATTTGATGAAAACATATTTGAAAGAGTTATGGGATTCAAACCTCTAATTTTGAAAAAAACTAGTTTTAGGAGTTTCTTCAATTAGTTTATTGCAATATATATTTTAAGAGAAATTATTAAAAGCACATGGTTCTCAATGTCACTTGGAGGACCTCCCATATATATTTTTCCATGTGTAAAAATGAATCCACATATATTATAAGAGATCCCACTATTTTATTTATTAAGTGTGATCATAATACACGTGTGCAAAGATGAATTGGGGGTCCTCTAAGTGACATGAAAGACCGAATGCTTAATATAAAAACTTCTATTTTAAAGAACTTTTTTTAATCCACGCTCATTCTACCTTTTGGTCTTACTTCGGTCCTACTGAGGGGGCATCACCATATATGTCTATTGAATGGGGCAGAACCGTCTCATCGAGATTCACCACGAGCGGAGTAGTTAAAATAACGTTAATTACTACCCTTTACCCAAATAAACGTTATTTTGTTCCTTTACTAAAAGTAAAGTAAGAACATAATAAACATGTCCATCTAGCTACATTTCAGTGACATGTCAACTTATAGATCTAATTTTACTATTGTATTTTTAGAAATCATATTTGTATTCAAAATTAACAATTAAACTGATGGATATTATTGGAAACTTTGAGAAGAATATAAAATATTAGGTTTTTGTTTTAGTAAAATGTTAAATTATAAATTAATTGGTATATATTATATAATATCTAAGATACTATTAGCAATCCAAGTCTAATTTTTTTAAAACCTCCTCTTGATAATTAGCATTGTTCATTAAACTTATTCATTTTACTTTGAAAAATGATTAGATATTAGTAATGTAAGTATTTTTTTTTTTTGAAATAATGCCAAGTTTTATTAACTTAAATCAGATGAAAGAATATTGCTAAAAAACGGTGGTGGACATGCCCACTCATCCCGAACAGACACAGAATTGACCGCTTTTGCTAGAGAATGTGTAGCCCAATTCGCTAAACGCTTAATAAAGGAGATAGAACACAACTCTAAATCTCGTAATAAATGAATACAATCAGAAACAATGTCAACTAAATACGAAGGACCTTCTAAACCCATTTGAATTGCATTGACTATGACGAGACACTCCGACTAAATTTGAATTTTCTTATTGGGACGATGCATCTTAATCAAACTTAAAGCTTCTTTGATAGCCATGACATCGGCTAGCTGAGGACTGATATTTCCTTGAAAAGCTCCCATCTTAGCTAGAAAGCATTATCCAGAGTGATTACTTGATGATGCCATAGATGGAAAAAGAACTTTTGATGCAAGAATTGAAAAGAAAAGAAGAAACTTGTCAAAGGACAAGACAAAACCAAACTTGTCAGATGATAATACCCATATCCGTTGAACAACAGCGGAGATGAAAGAACTCCAAATTCCAGTTTTAATCAACATTGTTTAACTCATCTTCTTCTCTATTGGGCATTCTTCTGTTTTTCTCCATCTTCATGCTACTTCTTAGTAATGTAAGTTTATATTTACATGTTTAGGTAAATATTACTTGGTAGATAAAGGGTGGCATCCTGAAAGGGAAGGATATTTGACATCCTACTACAAAATTTTGGCAGTCCATCTCCTTATTTCCATTCTAGAAAACTCCTGCCATTTTAGTTTGACGGAATCTTTCACTCCGTCTAGGATACCGTCTCAAGCTTTGACGGTTCTATTTTTTACGGATTTCTGTCACAACTTTCTGATGGAAATTCATTTCTTCAAAAAATTTCGTTAGAGATTTTGATTTTTCTAGTAGTGATGGACACATCACTTACATTTGCATCCATGTCAACCTTCGGATTTAAGAAGCTCATAGAAAACGTCTGATATGGAGAAATGAATATTTATTTATTTTTTTGGTAGAAAAGGAAAAGAAAAACGAACAACAACAAACTACCCAGGAATTAGCCTAGGGAAGCTAACCCCAATCCTATCTTCCAAGAGAAGATGAGAGATGAAACTAGGGGAAACAGGAAGGGTAGTAACGCCTAACGTCCCTTCATGGCCCGCCGCCGCCAAGCGATCAGCAACACGATTCTGCTCTCTAAAAATGTGTCTGAACTCTACGAACTCAAAGGAGGAGCAAAGCCTTATAATAGCTTTGATGAGGTTGCGACTGTTAAGACCCATAGAATGATTCTCAGAAATCATTTTGATTGCTTCCAAATTATTAGACTCCACAGAGAGCCTCTTAACACCCAGCCTTTTAGCAAGATTGATTCCAGTAAGAATAGCCCAGAGCTCCGCAGAAAAGGAAGAACCCAACCCTAAATTCTGGGAGAACCCAGAAAGCCAGGCGCCCCCTGCATCTTTAAGCACACCTCCAGCCGCAATCTTACCGTTACTGAGGCAGGAACCATCAGTATTCAGCTTCACAACCCCTCTATTGGCCTGCTCCATCCCACGAGATGGACATAGAAATGAATATTTATTAATATTAGAAAACCAATCTAATTCTGATTATTACCTTAATCTTACTATATATGTACAATTTACCTTAATTTGTTTTACAGTTTAACTTAATTTCCCAAAAATAATTACTCTTTCTGCATTAGTCAAATTGAGAATAAACTGAATAAAATTTCATTTTACATTTATGAAAAGGTTATGAAATTTTTTAGGTTCAGCTTTTCAGTCTCATTCAAACTTGCATAATTAATAAAAAATATTGTTTTTTTTACTTTTTATTTAAAGCCTAGATTTTGTTTTAAGTTGACCAATATATGGTGAAATTAAAGAAAAGATGATAAAATAAAATTAAGAGATAATGGTCTCTAAGTCCTAATTTAATAGCAGAACTGTGTGGCTAAGGTAAAAAGTAGTCTCAAACTTTGTGCGATTTGTAAAGTTGCACAACTCCGATTATTCTTAACTTCACAATAATGTACGTAACCGTATAACTATGTAATCATTTCATCATGTGCGTAACTGTACAACAAAAAATAGTATCAATTATGCATTTGCTTATAACTTTTTCCAATGTATTTTAACACGCATTACTACAACTAAATAGAGGAGAAGACAGAGAAGATTGATAGTACTCCTTGTCCGAACAAGTTAACAATTGCAGGATTAGGAGAAAATCATCTGATTAGGCACAGAAAATGCAGTGTTTGCATTGTTTATTCCAATGTTGTTAGTCTAATTCATCCAACCATAATCAACATTAGCAGCAGTTCCGAGCATGCCGACGTTGCTATTCAAATTAGTACCGAAATTTTGTATTATAATTTCCAGAATGGAAATAAGGAGATGGACTGCCAAAATGTATTATCAATCAGAATTTCATGGTGCAAATCCAAGAGGGTCTCAAGAAATTTTCAATCGTGCTTGTTCTTCATTAAAGAGTTGTATTGAAAAGACCTTTGACATTTTGAAGGTACGATGAAAAATATTAAATAAAGTGCCCAAATACTCATTGCAAGACCAAAATAGTATAGTTTGTGCTGCATTTGCACTGCATGACTACAGGAGATTGAACAAAGTTCTTGATCCAACATTTTAAGATGATTGATGAAGATCCAACTTTTATTCATTTATAAGTATTTTCAGATGTTGAATGCAGTTCCACATAAGAAATTCAACATATGAGTACTAATGCAATGATAAAATTCCACAATGACACTATTACTAGTTTGATGGGGAGTAAACATCACCAACATGCATCTTAAATATTTGTTTTACTTGTATGAATACACACACGTGTACTATTATTTCTTTAATTTTTCTTTATTAGAAAAAACCTAAGAATAACTTTTATTGTTTAAATATATTTTTTTATGTATTAATAAAGACCTAAGTTATAGCATGTGTATATAACGTTTTTTAGAAGGTGATTAAAATGTGAATTATTAAAAAAGAAAATAATAGTCATAAAATATCAATGTTCTTATTTATTATTTTACAAATTATTGAAAAGAATCTAGGAGAACAATAAAAGATGGAAGTAAGAACACACATGTTATTCTCCCACCCACATTCTTCAAACATAAATATGGCTTCTGCATTTTAGTTAAAGAAAAAAACTAATTACCATCTTTAGAAATTAATTTCAGTATAATATGATTGAGTAAACAGTAAAATAAAACCATATTATTTCACATGGTTCATATATTATTTCACATGGTTCATATATTATTTGCTACATTTAACTCCACTCAACTTACAATTTTTATCTCATTTTCCTCATATGTTAGAATCAGAATCAGAATCAGAATTGGAATCAGAATCAGAATCAGAATCAGAATCAGAACTAGAATCGAAATCAGAACCATGACTAGAATCAAAACTGGAATCATAATCGGGATGAAAGTGTTCTTCAACTATAACAACATCGACCTCTTTGTGCAGCAACTTCGCGCGACTAGTCAATAAACTAATAAAATGGTTAGATAGAAAGGGATAAAAAAATATGCAACATTTAAATTCATTTAGCACCTAATTCTTTATTTTCTCAAAAACTTGCTTGTTAAAATCTACAAAATCAGAATTACCTTGACTTGATATTTAGCACCTCCATGTTCTGTCCTGATAAAGCATGTTTGAGTGAAGCAAAACTTGGAATATAAGCAATTGCTTCGACTTCTGAAGCTATATAAGGTTGACGGACCTTCAAATATCTAAATTGATTTTCTTTTGGATCCATGTATACTAAAACATCTTCTTGAGAGTAAGACATTAGCAATGCCCCATCATTCAAGTACTTAATGGGTTAAAATGAGCCATAATGCCTGATTGGATTAGAATATATGCGATCAAAAGAGAAAACTTTAGACCACACCTTTTTAGTACCACAATATTTCATTGTCCAAACACGAATATCACCAGTCTCAAGAATCCCACATATACAGAGTTCTCCACCTAATACTCCCATACTGTCATATCGATAAGATTGATTCCATATTGGTGCCGAAACTGACCCAAAACGTTCCTTCTCAATGTCAAAAGTAAATATAGATAATGGTTGTAAATCACAACACCAATAAAGAAATCCATTCAAATAAGTAGGAGAAGACTTGGGCATTGGCTGGGTGAAAACACCAATATTTTTCCATGTTTTTGTACCAAGAATATGTACTTCAGCCTTATTAGCAAAAGGGATGCCTTGCTCAGACATTCTTATCACCTTATATTGGTTAGTCGCGGTACTAAAACCAAAACCATAACATATATTATACCAACTAAAGTCAATCTTCTTAGCCTCTGGAAGGTTAATATACTCACCCGTAATAGGATTGCAAACAATAGGAGGACGTGGCCGTTTATCAGATGGATTGCACAGGCAAAGCAAACCATTGCATGTAACTATACCATACTTATTCTGATGTTTCATGAGCCCGTATCTCTCTGGGATTTCAAATCTGGCTTCAATTTTAGGCTTAAAGAAGCTATGATCCCACATCCCAAACATGAGCTCGAAATCATCTTTATTTGGCATCATAAGATGAACCATTTTTGACCCGTATTTACTATATGAGGTTCGAATCAGAGGATAAACTCGAGCTTGATCAAAATAGAGCTTTGCAAATTCAGGGTCTGAAACTATATCACACCACGTTTTGCACACACATTTGAATACAAAAATTTTCTTAATGGACATCCTAAGTAGGATATTTACGAGAACATCATTCGGGAGATCAGAAAATAAAGAACCTGGATATACTTCCTCTGTTTCTTTTCTACTTCTCTTTGTATTGGAGCCTGTAACTGAAGAAACTATTCCCCTTTTCATGATTATTTGCGAACCTATGATAATGCGACAACATAAATGGCATAATCAACACAATGAATTAAAAATGCTAAAAAACATAAATTGTTCAACATATTTTGGAAATAAATGAATTAATTGAAACCTAAAATCTCATAAAGCAAAAGCTTAATAATATCTAGCAGTAAATCAATACAACAGCAAATGAATAGCTAAATCAAAATCGCTAGAAAGAATAGTGCGAAGAAATTTTTACTTGAAAATCGATGGACTGGAAAAAGTGAGAAGCTCTGAACTCTGAACTCAATGGTAGAATGAATGACATCTACTCTATGTCTGTTTAAATAAGGAATGAGATTGGATTTTGATTTGAATTTAAGTCCTTTCTATTTTTCTCCTCCCACATATTTTTATATCTTTCTAACTAAATATACGTTGTTAGTTATGGTTGATCACCTCCAGCAACCTAACTTCTACTCGGCTTATTATTGATGACTGTATGGCTCTTCATGACTCTTTTAATGATGTAACTATCATCATTATAAGTCGTTCTGCAAATGGTGTAACTCATGCGTTAGCTCGAGCAAGCCTTTCTTTGTTAGAATTCTCGGAGTGAATTATTATTTCTCTAAACTTTATTGTTCAATCTTTGTATTCAGATTTCCGTTAATGAATTTGTTCTTTGTAAGAAAAAAAACTAAATATACATATATTCTCTAAAAAAACTAAATATATAATGGTCTAAAATCAATCAATCTATATATTTAAAGCTTAACTTAAAAAATCATCTGTAAAAGTGTGTCAAAAAAACTAAAAACGAATTTCACCAAAATATAAAAATTGAATGGTGGTTACTAGAGAATTAAATCTCATTAATAAAATTAAATGGAATTAATGTTTATTATTAATTCAGTAAAATATTTTAGTGGTTTTAGGGGGTGCCAACCTAGTTGGGATTTCCGAACGCCTCACCTTCTCCTCCATTTTCAATAAAAAAAAATATTTTAGTGGTTACACCAGTTTTAATTGTCATTATTAATTTAGTAAAAATCAATTTTATCAAAATAGAAAATCTGAATGGTGGTTACTAGAGAAGTAAATCTCATTAATGAAATTAAATTAAATTAATGTTCATTACTAATTTTGTAAAATGTTTCAATGTTTTAGTTGTCGTTAACATGAATAAATTTAGTAAGATTAATATAGTATTAAGTGAATTAATTGATGAGAAACAAAACATTCCAACTGTTTGAACATAAGAGTGATTTTTTTGCTCATTTGGAACATATAGACAATACATCTAAATTTTCTCTTCTCTGCCAAATTTTGTTCAACCTCCAGAACTTCTGTCTCAATTTGTTTGTCTATTTCTTGGTTTTTAGTGATAATACGATATGTACGATTAAAGTTCGACTCACGCTTCTGTTGTATTCTGGGAGACGATTGTCAATTGCAGGAAAATCTGTCTTAAGGAGACTGATTTCATCAGCATGGGAGTCTCCTTTTGCCATTCATCCAGTTCATCCGAATGTTTATTATATCGAGTTTATTGTAATTTTATTATATATGTTCAAAATTAAAAATCAATTTCACCACCAATCGTTGGTTGGCGCAGTGGTAGCATGAGGTTGCGCTTGGTAGGGCGGTCTCAGGATCGATCCCCCACAACAGCGATTGGGAGAGGTTTAAATACCGTAATCCTTGGACCCGCCCCGAATCCGGATTAGTCGGCCAATGTGGTTCGGAGTACCGGATGGTTTAACCAAAAAAAAAAAAAATCAATTTCACCAAAATATAAAAGCTGAATGGTGGTTACTAGAGTATTAAATCTCATTAATGTTCATCATTAATTCTATAACATGTTTTTTTTGTGTGGTTATACTGGTCTTAATAGTCAATAATGCGAATTAATTTATTAAGATTATTTATTCATTAAGTGAAGTAGTTGATATTTTTTATTCCAACAACCTGCCTATAAGAGTGTTTTTTTACTCATTCGAAACAAAATGACAATTCATTTGAGTTTTTTTTTTCTTTCTACCAAATTTTGTCTAGCTTCCAGAACTTCTGCTTCGATTCGTTCGTCCTATTTCTACTATTTTTTAATTTGTTGTATTCTACTATTAAAAGTCTTTTACTCATGATCTTTGTTGTTGCCCCATGGCATTATTTGATGAGTTGCCTATGTCAGTTTCAGATGGATTTTACTTTTTAATGATCTGATTAAGTATAAAAAATCAAAAAGTTATGAAAAACTGATGAAGTGTAACATGGTAATGGGATTCTAAGTACGGTGAAAAATTGAATATTGGTTACTGTCTTATCTGCAAGTGGATCATCCTCTCAGTTAAATATTTTAACATATTCTCCAGAAAATGGAGCCCGAAGAACTATGAAGAAGAAAAAAAATAAGAAAATGTGAAAAAGAAACAAAATCCACAAAAGATATATTTTACCTTTAATAACAAACAAGGCCACATAAAAGGAACCATTAGCATTTGATAATAAAAAAGGAAATGCGAAAAAACTCAGAAAACCAAGAAATAAATTGGATATAACAACTAAAATAAGAATAAAGAAAAGCAATTGAATAATATGTCCTTACTTGAAGAGAATCACAGTCGTTTTGATTTCTATAAGAACTGCTAATGGCGGAAAATAAGACGACGCATTTTAGTATAGATATATTGAAAATAGAACCATAAAAATACTTTTAAAAAAGAGCCACTAAAAATGCATTTATAGGTAAGAAATCTCCTTTTAATACTAACTTCCAAGAGCATATAACCACTCCATTCGCACTACTACTGATTTTAATCCACTTCCAACTACTGGATATTCCTTGATTTCACGTGTTTTCCATTTTTAGAAAGAAAGTTCCAACTTTCCGTAAGAAAGACCCCTGATTCGCTAAGGTTGCTCCACAACTGACAAATAAGAAAGTTCCCAACTGCTCATCAAGGAAGTTCCATAACTGCCCAGTAAGGAAGTTCTATAACTGCCCAACAAGAAAGTTCCTAATAGCTTTCTCTCCCACTAATCCACATGCCACTCCACTAACTTTATGCCTACCACTTCCACGATTTTGCTGCTGTAATTCTTTGATTTAAGTGGATAATTACATATTTCAGTCAGAACTTTGATAAATTATCAAATCAGCCGAAACTTCATATATTGCATAATTTTTGATGGAAAAAATAATTAATAAAATAATTACAAATTCATGTCAGTATAATTGGTAAAATTATTCAGCCCGAATCTCATCAATTACATAATTTAGACCGAATCAAGTAATTAATTACAAAATTCACCCAAATTAAAATATGGGTTAAAGAGTACTATATATACTCAACAAAATGATTCTCTATGTCTCTCTCTCTCTCAATCTCTTCCATTTCCAATTCCATTACCTCGAAAAAAAAAAAAAAAAACAAAATGTCCAAATGCACAAAATTTAAGATAAGATTTAACATAGCCTATTTAACAAATTGTGTAGTATAATTTCCAGAATGGAAATAAGGAGATGGACTGCCAAAATGTATTATCAATCAGAATTTCATGGTGCAAATCCAAGAGGGTCTCAAGAAATTTTCAATCGTGCTTGTTTTTCATTAAAGAGTTGTATTGAAAAGACCTTTGACATTTTGAAGGTACGATGAAAAATATTAAATAAAGTGCCCAAATACTCATTGCAAGACCAAAATAGTATAGTTTGTGCTGCATTTGCACTGCATGACTACATGAGATTGAACAAAGTTCTTGATCCAACATTTTAAGATGATTGATGAAGATCCAACTTTTATTCATTTATAAGTATTTTCAGATGTTGAATGCAGTTCCACATAAGAAATTCAACATATGAGTACTAATGCAATGATAAAATTCCACAATGACACTATTACTAGTTTGATGGGGAGTAAACATCACCAACATGCATCTTAAATATTTGTTTTACTTGTATGAATACACACACGTGTACTATTATTTCTTTAATTTTTCTTTATTAGAAAAAACCTAAGAATAACTTTTATTGTTTAAATATATTTTTTATGTATTAATAAAGACCTAAGTTATAGCATGTGTATATAACGTTTTTTAGAAGGTGATTAAAATGTGAATTATTAAAAAAGAAAATAATAGTCATAAAATATCAATGTTCTTATTTATTATTTTACAAATTATTGAAAAGAATCTAGGAGAACAAATAAAAGATGGAAGTAAGAACACACATGTTATTCTCCCACCCACATTCTTCAAACATAAATATGGCTTCTGCATTTTAGTTAAAGAAAAAAACCAATTACCATCTTTAGAAATTAATTTCAGTATAATATGATTGAGTAAACAGTAAAATAAAACCATATTATTTCACATGGTTCATATATTATTTGACATGGTTCATATATTATTTGCTACATTTACCTCCACTCAACTTACAATTTTTATCTCATTTTCCTCATATGTTAGAATCAGAATCAGAATCAGAATTGGAATCAGAATCGGAATCAGAATCAGAATCAGAACTAGAATCGAAATCAGAACCATGACTAGAATCAGAACTGGAATCATAATCGGGATGAAAGTGTTCTTCAACTATAACAACATCGACCTCTTTGTGCAGCAACTTCGCGCGACTAGTCAATAAACTAATAAAATGGTTAGATAGAAAGAGATAAAAAAAATATGCAACATTTAAATTCATTTAGCACCTAATTCTTTATTTTCTCAAAAACTTGCTTGTTAAAATCTACAAAATCAGAATTACCTTGACTTGATATTTAGCACCTCCATGTTCTGTCCTGATAAAGCATGTTTGAGTGAAGCAAAACTTGGAATATAAGCAATTGCTTCGACTTCTGAAGCTATATAAGGTTGACGGACCTTCAAATATCTAAATTGATTTTCTTTTGGATCCATGTATACTAAAACATCTTCTTGAGAGTAAGACATTAGCAATGCCCCATCATTCAAGTACTTAATGGGTTGAAATGAGCCATAATGCCTGATTGGATTAGAATATATGCGATCAAAAGAGAAAACTTTAGACCACACCTTTTTAGTACCACAATATTTCATTGTCCAAACACGAATATCACCAGTCTCAAGAATCCCACATATACAGAGTTCTCCACCTAATACTCCCATACTGTCATATCGATAAGATTGATTCCATATTGGTGCCGAAATTGACCCAAAACGTTCCTTCTCAATGTCAAAAGTAAATATAGATAATGGTTGTAAATCACAACACCAATAAAGAAATCCATTCAAATAAGTAGGAGAAGACTTGGGCATTGGCTGGGTGAAAACACCAATATTTTTCCATGTTTTTGTACCAAGAATATGTACTTCAGCCTTATTAGCAAAAGGGATGCCTTGCTCAGACATTCTTATCACCTTATATTGGTTAGTCGCGGTACTAAAACTAAACCATAACATATATTATACCAACTAAAGTCAATCTTCTTAGCCTCTGGAAGGTTAATATACTCACCCGTAATAGGATTGCAAACAATAGGAGGACGTGGCCGTTTATCAGATGGATTGCACAGGCAAAGCAAACCATTGCATGTAACTATACCATACTTATTCTGATGTTTCATGAGCCCGTATCTCTCTGGGATTTCAACTCTGGCTTCAATTTTAGGCTTAAAGAAGCTATGATCCCACATCCCAAACATGAGCTCGAAATCATCTTTATTTGGCATCATAAGATGAACCATTTTTGACCCGTATTTACTATATGAGGTTCGAATCAGAGGATAAACTCGAGCTTGATCAAAATAGAGCTTTGCAAAGTCAGGGTCTGAAACTATATCACACCACGTTTTGCACACACATTTGAATACAAAAATTTTCTTAATGGACATCCTAAGTAGGATATTTACGAGAACATCATTCGGGAGATCAGAAAATAAAGAACCTGGATATACTTCCTCTGTTTCTTTTCTACTTCTCTTTGTATTGGAGCCTGTAACTGAAGAAACCATTCCCCTTTTCATGATTATTTGCGAACCTATGATAATGCGACAACATAAATGGCATAATCAACACAATGAATTAAAAATGCTAAAAAACATAAATTGTTCAACATATTTTGGAAATAAATGAATTAATTGAAACCTAAAATCTCATAAAGCAAAAGCTTAATAATATCTAGCAGTAAATCAATACAACAGCAAATGAATAGCTAAATCAAAATCGCTAGAAAGAATAGTGCGAAGAAATTTTTACTTGAAAATCGATGGACTGGAAAAAGTGAGAAGCTCTGAACTCTGAACTCAATGGTAGAATGAATGACATCTACTCTATGTCTGTTTAAATAAGGAATGAGATTGGATTTTGATTTGAATTTAAGTCCTTTCTATTTTTCTCCTCCCACATATTTTTATATCTTTCTAACTAAATATACGTTGTTAGTTATGGTTGATCACCTCCAGCAACCTAACTTCTACTCGGCTTATTATTGATGACTGTATGGCTCTTCATGACTCTTTTAATGATGTAACTATCATCATTATAAGTCGTTCTGCAAATGGTGTAACTCATGCGTTAGCTCGAGCAAGCCTTTCTTTGTTAGAATTCTCGGAGTGAATTATTATTTCTCCAAACTTTATTGTTCAATCTTTGTATTCAGATTTCCGTTAATGAATTTGTTCTTTGTAAGAAAAAAAACTAAATATACATATATTCTCTAAAAAAACTAAATATATAATGGTCTAAAATCAATCAATCTATATATTTAAAGCTTAACTTAAAAAATCATCTATAAAAGTGTGTCAAAAAGACTAAAAACCAATTTCACCAAAATATAAAAACTGAATGGTGGTTACTAGAGAATTAAATCTCATTAATAAAATTAAATGGAATTAATGTTTATTATTAATTCAGTAAAATATTTTAGTGGTTTTAGGGGGTGCCAACCTAGTTGGGATTTCCGAACGCCTCACCTTCTCCTCCATTTTCAATAAAAAAAAGATTTTAGTGGTTACACCAGTTTTAATTGTCATTATTAATTTAGTAAAAATCAATTTTATCAAAATAGAAAATCTGAATGGTGGTTACTAGAGAAGTAAATCTCATTAATGAAATTAAATTAAATTAATGTTCATTACTAATTTTGTAAAATGTTTCAATGTTTTAGTTGTCGTTAACATGAATAAATTTAGTAAGATTAATATAGTATTAAGTGAATTAATTGATGAGAAACAAAACATTCCAACTGTTTGAACATAAGAGTGATTTTTTTGCTAATTTGGAACAGATAGACAATACATCTAAATTTTCTCTTCTCTGCCAAATTTTGTTCAACCTCCAGAACTTCTGTCTCAATTTGTTTGTCTATTTCTTGGTTTTTAGTGATAATACGATATGTACGATTAAAGTTCGACTCACGCTTCTATTGTATTCTGGGAGACGATTGTCAATTGCAGGAAAATCTGTCTTAAGGAGACTGATTTCATCAGCATGGGAGTCTCCTTTTGCCATTCATCCAGTTCATCCGAATGTTTATTATATCGAGTTTATTGTAATTTTATTATATATGTTCAAAACTAAAAATCAATTTCACCACCAATCGTTGGTTGGCGCAGTGGTAGCATGGGGTTGCGCTTGGTAGGGCGGTCTCAGGATCGATCCCCCACAACATCGATTGGGAGGGGTTTAAATACCGTAATCCTTGGACCCGCCCCGAATCCGGATTAGTCGGCCAATGTGGTTCGGAGTACCGGATGGTTTAACCAAAAAAAAAAAAATCAATTTCACCAAAATATAAAAGCTGAATGGTGGTTACTAGAGTATTAAATCTCATTAATGTTCATCATTAATTCTATAACATGTTTTTTTTGTGTGGTTATACTGGTCTTAATAGTCAATAATGCGAATTAATTTATTAAGATTATTTATTCATTAAGTGAAGTAGTTGATATTTTTTATTCCAACAACCTGCCTATAAGAGTGTTTTTTTACTCATTCGAAACAAAATGACAATTCATTTGAGTTTTTTTTTTCTTTCTACCAAATTTTGTCTAGCTTCCAGAACTTCTGCTTCGATTCGTTCGTCCTATTTCTACTATTTTTTAATTTGTTGTATTCTACTATTAAAAGTCTTTTACTCATGATCTTTGTTGTTGCCCCATGGCATTATTTGATGAGTTGCCTATGTCAGTTTCAGATGGATTTTACTTTTTAATGATCTGATTAAGTATAAAAAATCAAAAAGTTATGAAAAACTGATGAAGTGTAACATGGTAATGGGATTCTAAGTACGGTGAAAAATTGAATATTGGTTACTGTCTTATCTACAAGTGGATCATCCTCTCAGTTAAATATTTTAACATATTCTCCAGAAAATGGAGCCCGAAGAACTATGAAGAAGAAAAAAAATAAGAAAATGTGAAAAAGAAACAAAATCCACAAAAGATATATTTTACCTTTAATAACAAACAAGGCCACATAAAAGGAACCATTAGCATTTGATAATAAAAAAGGAAATGCGAAAAAACTCAGAAAACCAAGAAATAAATTGGATATAACAACTAAAATAAGAATAAAGAAAAGCAATTGAATAATATGTCCTTACTTGAAGAGAATCACAGTCGTTTTGATTTCTATAAGAACTGCTAATGGCGGAAAATAAGACGATGCATTTTAGTATAGATATATTGAAAATAGAACCATAAAAATACTTTAAAAAAAGAGCCACTAAAAATGCATTTATAGGTAAGAAATCTCCTTTTAATACTAACTTCCAAGAGCATATAACCACTCCATCCCCACTACTACTGATTTTAATCCACTTCCAACTACTGGATATTCCTTGATTTCACGTGTTTTCCATTTTTAGAAAGAAAGTTCCAACTTTCCGTAAGAAAGACCCCTGATTCGCTAAGGTTGCTCCACAATTGACAAATAAGAAAGTTCCCAACTGCTCATCAAGGAAGTTCCATAACTGCCCAGTAAGGAAGTTCTATAACTGCCCAGCAAGAAAGTTCCTAATAGCTTGCTCTCCCACTAACCCACATGCCACTCCACTAACTTTATGCCTACCACTTCCACGATTTTGCTGCTGTAACTCTTTGATTTAAGTGGATAATTACATATTTCAGTCAGAACTTTGATAAATTATCAAATCAGCCGAAACTTCATATATTGCATAATTTTTGATGGAAAAAATAATTAATAAAATAATTACAAATTCATGTCAGTATAATTGGTAAAATTATTCAGCCCGAATCTCATCAATTACATAATTTAGACCGAATCAAGTAATTAATTACAAAATTCACCCAAATTAAAATATGGGTTAAAGAGTACTATATATACTCAACAAAATGATTCTCTATGTCTCTCTCTCTCTCAATCTCTTCCATTTCCAATTCCATTACCTCAAAAAAAAAAAAAAAAAAAAAACAAAATGTCCAAATGCACAAAATTTAAGATAAGATTTAACTTAGCCTATTTAACAAAAACTCTCTATGTTTTGAACACCATTACCCATTTTTTTTTACAGATTTCATCAAGATCCGGTTGGGTGTTGCCATTACAAGATAGTTTATAATGTATATTACATATAATCAAGTTCAAAGTATTTGAAATATATAAGTATATGGTAATATATTCATTAATTTTTATAGAAAAAGATGGATTCAACAAACTTTCAATTCTTGTTTGTTACAATGTCTCTCATGTATCACATTATCCAAAAGCCACAAGTTCTACCATCTCTTTGCTCAAGGATGCCCTGTGACACAACATAGACAAGTTCAACCAACTGACCGACACAAATGAACAACAACACATAATTTACATGTAGCAAGTTCAAATACTCACATAAATGCACACATACATAATATGCCTAACACAAAATTCACCTAATTAAGTTATCAAGAGCATATAAATCAGGCACAGTTACAAAGTAAAGCTTGAAGATACTCTTAACAACTTAACATATCAACAACAAAAACAAGAAGCATTTGCTTTGTGAAAGACATTATTGATGAACAGACCAACACGAAATCAATTAGAGGTATCAAAACTGCTTGTTATGTCATAATCGTGTCATGTGACATGATTTTATATGAAATAAATTACATATCAACAACAAAAACAAGAAGCATTTGCTTTAGTGAAAACCATTGATGAACAAATCAACACAAAATCAATTAGAGATATCAAAACAGCTTATCATATCCTAATCATGTTATGTGACATGATTTTTTTTTTTTTGATGGAAATATCAAAAAATCTTATTAAGCGCCAAAAAACTTTTACAATGAACAAAGGACAACTCATACATCTAGGTCCACTTGTTCCACAACAAGCTGGAAGATTGAGATTTACATAATCTCATTTTTACATTTAAAGACACTTGCCTAACAATTTGATCCTTACAAAAAAGACCATTATCAAAAGCAATTCTATTCCTAGTCAACCACACCCAATACACAGTTGCTGCAAAAGCAACTCTTCTAATAGAAGATTTAAGAGATTTTCCTGCAGCATTCCTTGACAACCAACTTATAAGCCTTCTCCATGGTAGATTATTTGGTACATCACACTTACCATTAATCTCCATCCATACACTCCCACTAACGGAACAATCAAAAAATAGATGGGGCACTGTCTCCTCTTCCTGACCACATAAACAACACAATTGATTTGTCAAGTTTGCCTAGACAGCAATCCGAGTTTTAACATTCAACCGATTTTTTAACGCAATCCATAAGATGAAACTGTGTCTTGGGATAAATTGATGTCCCCAAACAACCTTCCACCAACCCACAATAACTTGAGTAGGCATTAATGCCTTATACGCAGTAGCCACAGTAAACTGTCCCTTATTATTCCCCTTCCAGACAATCCTATCCCTCTCGTTAGGATAAATTTGTATCTGTTTCACCACATGCCAAGCTTGCTCAGTGAGTTCATCACTTGGGTCTGGTAGACGCCACCCTTGCCTCCCAACAAGATCAGCAACCTTCATATCTTTAGCAACATCAGTATCAGAAATATCCAATCTAGGAAAAAGCTCCCTTAAGCTCTTATCATTAATCCAAGGATCATCCCAAAAATTAAAACTCTTCCCATCCCCCAATTTATAAGAAAAGAAAGGCTTAAACATATGCTTTATTTTGTGCATACTTGTCCAACTCCAACTTGCATCAAATGGCCTAACAATTTCCCAAAAACTAAGTTTCTTCAATTTATTAGCATGAATCCACACTGCCCAAAGAGAACTTTTTTGAGACAACAACTCCCAAATGAGCTTCCCAACTGCAGAATAATTCCAAACATTCAAATCTCTAATTCCCGGGCCCCCACAACTTTTCGGAGAACATACATCAGCCCACGCCACTAAAGCCCCAACATGATTATCACTTTTTCCTTTCCAAAGAAAATTCCTACATTTATTATCAATGCTACGAATTACTGACTTTGGGAGCAAAAACACAGAACACCAATAAACCTGTATGCTACGAAGGACAGATAAAATAAGTTGAAGACGGCCAGCATAAGATAAAAAACGAGAATTCCAGCTATCAATGCGAGCTGTGATTCTATTTACCAAGGAAAGACAGTGTTGCTTAGAAAGTTTGGAAGAGATTAGTGGTAACCCCAAATACTTAACTGGAAGTTGCCCCTCAGAAAAAGGAATTCTGCTTAAAATCTCACTTTTAACTTCATTTATCATGCCGCTAAAAAAGATAGCGCTTTTTTGAAAATTGACTCTCAATCCTGAATAATCCCCAAACTTTATCAAAATAGCACATAACTCCATAATCGAAGCAAGGTGCCCCTTACAAAATAGGAACAAATCATCAGCAAAACACAGATGAGTAAGCTTCAAAGCCTTACATCCCCAATGAAACTGAAAGTGATCCGACAGTCGAGAATGAAACATCCGTGATAGGTAGTCCATAATTAACACAAACAACAAAGGAGACATTGGGTCTCCTTGTCGTAATCCATTCTTCCCTTCAAAATAGCCATGAATTCCTCCATTAATAGACAACACAAACCGAGAAGACCGCACACAAACCATGATCCAATTAACAAATGTTAAAGGAAATCTTAGCCCTAGTAAAACTTCCTCAAGAAAATCCCATTGGACACTATCATACGCCTTCCTCAAATCAATTTTAATAGCACAACCATGATTTTATATGATATAAAAGCAACAAAGATGATAATTCTGTTAAAACGAATTGTATATGTAAATCCTGTTAGAAATTGACAGTGCTAAAACCAATGGCTCACAAACTGCTATTTTCCTAAACAATTAAACAATTGAAACAATGGGAACTCCAAAGCACATAAAACATAGTATTAAAGGTTAGAACTTGACATTGTTATCAAAATAAACGAATCCATTAGTCATGACAGTAAATAAAGAACATATAGTAGCTTACATGGCCGTGAGAGCAATGGCGAGCCACATGGAAAGCAATTTCAACCAACCTACACATATACATAATATACCTAACACAAAATTCAGGATATGCCTAACATAATTATGTGTTAGACATACATAATATACCTAATACAGAATTTATCAACAACGTAGAATACACTTTGAATTGAACATATAAATACGCAACATATCCATAATAATATATGAAAGCAAAAAGTAGATTAACCATTCATTTTCCCACTAAATTCAAGTGAAATGATGAATTTACTCTTATAATTACTTAATTAGTTAAAATACCCTTCCTTTTCTCATAGTGCCAATAAAAAAATATACCAATCACTCATTTTTACGATAAGGTGTAAAAATACCATCAATATTAACAACAAAGAGCAATATATCCTTAACATTTAAAATGATGCAAAGTTATCCCTAACGTTGGCATTAAAGAGTAAATTTACCACTAACATTGGTAAATTGGGTCGATTTGAGAAATAATTCATCAAACTATTCTACTCAATCATGAATCTTGACATCTACACATCATCTTATCATTCGTCAGTCACAAAACACAAATATATGGATAGACGTGAAATAAAATAAAAAACAAAAAATTATTTTGTATTTTGTACGGGTTGGATAAAACAATCCAAATATTTCACACAAAAAATGTGAAATATTTTTTTAGAACGAATAGATATAAAACTCGTGCAGAATAAAGAACAAAATATTTGTGTTTTATAACGATTTTTGAAATTGATCTAACTTATCAATGTTAGGATAAAATTGCTATATATTGATTGCCAATATTATGGGTAGAGTTGTACTATTTTAGATGTTAAAAGTAAAATTGCTAGTAATAAGAGAGAATTTAGTCTTGCTAATTACAAAAAAAAAAGAAAAAAGAAAAAAACCAAATTAATCAAAGCAGTGGTCTTTATTGTATATTATTTACCTATGTTAGATTTGCATAAAACATTTCCAAACTTTAGAAGAAAGATGCTCACTTTTGACTTAAGAATATGGTTGAAACGGAGCATATGAAAAATTTGTTCACTTTGCACACGTTTCTTGAAGTTGAAATTCAAGTTGTGCTTGCTTCTCCAAAATTAATTCTTTTGTATTTGTGTTAATTTCTTATGCTTGTACAATAAGACAAAATGAAAATATAATAAATACAAGCAATAAAGATATAAAAATACCCATAATGTTTACCGCTAGGAGTAATTTTATTTCTAACGTCTAAAATGATGTAACTTTATCTTAACATTGACATGTTGGATCAATTTCAAACATTTTTTTTATTGAAATACAGACCTAGCCCAATGGACATCCCAACCAGGTTGGCACCCCCGAAAAGGCAAAGATCCAAGATATATAAAGGAAGAGATGAAAAAATATGAAACCATTACAAAAAAAGCTTTAAGAGAATCTAAACATATCCCTACCAAGGGCATTATCTCTAGCTAAAAGGGAGCAGAAGTCCGGAAGGGTATTCCACATTTGCAAATCCGAGGCCAGACGTCCGTAATTAGCAAGAGCATCCGCCACCTGATTTCCTTCACGGAACACATGGGAGACAACCACCTGAATATGCATCATTGAATCCAAACAATTTAACCAATCCACTCGCATTGTCCAGGGAATGATCTTCGCACGGGTACGAAAAATATGAATAACGTAAGTCGAGTCACTTTCAATCCAGTGACGAGTCCAACCACGTGACCTCGCAATCGAAACTGAAAAAATAGCAGCTTGCAATTCCGCCATGTGTACCAAAGCACAATCAAGGGGGAAGACAAATGACCCAAGAGGATGCCCCCGACTATTTCGAAAAACCACACCGCAACCAGCACTACCCGAGATCACGGAGGCATCCGTGTTTGCATTAATGTGTCTGTTTTTTTTTTAAGATTTCATATTTTTTATAATTTAATAATAGAATTAGAGATTTATATTTATAAATTTAGCGAAATATTTTGAATTTTTTTGTCCAATTCGTACAAAAAAAAATTATATTTCTAATTTTTTTTTTAATATCTAATCATAATCATAATCATAGGCATATGATATGTTACTAATTAGTGGTAAAATGACTCACATGCGGATAAAAATTCATGACAATACAGTTTGATGAATTATTTATCAATTTGATCCAACTTGATAACGTTAAAAGTAAAATTGCTCTTGACTACCAGCATTAGAGGCAAAATTGAGTTATTTTAGACGTTAAAATTGTTTCCGGCTTTTATCCCTGAAGAAAAATACAAACATGAGAACTAAAATGATATATAAGGTGATTAGTACAAAGAAAGGAAGCCAGTATTCTGAAACTTGTCATTTTATGAAAGCATGTGTTAGTATAAAAATGGGGTACTCTGCATCTCTTCTTGCAACCTGCAAATTGCAAGAGAAAAGTGATATTTTAAGAATGGAAATTCAGCCTCAGCCTCATGTGGTATGCGTCCCATTTCCATTACAAGGCCACATTATTCCAATGCTGAAATTGGCAAAACTCCTTCATCACAAAGGCTTTTTTGTGACTCTTGTTAACACCGAAGCTAATCACAACCGGATTCTTGAATCCAGAGGCATTAACGCCTTAGATGGATTGCCGGACTTCCGGTTTGTTACCTTACCTCTTCAGCAGCCTCCTTCAAATTCCCACACCAGTTTAGCCTTAAGCTTCTTGGCTCTACGAGAGATCTGTAGAAAGGATTTTCTTCCTTTGTTTCGTGATCTTATCACCAAACTCAATCACACTTCTTCTTCTTCCACTCCTCCAGTAACATGCCTACTTTCGGATGCTATTTTGAGTTACACTTTATCTCTCTCTCAAGAATTGCAAATCCCCAATGTCTTGCTTTGGAATATGGGTGCCTCCGGGTTCCTCAGTTTTAAACATTCTCGCGACCAAATCAAACAATGCCTTGCATTCCTCAAAGGTACGTAATGCATCATCATGATTAGGGGGTATAAAAGAGTCGAGCTAAACCCTAGGTAGACTTGACCGAGCTTTGACCGAATTTGATCGAGCCGAGCTTTTATCGAGCTTCTAACAAGCTTTAACCAAATTCATCGTACATGCATAAAATAAGTAGCGTACAAACTCGTTTGAAAAATTTCAAACAATGAAATACATATTAAATTTTGTAATATATTTTGTTCCTTATCAAACTTAATTGTCGACCTAAATAGTCAAATGTCTAAGCTTTTTATGTTATTTTTTTTATGGGTTAAATCTTATTTAAGTTGTGAATTGTGATGAAAATTAATAATAAACAATAAAATATATATAGTAATTAAAAATACTCGAACATGCTCGCAAGCTTTCAATGTCGAACGTAAGGAAGCTCGAACTCAGCTCGTTAGTGCTCGAGCTGATCCCGAACTCGAGTCGAGCCCTATCCAGCCGAGCTTTGATTGAGTTTGATCGAACGGAACTCGAATAATTTGTGGACTAACAAGGCTAGTTTACACCCCCAATCATGATCACATTCACATTATTACAATTGTCTCAAATTAATGAAAGTTACTTACTTGCAGATCCAAGCAAGAAACCGGGAGAAGAAGATAAGAAGAATCTGGACAACATGATGGAATGGATTCCAGGGATGAAAGGAGCACAAGTGAGGGATCTTGCAAAGTTTTTCAAGAATAGAGACCAAGGCTCCATGTCTGATTCCGGGGACTCGGAATTAATAAGAGCATCTCAAGCATCAGCTGTTATATTTCACACCTTTGACACCTTAGAAACTGAAGCCTTGAAAACAGTTTCCCCTATGTTTAAAAGGGTCCTCAGCATTGGTCCTCTCCAATCTCTTCTGGACAACATTTCTGATGATGATAAATATGATTCCATTGAATGCAATCTATGGAATGAAGAGGCAGAATGCATCAAATGGCTGGATTCAAAGGAACCTAACTCAGTTGTTTACATAAACTTTGGAACCACAACAGTAATAACTATGGAACAGCTAGTAGAGCTAGCATGGGGACTGGCTAACAGTAAACATAACTTCTTGTGGATAACAAGGCCAGACTTGATCATGGGAGACTCGGCGGTTCTTCCGCCCCAATTTCTGACTGAAACCAAAGAAAGAGGGTTTATAGGAAGTTGGTGTCCACAAGAACAAGTGCTAAACCACCCCTCCACAGGGGTATTCCTTACGCACTGTGGCTGGAATTCAATTGTGGAAACCATTTCTGCTGGAATACCTGTGATTTGTTGGCCCTTTTTTGGGGAACATTTTGTGAACTGTAGAAAGAGTTGTAATGAATGGGGGATTGGTGTGGAATTGAGTAGTAATTTCCAAAGAGATGAAGTGGATAAGCTTGTTAAGGAATCAATGAGTGGTGATATAGGTAGAAATATGAAGGGAAAGGCTATGGAGTGGAAGAAAATAGCACAAGAGGCTGTTACTGTTAATGGATCATCCTCCTTCAACTTGAACAATCTAGTCAATCAAGTTCTTCTATCAAACAATATTTGATTTCCTCTTTTGATGTTTTTCAATCTGATGTTTGATTGTTTGTTATGACAGTATTTTGATTTTGTAATTTGGTCTTTGAGAATAAAATAAAAGTTGTTGTTTTAAGGTATGTATGTGTTAAACATTGTGTAGCTTTCATAATCTGATACCCTAATAATATATATGTTATTAATAACAAGAAAAACCTAAAGGGGAAAAAATATTTAATTTGAGTAAATAAATTGATAACAAAATAAGAGAGAATAATAAAATAAATGATATAAAGATTTACGTAGTGTGTCTACTCCATTAATCAAGGAGACCGGAAATTATTCCACCGGAGAAAAAGAATGGCAAAAATAACACTCGAAAGCTCTTAATCCCAATACCTAAAACCTTATAATTCTCTTTTGGAGAATCTGTCTCAAATTAGCAATTAAGTGTTAATTGCTTGATGCTTAAAACAGATGCGTACATGATACTACCAACAACACTAGAGTAAGATAGATGTGACATATATTTAATATACTTTTCGAATTGTGGACATGGATTAGCATGAAGTCTAAAATGAGCAGCAAGTGGAGTACTTACAAGTTTAACATTTTTTAATGCCAAATCGCTCCAACACATTTTCAACAAAACTTCTATGAGTTAAACAAAGTGTTCATGCAGCTCTATCTCTATGGTTTCGCGCATAAAAGTCATGTTAGATCCTGCACAAACACAAAAAGGGAATAAATAAAAAAAGATCAGGCAAAAATAAAAAGCTACCTGCAAGTAATTTTTCATAGGCAACAACTAAAAAAACACTCTCTCCCCTTTCGTCCGAAAGAAGGGTTTATCTTCTCCTAGATGGTCAAACAACTCTTGGCGAGCAAATGACAATTCCACTAAAGTCAAGTATTGACAGATCATGTATTATTCTCCAGTGAGTGCCCTCTGTTCTTTCCAAGAGGACTTATTTTCAAGCCGGTGTTCCATAATCTCTTAAAGGGGAACCCCTACAAGGCCTTTTCAACTGGCCTCCCCCTTTTGTCATTTAGCATGCGAATCTAGAGCAATACGACTTGAAGTCTTTCACACTAGAACATTTGTTTGAAATAAAAGTTTTTCGATTAGACAAACTCTTATTAAACCAAATAGCATCGTTGGTTTCTTGAATGACGGGAGTTCATATACTACGAAAGAGGGGCCCAATCATGACCACATTTAGATCATCACAGAGCTTGACTAGGTACATAAGGTAAAGCCAGTCGTTTGGTGAAATTTGTGTAGGGAAAATATCAAACTCATTGAAGATATTTAATTCACCATAAGAGAATGCCAATCTAATCCCTTGTTCTATGAAGATCTTATAAAAACCTATATGACCCTCAGGCGCTTGGGTGATCACTTGGTTTGGACCGAACAATATGACCTCTAGTGGCCCAAACTCTAGATATTGCGACACCAGTTCTGTTAAGGAGAAAATTCATATTAGATTTACTGGGAATTCTTGGGTTTTGGAACATGAGATTTCGTAGGCTTGCTAGTGGTCGATTCATTAAAGGAGAAGTTTTTTCAGGAGACAAGTTCTTGCTAGAAGCCATATTAGATGAAGATAAACAAAAATGAGAGGGGGGATTGATGTAATACTTGGACGGAAAAGAGCAAGCTCATCGAAAAAGAGGAAGATAACAATAAAATCCCAGCCGAGGTTTGAGAGAGAAAGCGAGAGCATGAAGGAGGTAAATGACCAACCATAGGTATTTATAAGCGTTTTCAAGATACTCCCAACAACGATGGCGATTCGACTACCTGCATTTGATAAAGGTAATGATGAGGAGAAGTAATCGAGGAGTCCCAACCAATCACATGGACAAGGAGGAAGGTTTGATTGACATCCAGCAGGACGTGCAAAGATAAAAAGGTGCAAATTCCCAGGCCAACTACTTGACGCTAGGGTGAAAGCGTGAAAGCACGTGCTCTATTGAAATCTTCAAACGAGGAAGTGACACAACTCATTAGATAAGCAAATCAAACATCGTTCCGCACACAAATCTCAAACCCTAAAGAGCTCAGGCATAGGCTGAAGGGGGCATATGATATCCGAAGAAATATTCTATAGAAAACTCACTTACACGTGGATCAATGTCATCCTTTGGATTCAGAAGATTCACAGTAACCATCTGATCTAGAGAAAAAATATTCCCTAAAGATGCGAATGACACCCTTCAGCCATGTGGAAGAATCTTCATCGTCTGTCTCAATAGTCGTACGGTCCACAATAAGCACTCGTTGGATTAAGATAAACGGTTGTGCAAAGGACAGAGTGCGCCACCTGACACTCTAGAGGCTATAAAACCTTAGGTCCAATGAAATGAGGACACATAGCTGCACACTTGCTACATGGCAAAGTGCATCGCGTGATGACATCACAAACTGAGCAAGGTAGAGTCAACTGAAAGTTGACACGTGTCTGATGACTCATTAAGGAGAATTCATAGAATGACGATGATTACCCTTAACAATCACTATAAATAGAAAATGTATATGATCTATCTAAACACATAAATTGTTAATACTTCGATTATCTTCAACCGTTGCTAACTTAAACAGTGAAGCGAGTTCGCTTGGGCCAGTCTTTCTCTGACCAGCTGGCAGGACCGTCTTAAACATTTTTAGAGTCTATACTAAATAAAAAAATTGGGCCCTATTAATTAAAAAATAATGCTTTCATATAACAATGTTTTAACAAAACGAAACACCAAAATACTTTAACTTGATTTTTGACATAACAAATATAGTAAAAATAATTTAATCTTAAAAAAAATGATTAGATTTTGTATAAAAAAATTGGCCCTCTTAAGATTTTTAGACCGCCGGACTCTAACTATTTTCTGAATAAGTTAATATTTATTTAATTTTTAACATAATAAAAATAAAAATAATTTAATTAAATATTATATAATAAAAAAAAATTAATCTCTCTTAATTTTGGATCTTATGCACGGGAGTCTCCCGTGCATAAGATAACACAATCTCGAGAATATAATAAAAAAAAGATACGTTACTTTCATGTTGAAGGTATTTGAGTTTGGTAGAATGTTGTTACTTTGTACAATTGAAAACTACATTAATATTTGCACATGTGCAAATATAATTATATAAAAAGATTACCTTAAGTTTGCAATAGTTGCAAGTAGCTACTAAAATAACTTCTTATTTAAGTGATTTCATTTTGACGATTTTCGATGATTGAAAAGCATCGAAATGATGACGTAGTAACACATGACATCCACGTGTCGGTTATTTTTATGGAAAAAAAAAACTAAATTTTGTTTTTTTTTTCATAAAAATATCCGACATATGATGGTCATGTGGTGCATACGTGGATATCATGTGTCGTTTCAGTCATATATTTGAGTTGACTCATGCAGACATGTCACGTATTTTATCATTCTGATACATTTTAATCACTGAAATCGCTAGAGTGACCTAATTGAGACAAAACTCAAAGTTGAGTAATTTTATTAAGAAAAATTGAAATCGATCATTTTGAAACAACAATGTAAACCCTTTAAAAATTACAAAACATTTGTAATTGGAGAGTTGAAGTATGCATATTGACAAAACTAGTTGTAATTTGGGAAATTGAATTGAAGTTTCTCTGCAATCTCTTGTAAGGTCCTCTGCACTGCCTTTCTTACCTCACCATCTGGAATCTTCCCATCATAAAAAAAAAAAAAAAAACAATAAAATATATATGGGTGGGTATATGATGAACAAACATTAATTAAAAGATGGAGTTATTGAAGTACCTACCTGGGTTTGAATATGGATTACAGCAAGAAGTTGATGATCATCAGATAAGGTTGATTGAATGCTCCTCGTTTTTACCCCTAACATATTCAGACACTTGAGAACCTCAACAATATAATCTATCCCTAATCCTGATACTGCATTTGCATTTGCTACTCTTACTTCAATCTTTGAACTCCTAAGATTATCAATCTCCTCCAATTTCACTTGAAGATTATGGTTTCTCCTTTCTGCCACTTCCTTATCTACTTTCAGCTCTTCAATTCTTCTCGCCGCCGTTTGCATAATCGATTTCTTTTCGTTCTACATATATATCAACCAATAAAATATTAACTTTATGTAATTAGAATTCAATATCTGTAGGGACTGACTGAGGAATTAACCTTGGTGCCAAGAGGCAGCATAGAGTGGAGGGCAGAGTATGCTTTCCTCTCGTTTTCTCTTCTCAATCTCTCGCTCATTTTCCGGCGATGGAATCTGCTGCCGGAATCTTTAAATTCTGCAGTTCTTCTGGCGAATTCTATCATTCTTTTGTTAACGTTAGCAGAGGCAGAGGCAGAGGAAGAGTTGTTGTTGATCCCAATATGGGAACTGGGTCCGGCGTAGTACGGCAGGAAAGCAGTTTGGTTAACTTGATCAAGTTCAAGCTCGAGAATATTATCCTTCCATTGTTCTGATGATCCAAAGACATGATCCATTTTCTCTTTTTAATCAATTTGTTGTGCATGGGATGGGAGATCTTCGCCGGCTTGTATTGTATATATGTTTAATGGGAAAACACCACGTTTTTTAATGTGGTCAATTTTGTCTGGTTTGGTCTCTTCTGGTCAACTTCTATAGACCCAAACCGATAAAATACAACCGTCATGTGCCGAGGAATACAAGTCTTCTTAACCCTTTTCTATTTATTTTTTTATTTATTGCTCATACAATCATTTATTGAATTGAGTAGTGCTAACATATGGACACCCTCGTTTCAGTTAGATTTAGGGTGTTTAATTACTTTATTTCTCTTTATTTTTACTTTTTTATTTTAAAAATAAGTTTTACTTATTTGATTAGATATTTTTTTTATTAGTGTTTTATATTTAAAATGTTGTAACTGTTGATATTGTGATTTTTCTGATTCAAAGTTTGTTATTTGATTAAGTTAGTTTTAAGGTTTAATACTTTTCCAGCTCCCTTAACTTGTCCAAATTGGTCATTTTATCCCCTCAACTTATCGAATGTCCTATTTACTCCCTTAACTACATAAAAGTGGTATTTCTTACTCCCCCAATTTATCCATTTATCCCCCAACTCATAGAATATCATATTTACCACCTTAACTTCATAAAAGTGGTATTTCTCATCCCCTCAACTTGTCCATTTACCCTCTCCGCAACTCATAGAATGTCCTATTTACCCCATTAACTCTATAAAAGTGGTATTTCTCACCCCTTATAATCCGTCATCGATGCCTAAATTGATACATTTTTTAAACGTTAAATCTATATTGGTGCTATTTTGTACGTGGAGCCTAAATTGACACTTTCCCAAAATCATATGCCTATTTTGGTACATTTTCCCTACATATAATGTCTCTAGCTTGTTTATTGTTTTTTTTATCAATATATATATATATATATATATATATATATATATTCTTGTTATTTGTATCTTTTATTCATTCTTTCTCTTTTCAACTTTTTTTGCTAGTTAAATTTTGATTATCTAATTATTGTAATACAATATTATTATAATAAACACATGAAGGATCGATATAATTATCAAATTAAAACAAAATAAAAAGTTGATATTAAAAATATATTTTCAAACTCATTTGAATAAGTGCTATTAATTTTGCACTATAAAGGAGTAAACCACTTTTATGGAGTTAAGAGAGTAAATATGATCATAAGGGGTGAGAAATACCATTTTTATGGAGTGAAGGTGGTAAATAGGACATTCGATGAGTTGCGGAGGGGTAAAATGACTAATTTGGACAAGTTAAAGGGGCGAAAAATACTATTTCTATGGAGTTAAGGGGGTAAATAGGACATTCGATGAGTTGGAGGGGTAAAATGACCAATTTGAACAAGTTAAAAGCATCTCCAATGGAGTATAATGAACCACTCATTATACTCATTTAATAAACTCCCTCCCATTGGAGTAAGTTTAATATATTGAGTTTTTATCAACCATTTAATGTTTATTGAGCTTTTGATTATTTATATATATATATATATTATTTTTAAAATAATATGATTGGTTTAATTAATTGGTGGATTCATTATGATTGGTTTAATTAATTGGTGGATCTTTTGTGATTGAGTGGTTATAGAGTTTAACCATTGTAGTCAGATAGTTTAATAAAATGATGTTTATTAAATTGATAATGTGACATGTATATAAAGTGGTTGTGAGTATAAACCATTGGAGATGCTCCAAGGGGGTTGGAGGAGCATTAGGCCTAGTTTTAATGAGTCTTTATTTGTTAGTGAGATAATTAGTGGAGATTTTATTGTTTGCTTTAAAATCTCATTTATTGTTGCATTATAAACCTATAAAAAGGCATAAACCTTAATCTTTCATTTATGCAGAACATTGACAAGTTGAATAAAATTATTAGCACCATTTTCTTATCAATTTCTTATGTATTTTTCTCGAAAAATCCCAACACTAACATACTACTTTCAATTGATAATATACCGTATCCATTTAATCTATTTCGTGACATAGTTTATTTTAAATAAAATTGAACAATTTTAATTTTAAAAAACTTATTTCAGGAGTACACTTTTCATGAATAATTAATAATATTATGGGTTAATTTCAAAAAACCTCTTTGTGGTTTCACGTTTTTTCAGATCGATATTTGTGATTTTTTTCTCCCAAAACAAACCTTATGGTGTGCCGTTAGTAGAATCAAAGTAAATGTTTTGATATCGTTAAAAGAGTGACGTGACAAGGGATATTTTTAGATTTTTTTTACTCTACTTCCTCTTTTCATTTTAGAAGAAGAAGTTGAGTTTTCAAAGTCATTTAAAAAAAATACCCAATTGACTTTTTAAAGTAATTTTTTTTTAGAAATACCTCTGTCACGTCAGCATTTTAACATTGTTAAGATTTGCATTGATTTTGCTAATCAAATAAAAAACTAAAATTATATTGTTCAAATCTATTTTCAATCCAACTAGTGATCAATTATATATTTAAAATATTCTATTTTAAAAGATTGGGTTGGGGATATGAGAGGGCTGGATTTATTGTGGGCGTGGAAGACATTATGTAGAATCGAGTTGCCACATCAAGAAATCTCTTCCCCTTATCAAGTGGCGAAAAGCGTTAATACAGTTGATGTGAGCCAGTGCATTTATTAAAGGACATGTGATAAGAGGTTTATTGACGACCGTAAAGGTGCCATAAGGTTTTAGGGAGTGGTTTGTTAGAACCGCACATGTTAGCTGTAATAAAGCCCTTCAAACATGCAGCATTATAAATCGCACATTTTTTTTTAATGAAAAATCGCACATTTTTTTTAATGAAAAATCGCACATGTTAGTTGTAATAAAAGTGTCACCTTCTTGAATTTAAAGGGATATAATTGAGGTGATGGTTGGGCTTCTCACTAACCATTATAAATAAGAAATGGTTACATAGAACTCACGTTTGCTGTAAAAATTTACAGTTATCTCGTAAGAGCGTCATTTATTGTAAATTTGTCAAAGATGAGTAAACTTATCATGTATATATCACCAAATAAACATATCTCTTAGATTGAGGTGGTAATTAACTTTTAATATTTTTTGGTTAAAGAAAACATAATTCTTATTAAAATATTCAATCAAAAATTACTACAACTAATCCATGTCCTTCTTCCTTTCTTTATTGTTATTTTTGTTTTTTCTTCAACCATCTACTTGTTTACAACATCTATTGATTTTCAGCATCATGACTAAATCCCCCTGAAACCCATCTCAATCTCTTTAAATTTTACTTGTATTGCTCATTTTTCGATGGCTTCAAGAAAATTGAGATGCTACAATTCTTAGGTGTCCTTGCTTCTTCGATTCTACTTTGTCATAAATTTAGTTTACATGAAAGTCTTATTGAACACATCCAAATAAAACTTGGTGCTTCTCGATATGTCTTGGCAATTTTTTTTTTTACAAAAATGGTGATTTTAAAAGTGTCTTATGATCAGTTCAAATTCATTCTTTTTGAAACATCTTTGGAAGTAGTAGATTCTCATCTTGTATTTTTTAAAAAGTTTTATTTTAATTCTATGTTTCCAAGGATTTTCCTTCTCACTTTAATTTCAATTCTTCTCTTTATGTGATATAATCCAAAGCCAATATCAGACAATAGTGAAAATGTGAAAAAAAAACCACCAAAAAAGAGAAGAAGCTGCGAATAAAGATTATGCAAATTCGAAGACAAACTTACCAACATAGAAGATAAAAAAACTAAATAATAAAAAAAAAGGAAATTAAACAACATAAAATATACAGATTATAAATGAAGAGATTTAGGAAAAAGTAAAGAGGGATGTAAGTTGATTTGGAGAGAAGGGAAAAAATCGGGTTAAGGTGCAAAAATACCCCTAACATTTTGGGTCAGGAGCAATTTTACCCCTAACGTCTAAAATGGTGCAATTTTACCCCTAACGTTTGTAGCCAAGAGCAATTTTACCCCTAACATTTGTAATTTGGGTCAATTTCAGACACTATTATAAAACACAGATATTTTTGTTCATTATTTTACACCAATTGCGTATCAATTCATTCTAAAAAAATGATTTCATGTCTTTTGTAATTTAATAATAGAATTGGAGATTAATATTTGTAAATTCGGTGAATTTTTTGAATTTTTTTGTCCAATTCGTACAAAAGACAGTATATTTTTTTATTATTTTTTTCACATCCCAACATATGTTTATGATTTGTTACTGATAAAATGACGCACATGTGAAGTGTAGATGATAAGATTCATGACCGATAAAACAGTTTGATGAATTATTTCTGAAATTGACCCAATTTATCAACGTTAGGGGTAAAATTGCTCTTGGCTACAAACGTTATGGGTAAAATTGCACCATTTTAGACGTTGGGGGTAAAATCGCTCCTGACTCAAAACGTTAGGAGTATTTTTGCACCTTAATCCGAAAAAATCGTAGGCAAGGAGAAGGAAAGAGTAGAAACGTGAATTTTGAGAAGTTTAATTGAAAAGATTTCTTAACTTTGTAGTTTGAAAAAGTAGTTTGGAAAAAAAAAAAAACAGTTTGACAAAAAGCATGATAAAATATGAGTTATTGATAATATAATTGGAAGAAACTAATTTATATATAATATAAAACAGTAACGATGGAGCTGAGGTGTCACTTCCTCCTTTTTTACTGATAAAAAATATAATAAAAAATATAATATATTAACTTTAGTTATATTATTATATTTATTTATAAAAAGAGTATTTTATCCGTATTATATCTAAGAGTTCTACAGAATTTAAATTAATCCTTAAAATCTCTCTAATTCTCTACATATCTATATCTAAAAGTTCTACATAATTTAAATTAATCCCTAAAATCTCTCTAATTCTCTACATATCTATATATATATAATATAAAACAGTAACGATGGAGCTGAGGTGTCACTTCCTCCTTTTTTACTGATAAAAAATATAATAAAAAATATAATATATTAACTTTAGTTATATTATTATATTTATTTATAAAAAAGATATTTTATCCGTACTATATCTAAGACTTCTATAGAATTTAAATTAATCCCTAAAATCTCTCTAATTCTTTGCATATCTATATCTATATATAATATAAAACAGTAACGATGGAGCTGATGTGTCACTTCCTCTTTTTTACTGATAAAAAATATAATATATTAACTTTAGTTATATTATTATATTTATTTATAAAAAGTGTATTTTATCCGTATTATATCTAAGAGTTCTACAGAACTTAAATTAATCCCTAAAATCTCTCTAATTCCCTACATATTTATATCTAAAAGTTCTACATAATTTAAATTAATCCCTAAAATCTCTCTAATTCTCTACATATCTATATATAATATAAAACAGTAACGATGGAGCTGAGGTGTCACTTTCTCCTTTTTTACTGATAAAAAATATAATAAAAAATATAATATATTAACTTTAGTTATATTATTATATTTATTTTATCCGTACTATATCTAAGACTTCTACAGAATTTAAATTAATCCCTAAAATCTCTATAATTCTCTGCATATCTATATCTAAGAGTTCTACATAATTTAAATTAATCCCTAAAATCTCTCTAATTCTCTCCATATATATATATATATATATATATAATAGTAACGATGGAGCTGATGTGTCACTTCCTCATTTTTTACTGATAAAAAACATAATATAATATATAATATATTAATTTTAATTAAATTATTAGATTTATCTATTAAAAAACATTATTTAAGGTAAATGTGAAAATAAAATAATAATATTTAAGTTATATAGCACCTTTATATCATTAATTGTAATTATTAGATTATATTTTTGTTAATATTTATATGTTAAGATGAATCCGTGCATCGCACGGGTCAAAAACTAGTTTCTTTTTTAAACGGGAAGGCTCAAGGTCCAGAAAATTGATAAAGTATAAAAAAGCAAAAAGCATCGTTAGGTCTCTAATCTTTCATTTTTTGGTTTATTAAACCTTTGATCTTTTATTTGGATACATTAAGTCTCTGATCATTTATTTTTTTATCTCATTAAGCCATTGATGACCAAATTAGTAAGTTGTAAGCATCTAATTCTGTTAAAAATATGTTATTAACTTCATCTGTATTTGAAATTATTAAAAAAAATATATTTTTTACTGATTGAATTAAGGTTTGTACAGTTTTCCCTATAGACACATTACACATCCAAAACTGCTTTAAACAGTTAAAAAATAAAAAGTTTGAATACAAGTACAATGAATAACAATCTATTAACCGTATTTTATATTCACAACTTACTAATTTGGTCATCAGGGGCTTAGTGAGACTAAAATAAATGATCAGGGGTTTAATGTATCCAAATAAAAGATAAAGAGCTTAATGAACAAAAAAAAAATGAAAGATCAGGAGCCTAATGATGCTTTTTGCCTATAAAAAAACACGATCAATAAATATAAAATTAATTTGATATACGCAGTAATTTTACAAAGCCCTTCAAACATGCCACATGTAGCATTTAAAGATTTTTGGGTCATGCTTAAAAAAAAAAAAAATGTTTGGGTCAAATACATGAATATCATAAATAACTACAAAATTACAACCAAATCATATTATCAAATTTAATTTTTAATATGTCATTATTTTCTATATATTATAAATAAAGTATGATTTTACATCCTAATTTAAAAATTCTCGACCTAATTCATAAATTTTAAATCTTAGAAAATATATCCTAGACATCTAATTTATAAATTCCAATCTTTAAAATATATTAAAAATGCTGATTTTACTAGTTTTGCATGATTCAAAATCATTATTTGATATAGTTATAAATAATTTTTCAAATCTGAATTTCTGTGTAAATTTTTCAAGATTTTTTTTCTTATTTTTGTTGAATAGATTTACGAGCTACTTTTTGAGCCTTCAAATTCAAACCGCATATGCCAAGCTTTTTGAATGTTGGTAAATTTAGAAATATATAGGTTACTACCCACTTAATGAGTTTATATAAAATGAGAATAATCAGAATTAAATATCAAAATTCTAATTATAATTATTTCAAAAAAATTGTAACGTTTCGGATATAGCATGTCTCCCTTTTTTTTACTACTATCTCTGGATTGATCAGAAGATCCCTTCAATTGGCTTAATCTGAATATAATTTATTTAAATTTGAAATTCATTAAATAAAATATTTTATATTAATTTAATTTCGGATGTTATAATATTTTGGATATCTAATTCAAATTATATTCATTGAATCCGGTCATAATCTAGATATTATGAATATCTATATTTTTTTACATTTTAATTTGTTTTTTTTTTTGTGTGTGACCATAGGTCTATATAATATTTTCAGTAAGAAAAAAAATCATTTTATCCTACAAGTCATAAGCGGTCTTTAACAATATATTATGACTATCCAATTTATATAAACGAGATAATCAAATATAAGATATTTGATACTTTATGTCACAATCCCTTCCACTACTAGAAAATGTCTAATTGTTGATGGAACATTCTGACGGAATGAATGTCATCAATAAAGTTTGACAAAATTAGCTAGAATGAATTCCGTCAATATTCGACAAAAGCGGATTTGCAAACAATGACATTTCCTTTAATGTACATTTGCCTGTTTTTGTTCCATTAATAAAGTGACTTACTGATGGAATTTTGAAATTTGCTAATGGAAATTTCCATCGCCAAACATGTATTTTCTTGTAGTATTCGTCTCAATGTATCTAGATTGAACTGTCATTATCATCTTATTTAATCATATAGTTTCTCGATCTCTAAGTAGACTGTAAAAAGAATTAATTGATACTTTTATCAATGTATTTGAGCACGACCATGCGTTTCTCAGTCTCATCACTTATCGAGAGAGACAAATCTCATATTTATCACTCATCTTCATGTGCATGAATCGTACGGTGTCCAATTACAACTTTTATAGCTGTCCAGTTAAAGACAATTTTTTTATTGTGTCAAAACATATTACTTTTCATGTAGGAATCTATGGTGACATCAAGTGTAGAGATTCAATAAACTACTATAACTAAAATCACTTAAAACACTAACTCATGTATTGATCTCATAATAGGCCAGTCTAGTACTTTTTCTCGAATATAAAACCATGAGTTTGATTTATATATCCATACATTATGCTCATCTCTTGAACATCAATCAAACTCTCGCATTAGTCTTAATTTATTATCATTTCCACAAGGCTTAATAAATCACCAGCTCCCTGAACATGTACATAATAGTAGATTGGCTTTTTTAATTTTACAAATGTCTCATCAGCTCCCTAAACTTGCTTATTTCGTATCACCAGCTCCCTAAACTTGTCCATAAAAATTTATTAGCTCTCTGAACTTTGCAAATATCTCACCAGTTTCCTAAACTTGCTTATTCTGTAACAACTAAATATAAAAACCATAATACTAACTCGGATTAAGGTGCAAAAATACCTCTAACGTTTTGTGTCAGGAGTAATTTTACCCCTAACATCTAAAATGATGCAATTTTACCCCTAACATTGGAAGCCAAGAGCAATTTTATCCCTAACATTGATAAATTGGGTTAATTTGAGAAATAATTCTTCAAACTGTCTTCTCGGTTATGAATCTTGTCATCTACAGTTCACACGTGCGTCATTTTATCAGTGACAAATCACAAACATATGTTGGGATGTAAAAAAAAAATATACTGACTTTTGTACGAATTGGACAAAAAAATTCAAAAAATCCACCAAATTTATAAATTTGCTCTTGGCTACTAATTGCACCGTTTTAGACGTTAGGGTAAAATTACTCCTGACCCAAAACATTAGGGGTATTTTTACACCTTAATCCGAGTTAGTATTATGATTTTTATATTTAGTTGTTACGGAATAAGCAAGTTTAGGGAGCTGGTGAGACATTTGTAAAGTTCAGGGAGCTTATAAATTTTTATGGACAAGTTTAGGGAGCTAGTGAGACACTTACAAAGTTCAGGGAGCCAATATACTAGTATGGATAAGTTCAGGGAGCTGCTGATGTATTAGGCCTTTCCACAATAATAAGTATCTATGGACATTTAGAATAACTAACTGTCATACAAACACTTATAATAATTTAGGGAAAATTATAAAACTAGGTCAAATGGGAGGCTCATTTACATATTTAACTCATTTACTTAACCTACTACATATCTAGACTGATTTTGTGTGACTTTCCCATAATACCCTGAATATTTACGCGCGGCTGTCTTCCTCCCGTCTAACTTCACAGAGGTTAGCATATGCGAAGCCTGCGAAACTAATGTTTGGTTTAGTTGATGATTTTAATTAGCATATGCGAAGTCTGCGAAGCTAATGTTTAGTTTAGTTGATGATTTTAATTAGCATATGCGAAGCCTGCGAAGCGAATGTTTGGTTTAGTTGATGATTTTAATTAGCATATGCGAAGTCTGGATGTATTTTTAACAAAATTCGTTAAGTGGTATATAACAAAAAATGGCAAACAACAACGGTCAATTAATGCCTATCGTATTTTCATAAATATTCTGGAAATAATGCCTAATTATTTAACAAAAAAAATCAGAACATAAATGAATACACCAACAATCATTCAGTGAAATTTATAGAATTAGGTCTTTTCTCTACGATTCCCAATCTTTCGTCTCACGGGACGAGGTTGCTGTTCGCCCTAAAATCGCTCTCTTTCTTCCCTTTTCTCTGCTGTTCGCCTTCTTCCTCGTCTTTTCTCTCACTGTTTACCTTTTTCTACCGTCGTTCACCTTCTCTCACCGCCGTTCGCCCTAAAATCGCTCTCGTCTTTCCTCTACCGTCGTTCGCTTCCCTTTTCTCTCGCCGGAGTAGGAGTTGCTAGAGAACACCGTCAAAATCGCCTTCAAAACGCCGGTGGAAGTAGGTGATGCTCGAAATGTGTATCGTGCAAAACTAAGGGCAAGTGCACCCCATCGTGATCAAGTAATAAAGAATAAGTAGAGTATCGTTCCCTCGAGGATTGTGTTTATATCTATTGATTTCTGTGAATTTCTATTATCTAAGCAATCAAAACTTGAATTGGTTGTGATATTAAACTAATAAATTTAAAACAATTAAATAAAGTAAACAAAGAAGGGAAATAAAATTAATTTGAATATGATGTAAGTCACTAGAGCAAGGCTTCACCTAACCTAATGTATATAATCCACATAACAATCTTATCCAAGTTCTTAAGTTTTAATCTAGAGACGGTGATTATTTTCTAAAGTAATTAACCAAGCTTTGGTCCAGTCAAGATTAATCCTATTTCACATACAATTATCCTAGCTTTGGTTCAGTCAAGAATAAAGATATAATGAAAGCATTAAACTCTTTGAAATAACCCCAAAGTTAAGTCGTGAAACTAAACCCTGAAAAACCACACCGCATAGACACATGTCTAAACTATGTAGTTCCATTAATTATCTTAGTGTCGGTCAACCAAAATCATTAATTGTAATTTAGCTAAATATTGGCCAGATATCTAACTAGGAAATTAAGTTCCATAGTTTAATTCTCTAATTAATAAATTATGAACTTGAAATCAAATTGCAAGTAAATCATATACTTCGATTAGGATCCGCCATAGCTCTAGCTATTGAGGAGTTAGTTCATGGTAGATGGAAATAAAACAAGAAATTTAATAGAAAACAAACTAGAAAACATAATTAAAGTAAAGAAAAGATGAAGAGAGAATAAACTTTGAAATAGAAACTAGAATCAGTTACAAAGGAAGAAAGGAAAAGAACAAAAAGAAAACTAAAAAAAAGTCTAAAAGAGAGAGCTACAAAAAAGGCGGTGAGGCCTGTTCCATGTTTGTTCCAGGTCTGCTTTCATGCTTCCAAATATAGTTATTTATAGTTGCACATGCCTTCATACATTCCTTGAAACTTCCAACTTTAATGTTATTAAAGAGAAGATTAATGGAGGATTGAATTCTTCTTTGCAACTTCTTAACTTTAATGCAATTAAAGAGAAGGTTAAGGGAGCATTAAGTAGCGTAACTCCTTTTTGAGCATTCAAAGACTCTTCAAATAGTCATAACATTCGTTGGATGGTTATTGAGGAATTTATTTCAATAAAGACTTATTTAAAGGGTCATGGATTCTTCATTCTTGAACTGCTACGAGGTCGCAACTGGAGGGAGTTCTGACCGAGCAACTTTATTTACTTCAATAATGATTTTATAATTACATTTTTGCCCCAAATAATATCTAAAAACACATGGAACAAGCATTAGTTCTTAAAACATAAAACTAAACATAAAACAATTATAAAATATTAAAAACTATCTTAAAATGTATGATTAATATAATTAAAAATATATTAAAAACTATATGAAAATGCAAGATAACAACTTCCTCACACTTTGAACCTTGCTTGTCCTCAAGCAAGCCTTAGACTCAAAACAAACTCTAGAATACTCACTATAAATAATTCACACAATAACACGATTTACTTCACTTGGCATTCATAGATCTCAATTTCACAAGTTTGGATGAAAAACAAAAGGTTTGGACGCTAAAAGATTCTAATCGTTTCTCCGCAAACCAACACAAGCAGACATATCTTTAATCATGTCACAAAATCAAAAGGCAAACTATTTTGGCACCTCACTAGTGGTCACTCATTTCACTCAAGTGTTTGGGTGTAAACTTTGTCTCTCAAGCTCTATACTAGCCTTGACTATGGTGAATTTGCATTGTCATCCAGTCGTTACCATTATGCTTATCTAGTCAGAAACAAGATCCCAAGGTCTTTTACGGGTTGTAATGTTGGTTTAGGGACAGGTTTGGATAAGGAAAATATGTGGAAAGTGAATAAACAACTAGTTGTTCAAAATAGATACAATAAGACTTAGGGCTCTTCAAAGATTAACCGATAAACATAAAATGTGCTACTGATGAGAAAACAATTTTTCTTTTCTTTTCTTACCAACTTCTATCTCCAAGACTGCGACAAGTCTCACAATGTTGAGTATTCATCCGTTTATCCTTATTCTTAACTTATGATTACATATTACAGTTTCTTGCTTCAAATGGATTTTCTAAGATTGATCGTACATGAATCTCTCGAACTAAATGACTCAACCAATGCTTTCGCCCTTTGTTTTCTTTTTTTTTCTTTTCTTGAGCTTTTTAATTATTTTTTATTTTTTTTTCTTTGCAAAAGCACATAAAGTAGCAAAAATAATTCTCGGCTTCCTATTTTCCACAAATTTTGAGCTCCCTAAAACATTCCTATTTGTGCACAATAATTGTAAATTCACAGGTGATAAAAGGGTATTTAAGACGTTAGGGGTTTGTAATGTGGTGAAACAAAGAAAGTGGTATATGTAGGCTTCAACGAGGCTTAACTAAACACGATGTAAAAGAGTTTTGGGTTTAAACAAGGAAAAATAAGTTTTAACATTAACAAAGGGCTACACTTAATTGCCTTGATCACGCCAAGTTCCAACTAGATGCACGAGGTTTCGACTAGCATTTGATGCAAATTCTATAGACAATAGCAAGTATGAGCACACTCAAGAAAAAAAATAAACCGAGCAATGTGTAATAAAATGCTCAAATATTTGGTCTCAAAATCTCACATATGTTCGGGTTAATATTTGTACCAAAAAGTTTAACCAAATGACAAGTTCAATGCTTATTTTCAGTCCACAAGTGTAGTCTCCGGAACTCCCATTTTAATCCAAAGTTCCTCAGTTTCGTAATTCTATAAAAAAAATGTAATTTCAAAATTTATGACTGCCATGGTGAAGTTTCATCCTATTAAGGGTCAATTGTTTACGAGTTTTCTTCCTAAGTCCATCTCAAATTTTTGAAAAAGCGAAGACAATGATTTCAACTAAATGAAATTATCCTAAAAACAATAAACACAAACATAAACAATAAATAATAAAAACTTAAACTAAGGTAGATAAAACCCTTTTTACCCTTCCTCACACTTTAGAGCATGCATTTACTCCCAAAAATGCGATAAAAGGTAAAGTGAAAAAGTAAACGAGTTAAAGAAAACTCCCTTAAACCGAAGGTGAAAGAGGAGATGGGATAGTTCATTTCTACTGTTCCGCAAATTTGTTTGTTTGTTTTTCTTTTTTTTTTGTTTTTTTTTTGTTTACCTGCAAAATAAATAAACAAAAAAAATAAAAATAAAACTTACTTAAAGAAATATTGTAAATAAAAGAGAAATTAAAAAAAAACTCGGGTTGCCTCCCGGAAGCGCTAAGATTATAGTCGTTTAGCTTGACTACAAACCTCCCTTTTATGTAAATGAATGAAACATTATGAGGAATCCAAATTCTTTAATAAATATTCCATGAATGCAAATTGGAGTATTTTCTTTAAAATAAATCAATAAAATCCATGACATAAATTTGTAAAAGTTATAAAAGAGTTTAGATGTCTCCCTTTTTGACTCTTTTGGTAAGTCATATAATACATAAAATTCGTCAATCAGGGTTGTTTCAAACTCTTCAGTCATGGAAATCTGCACCACAAGTTCAGGTGTGGTGGTCTCATCTATTCGGGTGATGGTACTTTCAACTTCATTTGAAATTTCAAACTCTTTTTTCTCTATTGATTTATCTTCACAACTTATCACCAAACATATATCTGAACATTCCTCAAGGACGTCTTCATGTTGAGGTTCAATCAAGTTATATGCTTCACTTGAAAAATCTGAATATGGCTCTTCAGTTGACGTAATTGCAATCAGACCTTCTAAAGTTTTCATTATATTTCTCTGAGAAGCATCGATATTTTTGGTAAAAGTCTCCAATGAAGAGAATTTATTATTTGTCTGCTCAATAATATCGATTATTTCTTTCCATTGTGGATCCTCCTCATACTCAAAATTTGGTGATAAGGCTTGATTACACCCATAACCATTCTCCCAATATGGGGAAAACGTGCTTGAAATTTCTTCTCTAGGCAGCTCATATTGATCATCCATATAGCAAGAATTAGTATAAAGATTTGAATTTTGATATTGACAATCCAGTTCAAAATGTAAACCCCCACAATGTATACATGCTGCATCGCGAAGAGACACATCCAGAAAGTTATCCTTCATAAATATCAAAAATTTATCCTCATTGGCTTGAGCTTGCATCTCTAAGTGGTTGTTGAATGTTGGAGCATTCAACCACCATGGATAACTATTTTGGTCTATCACCTTGCAAAATAAACATAAAAGAAAAAAAAGTAAAAAGGAACAAAATATAAAAAAAACGCTTAAATTAATAGAACTTCAACTAAATCAAAATTATAAAACAAACAATCCCCGGCAACGGCGCCAAAAACTTGATGCTCGAAATGTGTATCGTGCAAAACTAAGGGCAAGTGCACCCCATCGTGATCAAGTAATAAAGAATAAGTAGAGTATCGTTCCCTCGAGGATTGTGTTTATATCTATTGATTTCTGTGAATTTCTATTATCTAAGCAATCAAAATTTGAATTGGTTGTGATATTAAACTAATAAATTTAAAACAATTAAATAAAGTAAACAAAGAAGGGAAATAAAATTAATTTGAATATGATGTAAGTCACTAGAGCAAGGCTTCACCTAACCTAATGTATATAATCCACATAACAATCTTATCCAAGTTCTTAAGTTTTAATCTAGAGACGGTGATTATTTTCTAAAGTAATTAACCAAGCTTTGGTCCAGTCAAGATTAATCCTATTTCACATACAATTATCCTAGCTTTGGTTCAGTCAAGAATAAAGATATAATGAAAGCATTAAACTCTTTGAAATAACTCCAAAGTTAAGTCGTGAAACTAAACCCTAAAAAATCGCACCGCATAGACACAGGTCTAAACTATGTAGTTCCATTAATTATCTTAGTGTCGGTCAACCAAAATCATTAATTGTAATTTAGCTAAATATTGGCCAGATATCTAACTAGGAAATTAAGCTCCATAGTTTAATTCTCTAATTAATAAATTATGAACTTGAAATCAAATTGCAAGTAAATCATATACTTCGATTAGGACCCGCCATAGCTCTAGCTATTGAGGAGTTAGTTCATGGTAGATGGAAAGAAAACAAGAAATTTAATAGAAAACAAACTAGAAAACATAATTAAAGTAAAGAAAAGATGAAGAGAGAATAAACTTTGAAATAGAAACTAGAATCGGTTACAAAGGAAGAAAGGAAAAGAGCAAAAAGAAAACTAAAAAAAAGTCGAAAAGAGAGCTAAAAAAAAGGCGGTGAGGCCTGTTCCATGTTTGTTCCAGGTCTGCTTTCATGCTTCCAAATGTAGTTATTTATAGTTGTACATGCCTTCATACATTCCTTGAAACTTCCAACTTTAATGTTATTAAAGAGAAGATTAATGGAGGATTGAATTCTTCTTTGCAACTTCTTAACTTTAATGCAATTAAAGAGAAGGTTAAGGGAGCATTAAGTAGCGTAACTCCTTTTTGAGCATTCAAAGACTCTTCAAATAGTCATAACATTCCTTGGATGGTTATTGAGGAATTTATTTCAATAAAGACTTATTTAAAGGATCATGGATTCTTCATTCTTGAACTGCTACGAGGTCGCGACTGGAGGGAGTTCTGACCGAGCAACTTTATTTACTTCAATAGTGATTCCATAATTGCATTTTTGCCCCAAATAATATCTAAAAACACATGGAACAAGCATTAGTTCTTAAAACATAAAACTAAACATAAAACAATTATAAAATATTAAAAACTATCTTAAAATGTATAATTAATATAATTAAAAATATATTAAAAACTATATGAAAATGCAAGATAACAGTAGGTTGTTGGAGATCGCCTTCTAAATCGCCATTTGATCGATCTGTTTTTGGAGAAGAATGGGGAATGGGAAAAGACAAGGGTATATTTGTCCAAATGTATTGAAAATGCCTAAATTTGTAAGGAGTTAGAGAACTATGCTAAATATGTAAATGAGCCTCCCATTTGACCTAGTTTTATTAGATTAGAACAACCAATATCCATTATTATCTTAGCGCACAATTTTTAACAATTCAGACTTTGGGCATGTCCGAAGGGGCATCTAACACACCTCGACGTTCAAGGAGTCGTTGGCTGAGGAGAGGGTTGTGGACAGTGACAAATACAGGATTAGTCGGTTGGGGGGGACGATTTTACACGTGCGTTCGGATTTTTTTTTTTATTTTTTTGCTAAATCGAACTTGCTTGTTTTTTGTATATATGCATGTTATAATTTGAATGGTCAAGAACCAATTTTAAGGAGACCTAAGAGGCCAAAAACATAGAAATTTAGATTTATAGAGGCCTAACAGGTCAAAAAAAATAAAAATTTAGATTTAGAAAGGCCTAACAAGCCAAAAAAAATATATTAAAAATTTAGATTTATAGAGGCCTAACAAGCCAAAAAAATTAGAAATTTAGATTTATGTAGTACCTAATAGGTCCAAAATATTGAAATTTTGAATTTTAGACAAGCCTAACACGTAATGGGATATATTTAATTTTTTTTATTAGTTCAATACTAGTTTCTAAAAAAATGATAACATTTTTACATTTTTAGTTTTAAAATTTTAAAATTTTAAAATTTAATTTAGAAATTAAGTTGTTTGAGTCTCAAAAATAAGAAATTGATTTTTTTTAATGGAAAAGACATAATAAAAATGAGTTCAAAAGTGTTATGAAAATAAATAAATAAAGGTAACATAGTTTTATAATTATTGAAAAATAAAATTTAAATAAATAAACATTTTCTAAAATAAATTGAGGTTAGAGGGAATTGAACCTATGACCTTTTAAAAAGAAGCAAGTGTTTTAACCATCTCATCTACCTTTAAACAATAAAACATTATTACATAAAGTCTATATAAACTAATATTTGAGGGAGCCGAAACTATTCGTGACCATGGTGGTTCCGGTGGCCGGAGGGGGCCGGGCCCCTCAGCCCCCCTGTATACGCCCCTGGTTGTGGATGCCATGGGGCTGTATTTATAGGTGTTGGGAACTTATAAAAGGATTGTGATATCCCTGGACCTGAATCGTTGGGTATTGGTGGATTCATTCAAGTTATTATGCCCACTTGTGGATATCCTTGGGTTGGGGATATGATGTTTGGGATTGGTCATATTATTTGTATGGTATGCATTAGGCCTTTTCACACGTAGAATTCACCTGCCACATCACATCAAATAGTAAAATTTTAAGTCCAAACGACCGTGCATAGAACAATTTTATGTTCCAAAAAAAAAAAACTCATAATACGAGATTCATATTGGACCCAGAGGCGAAAACATGAAGTATGGGATATCGATGCAACTCCGACCGTCATAAGGGTGGCGATTTTGCCTTATTCAATCTTCCATCTTTATCCACTGCGCCGATGACACACCCCAATAGATAAAGAACTATAAAAAGGCGGCCCGGTCGCACTACGCGTCCCCGCCGAACGAGGGTCTGGGGAGGGATCCCACCACAAGGGTGTACTGGGGGCAAGCCTTCCCCTGCCAATTTATTTGGCAAGAGGCCGCTCCTAAGACTCGAACCCGTGACCTCTTGATCACACGACAACAACGTTTACCGTTGCGCCAAGGCTCGCCCTCTAGATAAAGAACTATGCACGCATTTTTTTTTCCTTTTTACCTCAATGGCATCATTTTTTACCTAGGTAGGAGCCAAGAAACAAATCCCAATCCATATAGGTTAAATATATTTTTTTACACTCCAAACAGTCAATTTCTTAACCCAAAATTATTCCAAATTTAAAACATTGAGGAGTTTTTTTGTAATTATTTCTCACATCAGGAGTATATCTACAATTCCTTGTGTTTGAAACAAAATTGTATCTTATCCTTGGAGTTAATTAAATATTCCAAAGCATACACCTAAAACTTAAAAATATTAATAAATGACAGAAGGACTTTGCAGAGAATGACATTTCCATTTACAAATTACAATTTCTCTTTCTCCCTCACAGCAAGGCCTGTAATGTCTAACTTCTATGTAGTAATCGGCTTTTGGCACCAACATGAAAAATGTAATAGAGATTAGAACAAGTGAAGGGAACCATGGCATAATAATAAAAACAGAACAAATGCAAATTCACATACGTTTGGTGCAGTTGTTCAGAGATGTTAAGATTGCTCATGCCATTCTACATCTTTTGACATCCTTTTATGTTCTTGTATGGACCTCACTTTCTTTCTCTCACAGCTCCTTCATACGGAAAATTCGTATGCGAATTCTCACTTTCAACATCATCCTGTTCAAGTCTTAAATGGTGTCATGCCAATAGATATAGTATATTACAAAAATGACCAAGAACTGCTCATGCAAGTCTTTCACAAACCTTTAGTTCTTTCTTAGACACGTTATTCTGCATACTGTAAGGTATGTTTTTTCCGAGATTTTGAACGAAATCATCACTTTCGACATCTTCGTAGTCATCAAATTCACCGTCAGATGTCTCTGGATACTGTTCATTTTGCTATTAAGAGGATGAACAGGTGATGCTATCAGATCAGTCTATATAACACAAGTGCACACATATTGAAGATTTAGGCATTAAGGCTATACAGACCTCAGTTTCCATATCAGAATCTTGATTCTGCATGCTTGTTTCCAGATGAATATTGCGAACAATGTTGCCAGTTTCATCATCATCATCATTATCGTCGTCATCATCATCATTTTTATTGTTGAACGCCCCAAGATATGCTTCATCTCCTTCCTCCTATTATAAGGAAGACATAAAAATGTGCTTTAAATGTTGATTTAGCATATTCGAGAATAGCGAGTAGATCATAAATAGACAGACCTCATCAGAATCATCGTTGTCTGTAGGATAAGCAGCATCTAGCTTGTCATACAATTCCTCATCCCCTTGGTTTTCAATACTCGCCATTTGTTCCTATAAAAGTCAACATGAAACAGAAGCATATAACATTTGACTGACCTTGAAGAAAAAAACCAACACCTAATGTTTATGAGAAGCCTTACAAGTTCACATCTAAACTTGTCCACTTTTGTCTGCAGAGCTGAAACATGATTTAGCAGAGCCTGTTTGACAAGAAAAGTTGGCCATTTTCATATCAAGTCATGGAATTTTAAATTTGTCTATTCGTGATTGGCAGTAATTATCCTATACATGAAGGTAACTAACCGACAATCATCACCTGCACCACCAATCTGCCTCAACAATTCTATATAAATATATGAAAGCATGGAAAGTTCAACTATATATTATATATAAATGAGCATGGGCATTGGGCATGTTACTACTATCAATGCCTGGATAATCACTGGTATCACATGTAATGTAACTTAGAAATCTACAAAAACGAATGTATTCCAAAAGGAAAAGCAAATAAACAACAATGTACAGATTTTAATACGTACCGCGCTCCTTTGCATCTCTATTGAACGGGCCAAAGCTTTCCTCTTTGTCAAGAGATTCTTTGGCCTCAATGTAGAAGGTCGCTGGTAGTCCTTTCCTCGATATACAATTATAGCATATCCTTTCGAGATTTTGTCCACAGAAACCAAAATACCCCCACTTTCAGCTTCAAGAGCTAATGCAATTTTTTTTACCTTCTCAAAAGTTTTGGCTTTCAAAACGATCTTAACCAGTTCTCGGTATTTCCAGTGTAAGTGCATGTTCTCCACTGTACCATCAAAAACTCCACGTCTGCCTGAAGCAAGAGATACCGTCATAAAGTATTCTCAGAAAAAATCACCATAAGTTCATCATACAGAAGCCTTATTTTACCAAGAAGTAAGAAAGCTTTCATCCTCAAACCAAGCTTGCGGAACATATATCTCTCCTCCTCAGTTATGCTATCTGGGTCAGCCTGTCTTTCTGCTGGTGTTAGAAATGACTCCACCTTAGACAAGGCTACTTCAGCTTTCATTAGCCTTCGTTCAGCCTAATGGCGGTCAAAACACTGAAAGAGTTACTGATATTACAAATTCATATTCTAGAATTTAGCTAGGGTACTTTAGTAAGTTAAGACACTGCAGGTGAACCCACGTATGACAAAACTTACACAAGCAAGCTTCTTCTCAAGTTTTCTGAAAAGGCTGGCATGCCTTGCTATTTCAGCTTCTCTCATCATTTTTTCTCTGTCATTTTCGCTCAAACTCTTTCCCCACTTTGCATCTGCATCTAAAGTTTCAAGAAGAGTACCAGCAGTTCCTGACTGCTCCATTGGTTCAGCACTCTGTACAATCAAAGCTGATGCTCTTAACCGCGCTTGCTCCTCATCATCCTGTAATGCCTTTGCCAATCTCTCCCTTTCTAGCAATGTTTCAGCGAATTCTGGTGACAAAAAGTCCTTCCCTCTGTAGAAGACCAAAAAGTCCTTGTTCCGAGAAAGCAGCATGCCCCCAGTCAATCTCTGCAGCCACATAAAGAAAAAAAAAATTAGCCATTTGTTCCTTTCATATCTCCCAGTAGCAATTTCAAATTGAAGAAGTGAGAAGGAAAGTGGTCATATCAGTTTGCAGTAAATGCAACAGAACTTTTACTTATTATCATTTGAAAACCTAGCTTGAATCTAATGAGTTACTATTTTCTTATTTCTCGGATTATAAGTATAAAAGTAAAACACAGTAAGGATATCAAATACAACCTGTATTAATGAAATTCAAGAAGGCACTGCAGCTGCAAAATATTAGGACAACCAGGTCCTGATTGAAAACTTTCCACAGTTTAATCTTTGTTTCGGACTTTCCAGGGAGATAAAGGACATCTTTTGGCCAAACATAGGCAAATATGTGGGAGCAGAAAACAAACAACCCAACCCAACAATATACCAAACAAAAGGTTTCTTAGTTGCCTAGAGCTGGTAGTTTATCTCTACTACAAAATTTTCCAGGAGGAATAGTACCATCAAACAGATAGGAAAAGAATTTTGGAAAAGTCATCATCATCATTCCAAAAGGTTCTCCTTCAGTCTATTAAAGAGTAAGAAAATCTAAAACGACCATAAATCAATTGTCACCACAAACTTTAAATTTTATAGCTTATTGTTCACTTCAAGAACACAGTGGAAGCAAAACAAGAAATCAATCACACACCAAAGTCCTGCACTAAAAATTTACTGCTTTTTCACCCAGTCAGCTATTATACATCCACATTCAGTCATTTGGTGGATGGTTTATTACCTTGATATCTTCAGCCATTCTTTCACTAGTAGTTAGCTGTACACCACGCTTAAGTGCAATCTTTGCAATTGAACTCTTCTCCCACAATTTTATCATAGCGGCAGCCAAGCCTTGTAGCTGTCTGCTTCTACCTGGAAATTGACAAGTACATAAGAAATTATGAATAAACTATGACATTGTAGAGTGCTAAGTGGCATACCCAATGCAAAGTGTGGAGGAAGAACCCTGGCAAGCCTTCGTAAGGATGTTGCCGACTTTTGCCCCATATTAGATCTCATTCCGTAAGGAAGTATTCTGAACGGAGGCTGGTAACCAGGAATTATTCCAGGAAGCATATCTGCATCCACAGGTAATGGATCCAATCCTGACCAATCTGTATATCTAGGACCCAGTCCTTCTAAGAGCTGGTTTACCTCGTCTTCATACTTCATTTCTGTCTGCAGTTCTATCTCCTTTCCCTCCTTATCTTCAGCTTTACGATTGACTTCTATCCTCAATTCTGTTTCATTAATCCCTTTAACTTCAGCAGTAAGGTCTGATTTCGATTGTGGCATAAGCAAATTATCAGAAGAAGCATATCTAGGAGGATGTCTAATAACTTCACCAGTTTTTGTTCCTGATGGACCAGTACGCATTTCATTTATCTTCAACACTCGATTCTTCAGATGGACTGAGGGAACCTCATAACTCACACCTCTATATATAGATACAGAAGTGCCAGACCTCCAAATAACCAAACCACCAGTTTTTTTCTGAAAGCAGCATTCATGTGAAGGATGAAAATATGGTAAGAAGTTCAAAAACAAAAGCGATTCGATTGTATTAATCAATTGCAGTTTAATGTGTGCAGCCGAGGTTAAAAAAATGCATACAACAGAACACATATAACAGAGCTCATTTAGCATTTGATTTGACCAAGCCCGAAATGTTTTTAGGAACTATTTCTTTGATGAATAAAAAATTTCAATAGAACATTATGCAGCATCCATTTCCAATAGCAAGCACTGATTTATCTATAGTTTATCTATCTCTAAGCAAAATATTAATTACCAGATTAATCCCCTTGATGATTCTTCGTTAAAAGTGGTTGCAAGATGGTCAGTTTGTCTGTGGAAGTTATAGAAAACTAGATTTTCAAGGGAAAATTAGTAAGCATACCTCCAATATCTCATGCATCCTCCTCATATTCAGGGCAGGAGCTCCCTCAACTTTAACTCTGACGATCTCCGAAGTCTTCCACCTGTCATGAATGGTATCCACCACTTCCTGGGTAACACCTGAGCCTTTAACCCGCACCTTGCTCTTCGTTTGAAAGGTCAAGTTTTTCAACCTCCTCAACTCTGATTCTGGCAATGTCAACTCAGCCAATGCCGTCCTACTCTTACTCCTAGCCGTCCACTTATTCTGATCCTCCTTTTCCTCTTTTCTAGGTTTCTCCCATGGAAACCTTATCTCCCCATCAACCTTAAACACATCCTCAACTCCTAATGGCGATTCCTTGGAAAATCCACCTCGTGGATTAGGCAACAACCCTTCCTCTACATAGAAAATATCTTCTACACTCCCTTTCTCTATCACTCTCTCTGGCCCTTTCTCTTTCTTTTCATCAGAATCACCATCTACGTACCCATGTTTCTTCAATTTCTCCATAATTTTATCCATTGTATTACCGCCACTACCACCATTGTCACTATTTCGATAATTCAACACGGCTTGAGGGCGTTTTGGGTGGTTCTGGTTACTAGGTTTATCCCATTTAGAGAACCAATTGCAAGTCGATGAACATAATTTAATGGGCTTATGTTGAGAAGCTGTTTTATCAACGGCCGAAAAGTTGGATACTCTTTGCGTGTTCTTGTGGTGGAGTGAATTAGAGTAAAAATTGCATGTTTTAAGAGGATTTGAGGAATTGCACCTGAAGAACTGAAGAGGAGTACCGTGGAATTTGGAGAAGGAGCTTTGAAACGAATCCAAGTGTAGTTGGCGAGTCGGAGCCAGAGCCATTATAGCATCAAAGAGATGTAGTTCATAGACAGTAGTGCTGATATTGAAATTAGACTATTCGGTAAATAGCTTCAAAACTGAAGAATTCCAAAGACTTTATGGAGATTATGTAAGTGTTTTCAGGATTTAGTGTCTACGAACTACAAATTGAGGCTTCTTTCTCTGAATCACTGCTTGTAATCCATGGCGGGGAAATAATATCTCTGGCTCGTTTGGTTCCACGAGAATTCACATACCTAATCCGGTTGTGGAATGTCTAGACCAGTTAAAGAAATGCATATCCATATCCATATTTGGGATATCTATTTTTAAGGGTAAATTCTTTTATATTTATACAGTATATAATGATATAAAATAAAGGCCTAATACACAAATAACCCGTGAACTTGTCCAAATATTGCAACTGTCCCTCCGAACTTTCAATTGTAACAACTTACCCCTCAAACTTGTTTAATTGTAAAACATAACCCCTCAAACTTGTCTAATGGTAAAACATACCCCCAAATTGCTGACATAGACTGCAATTAAGGAAACACGTGAAATACAAAAGCTGCAACGCTCGTGGAGTGTGATAATCAGATCTTTGGCGTGATACGAATCTGGAGAAACGTTTTTACGGTTGCTTCAAGTACGGGGTAAAAAAATTCACAATTTGGGGTTATGTTTTACAATTGGACAAGTTTAAGGGGTAAGTTGTTACAATTGAAAGTTGGAGGGGGCAGTTGTAACATTTGAACAAGTTCAGGGGGTTATTTATGTATTAGGCCTAAAATAAAATAATATGATTTTGACAAAACAAAGTATTACAATTACACAGTTAAGTTCTGATTACAACTAAAGACATTTTGATTTTTAAAAAAATTATTATTACATATCAGTAAAATATAACTCCCGAAAAAAATAACTTCCTAAATCGAAATAATAAATAATATGGTGGAATTTTACGTTTTTTACTAATCTGCCAGTTTATCAAACTAAATTGATATTTAAATTCATTTTACACCGTTTCAATTTGATTTTGGGATCTTTATTTTGTCAATATATAAATATAATTGAAAAAAACTAAAAAAAAATTCTTATTATCATCAATTGCTTAAAAGTTTAATTTTAAATACTTTGTTTTGTAATAAAAGCATACCACATACCTCTATTTGCAAACTTTTAAACCACGAGCATTTTTTCGTACTTTACCCTATTAAGAATAATTGATTTAATTAAATGATTAAGAGATGATGTACTAAATAATTAAATAAATAATATATACATATAATTTAAAATTATATATCTATATCCATAAAATAAAAAATGACTCAAAAATAATTTAATTTAACTCCATAAAACAAATTTATCAAAATATATCTGTATCTATAAAACAGAAAATGACTCATAAAACAAATTTACTAAAGACATTTTATCCAACTTCAAAAGGAAAATAATACAAATATTTCTTTGTGGAAGTGGAAGAAGAAACAATCAAAGGAGGAGCAGGGCCGGAGCCAGCCGAGGGCCGGAGCCCCTAGCCATCAGCTCCACCCTTGATTGTCCGTAATTTCGTCTCTTGTAGCCCTTCTAATATTAGTTTATATGATTTAATATATCATTTGCTTCTTCAACTTGTCCAAAAAGCTTGATTGGCCCTCTGAACTTTCAAAGTGTCACGATAGCTCCCTCAACTTGCATAAAATATTCATTGTGCCCGCTGAACTTGCACAAAATATAATCAATTGATCACTCAGTTGAAAAAAAAATAAGTTAAATGCCGAAAATGTATTGCACGAGTCTTAAAAAAGGTAAAACGACTAAAATCGGGCTATGCAGTTCTAATATTAGAGAAGACAAGTTTTATAGTTGAGTAAGTAATAACTTCTTTTTTAATCTATTTTTGAATTATGTAATAACATTCTAAGATACGTGGAATACATCTTCGGCATTTAACTTTTTTACAGTAACACTTGTGTAACTTCAAATAGTTTTTTTTTTTGGTAGAAAATGAAAGGAAAGCAAAGCAAAACAAGCAACTATACCGGAATTAGCCTAGGAAAGCTAACCCCAATCCTATCATCTAAAAGAAGAGGAGAAAGAGCGATAGGGGGAACGGTAAGGGTAGAAACACTTAACACCCCCTCATGGCCTGCCGCCGCCAAGTGATCTGCAACACGGTTCTGCTCCCGGAAAATGTGGCTGAACTCAAGGATATCAAAAGAGGGGCTAAGCCTCTTAATAGCTTTAATAAGGTTGCGGCTATGAGCACCCATGGCATGACTACCCAAAATCATATTGATGGCCTCCAAGTTATCTGACTCCACAGAAAGCCTCTTAACACCCAGCCTAAAATAAGTAAAAAATCAGGGTCATAAATTCAAATAAAAAAAGTAATAATCCAAATTACTATTTTTTTTATGAAATTCTTATTTCTTCGAAAAACAACAAACAATAGAAAACGGTAAGAAATAACTAAAACGGCTACAAAGATAAAAAAAACATTCATTTAGGTCATTCTGAATATTCGAACCTGAATCATTTTTATTTTATACAACCACAAAAATCTATTGATCCACAACAAGATAAACTGTTTCCGCTCTTGTTAAATCCGAAAAATGTATAAATGAAATAATTATAGAGAACATACATAATTTAGAAGGATAAAATGATCTAATAAAATATATAAAAACCGACTAAAAAGAAAAAAATAAAGAAAAACACATGAAATCTAACTCAGCCAAAGTAAAAGAAGAGAAGAAAGATCAGAAGAGAAAGACGGTTATTAATTCTTCCACAGTGAAGATAGGGAAGAAGCAGTTAAATGTAATTATACCCTAATGTTAAAAAGTTATCCCTTTCTTCTTTCCTCCAATAAAAGTTTATCCCGTTCTTTCCTCCGATAAATTTATTTAAAAGGATAAACAAATAAATAAAATACGATTAAAAGTCAAAAATAATTGTACCCTAATCAATTTCAATCATGTTAAAAAAACATATGATTTGTTCTCAGAGTTTTGCATATCAATTGATTCAAAAAAGATTTTTTATATTTTTAATTTCAAAATAAACTTGAAAATGAAATAACTTTAAGATCATCAAAATATTTAAAATTTTAACTTTTTTTTATCTCATATGTAGAGTAAAGATGTTTCATTTTATTTTTTCATATATGTACAAAATAAGGATGCAATTTGTCAACTTGCATCTCCAACAACATTCTTGTCCAATTGGCATCAAGCTCGTGCTCATTCTCATATGCCAATTACTGCAGCAGTTTCAGTCCTCCTCCAGACTTCCTCAAATGTAACATGCAGATATTTTCTCAAATGCTAATGGAAAAAAGATGCGAGTCTCACTATTTATTTGGTGGTTTAGATTGTAAATCCCTTGCTATGGATTTAGATAGTTATTCTATCAGTTATGTAACGCGATCAACGAATCACTCAACTCATGTCGTTGCAAAAGTTGTTGACTCAGTGTATGGTGACGGAGTTTGGGTCACTAACCCTCGTTCAGTTCTTTATAACTCTTTTGCTTTTGTTGTTTAATAATATAATATCTTATTTGTTTAAAAAAATAATAATAATAATTTGAATGATGTAAGAATATTTCTCATTAAGGGAAAATAATAACTAACTATTACATTTATATCTAAATGCTAGGTGTGCTAATCAAGTAAACTTAATGGGCAAGAAAAATAAAGACAAGTGTTCTAATTATAGCCATTGATCACAATCCTTGTGATGAATGGTGATGATGCTCTTGTGGAGGATTTGAGTGTGGTTGATTCCATTATAAACTGATGGAGCTCTTCTAGAATCTACCATCATGATGAAAAGATGGAACTGCCCCTAGCCTTAGCGAAAAGACTAAAAACGCCCTTGGACAGATGAAGGGTTAGCGTGTTATGCATATATGACTTGGGAGCATTTGTACTTGAGTAATCTACTGATCATCTTATCTTCTTCTTGGACTTGGAAAAACGAAAAAAGAAACGAAGAGGCTTTCTCTTCTTCTCCATGGTTGTTCGACCTTCTCCTCTTTCTCTGTAACAAAACTCTTCCTGTTTCTATTTCTATTACTGTAAGATCCTCCCTCAAACTAGACTTGATATGGATTCTTCAAGCCGAGTTTGTCAATAAGAAAACGGAGGTGCGGTGAGTGCTGAGCCTTCGTGAATAAATCTGCAAGTTGTAGAGCTGAGGAGATCGGCATGAGACGAATGAGGCCGGTCTAAACACGTTCATGAATCACATGGCAATCGATGTCTATATGCTTCGTGCGTTCGTGGAAGACGGGGCTTTGGGCTATATGCATGGCCGGCGTGTTGTCGCAGAAGAGGAGAGACGCCGTAGACGGTGGTTGATGTAAGTCCTGGAGGAGATTTGTGAGCAAGTGAAGCTCGCAAGATGTAGACGCCATGGCCATATACTCTGCTTCAGAGGAGGAACGGGAGACTGTGTTTTGCTTCTTGGATCGCCAAGAGATGAGAGCTGGGCCAAGGAAAACTGCGTAGCCGGTGAGGGACTTGCGGGTTTCTGAGCAAGTTGGCCAGTCTGAGTCCGAGAAGGCCTGGAGTTGTAGATCGTTGCATGTAGAGAAGAAAAGGCCCAGACCAATCATTCCTTTGAGGTAACGTAGTACTCTGTGTACTCGATTTTGATCATCTGTGTTTGGTTGGGTAAGATGCTGGGAAAGTTGATTTGTGATATACGAAATATCCGGCGAGGTATAATAGCTTACCAATTAATTGCCTGTAAGGTGTAATGTCTGGGAGTGGTTTCGTGTTTGGGCTAGGTTTGTGGTTTGGTAAGGCGGGTGAGGAAGCTGGTTTACTATTTAGAAAGTCTGTTTCTTGTAGCAATTCTAATAGGTATTTTCTTTGTGACATGTGGAGCCCGTGCCTGTTTCGTGCAAACTCAAAGCGAAGGAAGTAGTGGAGGTGCCCCAGGTCCTTGATGTGAAAAGATTCGTTGAGATGTTTTTTGGCTAAATTGATCATCTGCATGTCGCTCCCTGCCAAAATAACATCATCGACGTAGATTAAAAGGGCTGTTGTGTGGCCTTCCTCCTGTTTTGTGAATATTGAGGGGTCTGCAACGGACTGCGTAAAACCCATGGCCTTTACGATTGTTGTAAGTTTAGCATTCCATTGTCTGCCGGCTTGTCGGAGACCGTAAAGTGACTTTCGTAACTTGCAAACCTGTTGAGGACCCTTTGGTGACATCCCTGGTGGCAACTGCATGTAGACTTCCTCGTCAAGATCCCCATGTAAGTATGCATTGTCAATGTCCAGTTGGTGTAAATGTCAATTCTTTGAAATTGCTATAGCTAAAAGGGCTCTAATTGTTGTGAATTTTGCTACAAGGGCAAAGGTAGCCGTGAAATCCATCCCCTCTTATTGTGAATAACCTTTGGCCACCAATCTGGCCTTGAAGCGCACGACACTCCCATCTGCTTTGTGTTTGATTTTGTACACCCAGCGACAGCCGATAGGTCTCTTCCCAGCAGGTAATTAAGTTAAATCCCACGTATGATTCATTTCCAGGGCATCAAGCTCTTGTTGCATTGCATGTTGCCACTGTGTGTTTGATTTGGCTTCGTTATATATTACAGGTTCTTTATGGCAAGTGAGGTTGATGGTGAATGTGCGTTTGGTAGGAGACAGTTTACCATATGAGAGATACTTGGAAAGGGCATGTGGTGAATTTGTGGGGCAGGGCAGGGTGCAACCTTGCACTAAGGCTAGGTGGTAATCTCTGAGATATAAAGGCGGGTGCTTTGTTCTTGTTGGTCTGTTTGTTGTGGTTGCTCATGTGTTGTATCTGTTGTGTCATTTTCTGCTTGCACAATATCCACCTGCTGTATCTCATCTTGTGGTAACTGGTCTTCTTCCAAGTCAATTTCATCGTCATTCATAGACACTATGTGTAGAGTGTCTAACTCCTCCTCACTGCAGTATGATTTTCCTGTCGTTTGTTTGCTGAAAGGAAAATGATACTCAAAGAACTTGACGTGCCTGAAAAGAAAATCATGTTAGTGGCTAAGTTTAGCAATTTGAATCCATTTGTGTCGTGTCTGTAGCCTAAAAAGGTGCATTTTATTGCTCTGTCTGTAAACTTGTTCTTATGCCTGTCTAGAGGTGATGCGTAAGCTAAGCACCCAAAGATCTTGAGGTCTTCTAAGTTGCTTTGTTTTCTAGATAGACGCTCATAAGGGGTTTGTCCTTGAATAGGCACTGAGGGTAGCCTGTTTATAAAATAAACGGCATGACTGACTGCTTCCGACCAATACTCTTTAGGTAAACAACTATGAAACATGAGTGCCCTTGTGGTGTTCATGATGTCTAGGTGTTTTCTATCTACTCTTCCGTTTTGTTGTGGGGTCTCGAGACAGGACATTTGATGCGTAATCCCATTTGTGGCATAGAAGTCCTTCATGTTGAACTCGGGGCCGTTGTCTGTTCTTATAACTTTCACATTTTTACTGAATTGATTGCTGATGTATTTGCAAAAATACTATAGTGTGATGCTTGCCTCACCTTTAGTCTGCATTAATATTGTCCATGTATACATGATGTGGTCATCAAGTATGGTTAAAAAATAATGCTTGTTAGAGTGAGATTCTTTTACTGGTCCCCATATGTCAGCATGAATTATGTCGAAACATTCCTCTACTATACTATGACTTAAGGAAAATGGTTGTTTTTTCTGTTTGGCTCTTTGACAAATATCACATAGTATTGCCTTGAAGGAATTGAAATCATTACATGATAGGTTAAGGCCTTTTAATCGCTCATAAGAAGGATGGCCAAAACGTAAGTGCCACACACCGACTTTGATTGAAAAAGCAGAATGAAAACTATTCAGTAGTGGGTATTCAAGGTAATATAGGCCTTCATGTTCTCTTGCCAAGCCAATCTTCTTCCAACTTGTTGTGTCCTGTATTTCACACATTGAACCAGTTATTACTATGCACAACTTTCCTGTGTTCAACAGTTTGATGGTTGAGATTAGATTGTAATCAAAAGCAGGTATGCATAGAACATTATGCAATATAAGTTGTGTGCTAAGAATCACTGTGCCTATATACTGGGCTCTGACCCTTTCCCCATTTGGTAAATTGACCCAACGCTTTTCTATTCTGGCATATGAACTGTATAGCCTAGTATCACAAATGATGTGGTCAGTGGCCCCTGTGTCTATTATCCAAAATGATGACATAGAGTTAGGATTTGAAGCTTTACCAGAACCTTCTCCTTTGACGAAGGTATTGACACTACTCCCCGAAGCCGGAGCTTTCCCCATAGGCTTCTATGGCAATATGGCGACTAGTGTGTGGCATTGCTCTTTGGTGAGGGAGAAAGGTTCTGTGTTTGGCTGTCTATTATCCTCCTCTCATGAATCTCTGTTGTCCCTGCTCTGGTTGGTTCTGAAAGGACTACTTCTGTTTCTATTGCCATAGTTTGGCGGGTACCCATGTTTCTTAAAACATATCTCCTCCGTATGACCTGTATTGCCACAATATGTACACAAGGATGAGTTTTTGCTGTTTGTTTTTCGATTGTTATACCTTGAGTTTCCCTGTTTGTATCCTTTGTTTTGAGTGTTTGTGAACCCTGCGAATACGTTGCTTTCATCTCCTTCACTATTTTTGGCAGGTGCAAGGCCTATTTGCCGTTAATGTTGGATCGCTAGCGTGAAGGCTTGTTCAGAGAGGGCAAGGGCTAAATCAAGAGGACTTGGTCTGCGTCCTGTTGATCTCGAAAGCGTCATAACTGCACGTAGATGCTGATTTGTACAAGGCTGCGACAGGTGGCAACTTTGAAATGTTCAAGAATTATGCACAACCTCTTGATTGTCTACTTGACAAAAACAAAAACACAATTCTTCATTTATACCTTAACTCCCCATGTGAAAGATCAAAAGTCTTTGTAGAAAAGGTGCTTGGCCAGTGTCCACAGATATTATGGTAGATCAACAATGATGGTGCTATTCTGTTGCATATTGCAGCAAAATATGGCCACCTGGACATAGTAAAGTTGTTTATTGAGGAAGCAAAAAAGCCAGATCATAGAGACCGGTGAGGACGAAGCTGCTTCAACTAGGCGGATGCTGAGGAAAACAAATAAACAGCTTTGCATCTGGCAGTTAGAGGTAACTTCCTCAATGTTGTGCGAGATTTATTGGAACACGAACATTCTAATTGTAACTATAATGCCAATGTATATGGAGAAACTCCACTCTACCTAGCCACTAAAGAGGAAAATTATCGTATATCCATTGAAATTCTAAATAGGTTTGAATCACCAGATTACGGCGGTCCTAATGGTAGAACGGTTCTTCATGCTGCTGCCTGCGGCTATTTTAGTGAGAGTAAGTTTCTATCTACTGCAACTGTTTTTTCTTTTCCCTTATTAAGAAGCCATTTAATTTTTTGATCATCGGTATCCCTTTCTTTATAGAGTTTGATGACATATCCATTGAAATTCTAAATAAGTTTGAGTCACCAGATTGCGGTGGTCCTAATAGTAGAACAGCTCTTCATGATGCTGCCTCTTACAGCTATTTTACTACAGTAAGTTTTTATCTACTGCAACTGCTTTTTCTTTTCCCTCGTTCAAAAGCCATTTGATTGTTTGATCATTGGTGGTACCCCTTTCTTCTCAGAGTTTGTGTTTTAAGCTCACTGAATTGATGTGTAATTACAATGTTTTTGGGATTAATTGTAGGATTGATAGATTTATTGTTGAGCAAAATGGGTAGTTTTGTCAATCAAGCAGATGAAAGTGGGTGGACTCCTCTTCACTATGCTGCGTATTTAAATAAATTCGAGCTAGTAGAAAAGATATTAGACAAAGATAAAAGCTCAGCTTATGCTACCGACAAATACAGGAATCGAACATCACTTCACATGGCATCTTGTAGAGGCAGTGTAGATATAATGGAAGAAATAATTGACAAATGCCCTGGATGCTGTGAAATTAGGGATGTTAGAGGCTGGAATGTTCTTCACTATGCAGTGATCAGCAAATTTGAAGACGCAGATGTTGAAACAGTGGTGACAGAATAACCCGAATCATGTACAAGTATCCTATCTTTGGCCAAGCTTCACTATCATTTTCTCATATGCTTATTTCGAGCGACGACGATGTTGAATTCATTTACGATAATTTGAGCAACGTACCAACATATAATATTGTTGAATTATTTGTTCAGTTTGAGAGAGTAACCAATGATAGACACATGTCAAGTATGTTTCCTGTAACCAATGAGTGTGTGAATACTAATATCGGTTATGGGTCTACAACTGCTGGACCTAGCTATCAGCCAACATCATCTTTCTTATCACTAGGCACGAGAGAGTGGGACCAAGCCAGACCATCTTATGCTATTCCAAGTGGCGATTTCCAAGACGACAGACATACTAATATTGGTTACCAATCCAACGTGACTGCATTCCCTAATTGCGATGTTGAAATAAATCGACATGAAGTGGGCACAAGCCGAGATTATGATGAACCTCATCCAGTAATTGAATATGGTCTCGATGATCTAGTTGAAAGTGAGAGTGATGACGGATTGGATGTGGAGGAGGATTTTGATTATGAAGAATATGCCGATGAAGACGAAGAGGTGGAGGAAGATGTGATTGTGGATCATAAAGGAATGGTAGGGAGTGATTATAGCACAATACCTTCAATTCCCGTTGTATCTTCATGGATGATGGATTTGAATGTAGCTCCAATTGATGTGCCTGAGTACTATGGTATCCCAACAATTGCTCCTTTATCATCATTTACATTTCCAGCTCCTGCATATTCAATGATAGAGGAAGACCGTGTATATGGTGCTTCAAATGATACCGAAGAGATATGCGTATGGGATGGAGTTTCAGAGTTGAGAAAAGGATTAGTGTTTGCTGACAAAGACGACGTTCAATCAGCTGTGAAGAAATATTCAATGAGTAGAAATGTTTCGTACTCAACATTTGAGTCCCAACCACACAAATTAGTCTTGAAGTGCTGGAAATCAGAACAAAATTGCGATTGGTGGTTAAGGGCACTTTTGAAGAAAAAATTGGGCTACTAGGTAATAAGTGTGTATCATGGTCCTCACACATGCTTTGGTTCAATGTTGACGCAAGATCATAATAAGCTTGATAGTAAAATGATTTCAAACTGCATTATGGATATGGTTGCAAAAGATCCAAGGTTGAGTGTCGGAGTTATACAAGCAAACATCAAGACTCAATTCAAGTTTTGTGTGTCCTATAAAAAGGCATGGTTTGGGAAAAAGAAGGCGTTAGAAAAGATTTTTGGCAATTGGGAAGAGTCGTACAACATGTTGCCTCGATACTTGAATGCCATGAAACACTATAATCCGGGATGTGTTAGTTGTCTAGTGACCGATGAAACACATAATCAACAACATCAAATATTCAAACGAGTTTTTTGGAGTTTCAAATCGTGCATCGAGGGTTTCAAACATTGTCGACCCGTGATATTGATAGATGGGACATTTCTCTACGGTAAGTATAAACATACATTGTTGGTGGCAATGTCATTTGATGGCAACAACCACATACTTCCTATTGCATTTGCAATTGTAGAAAGCGAGAATCAGTCCAGTTGGTCATGGTTCATGGATTGCATTCGGAGGTATATCACTCAACGCATTGGTTTAAGCGTCATCTCAGATCGACATGCTGGAATTTTGTATGCAATGTCCCAACCAAACTTGGGTTGGGCTGAACCGATGGCATTTCATAGGTTCTGCCTCCGACACTTTGTCAGCAATTACAACCACAGTTTCCATAAGACTGGAATTAAAAAACTTTTATACCGGGCTGGTACGTGTTAGTATATATGTTTCAAATGATTCCATCTCAATATATAGTATATGTTTTCACAAAATGTTGAATTAACTTATTTAGGTGCACAAGCACAACCGAGGAAGTTTCAGAAGATAATGGATGCAATCAAGGCAATGGATGTAGCATCGTACAATTGGGCAATGGAGAGACCTATGGATCAATGGAGTCTGTCACATGATAATGGTGCACGGTGCGGGAATATGACAACAAACATTGCAGAATGTGTAAACAGTGTTCTAAAAGGCATCAGACAAATGCCTATACAAAGCATTGTGGAGCATACATTTGCAAAAATGGTGCATTACTTCGACTCGCGCAGACAAGTGTTTAGTAATTTGAAGGATAAAGGTGAGACATACACACCTGTTTGCAAGGATTTGTTGAAAAGGTATGGACAAAAGGCGAATGGTCACACTGTCATTGAATACGACACTCGAACTGGGTTATGTCAGGTTCGGACAGCTTATGATCCCATCAAACAGAAAGGGAACAACATCCAGAATGTTAATCTCCAGACTCGTGAGTGTACATGCTACAAATTCCAAAATTATAAACTACCTTGTTCTCATGCAATTGCAGTGTGCATGCACCTACACATAAATTTATGGCAATATGTTGTAGTGACACATACATTGGCTGAGACTTTGTGTGTATATAACTATCCATTCCAATCGTTAGCTCATCAAGAATATTGGCCTGAGTTTAGTTCACCGAAAGTGCATGTTGATCCAAGGTTGAAGCGTAAGCAAGGACGACCTAAGTCAACAAGAATTAGGAATGAGATGGACTTGATTGAGACGGGTACGACTAGTTATACCTGTAGCATTTGCAGAGAAAGCGGTCATAATAAGAAGTCATGCCCAGAAAGGGCAGGCAACGTTGGAGGCCAAAATAGGATGCCCAGTTCTACCGGTAGAAATGCAGGCTCTTCGTCTAGACAACGGGGGAGAAATTGATTATGTATTTGTTTTCCAATATGTAGTTATGTTTTTCAATATGTAGAACAATTAGGATATGTTACTTATGTAATTTGTATGGATACATTATTTGTATGGATATATTATTTGTATGGATATATTATTTATGTTGTTTTATGTTTATGTTGTATGGATTGCAACTTATGTTGTTTTATGTTTAATAGGATATGGATATTTGGAGTACAAATAATTTCACTAACGGAGATATACTAGATATCTACATTGATCCAGATTGTGAAATATGGTACGGAAAAAAAGAAAATTTTCCAATGCTAGAACCCATTACCATTTGGTGCGGACAGATGCAGGACATATTTTTGAAGGATACCACACCAAAAACCTACACGATAATTGCATAGTTAATGAGTATACTCCACCTGAATGGATGAGTTTATGGGAAGTTCGATGTGAGCTTGAAGCATACCGTGTTTGCCATTGTATAAAAAGGCCGAAGATCATATCATCCATGTTGCCAAGACGAACAACAGCAGAAAAATGCATTGTGAAAGAACAATTGCAACGGGAAATAGACATAATGGAGGTTCGACTAGCTAAGGTCCATGATGAGGAAATCACAAAAGAAGAACCGACCACATCAACATCTGATTTATCTTCTGGCAGTGACGATGACGCTTTTCAAACATTTTTACCTCGTTCGTTGCCTCGTTGTTGTTTTACAACTTTTCGTATGTAGGTCATGTCATGTCCACATTTTTTTCAAATGTTTTTCAATATGTATTTCTGTTTCTTAATATGTACTTATGTTGTTTATGTTTATGTTGTTTGAATGAAATTGTGATAAAAATAAATTTGAAGTATGGAGAGATAATTTTAAGTATGATGAATTAATTTGAATTATCATAAATTTTAGCATGCTAATAGTAGTATGGAATTGTGATAACGATAATTTCAAGTATCATAATATGGAAATATACTAAAAATAATATATATTAAAGCATTTTAGAAATAATACATATTGAAGTTTGCTAGAAATAATATATAAAACTTATCTACGTGGTACATATGGTTGACAACTTCCTGTATAACAACTTCTAGCAGTAATAGGTCTACGGCCTTGTTCATCTTCATCCACTTCAGGATTATTAGACCTAACCACAGCTTGGTTTTCATCCACAGTTGCCATTTCAGGATTACTAGACCCCCCCCCCCCCACATATTGAGTTGCATCCACAGCTTGGACCCATGATCCTACATCTTGTTGAGTGAGTGAAAAATGATCATAACTTGGCATGTTTAGGTCCAGACCTATGTGGGAATTATACGGTATAGGTGGTTGACACATCATATTACCTGCAACAGAAGCACTGCCACCAAATAAGCATTGGATAGAGTCCATTGTTGAATTCCCCACCAAATTATCTTGTGCACTCCAATAACTCATACCATAATTTGGATTTTCAAAAGAATGAACAATATTTTGTTGCGGAGTGTAGAACATACTTGACTGTTCTCCTATATCAGTTCCTTCAAATTGATGTAGTGATGTATAGTGGAATGGTGAAAAGTGTTGTGGTGATGGTAACACTATTGGTGAGAATTGTTCGCAAGGCAAACCGAAATGTGATCGTGTCGGTTGGGGACCACTATCCCATGTAGACTGTGGACCTGTCTCGACTGTGGGTTGTGGAATTAATTGTGGTACTTCTGACGGTACTTGGGGCATTTCCTCCTCCGCAGCATGGGAATAAAGATCATAAATCCTTTGCCTAGGTATTTGTTGAATACCCACCGGTGCTGGAGGGTATGGCAATTTCTGACGTCGTGACAATAAAGTCCGTCGCCGCCTCCTTGTTTCGACCTCTGGCTCTTCCATATGTGGAATTGACAATGAAGCTGGAGTAGGTTGTGGTTCAAATGTATTTGCCATACGATGCTCTTCATTCATTCCACCTAACATGCTGGCCGTCATTTCTCTTACATTTTGCAAATCATCAGGTTGCATATGATACAGATGTTGCAATCCGTCTCCCTACACACATAAATTTTTGCAAACATTACTTTTTATTTAATATGCAATAAATTAACCTTAATTTAATACTACTTACAATTGCCGGCCTAGCAGCGCTTGTAGGATGAATCCACCTTTTTGTGTGTTGTAAGTACCATTGCATATATTGTGCTTGGGAATGCAATCCAACTCCTAATGGAACTGACTCTGCTAACCTAGAGTGTCTTTCATTCCACAAAACAAGTGAAGGTTGATGTCGTTGTTCCCAATTTATTTTGTGATACCCTCGCATGTCAAGCGTGTGGTATGATTCAATTTGGAAAGGGTGTTGGGGAATAGGTTGGTTCATACCAAATTGACGAAGACATCTATCCGGTTGATGGAATTCCACAGTGGAATTGAATATTAAAGGAACAACGGATCGCCATACGCTCTCTCCAGCACGACAATATGGAGGCAACAGTTGTAGCACATTAGTATACGGCTCCCAAATAAACTAACAAAAACCACATACAAAATAATTAGTGAGTTACATTAATTAACTGCATACATATGTTGTGATTTCAAAAAATATGTATTTACCTCCACTACAAGAAATTTGATCTTTAGTGATGCATGGAAATTGTCATGAAAACATGAATTTTCATCACAATATGCAATAGATGACAAAAAATTATTGTCACAGTGAACGTCGTGGTAGGAGCGTGGTATTATGTATATATGACAAATTTTACCTTTATCATAAATGGTTTATTTTATATGACGAATAAGAACATGTGTCACTGTACTTTTTTTGTTTTAATGACGCTCATTTTGTCACTATTATTACAAATGTTTTGTCACATAAAATTAATTTCGTCATGAATAGTTAATATATAAATGACATAATTCATTCTTCGTCATCTAAATATATAGTTAAAGTGACGAATTTCTATACATGATTGAAATGATAGAATTGTACTGGCTTATAGTTATGATATGTTTTTTGTCACTGAAAATATAATATTGTCATAAAAAGTAAATATTGAACCGACAAAAACTCATATTTTGTCATAAAAAAATATAGTTAAGGTGACAAAATATCTATATAAAATTGAAATCGTAGAAATTTAATGAAATAATATTTATAACAATTATTTCATCATTAAATGTACAATTTTTTATTGACTACGTAAAATCTCATGAAATTGTAATAACAAAATATTTATTATCATTTAATATTACATTTTGAAATTACAATAAAAAAGAAATTACAATATGAATTATAATCCTAAAATAAAACATGAACAATTTGGCAGATAAGGATTTCCATTTATATTTTTTGTATTCTTCCTCAAATTTTTCATCATTCTTCGAAATCCTATACGGAATAACTCCAGAATCTCAATGTCAATCCTCTAAGGAAGACCTCCAGAATCTGTTGGATCAACAGTAAATGCCCATACTCAATAAGGCTAACCGAATATCAGTACAATAGAAGTCACAAAAATTCACTGTAACACTATTGCCATAATCAAAACGTTTTCCTAATAAAAAGGTACAAAGTGATAAAAACCAAAAACCTACATTAATGGCAATCACAATTGAAGAAACTTTTCAGCATCAACTGGAGTACTTGGGAAGAACTAGACCTCATCATCTTCATTGGCTCCAAATTGAAGTGAAATTGAACTAGTTACCGTCAAAGGACCTTGTCAACACGGAACTGAGTACGTCTCTTATTAAGTTGGCACTAAATCCATACTGATCCCGAATCACCTAAACCAAAATAACCAAATACATCAAATAAATCTCATTCCAATCTCAATAAACATCAAGTTGCAATTTAGAATTGATTGACGGCAGAGCAGCAAAAGGTGGACCTGCAGATGCGGTTGCTGGTGGTGCGACATTGTTTGCTGGAAGTGCCATGTCATATCGAGACTTGGAGGAAGCTTTTCATCCGGTTCCAATTATCGTCTTTGACATGGCTGCTTGACATCAGTGGCGCCACAAACAAAAGTAGTGAAATGAGGGGTTTGGGTTAAGGGATTCGTTTTTTTTGTTAATGGATCAAGGGATGCTGAAATAGTGGGTTAGTGGGGTTATGGGGAAAAATTAATAAAATAAAACTATTAGAAAATTAAATTCCATTTTTATTTTGTTTAATTATTTAGGAGTTAAAAAATGTAACAAATATTTATGATAGTTTTTCCATTATCATAAATTAAAAATTTGTGTTCATAAAAAAAATATTGTGTAACAACTATAAATATATGGGTTAAGGTGCAAAAATACCTCTAACAATTTTTGTTTGGAGCAATTTTACTCATAACGTCTAAAATCGTGCTATTTTACCCATAACGTTAGAAACCAAGAGCAATTTTACCCGTAACGTTGATAAATTGGGTCAATTTGAGAAATAATTCATCGAACTGTCTTTTCAGTCATGAATCTTGTCATCTACATTTCACACGTGCGTCATTTTATCAGTAACAAACCACACACATATATTGGGATGTGAAAAAAATATACTGTCTTTGTACGAATTAGACAAAGAAATTCAAAAAATTCACCAAATTTATAAATATTAATCTCCAATTCTATTATTAAATTACAAAAAATATGAAATCCTTTTTTTAAAACGAATTGATAAGCAATTGGTGCAAAATAATGAATAAAAATATTTGTGTTTCATAGTGTTTGAAATTGACCCAAATTATCGATATTAGAGGTAAAATTGCTCTTAGTTACAAACGTTAAATGTAAAATTACATTATTTTACATGTTAGGGGTAAAATTACTCATAATCCTAAATGTTAGGGGTATTTTGCACCTTAACCCTAAATATGTCCTTACATATTGGAATAAGGTGCAAAAATACACATATCGTTAACAGTGAGGAGTACTTTTACTCCTAATGTCCAAAATGGTGTAATTTTACGGCAGCCAAGAGTAATTGTCACGTCCGTGTATAAATTTCTAGAATTTATACCTTGATAGTAATATATATTATAACTAGTTTTTGACCCGTGCGATGCACGAATTCATCTTAACATATAAATATTAACAAAAATATAATCTAATAATTACAATTAATAATATAAAGGTGCTATATAAATTAAATATTATTATTTTATTTTCACATTTACCTTAAATAATCTTTTTATAGATAAATATAATAATATAATTAAAATGAAAATTAATATATAGATATACAGAGAATTAGAGAGATTTTAGGATTAATTTAAATTATGTAAAACTTTTAGATATAGATATGCATAGAATTAAAGAGATTTTAGGGATTAATTTAAATTCAGTAGAAGTCTTAGATATAGTACGGATAAAATAATCTTTTTTTATCAATAAATATAATAATATAACTAAAGTTTATCAATAAATTTAATTTCAAACACTAATAATATAACTAAAGTTAATATATTATATTTTTTATTATATTTTTTATCAGTAAAAAAAGGAGGAAGTGACACCTCAGCTCCATCGTTACTGTTTTATATTATATATAGATATGCAGAGAATTAGAGAGATTTTAGGGATTAATTTAAATTATGTAGAACTTTTAGATATATATATATGGAGAGAATTAGAGAGATTTTAGGGATTAATTTAAATTCTCTAGAACTCTTAGATATAGTACGGATAAAATAATCTTTTTTATAAATAAATATAATAATATAACTAAAATTAATATATTTTGTTGGTTTTGTTTTTTTCCTTTCCTTTCTTACCAAAAAAAAAAATATATTATATTTTATATTATATTTTTATCAGTAAAAAAGGAGGAAGTGACACCTCAGCTCCATCGTTACTGTTTTATATTATATATAGATTATTGGGTATGTGATAGTAATTTGGTGTTATAAGGAAAGTTTGGAGACTATTAAATGTTGATCGTGATCTCTCTATTTCACGCCCGATGCCGATTGAGGTCGTCTAGGGTCGGGTGTGATAGTAATTTTACCCCTAAGTTGGTAAGTTTGGTCAATTACATATATCATTACAAAATATAGATGTTTTGCTACTTATTCTGCACCAGTTACATATGGATTAGTTTAGAAAAAGTTTTCAATTTTTTTTTTTTTTTTTGTGATTTAGTAATAGAATTAGAGATTAACATTGGACGAAATATTTAATTTTTTGTCCAATTCGTACAAAATACAATATATTTTTTTCGCGTATATCCATCTTGCTTATGATCTCTTACTAATGAGTAATAAAATAACGCACATCTAAAGTGTAGATGATAAATTTTTTGTTATATTCATGATCTTATACCTATTAATTTAAGTCATTCTTTATTACTTATATATATTTTTAGCCAAATATTTTGTCCAGTGCACTTTTTTTTAATTGTGACTTTAATATTTTGTCAAAAAAAAATTAAATATATGATAATATATAAATATCGTCATGTATAAATTTATAATCATTATTTTACAATATTTTTTTTATAACCATTACAGATTATCATAAAAAAAATTTATTATATTTGATGAGAATATAAAAATGTCATAAATTAATATTCAATTATGACAATTTATCTTATTGTCACGCAAATATTTGAATAACTAACAGTAAATCAATATTGTCACAATATAGTAACAAGACATGACTGTTAGAGATAATATCTTTATTATCTCTACTGATAATTATCCTCACACTAAATAGAGTTGTACTTGGTACACAAGTCTATTTAGTGTGCAGAGATAAGATTCATATTATCTCTAGGATTAGGTTTTAGAATTGTATCTAAACTATACAACTAATTAGGTCAGAGAAAACCTAATTAGTATACATCCTTGTATCTGACATATAAATACTTGTGATCAATACGAACCCTAAAAAAGGGAATTATTATTCGTTCAACCTATCTCTCTCTCTCTCTAAGTTTCGGCTTCTCTCTCTCTCCTAAACACCGAATAATCCAACATGGTATCACGAGCAGGAAACGGTTCAACTCCGTCTGGCTCCGCTTCCGCATCAATCCCTCCCAATTCCCTCAATCAATCGGCACCGTTGTCTCAAGAACAACCGATGTCGTCTATTTTCCTATCTGATTCAGAGCCGATGACGGCAAACAATCACAGTACGGCAGCAACCCCTTCCAGGATAATGTCAATCGCAGAAACAGGCGAAGTCGCTAGCTTCGTTACTCCGCCACCTGCAGCGGCGGCCGCTCGGTCGACTTTAGCAAACAGGAGCTTTGCCACGGAATACACCGTGGATACGGCGTCCGCCTCGTCTCTTCAGCCGTCGTCCGGTTAGAGATTCGACTCTCCCTTCACCACGATGCCAATGTCGACGATCACCTCCTCCTATCTGTTCGAACAACATGACGGAGGGATTTTTCCTCGACCGCGGCAGCAAGAATAGATACAACGGATCACTGTACAGCAGCAACATCCGCCACTGTTTCATCCTCCAGGTAATTTTTCGCAACCTCCTACCAGACCTGGCTTTGGACCTCCCCCGTCCTATCATAGTTCTCAATTACCCTCTACCTTTTGCACACAATCTAATGATCAATTTTATGTGAATCCACCTCAAACTCGCCCCTCCAATCAGCACCACTATCACATTGGTTCCTCCAATTACCAAGCTTATTCCACACCTAGTAGTGAGTCTGTTAATCAGCCCCGCCCTCACCCCACGCATACACAGACTCACATAAAACTAACACCACACAACTATAAAGCATGGAGGATGGCCATTGTGTCTACCCTCAAATTTCATCACTACTTTGATCACATCACAAGCAACATACCTCCACCACCAAAATTTCTGTCTAGGGGAGGTTTTCTGTCCAACAATGAGAATGTCATTCTGAATCCAGCCTACATTGTGTGGGAAGAGTTAGAAAATGCTGTAATTGTTGAAATACTTTTCCACAAGATTTTGATTTGACAAAATCATCCATGATTAAGAGGCAATTAAATTTAAATGCTTTGATTTAATTGTACTAATGTGTTTGTTCAATATTGAGTGCAAAAATATATATATAAAGTTAGACAGAACAAAAGTCAGCATAAGCCAAGCTGAGTGGAACGAAACTCAGTATGAAAGAATAGAAGCTGAGTGGAGTAGAACTCAGTATCAGAAGTCTCCTTCAAAGTTGCCAGAACGAAGCTGACTAAATTAGAAGACTCCTTAAGAATTGTATAAACAGAACGGAGCTGACTAAGAAGGAACTCAACATGGAAGTTGAATACTCGAAGATAACGAATGAAGCTGAGTGACAGTCAGGATAGCATGAAGGATCCGTTCACTAAAGGACAATGTCTGCAAATCTTCTGCACCAATAATTGAAGCCTCGAAAATACACAGAAGACTAATTCCAAGAAACATGGGTCAATGGATTATTGGTAAAAGACAAACTGCCACAAAAGACAAGTCTGTAGGAAGAAGACAAGGATGACACCTGAAGAAAACAGAGGAAGGGAATGGCCTGTACAGTCTGAAGCTGACCAGAAGATGTTCCCTAAAAGAGCCGTTTTGGTGTTAACGACTAAAACAATTCAAATGATCCACCTGCAGATTTCCATCTATAAAAGGACAATCAAGAACCTTGGATCATTGCCGAATAACAAAGAAGAAAAATCCAAGAGAGAAATCTTCATAGCACTCAAATACAAAGATCTTACACCAAATCTTCTATTCTTTGTGTAAATGCTAGAGTGATTCTGTGTAATCTTCTAAAGTGTTCTTTACCGAAAAGAGAACAAGCGTTTATCAATTGTAATATTGAGAGTGTATGCTGAGTGCTTGGTTGTAAGCATTCAGTGGTAGAAAAATCTAAGTGCTGGGTTGTAGTACTTAGTAGGAGCTGAGTAGACGAATAGAGGACGTACTCTTGCATACTCACTGTCTTGTAAAGGGTTTATGCTCTACCTTGAAAGAGCTCAGTATTGGATTGAAAATCCCAGGAGGAACTGGGGACTGGACGTAGGCACAGAGGCTGAACCAGGATAAGTCGTGCTGAGTAACTTCTAAACTCTTTCTCTCAATATATATATATATATATATATATATATATATATATGTGTGTGTGTGTGTGTGTGTGTGTGTGCATGTGTTGCTTGTGATATTTACTCAGCATATAAATTGTTAAAACTGAAACTGAGTAAATCTGAGTGCTGAGTTGGAAGCTGACCTCTCAAGAGTCAATTCCCAACTCTCAAGTCAAGCAGTCTTAGTCAGCATAGAACTAAAACTGTCTGACTAATCAATCGGCCATGCTGACCAACACGTTGAGTTAACAAACTCTTAAAGTAACATTAAGTCAGCATAACTAAAAGCGAAAAAGTTACATTAGTTCCTATCCCCCCCCCCCCTTGGAACTAATTACTAGGGACCAACAAGTGGTATCAGAGCTAAAAGCTCACTACTCAAAGATCTAACAATCTTGAGCTGATCCCGATAACTGGCTGAAAACATCACTCGTTTCCTTCCAGGGAACCAAACAACACAGATACTCCCTGAGGGATTATCAATTAGTCAGCCTCCCCTATTCTTTGGATCTAATTATACATTCTGGAAGAATAGGATGAAGAACTTTATTCAAGCCACAAACATGAGTGCATGGCTTGCAATAGTTCGAGGTCCACATATACCTTACAAAACTGTTGATAATGAGAAAGTTGTCAAGAGTGAAACTGAGTGGACAGAAGATGACCTCAGAAAATTGCAAAATAATGCTTCGGCTATCAATATGCTTCACTGTGCTCTAGATGCTGCAGAATACAATAAGATTTCAGGTTGTGAGTCAGCACAAGAGATCTGGAAGAAGCTAGAAGTGACTTATGAAGGCACAAGCAAGGTCAAGGAGTCCAAAGTAAACCAGCACATGCGATTGTATGAACTGTTTGAGATGACTGACAATGAGGACATCTCAGCAATGAATGCCAGGTTTACCAACATAATAAATGAGCTCAAAAGACTCGGGAAGAACTTCACTGAAGAAGAACAAGTGAAGAAAATCTTACGAAGTCTTCCCAAAAGCTGGCAAGCTAAGAAGACAGCTGTAGAGGAAGCTCAGGACCTGACCACATACAAATATAAATTTCCATGAAAAACTTTGAAGCTAAATAAAAATCTGAGGATAAGAAACAGAAATCACTAGTGATGAAAGCTGACTCCACAGAAGCCGAGTCAACTGATGATGAGGAAATGGCCATGTTTACTAGAAAAATGAAAAAGCTGTTCAGAAGAAATGAAAGAAATAGTAAGCGGCCATACAAGAGAGGAGACAGATATAAAGCTGAGTCCGGTGACACCAGATACAAAAAGGATAGCTCCAAGCCTGTCACATGTTATGAGTGCCATCAAACTGGGCATATTAAGTCAAGTTGTCCTAATATGAAGAAAGATAAGAATGGAAGCAAAAAGGCAATGGTGGCCACGTGGAGTGACAGTGATGAGTCAACATCATCTGAAGCTGAGCAAAATGAAACAGCCAACATATGTTTCATGGCAGATGATGGAGCTGACCAGTCTCAATCTGAGCAAGATGACCTCTTTAGAGATTCTGAGCAGGAGGAAAACAACAATGAGGTAACATCCTTACTTTTGCTTAGAAACGAAATGGTAAATGCCCTGAGTGACTTATATACACTAACTAAGAAGTGTAACAAAAAGATTAAGGCACTCAACAGGCGCTGCGATGAGATTGAGGAGGTCAAATTGAGTGATCTTCGATATCTCCTCCAAGACAACTCAACATTGCATAGCAACATAGAAGTTATGCACAAGTTTGTCTTGGAAGTCCAATCAGATTCAAAGAAACTGAAAAAGGATGTCACCACCTTACAGAACTAAATAAAAGGTTCAACTAAGAATAAACCCCATGCTGAGTACTCAGGTATTGGTCAGCATAAATAGTTTACTCAATGTAGCTGTTGTGGGAAGAAAGGACACACAAAAGCTGTGTGCTGGCATAACAAACAGACTGTCCAATGTGACTTCTGTGGTAAGAAAGGTCATACTACCAAGGTATGCTGGCATGCTCAGCACAACAATGCTGACCACACTCAACATCACCCTCAAAGGGTAACTCAGTGTGGCTTTTGTGGTAAAAGTGGCCATACTACAAAAGTATGCCGTCACAAACTAAAATATGACTCTGCATCTGTTTATACTAACAAGAAAGGACCCAAAAGGAATTGGGTACCTAAAGATGAATAGTTTAAAATGCAGGTCAGCTTGACATGCGTGGAGAAGTCAAAACTTTGGTACATAGACAGCGCATGCTCAAGACACATGACAGGTGATGAAACTCAGTTCATCACACTAGAGCTTAAACGAGGAGGTAGTGTAAGCTTTGGAGACAACAAGAAGGGTAAGATAGTTGGCTCAGGAACTATCAGAGGTAACCCCAGAATTGAGTCAGTCTCCTTAGTTAAGGGTCTCAAATATAATCTTCTAAGTGTAGCTTAGCTTTGCAAGAGTGGAAGAAATGTTATATTTGATCATACTCAATGTCAAATACTCGAGGGAAAAACGAACGATTTGATTTTAACAGCCCCTCGTGTAGAAAATGTTTATATGTTGAGTTTAGAAAAACAATTTTCAAATAATATATGCTTAGTATCTAAAGAGGACAACTCTTGGCTATGGCATAGGAGACTTGGGCATATCAGCATGGACCTCCTTGCCAAACTAGCTAGAAAGCAATTAGTTGAGGGATTACCCAAATTAAAGTATGAAAAAGATCAACTTTGTAATGCTTGTCAGCAAGGTAAACAAACCAAAAAGTCTTTTCATAGCAAAAATGTTGTCTCAACCAAAAGACCTTTGGAATTACTACATTTGGATCTTTTCGGACTTATCCAGCCACTCAGCATGGGAGGTAAGAAATTTTCCTTAGTTATTGTAGATGATTTCTCTAGGTATACTTGGATCATCTTGCTGAGTAGCAAAGATGAAACATTTGAGATGTTTACTACATTAGTCAAAAAGCTTGAAAATGACAAAGACCTAAGAGTAGCTCACATTAGAAGTGATAATGGTGGAGAATTCAAAAACCGAATGTTTGATGAATTCTGTGAAACCAATGGTATTGACCACAATTTCTCTGCCCCTAGAACTCCTCAACAGAATGGAGTTGTTGAAAGGAAAAATAGGACAATAGTAGAAATTGCCAGGACAATGCTGAGTGAAAATAGGCTTCCAAAGTATTTTTGGGGAGAAGCTGTCAACACAGCATGTTATATATTGAATAGGGCTTTAGTTAGACCCATATTAAAGAAAACTTCCTATGAACTTTGGAAAGGACGAAAGCCCAACATTGGCTACTTTCGTGCCTTTGGGTGTAAATGTTTCATACTCAATACAAAAGACAATTTGGCAAAATTTGATGCCAAAGCTGACGAAGCAATCTTTTTAGGGTACTCAACAAACAGCAAAGCATATAGAATTTATAATAAAAGAACTCAAGTTGTAGAAGATTCAGTCCATGTAGATTTCGATGAAACTGACCCTGCAGGTAAGACAACCCAACCCATGGAAGATGAGCCGAACTCAGCTCATACTGACCTAATTGGAGGTGCTGAGCCATCAGCACAAGAGCTGACCAAAGGTAAAATCGAAACTGAAATTACCTTTGCTGACCAAGCTGTCCCTGCAGAGATTGTAAAAACACCTGTTCCAAACAACTCAACATTACCCAAGGAGATAAAAATTCCAAGAGGACATTCAGAAAAGTCCATCCTTGATGATGCCAACAACAAAGTAATGACTAGAGACCAGCTTAGGAAATTCCTTTGCAACGTTGCTTTCGTATCAGTTAATGAACCAAAGAACTTTGCTGATGCTGAGCATGATGAGTATTGGATCAATGCTATGCAAGAAGAGCTTGACCAATTCACGAGAAATGAGGTATGGGATTTAGTACCTAAACCTAGGAATCAAAAATCCATAGGAACTAAGTGGGTTTTTAGAAACAAACTAGATGAGCATGGAAATGTAGTTAGGAACAAAGCTCGACTTGTAGCCCAAGGCTATAGTCAGCAAGAGGGCATTGATTATGGTGAAACTTTTGCACCAGTTGCTAGGTTAGAAGCTATACGTATATTGTGTGCATATGCTAGTTTCATGAACTTTAAATTGTATCAAATGGATGTTAAAAGTGCATTTCTTAATGGCTTTATAAACGAAGAGGTAAACCCGGAGGTTGATTAACATATTGTGTGCATATGCTAGTTTCATGAACTTTAAATTGTATCAAATGGATGTTAAAAGTGCATTTCTTAATGGCTTTATAAACGAAGAGGTATATGTTAATCAACCTCCGGGTTTTGAAGATCCAAAATTTCCAAACCACGTTTATAAACTCAAGAAGGCCTTATATGGCCTGAAGCAAGCTCCAAGAGCTTGGTATGAAAGGTTGACCAACTTCCTGCTAACCAGGAATTATGTCAGAGGAAAAGCTGACACAACCTTGTTCATTAAGAAAAAGGGTAAACATACCCTACTTGCACAAATCTATGTAGATGACATAATATTTGGTGCTACTGACGAATCTTTGTGTCAAGAGTTTAGCAAACAGATGCAGACTGAGTTCGAAATGTCTATGATGGGAGAACTCAACTTCTTCCTTAGACTTCAGATCAAGCAAGGTAAGAACGGCATCTTCATTAGTCAGTCCAAGTACACCAAGGAGATGTTAAAGAAATTCGATATGGAAGATTGTAAGCCCATATCAACCCCTATGGGTACTGATACTGTCCTATGCAAAGATGAGAAAAGTAAGTCAATAGATAGTAAACTTTATCGAGGTATGATAGGCTCCTTACTTTATCTCACTGCTAGTATACCTGATATACAGTACTCAGTATGTTATTGTGCAAGATATCAAGCTGACCCAAGGGAATCTCACTTAATTGCTGTAAAAAGAATTTTTAGATATTTGCAGAGCTCAGTTGATGCAGGTTTGTGGTATCCAACTTCAAATGACTTCACACTCATAGGATACACTGATGCTGACTATGGACGGGATAAGCTAGAACGTAAGAGTACTTCAGGAGGATGTCATTTCCTTGGAAGCTGTCTAGTATCCTGGTTCAGCAAGAAGCAGTCATCAGTTGCTCTGTCTACAACTGAAGCTGAGTACGTTGCTGCTGGAAGCTGTGTAGCTCAAGTCCTATGGATAAAGCAACAGCTTGAGGATTATGGAGTAAGAACTGAGACAATAGAGATCAAATGTGACAACAAGAGTGCCATTGATCTATCCAAGAATCCTATCCAACACAGCAGGATGAAACATGTCAGCATAAGGCATCACTTCATCAGAGATCACGTACTAAAGGGTGAGATCAAGCTGACCTATGTGCCAACAAATGAACAGCTTGCAGATATTTTCACCAAGCCTTTGGCTCGTGAGCAATTTAACATACTAAGGGAAGCTATCGGTATGTCTAATCCTCTTCAATAATTCTAAATATTTGAATAAATGTTGAGTGATTATCATGCTGACTGATATCAATTTAGTAACTACTGTACATTGAGCTTAATAGTCTATGCTGAGTAGATACAAATGTTGAGTAAATATTCTGTGCTGAGTAGATAAACATATTGAGTAATCACCTTATGCTGAGTAGATGCACATGCTGAGTGATTAATGTATGTTGAGTTACTAAGAGATAGAAAATCCATCTACGTAGAATTAAAAACTCAGTATCATAAACGATTCATATTCTGGCAAACTGAGTAAAAACCCACGTGTACCAATGAACAATGACACGTGTAATAAATCATACCTAGAAAAACGCAAGTAATAATGAATACCCATGCGCCGAACCTGTCATAAATGGCAGAATCCTTGTCGATTAAAATCCCAAGAAAAAAACGGCTAGTTCATTAATTAGGAATGATTCAAGACTCTATAAGTAGTGGAAGGATCCCCATTCATTACTCTTTACGCTTAAAATCTTCTGAAATCGAATCCTTCTCTCTCCCTAAACCTTAAAACCTTCATCTGTAACAATGGCTTCCGGTAAAAACGAAATCCCTAACTTCACCACTCAGCTCGGCCAAACCTCTGGCAAACCCACTCAAGCTGACCCCGTCGGTTCATCAAAGCCAGTAGAAAGGAACATGATCAAGGTCCATAAGAAGGTCAACAACTTGGAGGTTCTAAAATGCAGATGGTTCTCTCCAGGATTCATCACTTCTGAGAAACCGTTCTGTGACTGGATCGAGAAGAACAAATGGACCGGTCTCTTCTCACTCACCGGAAAAACATACCCTAGGTTGGTCAGAGAGTTCTATTCCAACATGTTTGTTGATGAAGAAGATGCTGACTATTTGGAGACCACGGTCAAAGGACAGAAAATCACCATAACCCCTGCCTATCTAGCTACTCTGCTAAACTTACCAGACGAAGGAATGGAGTTTAGGACAACAAAAGAAAAGGTACCAAAGGAAAAGCTTGACCAGATCAAGGGGTTCTGCAAACCCAAGAATCATAAAGGTGAAATACCCAGCACCTGTATGGGGCAAGAACAGAAGATGGCTCACTACGTGCTGACCAACTTTATCTTCCCCAAGCTAAGCTCAGCTTCCTCTGCCTCCAATTTTGAACAGTGCTTCATATGGCACATGTTGACCTACACTCCACTTAACATGCCCGTCTTTCTGGTTGGGGCTCTTCAACGCAGTGGAAAGAAGCTCAGGCTGGGGTCTCTGATCACTAAGATCATTGAGGACCAAAAGATTGAGACAATCAATGAGACTGAAAGCTGGGGGAATGAGATTACATCCGCCTTGTTGGTTGGGTTACTATACAATCAATCGTTAAAAGGATTTGAAGAGGTTGAAGATGAAGAGGAAGAAGATGTTGATACTGAACAGGTTGAAGAACCTAAATCAGCTGAGCCTGAGAAGAAGAAGAAGAAGAAGAAGAAGAAGAGAAAGGCCATTGAAACATGCTCAAAAGACATCAATTCTGTCCCAAAGAAAGTAAGACTAGTGTCTCAGGAAAAGAAAGCTAAAGCTGACCAGGCTAAGGAGAAAGCTGAGTCGGCAGAGAAAAGAAAGAGGCCAGAAGGGCCTGAGGATGAAGAAGAGGAAACCCCAGAATCCCCTTTGATGAAAAAGAAGAAGGTTCATACCTTAAAGACAGTTGAAGCTAATCCCTTGGATTGGATTGTACCTCTAAAAGGCCATAGAATTGACCTAGACCAAACTCATGCTGAGCCGGTCAAGGATGCTGAGCAAGAAACTTCTGTTGAGGAAGAAGTCAATACCGAGCAGGAACAACCTACTAATGTTGAGCAACATCAGGATAATGCTGAGCGGAGAATTGAGGAAGAAGAAAATGTTGCTGTTGAGGATCACGTTGAGCAACATGAGAGTCCAACTGTGGAAGAAGAGACAGTTGATACTAATGAGGAGGTTATTCATGCTAACCCTTCATCCCCAAAAGCTCCGAGACGGCGGAGACTCAAGAAGAAGGCACAAAAGCACATTGATCTTCTGGATGATTCCCCTCCTCAAGATATTGATGCTGAACTCTCCAAAATTCAGTTCAAATATTTCTCCCATGATGCTGAGCCTGAGTCTCCTCCAACGGATCTTGTGCAAAACCAAGCCTCTGTTACTCAGGATGAGGAACAAGCCAAAACCCTTGAAAATCCAAATCCAATTGCTCAAGATGGAACAAATCCTGCTTCAACTTCACCCACTCAAGTTGAGCAGGTCAACATGACTAACCAAACTCCACCTCCAACACAGCATGTTGATAAATCAGCTCCTGAAGCCAATCTGCATCAAAGTCCTGTCACAAATCAAGATGATCAATCTGGCAAACTGACAACTCCACCACCATCAAGCTCAATTCCAGCCTCTGAGACAAATGCTGCTCAATTCACATACTTGAATGCTACTGAGTCAGGACGATGAATTATTACCTCTGCTCAGTCCTTGCTTCAAGAATTGAACCCTCCTCAAGCTGATGCTACTAGATCTTCTCATGCTGAGTCCTCCCAACTGTCTGGTATCACTCAGCTTCTCAATGAACTAAGAGGACTCAAGGATCTTGTAAGTGTTATAACCACCGTTCAAACTCAGCAACCCAGGCAAGACCAAATAGCAAAGCTGACTGAATTGGTACTCACAATGGTGAACCATCTGAACTCGCTTGAAGGCAAAATCCAACAACTGTCGGAAGTTAATCCAGGGTATGCAACTTCCACTGAGCTTCAAGGCTATTTTGCTAAGTTAACTGCAGAACTGACCAAATCAAGTGCAACTGGCAATCCTGAGTATGCTACCTCTGCTGAGTTACAAGACTGCTTTGCCAAGCTAACTGCTGAACTGACCAGTACGCGTGAATTAGTATCTTCTACCTCTCAGTGCACCATTGACCAACTGAGTGAAGCGGTAAGTCTACTTAACGTCAACAAGGCTCAGATGGATGTTGACCCAGTCTCCAATGGTCAAATCTTGAGTTTTTCCCAAGCAATTATGAAGGCAATGCGCATCAACAATGCTCAGCGCATGTTTTATGACTCTGCCCTGCTGAAGATGTACCACCAATCTTTTGCCCAGATAACCAGCTCGCTCACCTGGCTTAGCAAATCACATGAATGCCTACTCAGCATGATTAGCAGCTCTCTCCGGATTCCTCGCCATGTCCAAGATGACAGTGTACCTATAATTGATGGCTTGTGTGAAAGCACAAAGAGGCTCCAGCGTTACTCAAGTGTCCTCTCCACTCATGCTCGCAATGATACCTTCCTTTATAAACCCGATGATGGCAAAACGGGGGAGAAAAGCCAATAAGGAACTCAGAGCCAAGAAGGAACTCAGCTTGCAGGTAATGCCTCAGGAAGTAAAGATAAAGGCAAAGGAGTATATCGAGCTGACCATTAAGCTCAGGTCAATGTGAAGGAAAAGAAGAAGAACTAGATATAGCTTAGTCAATGTTTAGAACTTAGCATAGAATCTTTCCTCATATGTTTTTGCTTAATCTATGACAAGTACCATTTTCTCAACCTGGCTGATAAAATTGAACAAACAAATTAAGAAGTAAAACATACTCAGTATACATTAACACTAAAATACTTATGTAATAAACTGAGTAACAACATACTTCTAATATTTTTGAAAACTGACTTAAATCCAATTAGCTCAGATCTTGACAAATCTAACATTAAACTAAGTCAGTATACACAAATGTCTTAAGGTTAATTCAATTAAATCTTGGAAGGTTTAGAATTAAGTTAAGACAATATGTGCAACCCTTACGGGGGAGTTATTTCAAAAATAAATCAATCATGGGGTAACTTATAACTGAGTTCCATAATTATGTATTTTGCCAACATCAAAATGGGGGAGTTTGTTGAAACACTTTTCCACAAGATTTTGATTTGACAAAATCATCCATGATTAAGAAGCAATTAAATTTAAATGCTTTGATTTAATTGTACTAATGTGTTTGTTCAATATTGAGTGCAAAAATATATATATAAAGTTAGACAGAACAAAAGTCAGCATAAGCCAAGCTGAGTGGAACGGAACTCAGTATGAAAGAATAAAAGCTGAGTGGAGTAGAACTCAGTATCAGAAGTCTCCTTCAAAGTTGCCAGAACGAAGCTGACTAAATTAGAAGACTCCTTAAGAATTGTATAAACAGAACGGAGCTAACTAAGAAGGAACTCAGCATGGAAGTTGAACACTCGAAGATAACAAATAAAGCTGAGTGACAGTCAGGATAGCATGAAGGATCCGTTCACTAAAGGACAAAGTCTATCAATCTTCTGCACCAATAATTAAAGCCTCGAAAATACACAGAAGACTAATTCCAAGAAACATGGGTCAATGGATTATTGGTAAAAGACAAACTGCCACAAAAAGACAAGTCTGTAGGAAGAAGACAAGGCTGACACCTGAAGAAAACAGAGGAAGGGAATGGCATGTACAGTCTGAAGCTGACCAGAAGATGTTCCCTAAAAGAGCCGTTTTGGTGTTAACGGCTAAAACAATTCAAATGATCCATCTGCAGATTTCCATCTATAAAAGGACAATCAAGAACCTTGGATCATTGCCGAATAACAAAGAAGAAAAATCCAAGAGAGAAATCTTCATAGCACTCAAATACAAAGATCTTACACCAAATCTTCTATTCTTTATGTAAATGCTAGAGTGATTCTGTGTAATCTTCTAAAGTGTTCTTTACCGAAAAGAGAACAAGCGTTTATCAATTGTAATATTGAGAGTGTATGCTGAGTGCTTGGTTGTAAGCATTCAGTGGTAGAAAAATCTAAGTGATGGGTTGTAGTACTTAGTAGGAGCTGAGTAGACGAATAGAGGACGTACTCTTGCATACTCACTGCCTTGTAAAGGGTTTGTGCTCTACCTTGAAAGAGCTCAGTATTGGATTGAAAATCCCAGGAGGAACTGGGGACTGGACGTAGGCACAGAGGCCGAACCAGGATAAGTCGTGCTGAGTAACTTCTAAACTCTTTCTCTCAATATATATATATATATGTGTGTGTGTGTGTGTGCATGTGTTGCTTGTGATATTTACTCAGCATATAAATTGTTAAAACTGAAACTGAGTAAATCTGAGTGCTGAGTTGGAAGCTGACCTCTCAAGAGTCAATTCCCAACTCTCAAGTCAAGCAGTCTTAGTCAGCATAGAACTAAAATTGTCTGACTAATCAATCGGCCGTGGTGACCAACACGTTGAGTTAACAAACTCTTAAAATAACATTAAGCCAGCATAATTAAAAGCGAAAAAGTTACATTAGTTCCTATCCCCCCCTTGGAACTAATTACTAGGGACCAACAGTAATGTCCTTACTATTACATTCTATCACTGAAAAGGTCTATGAAATTATCACTTGTTTTCAATATTCACATGACATCTGGGTTGCACTTGAAAATGCGTATGGAGTGATGACTGATGATAAACAGTTCCATCTAAGTATTCAGTTACCTGAGTTTGAACAAAATGAGTTATCTATTGGTGAATATATGCAAAAACTAAAGGTTATCCTTGATGAGTTGGCTGCATCTGGTAACCCATATCCCATGAACCTTCTACCGTCATTACTTTACAAGAATGTTGGGGATGCATTCAAGTCATGTATTCAAAACCTAGTAACTTAGAGAGGTATGCATATTGATTTTTATGAACTGTTGAGCAAACTGAAAACTGTCGAAGGAATGATCCAGTCTACAAAGAAATCCAGTTTCACACTTTCTGCACCATAATCAAGCACACATGAAGCAAATGTGTCCAACATCTCGCCTCCTACAAATGTAAAATCCAAAACAAAAAAGCGGAGAAGTGGAAAGTGCTTCAATTGCGGTGATGTTGATCATTGGGCAGACAAATGTAAGAAGCCAAAGGGGTTTGTGATAGGGGTATTTCACCCCTATCTTTTAGCGTGATTTACGGGTTAATTTTAGAAGAAATAAATAAGTATAATTGCAAAAATAGAGTGTTTTGAATAAAATAACGAAATAATAATAAATTTCGTATTTTCGGATAATTTCTCTTGTTTTTGATGTATTTAGGAAATAAAAATGTCAAGCTAACTCGGCTCCCAAGAATTGTATTTCAGGTACAAGGAAGAAGCAAAATTCATGCCAATACGCGGGGCGTATCATCCCATACGCGGGGCATGAAAGATCAAGTCAGAAATGATTGCCCTATCCACAGACACCACGTGGGATCGAGTCAGCATATACGCGAGGCGTATAATCAAATGTCAGAAATGATTGCCTAATCCTGAAAAGTCAGACTGCATGGTCTCCCCGAGTCAACGACCTATACACATGGCGTACCACCTTACACGCGGGGCGTGTAAGGGAATTCTTCAGTGCAAAAAGTCTAGAGACTCATCTACGCGGGGCATGCCTCAAGCTACGCACGGCGTACGGAGACCAAAGCAAACGATAAAAGGTCAGAATCTCAAACACGCCATGCGTATCCCAGTCCACGCAGGGCGTATTTGAGACAACAAATCTAGAATTGGTCCACATGCAAAAGATTTCTGACGGAATGGGCATCTACGTGAGGCGTACCACACCATACGCGGGGCGTATTATGGGATTTCTGCACAAATAATGTTGCTCCATACTTGTACCTTGCAAAGTTACAATTTTGCCCTAGCTTGATATGTATAAATAGGCAGCTCTTGATACATCTTGAACACACCATTAGAGAGAGAAAACTATACTTGTTTTAGATTTGTTTTTAGGCTTTGTGTAACTAAACTCTTCCATCTCAAGAGCTTGTCTGTTGCTCCCGGCATTTCATCAAAGTCCCGCTCCATCTCCGAACACCAAGCTCGAGAGCTCCACCATTCAAGTCCTTAGAGACGGCTTTTGAGTCCGGTTAGCTAGTTCCGAGGGTGGATTCTTCCCTTTACACTTGCTAATTAGCTTGATCTCATCCTATGTACTAGGCTTGTTTGTAATCCATATTTACACTTTCCATATTTATAATTTATGATTCATAACCTCTTTTTCTATATATGTGTTAATGTTTGTTGCTTGTTTTGATACTCGTAATTGACTATTGTGTAGGGGAACGCGATTTCCGATGCCATTCGGGCTATCTTTAGGGATTCATATAGGTGTTGCCTTACCAGGAATGATGCTCCGGAAACCGTAGGAATTGACAAGCCACGGAACTTACGGGCCCTAATTTCTGGTCCCAAGCATTAGACACGCCTTGACTAGGAACCACGTAGTCTAAGTACTTCACGGGTCGGTCGAACTACATATAGTCGTCTTTGCAAGAGCAAAACATTAACCGTATATGTATTAGGAGTCGTTATTTGTCATAGTTATAACTTATCGCCAACCGTATCACTTCTTAAGAGTTTCGTCATATAAATTTGCCTCACCCGTAGTTAGGAGTAGTTTGTAGTTGGTTCCCATATCAACCTCAAAGTATTCACCGTTTAAATAACGTATAAAACCGAGTCGTTTAATACTTGCAGTTATAAATCCCGTGGATTCGATACCCGGTCTTAACCGGATTATTACTTGATACGACGGGGTACACTTGCCCCTAAGTAATGACGTCTAGTAAAGATAAAGCATTTAGAAAGATCACATCCATAGTCATAACGCACTTACCATCATTATATATATTTCGTCGTAAAAAATACGACCACTAGACGTCGCGCCATCAAGTTTTTGGCGCCGTTGCCGGGGATTTATAATTTCTTGAAATATTAGACAAAAACGTTTTATTGTTAGTTTAAGCATTCTTTTTGTATAAATTGTCTATATATACTTTTACTAACATCATTCTTTCTTGTTTATAATTTCATTATTTAATTCTTTTCATGCACACCCGATCTCGGAGTGATTCTCTTATTCCTATTGATCTTGAGATTGAACGTACTCTTTGTAGGATTCGAAAAGAGAAAATGGCAAACCCCAACGCTGAGGTCAACCAACCCGAAGGAAACCAAAGGCCACACGTGAACAACATTCGCGGGGGCAACGACACACGTTCGATGATGGAGATCCTTGCTCCGCACCGTCCCCAAAACCGTAATGGAATTGTCGCCCCCACGATACCGGCCAACACGTACGAGATAAAGACCGGCATGATCCAGCTGATACAACAATGCAGTCAATTCGGAGGGGAACTCCACGAGAAACCTAACGAACATCTCGATAAATTCCTTATGTGTGCCGACACCTCTCGGCAAAATGGTGTTCCCGTTGAGGTTGTTAGACTAAAGCTGTTTCCTTTTTCTTTGACAGGGCAAGCGTTGGAGTGGCTACACTCTTTGGAGGTGGGATCCATCACGTCGTGGGAGGAGCTCGAGAAGGAGTTCCTTTCCTACTATTTTCCGCCGTCCAAAACAGTCAAGTTACGGACGATATCACGTCCTTTAGGCAGTTGGAATGCGAGGCCCTTCATGCAGCTTGGGCTAGGTTCCGGAAGTTGCTCCAAAACTGCCCCCACCATGACATCCCGAAGCACGACTTGGTAAGCACTTTTTACCACGGGTTAACCCCCACTAACCGTGCGACTGTTGATTCCGCTGCAGGTGGGGATCTATTTTGGAAGTCAGCTAGTGAGGCCTACGAGCTCATTCATGAGCTCGTGAGGAAAAGCGTGCAATGGCAAGAGGATCGGCTTGCCGGCCCGTCGCGACACCAAATGTTCGCTGTGGAGAAAGAGGCTCCGAAAAGTTCCATAGCGGAGATGAATAAGAAACTCGACTCGTTAATTGCCCAGCTAAGCCTCAACAAAAGTGCACAGGTCCTGATGTGCAATCACTGTGGTGGAGACCACGACGGACTCAATTGCCAAGCCGGTAGCCCCTTCGCCGGCGACATCGAGAGTGTAAGTTATGCAGGAGGAAATCCAAGGTATAATCCTAATCCGAACTCCTATCACCACCACAATAATAATAACAGCGGTTGGCGGCCTCGGTACCAACACCCGAACTTGTCTTATGGAAATAATAACAATGTGTTGAGGCCCCCATCTGGCTTTGAGCAAGAACATCAGGAAAACGGGTTAGGGCAAGCACAAGCCATGCCCGGTAATCGGAATGCTCCACCCCCCGACAATGTACACGGCCAATCGGTCACGTCTTTGTTGAAAGATATTTTAACCCGTCTTTCTGATAGCGAGGTGTTTTGCAGGGATCTTAGCCGCCAAATAGCCCACCTGAATCGTCAACAGCAGGAAAGGCCACTAGGAACCCTCCCGGCGAACACTGAGCAGAACCCGCGGGGTAAAAATCGGGAGTCCGGACAGGTGATAGCGCTCCTAAATAATGGAAGTTCGAACCCGTCAAGCTCCAACGCGGACATCTTGCAATGAGCCGCCATATAAGAAAGTCGAGCTACTTCGACTCAAAACGTAGCATCGGTTTGAATTTCTCGAACCACTTGTTTATATGTACTATAAATGTTTTTCAACTTATTTCTATTTTTGGTTGTCTCTACTTTTAGTTATTTTTACGTATGCTATTTTTAGTTTCCGCCATCTCGTCATTTTCATTTTTAGTTATAATTTTATTTTCACTCTCATTTTTATTTTTATTTTCATCTTTTATTTTTATCCTTTCGCATAAATAAACAGAAAATCAAATCCCATTTGTATCCAAAAAAATTTAGGACACGCGGGGCGTACACACCTATACGCCCCGCGTATCTGTGTGTCTGCCCCTTTTTCTTCAATAAAAGACACACTACGCGGGGCGTCCCCCCCTTTACGCCCCGCGTACCCCTTTTGCCTTTAATAAACGCCACGTGGGAGGACACGCGGGACGTGCCCCAGGGCACGCCTCGCGTATCTTCGGGGAGTTGTGAATCACAACTCCCCATGGCAACTCTCCTTCTCTCAAACTTCCCATCACTCCTCTTCCCTATACACCTTTCCCACTTCCACACTCCACCTCCCCTTCCATCCAATCAACCTCCATCTTTTCAAATTCAAATTTTCAACTTCCCTCCACACTAAATTTTGCATTAACTACCCCCTTAATTACAATTTAATAACACATAAATATTAAAAAGAGTTACTAAAATCAATTAAAAACTCATTAAAAACTCATAAATCAAAAAATTCAAAATCAGAAAACTGATCAAAAAACCGAAAAAATCCTTCAACTTCCCCCTCTTGCGCGGGGCGTATCCCTATTTACGCCCCGCATCCTCGCCCTTTTTTCCATCAAAAAGGGGCAGGAGGTGCGATACGCGAGGCGTGCCCCCTTTCACGCCCCGCGTACCGCACCATTTTTGCGGAAAATAAGTTCAGGGGGAGGGATACGCGTGGCGTGGCCCCTTCACACCCCGCGTACCCCTCTGGGAATCCGAGTTTTACTTGGATTCCCCACTTCTCCCCTATATAAACCCCTCATTTTCTCCTCCTTCCTCACAACCCTCATACACTGTCCTACTCCTCCTCTACTCTTCCTCTATCCTCCATTACCACCATGGTTAGGCGAAAGCAAACCGCCGATATGCGACCCCCACGGTCCACTTGGGCCCGTACCACCCGCATCCAAAACCAACAACAACCGCCACCACCCGAACGGGAGGAGACACCACCACTCACCCGAAAATACCGGGCTCCTTTCCATCTCCTCACCGAATAGGAAGCCCAAAACTACCAAACACTTTTCGCCGCCCACTTTATGGAGCTCCCTTACATCGAGCGGAGCACTCTTGACCGCTTCGACCTTGGCGGGGCTTTCGTGGATCGCCTCCGTGCCCTCTCTTGGCTCGATCACTTTCGTGCCCGGCCACACGTCTACCCCTCCTTGGTCTTGGAGTTCTACACCACCCTCACCTCTAACAACGTCCCCGGTGCCGCCCTCTTCAACTTCCGCCTTCACAATCATCCCTTCACCATTGACACCCAATGGCTCCGCAATAACTTCACCAAACAAGCGGAGGGTGGCATCTCCCATTGGCCCGAGGGTGTTTCCGCTCGTGAGTTTTGGACCTCCATCACTGGGTCCGAGGATTACGATGTCTCCAACCTCCGCCCCTCTCTCATCCGTGATCCCATCCTCCAACTTCTCCACCGCTTCATCTCCTTCTACTTTTCGGGGAAGTCGGAGTCCACTAAGGTCAACAAGGACGAACTTTTGGCACTCTATTATTGTGCCAACAACCGCGCCTACGACCTTTCATATCTTGTGGCAGTCCAACTCCACCACATTTCCACCCGGAAACGTGGCAAGATCGGGTTGGGACATCTCGTCACTCTCTTCGCCACCTCCGCTCTTGGCGAGGCTGCCCTTGATCGCCTCCCAAGTCTTGAACCTCGGCCCTTGGAGAAGAATGCTTTCAAATCTCTTAGGCGCTCCACTTCGGGCTCGGGTGAAACCTCAGGGGCGGCCCACTCACACGAGGAGGAGGGTTTGGATTCAGATATGGGCCTCAATTTCAGTCCTCCACCCCTCCACGACTTCAACGCTCTTTATGCTCGGTTGGATATCTTGGAGGATAACCAACGTCATAATTGGGCTCACTTCGACTCCCGCTTCGATGCCCTTGACGCTCGCTTCGACGCCTCCGAGGCTCAAAGGCAAGCGGATAGGGCCAACTTCGACGCCTTCACCAACGCCTTCTACACCCACTTCAACATCCATGGAAATCCCCCTCCGCCTCAACCATAGTTTCTTTTTTTTTTATGTTTTCCTTTGTTTTGTGTTTTCGTGTTTATTTTAATTCATTTTATTTTAGTTCGTTTTGTTTTCTTGTAATGTACTTTGCTTTCTGTTTTAATATCTATCTAATGTATTTTTATGGTTTCCGTTCATGTTTCATGTTTATTTTTCACAGTTTCTCTGCCATAAATAACATTCACGCAGGGCGTACTCGCCTTTACGCCCCGCGTGATCACCATCTTTCGTATATAAAATGCCCAGAAACTCAAACACGTGGGGCGCCCCACTTCCTGCGCCCCGCGTATTTGGGTCTCTGCCCAAAATGAGCTCAAAACGCAACGCCTACGCGGGGCGCCCCCTAGGGCACGCCTCGCGTAGGACCCAAACTTTGAAGAGCCTAATTTCTAAATTCCACGTCTCATTTTTGTTTTTGTTTCTTTCTTCTTTTGCGACGCCCTTGGAATAGGCGTCATTTTAATAACGCGGAGGGCCGTGCAACCCCGCACTTTCAGTTTGTTTTGCACTAACAAAAACAAAAATAAATAAAAAATCAAATAAACATTAAAATAGTTAAACTAATTTATTGATTCTTTTAAATTTTTCCAACACGCTACCTCCCCTTCGGAAATAAAATAAAAGTTCCGTTATTTGTCCTTAAAATAAAAAGACGGAACACAAAGGATCGGTTTTAGTAAGAAATTTTAGTCTTAATTTTGAAGTTGTAGAATTTATGTAAAGACTAGGTGATACTAAACAAAAAGCATTGAGTCCTAACCCACATGTCATCTCCATAATGAAACTTAAAAAGGCAATAAAGACGGGATGTTTGAAAATTTAGCGACAATTCGATAGTACACAATTTAAACCTGAATTTTTGTGAGGTATTTTTGAGCCTAAAAGAGTTCGTACGAGAACTCTATTTCTTTCACAATTTTCGAGAGCTTTGACTTCACTCGACTCATAGAGTTTGCACCTAATACCGGGTTTAGTACACTTATTTTGGTTAAAATGGCAATAGATGATAAAACAAATCCACTTAGTCTAATTCTTTTCTTAATTTATTTTTCTCGTTTTTGTTAACCTCTAGGAAACACCCTTTGAGCCTATTAACCACTTTTTGTTGTTAACACCCTATTTAACATTTAACCCTTTTTTCTCTAGATTAAATACCAACAAAATCAATTCGCACTCGAAATAAGCCAAGGCCTTGATAAGTAAGAACCAAAAAGTCTCGGAATCGTTTTTGTGCCGCTCTCAAAATAAAAAGAAAAAGAAAAACATAGTAAAGAGCAAAAAGGCATTCTCAAGCTCCACTCGAGCAATTTTCGAGTATATTTCATGAACTCACCAAGGCCGAAATAAGAATACGGTGCGATCATTAAAACGGTATTTAAACTCGAGTTTCCAAAAACTAACCACTAAAAAGCCACCCACATCACAACCCCCCTCCGGGTTCGTTTTTAATATTGCCAAGACCATAACATAGGAGGAAAAATCCGGATGAAAATGCAAACTCAACGTGATCTCGAGTAAAGTGCAAAGAAGAGTGCTAAAACACCGACCCACCAAAGATTGAGCGTAAGAGTGAAACCCCTTGGTGAGGTACTATCGGGTTCTCAAAAGATAATCGACCCCCGTTAATATTGCCTATTAATTTTGATAATGGAGGTTTCAAACAAGTTTTGGTCACTCGATTCATTGCGTAGGTACTTGCCGAAAACTTTGCATAAAACTTCAACTTTGAAATCACGCACTTGGTAAAACCAACCGTCGGTTTGTTTCTTAACAATCTCAATCCTTTGTCTTTCGATTTCTTTTACTTGAGGACAAGTAAAACTTTAAAGTCCGAGGAGGTTTGATAGGGGTATTTTACCCCTATCTTTTAGCGTGATTTACAGGTTAATTTTAGAAGAAATAAATAAGTTTAATTGCAAAAATAGAGTGTTTTGAATAAAATAACGAAATAATAATAAATTCCGTATTTTCGGATAATTTCCCTTGTTTTTGATGTATTTAGGAAATAAAAACGCCAAGCTAACTCGGCTCCCAAGAATTGTATTTCAGGTACAAGGAAGAAGCAAAATTCATGCCAATACGCGGGGCGTATCATCCCATACGCGGGGCGTGAAACATCAAGTCAGAAATGATTGCCCTATCCACAGACACCACGTGGGATCGAGTCAGCATACGCGAGGCGTATGCCAACCTACGCGAGGCGTATAATCAAATGTCAGAAATGATTGCCTAATCTTGAAAAGTCAGACTGCATGGTCTCCCCGAGTCAACGACCTATACGCAGGGCGTACCACCTTACACGCGGGGCGTGTAAGGGAATTCTTCAGTGCAAAAAGTCCAGAGACTCATCTACGCGGGGCGTGCCTCAAGCTACGCACGGCGTACGGAGACCAAAGCAAGCGATAAAAGGTCAGAATCTCAAACACGCCATGCGTATCCCAGTCCACGCAGGGCGTATTTAAGACAACAAATCTAGAATTGGTCCACATGCAGAAGATTTCTGACGGAATGGGCATCAACGTGAGGCGTACCACACCATACGCGGGACGTATTATGGGATTTCTGCACAAATAATGTTGCTTCATACTTGTACCTTACAAAGTTACAATTTTGCCCTAGCTTGATATGTATAAATAGGCAGCTCTTGATACATCTTGAAGACACCATTAGAGAGAGAAAACTATACTTGTTTTGATTGTTGTAGTTTTAGATTTGTTTTTAGGCTTTGTGTAACTAAACTCTTCCATCTCGAGAGCTTGTCCGTTGCTCCCGGCATGTTATCAAAGTCCCGCTCCATCTCCGCACACTAGGGGTGGACACGGTTCGGTTAACCGGTCCATTAGGGTAATTTATTAACCAAACCGAAATCATCGATTTTTAAATTGCTTAAACCAAAACCGGTCTATTAATATCGATTAACCATATCAACGGTTAATCAATATTTTCGGTTAGGTTTTCCGGTTAAAGTTTTTAACCATTTTCACCTAATTAGCTAAAAACAACCATTAACCATAATTTTTATGAACATGGTTAACCAAACCGATCCATTAGAGAGTTTACAAAATTAATATCATAAATACTTATTATAGCTTATAAGTAATTCAAGATCTTCCAAATTAATTAATCTTTTATATTGCAAGTGCTTCAATGCTTTCTCAAATAAGTGGTCAAACAAATGGTGGAACAACAATATCTGAATATAATTGAAAAATATGATCTAAAATACCAAAACCCAGTCCCAAAATTAAAGATACATCAATAATATGCATCTAAAATCTCAATTATCAACAAAAAGAGTATTAGTTGACGGAATCCTTGAAATCAAAATATAAATAAGGGAAAACTGAAGCTGAAGTAGTGAGAAAAGAAGAGGGTTTAGAGAAAGTATAATAAGAACCCACAAAATTGAAGATCCAGAAATCTAAAACAGGTAGCAAAAGAAATCAATTCAAAATACTAAGATATAAGGTAAGTAAAATCTCATAACTGGCACCATGTGAATTCTCTCCTCCACCTTTATAGCTTTATCAGATCTTCTTAAACTTAGAAACTATGAAATTAAGAGAGAGATTTCTGTTTGTCTGAGAACGAACGCCGGCGAGAACGAACGTCTAATTCGTGCGGTGTGAGAACGAACGCCGGCGGTGTGAGAACGAACATCGGTGGTGAGAACGAACATCGGTGGTGCAGGAACGAACGCCGGCCGGTGCTGAGATAGGAAGCAATGTCGGAAGGGATGAGAGGTAAGGTTGGCTTGGCGGCTGCTGCGTTCTCCTCTAGGGTTTTTTAGATTTTAGGTTTTAGAAAGAATAGATAGTTAGTGTTAGTGCCCTGGACAGAAAATAAAATATGAAGTATACAAATTGTATTTAGCTTGTATGTATTTTGTATGTAGTACTAATTACAAAGTGTATAATTTTTTAATACATATATTTTAAACGGTTCGGTTAACCGAAAACCGCGGTTTTCGAACATTTCAAACCGTAACCGAAACCGAAACCGAACCTATAGTATTTTTTTAACCCTAAACTAAAACCGTCAGTTCGGTTAACCGCTTTTTCCGGTTTGGTTTAACAGTTTTCGGTTCGATTACCGGTTTGTTCGGTTTTTTTGCCCACCCCTACCGCACACCAAGCTCGAGAGCTCCACCATTCAAGTCCTTAGAGACGGCTTTTAAGTCCGGTTAGCTAGTTCCGAGGGTGGATTCTTCCCTTTACACTTGCTAATTAGCTTGATCTCATCCTATGTACTAGGCTTGTTTGTAAATATTTACACTTTCCATATTTATAATTTATGATTCATAACCTCTTTTTCTATATATGTGTTGATGTTTGTTGCTTGTTTTGATACTGGTAATTGACTATTGTGTAGGGGAACGCGATTTCCGATGCCATTCGGGCTATCTTTAGGGATTCATATAGGTGTTGCCTTACCAGGAGTGACGCTCCGGAAACTGTAGGAATTGACAAGCCACGGAACTTACGGGCCCTAATTTCTGGTCCCAAGCATTAGACACGCCTTGACTAGGAACCACGTAGTCTAAGTACTTCACGGGTCGGTCGAACTACACGTAGTCGTCTTTGCAAGAGCAAAACATTAACCGTATATATTATGAGTCGTTATTTGTCATAGTTATAACTTATCGCCAACCGTATCACTTCTTAAGGGTTTCGTCATATAAATTTGCCTCACCCGTAGTTAGGAGTAGTTTGTAGTTGGTTCCCATATCAACCTCAAAGTATTCACCGCTTAAATAACGTATAAAACCGAGTCGTTTAATACTTGCAGTTATAAATCCCGTGGATTCGATACCCGGTCTTAACCGGATTATTACTTGATACGACGGGGTACACTTGCCCCTAAGTAGTGACGTCTAGTAAAGATAGAGCATTTAGAAAGATCACATCCATAGTCATAACGCACTTAACATCATAATATATATTTCGTCGTAAGAAATACGACCACTAGACGTCGCGCCATCAGTTTGCAACACAACAAACGCGACCCGGTGCACAAGCAAATGTCGCATGGCACACTCCTATGGATCCATTCAGTGGGCCGTCGCAACCATGGTACCCGGACACCGGAGCCACCAATCACATGACGGCTAATGCAAATCAGCTACAACATGTACATTCTTACCCTGGGAATGATACAGTTCACTTTGGCAATGGGCAAGGTTTGAAAATCTCTCATCTTGGTCAATCTCATATTAATAATCTCAAAATTTCTGATGTTTTGTTAGTACCCAAACTTACAAAGTCCCTGTTATCGGTTCAGAAATTTACTCGTGATAATGCTTGTTTCTTTGAATTTTGGCCTAACCATTTTCTTGTGAAGGATCAGACTACTGGGGAAATCCTGTTACGCGGTCCGAGTAAGGATGGGCTCTATGTGCTTCCACCCAACTTGAAAGAGGCGCTAGTCGGTGAGAAGGTTTCCTTTGAGAGGTGGCATGCACGACTTGGTCATTGTCAGAATCAGTCAGTTAGTAGAATTTTAAAAGATAATAATTTATTATCGTCAGCACCTACTAGTAGTTGTTCTTTTTGTCCATTAGAAAAATTATCTCAGTCTTCTTTGCCTTCAATTGTTCGTTCTAGTACTTTTCGTTTTGAAAAATTGCATTTGGATGTTTGGGGTCCTGCCCCTATTCTTTCGTTTAATGGACATCGTTATTTTTTTATTATCATTGATGAATTCACTCGCTTTAGTTGGTTATTTTGTCTCAAGAATAAAAGTGAAGTAGCTTTAACATTCCAAATTTTTTTTGCAATGATTAGAAATCAGTTTGATGCTAAAGTTAAGAACTTCTATTCCGATTTTGGGGGTGAATTCCAAAAACTTCAGCCCTTTCTTCTTGAACATGGAATTGTGCACAAAATTGCTTGTCCACACACCCATGCTCAGCATGGCATAGCCGAGTGGAAAATTGGACATGTCGTCGACACATGTTTAACAATGCTTGCCAATGCCAATCTACCACTTAAATTCTGGAATTATGCAATGATTCATAGCATACGCATGATCAATATTCTTCCCACCAAAACACTTAGGAACCGCTCTCCCTTTTTTATGCTTTATCAAAAACATCCTGCTTACTCGTTCCTTCGAATATTTGGTAGTGGCATTTACCCGTTACTACGGCCTTATAACAAAAACAAGTTTGATTTTCGTTCCAAACTATGTGTTTATCTTGGACCTTCGTCCAATCATTCGGGTGAGTTATGTTTAGACATATCCACAGGAAGAATTTACATCTGTAAATTTGTCAAACACGATGAAGGAATCTTTCCGGCGGCTCAAATGGTCATCACGCCTCTCTCCACTAGCGCAGGGTCGGAAGCAACGACACTAGAACTACCTTCCATTCTTGGACCGTATCCAGGTAATCCTCAATCCTTCATTCCTATTTCTCACCCAACTTCTTCTTCTATACCTGTGCCACCTATGCCTCCTCCTGTCAACTCTGACGACGCGAGTACACCTACAGTATCGACTTTGCCATTGGCCAACACGTCTCTCACACCTCAGCAAGCTCGACGATGTGCATCGTTGGAGCCACGAGTCACAATCAACGACGTTACGGCAGCAACTATCGAGGCAAGGGAGAACCTGCCCTATACCCGCAGCGATGCACCAATTCGGAACATAACGCTACGGAATTCCGGCGCTAATCAAAACCACGACGGTGCATCAGCTCTAGTGTTGGTTACAGCAACAACAGCGGCAGCGATACCTGCTTCGGTCACCGTTCAGACAACTAGCACGCAAGCGGATGACATAGCACCTTCAAACAGAGATTCGAGCCTCCATACCGTAGCATCGATGGTGTCTGTGCCAGTTACTTGCGCACATGAAACCACAGTGGCCACTGAACCAGATACAGTCTGACGCCATGCAATGCAACTATGTCAGACAACATTGCACTCACGTGGAAAATTTGAAGCGCTAATAGTGTCACATGAAAATGGGGTGATTGATCCTACGTGTTTTAGCAATGCGCACAAATTACCAGAATGGCGGCAGGACATGTCAGAAGAAATAAAAGCGCTGCTTGATAACGGCACATGGAAACTAGTTGAGCGACCTCAAGGAAGACATGTCATTACCTCGCGCTGGCTCTTTCGCACAAAACGAAATTCGGATGGATCAATTGACCGATATAAAGCTCGGCTCGTAGCACGCGGATTCACTCAAAAATCAGGCATTGATTACAAAGAAACGTTCAGTCCAGTGGTAAAGGCGACCACCATACGAACAGTTATGGCTCTTGCTACGACAAACAGATGGTTCATCTACAACATATATTTTATCACATTTTTCAAGTTATTTTATCACGTATTAAAATTTACAATCGTCATTAAATTATTATTTACAACTACGAAACATGAATCGTCATTTATTATAAATATTTAGTCAATAAATTATTATTTTTTCCAATTTGATATTACTAAATAATTTTCGAAAAATATTATAGTGACAATCATCCATATATTATTATAATAATAGCACAATGCATGATAATATTTAAATAACATCACAAAAAATAATAATAAATGATAAAGTTTAATTTGTTACTATTTGTTGGAATTAAATTATCACAAATACAAAGTGTCATAAAAAAATATTTCTTACAATGACGACAGATCCGTCACCAATTATTCTCATTTTGTCATGAAATTTTTTTCCCTCCGAATTTATTCTACTAAATTCTGCGTCCAACACTATAGGTTACGATATTTTGGTAATCGTCATAAAATATATCTAATAGTGACGAATTGATAGAACAATGGAGACGTTCATAAAAATTGTCATCAGAAAATTAAAAACAATGACGAAAGGTAATTTTTGTCATGTTTAAGTGATTATTGGTGACGAAATTATATTTGTAGAAAAAAAAATTGTCATACAATGTCATATTTCTTGTAGTGCTCATCGTCTCTCTGGTGATCTAATGCATATCTAATTTGCCTGAGATTATGATGTGTTGTTTGTGCCATATTTTTTGGATATTTCCACCTACAAATATAGCAACATCATTCGTACATGTTACTTCATAGATATATATAGTACTCAATAACCGTATTAAAAATTAAAACAAATTTATTTACTTGGCAGCGATTGGCCGATCTGTGTGAATTTGTGAAGACACATTCAGCAACCGTGGCCGAACCATTGGAATTCGCTCGTATGCCCATATTTGCAGAAATTGTAGGCATCCACTAATTTGTTTAGTGGGTGGATTAGTAGCTTTGCACAACTCTCGATATAAAAATGCTAGCATGGCAGCCCCCCATGCATATTTTTTGGCCCCTTCGTCTGTGACTAGGTTGATTAATAGTGGCAACATCGTCATATGAACTACATCACCACTCTTACTAGCAAACAACATACCACCACATATCCGCATTATCAAAACACGGGTATGGCACTGGATTTCAAATTCAGTAGCATGCTCGAAAAGCTTTTCAAAGTTTTCTTTCAGCCAGCTAAGTTTTATATTTGCACCAGTTAGATCACCAACAGGAGGCACTCGTCCTAAAAAATCCAGGCAATATTGTTTCCAATCTAGATTGGCTTCACCACAAATAACAGCCTCACCATCAACTTTTAATCCGGTTATAACTTCCACATCATGTAATGTCAGAGCTGCCTCCCCGACAGTGAGGTGAAAAGTGTGCGTTTCTGGACGCCATCTTTCAACTAGTGCAGTGATTAAAGATTGGTCAACTGACATACCACCAACACTAGTAATACAACTAAATCCAGATGATTTTAGATATACCTCAATCCTTGGATCTATGTTGCGGAATGCCTTGAACCCCAATGCTCTTTGACATCGCAAAACAACACCATCATCCTATATATTTATAAACGTAATATGTTAGAATATGTTTAAAAACATTTAGTAAGACTAATATGTTAAGGTTGAAATTTTACCGGATCCATCCATATATTTTGTGAACGGTGAGCAGATTGTAGATGCAATAAATCTGCATTCTGTGGATGAGATTGTATAACTTGTTCAGCTCTTCTTCCATATGCTATTGTCTCTTAAGAGTTCACATACATAATAGATGATAGTAAAATTTGATTAGTATAATATTTTGAATAATTGAAATGATAACTAAAAATATATTTACTAACAAATATAACAATTTAATTATATAAACTAATTTAATTTACACTCATTTATATACACTAACTAAAAGATATACACTATTTTACTAACTAAAGGATATTTAGTTAACTAAAAACACTAATTTACTAACTAAAAATATATATACTAACAAATATAACAATTTAATTATATAAACTAATTTAATTTACACTAATTTATATACACTAACTAAAAGATATACACTATTTTACTAACTAAAGGATATTTAGTTAACTAAAAACACTAATTTACTAACTAAAAATATATTTACTATATAATTAACAATTTAATTATATCCACTAATTTAATTTACACTAATTTATATATACTAACTAAAAGATATACACTATTTTACTATTTTACTAATTAAAGGATATTTAGTTAACTAAAAACACTAATTTACTAATTAAAAATATATTTACTATATAATGTAAACATTTTCATTACTACAATATACACTCTTTTACTAACTAAAACATATTTAATTAGCTAAAAACACTAATTTACTAACTAAAAATATATTTACTAACAAATATAACAATTTACTATCTAATATAAATATTTTCATTACTTAGAACTATAAATTATACAAGTATTAACATTATCATGCAAGTATTAACAAAATAATTAATTACAAAGTAAAGTATACAATATTAATTACCTTGTAGAATTAAAAGTATGTAGGTAATTGATGAAGATTAATCAATACTTTTGGGATCCTTAAGTTTGAAGAAGAGAAGTATGAAGAAGAGAGGGGTTAAGTGTGAGGAAGAGAAGAGTTAAATGTGAGGAAAGTGAAGAAGGAAGGAGTTAAGTGTGAGGAAAGTGAAGAAGGGATGAGTTAAGTGTTGATATTTAAAACATATTTCAGGTGGGTCTTTTTAAAAAAATATTCTGGAATTGAAGGGGCAAAACAGCATTTTGCCCCTTCAATATTTTCGAAATAAACTCTACTTCGTCTGTGGAAGCAGAGTTGGCGTGCGAATATTTATTCGCACGCCTATGACACCGGTGATTCATTCACCCGTGTCTGGAGACCGGTTAATCATTAACCGGTCTCCTCACTGCCATGTCTGCTAAAAGCAGACATGGCAGTGACCTTGGTAAATCATTTACCGGGGTCTTTGTTATTTTGAAACCGGTGATTCGTTCACCGGTTTCCACTAACCATGTCAGAAAAAAGTAGCATTACAGGGGTCTTTATTTTAAACCACACATTTGACCAGGGATTATTTCGACTTTTGGCATTATTTTTAGGAAAAATCCGAAAATTTAGCAATGGAAGTAAATAGAAGTAATGGAACGTTAAATATATATGTTTACTTCCTCTAACCTCCAAATTGGGGGTTAATGAGAGTAACGTAAAGTTTTTTAAAATTTGTTGTCTCTGTAGAGTAAATTTAACCTTCATTCCCTTTCGTATTTAAACTCTCAAACGAAGTTATACATTTAACTTCATTTACATTCTATAAACTCCCAAACAATGTTAATTTTTAATTTTCATTTCCATCACTTTCCTTCCATTTCCATTACCTCCTTTAACTCTCACCTCCGTTAACCTCCAAACTCCCAAACAAAGGCTTAATAAAATAATTTCAGAAAAGAGAATGAAAGGTTGATTAATTAGGTTTGATGATCTGAAATGCTCCTGTTGAGAGCCTACTCCATTTGAGAGTCATGTGAATCGCTGCCGTATACTCCTGTTGAGAGTGTTGGTTTTATGCTGTTTGTGTTCGTTTTGTAGTGTGGGTGGTTTTGTGCTTTCTCTCGCCGTCTGTTGTTTGATAAACTGCGGGTTTTTTTTTTCTCTTTTTTGTTTTGATCAGAAACTTCAATTTACAAAAAAGCAATGGAAGACCAGTTCCAGCAATTGAAGATTGTTGATGATGGGTTCGAGTTCGAAGCGACAGACATCGCAGGAGAAAAGATTGATTATAAGTGGTGTCTGGTTGGAGCACTTGTGACAAACAAAAACTTTAATTTTGAAATTTTCAAACATCGAATGGCTAGTATATGGAGACCGGGAAAAGGTTTAACAATTTCTGAGATTGGGGGAAGTTTGATTTTGTTTAGGTTTTATCATCCGCATGATCTAAAATGGGTTAGTGAAAATGGTTCTTGGACTTTTGATAATCAATTATTGATTCTGTATACGTTGAAAGAGGGGGAAGATCCATCTGCGGCTCAATTGACACATACAAATTTCTGGATACAGATTCATGGCCTTACACAGAATTTGTTTACTGAGACAGTGGCACAGGCATTGGGAAATTTCATTGGGTCTTATGTATCTATGGACTCAAAAGCGAAATGGATAAATGAGCAAAGCTATCTCCGTGTGCGGGTTAGCGTGGATATCAGAAAACCATTACAAAGGGGGAAAAGTAAGAAGGGCATGAGGAGATTGGTTGAACTGTGTCTTTAAATATGAAAAATTGCCAACTATATGTTTTATATGTGGTCTAATTGGACTTTTGGATAGACATTGTGAGATCTTTTTTAGTAGTAAGGAAGAGGACTTAGTAAGAGCTTGGGATACTTCTATAAAGGCTCCCTTACGACGTGCTAATGTTATGGGAGGAGAAAGATGGCTGAAGGGAGAGGCTAGACCCGAAGGAAATATGGTATATGGCTCAAACAGAAATGCTGGTAGTAGTACAGTGGGACAGATGAAGGAACCAACTCCTAGACATAATCTCCGGCATCTATCAAAGAACTTTGGTGTAAGCTTTTATGATCAGGAGGGTGTGAAAATCCCTCCAGTTAATCTCTTGTAATCAGAAACCGGATTAGAAGTAGGAGAGGAAAGGAAAAGACTAAGGGGAGAACTTGTTGCATTTCAACCAAAACCAATTGAGATTATACATGAGGTAACCATTCAAACCATGGAAGTTGATGATCTATCCCCAAACCAAGAAAATGATAATGGTAATAAAGCTTGTGAGCAAGAACAGAGAAACCAGAAAGTTCAAAACAAAGTTGAACAGCAAACAGGACAGGCAGGCCAAATGGTCTGCCCAGAGCAATGAAAATCTTTAGTTGGAACTGCCAAGGTCTGGACAACACTAGGGCAGTTCCCATTCTGTATGAGCTCATCAAAGCTCATAAGCCTGATGTTATTTTCTTGCATGAAACTCTGGTTTGTCAATCTCACATTGAAGCTATCAGGGTATGTGTTGGTTTTGAAGGGTGTTTTGTTGTTGATAGGATTGGGAGAAGTGGAGGAATATGTGCTTTTTAGAGGAAGGCCAGTATGTGCTCCTTAAGGTCATTTTCACCAAATTACATTGATTTGACTGTAAATGACCCTAGGGATGGAGACTGGCGCCTTACTGGTTTTTTATGGGTACCCGGAGAGTGCTAGACGAAGGACTTCTTGAGATTTACTAAGGAGCCTTGCTGCCGCCTCTTCTCTCCCATGGTCTATTTTGGGAAATTTTAATGATCTACTTGTTCATAGTGATAAACAATGGATAAATGGGCATCCGGAGTGGTGCTATAAGGGATTTAGAGATACGCTGACTGATTGTGGCCTTACTAATATTCTGTTACAAGGTTATCTGTATACATGGGTACGACATAGAGGTAAAACAAATGAAGTTCAAGAGAAGTTAGATCGAAGCCTTTGTATAGAAGCGTGGGGAAGACGTTTTCCTGGTAATTTTTGTGTTAATTCTATTGCTCCCACTTCAGACCACTGCCCAATAATATTGCATACGTCAACCGACTTAGCTGTTCCGAGGCAAAAGCAGTTCAGATTCGAGCAACGATGGCTAAGGGATGAGGAGATTTGGAATGTGATTACGGAGGAATGGGGATCAGATAGGCGAACGGTACTGAGTTCGCGGTTAACACATGTGGCAGAAGTGCTTATAAGATGGAGCAGAAGTAATGATGTCAATTTTCATCAGAAAATCGAAAAATTAAAAGCGAATTTAATACAATTACGTGATATGGGAGGTCCAAATAATAGTGATGAGTATGAGTCGACCCGAGCCGAGCCGAGTATGTGAGAATTATGGTTCAAGAGGAAGACCACTGGAAACAGAGAGCAAAAGTCTTATAGCTTCAGGAGAGAGATCGGAATACTCGTTTTTACCACTCTTTCTCTAATGGAAGACGGAAGCAGAATAGTTTAACAGGGCTCAGAAATAATGCAGAAGAATGGATTGATGATAAAGATGGGATGGGGAAGATTGCAATACAGTATTTTGAATCGGTTTTCTCTGACAGTAATAGCGAATGGAGTGAAGTAGTAGATTTAATGTAGCCATGCATCACTAATCGGGACAATGAGCAATTACCGTGACCACTTACAAAATAGTAATTCAAGAGAGCATTATTTGATATGCATTCTGATAAGGCTCCAGGACCTGATGGATTTAATCCAGGATTTTATCAAAAATTCTAGGACATAATTGGAGATGATATCTTCACTGCTGGGTCAACATGGTTTGATCAAGGTATGTTTCCATCTGAGCTTAATAATACTATCATTACTCTCATTCCAAAGTGTGAGAATCCTGTTATTATGACTGAACTTCGCCCGATAGCATTGTGTAATGTTATACTCAGAATTTTCTCCAAAGTCTTAGCGAATAGATTGAAAATGCTTTTGCCTGGGATTATCTCTGAAAATCAATATGCTTTTATTAAAGGGAGGTCTATTCATGACAACGTCTTGATCGCATTTGAACTTATTCATAGCATTAACAATAACGTTGCTAAAAAGTAGGAAATGTGGCACTAAAGGTTGATATGAGTAAAGCATATGATAAGTTGGATTGGAATTATCTAAGAGAATTGATGCTAAAGTTGGGTTTTGTAGATAATGGGTAAATTTGATAGTGCATTGTGTAACTTCTGTGCAATATATGGTTAGAATAAATGATCAGTTGGTTAGTCCTGTTTGCCCAAAAAGAGGACTTCGCCAATGTGATCCACTATCATCGTACTTATTCCTTCTTTGTGTTGAAGGGTTGACGTCATTATTGGTGGCAATTGAGAATATGGGGTTATTGCATGGTTGTCGAGTTAAGCGAGGGGCGCCTGCGATTTCACATTTGCTCTTTGCTGATGATGCATTCTTATTTTGCCAGGCTACTATATCTGAAATTAGAGTGTTAAAAAAATTACTCAGATCATATGAATTAGCTTCAGGGCAAGCTATAAATTTCCAAAAATCTGGAATCATGTTCTGTAGAAATGTGGCAAATGACCTGGCTATGGGAATTTCTACCATTTTGGGTATTACTAGTCCGTTGAATACGGGAAGGAATCTGGGTCTTCCATCATTGGTGGGTAGAACGAAATGAGCAATCTTTGCACACCTCGGAGACAGATTATGGCAGCGGCTACAGCGCTGGAGAGGGAAAGGAATATCAAAAGTTGGTAAGGCTACACTTATTCGAGCAACAGGGCAAGCCATACCAATCTATTTCATGAGTGTATTCTTGCTCCCTATATCGACGGCTGAGGAATTACAACGAATGCTGAATTCATTTTGGTGGGGTAATAAAAAGTCAGGTGAGAGAGGACTGAATTGGATGGCATGGGATAGATTATGTGCTCCAAAATGAATGGGAGGACTGAGTTTCCGAAATTTCATAGCCTTTAATCTTGCTATGTTGGGAAAATAGGGATGGCGGTTATTTACCAATCCATCTTCGCTTGTTAGTAAAGTTTTCAAAGCTAAATATTATCCAAGAAGGGATTTTATGGGGGCCTCATTGGGGCATTCACCAAGTTTTATATGGCGAAGTATCTGGAGTTCTCAACTAATCATTAAAGAAGGAATCATATGGAAAATTGAAAACGGTCAATCAACAAATGTGTGGAGTGAGAGATGGTTGTGTGATGAAAGGATGGCTATATACGAACCCCTATGGTAGAAGGGTTGGAGTATTTAAAAGTTAATGATTTGTTTATCCATAATTCCAGGGATTGGGATGAAGAGCTGTTGGAGGAAATTTTTGAGCATAGAGATATTACAGAGATTCATAAACTGTCTGTTGGTACTTTGAGTATTGAGGATCGATTAATATGGAAATTCCATTCTTCAGGACGTTACACAGTGAAAAGTGCTTACCGATTGGCTACAACATTAGAAGGAGGTGAGAGATTTCATGTTCAGGGAGCATGGAAATAATTGTGGTATGCTGAAATTCCACACAATGTCCATCATTTTGGTTGGCAATTAGCATGCAATTGTCTCCCAATGCCAGTGAATCTTCAATTTCATGGGTTACAGGTATGTAGTACTTATATGATATGTAACGAACCTTGGGAGGATGGATGACATCTTTTTATTGAATGTGCAGGATTTATAAGGGTGTGGCAGACGACGGGACTTCTGGATCAAATTAATGCAGAGGCGGCGGTGGCTGAGAACCTGACAGCATGGTTTCATAATATGATTAGAGCAGCACCGGAACAAATTGTGAAAACATTTTTGATGCACCTCTGGAGTTTATGGCAGGCTAGAAATACCCATCTTTGGTAGTATGAGATTCGCACAACAAATCAAATAGTTGCTCATGCTTGCACGATACTTAATGATTGGTCAGAAGCAAATGCCTTGAGGAATCAGACTGGTACGGGAGAATAGTAGATCAGAAATATAGTAGTAGCAAATAGTTCATCTGCTGGTTGCATGGCTTGGCACCCACCATCAGAAGGATTTCTCTCGTGTTGTGTTGATGCCGCATGTTTTAACGCTGATAGTCATGCAGGGATGGGAGCAACAGTACGAGATGCAAATGGGCAGTTTGTAATGGGGATATGTGCGGGTCTGTTATGGTGTCCGACAACTCGAGAATGTGAGGCCGAAGCTCTATTACAGGCTATGCAATGGCTAGAAGCTGATGGAATAAGGAATGTGGTTTTCGAATCTGATGCTAAACAAGTGATTGATGCAATAAATTCTAGTTCTGTTTATGATTCTGAATTTGGGGATAGAATTATTCAAATACAACCGATTCTAACATCAAATGACTCTTACTCAGTCAAATGGATACAGCGGCAAGCGAATGGGATGAGACATGTGTTAGCACAGTCTTCTCATTTATCCACTTGCCCTTCTTTTTTTAATTTATTACCGAGTTATGTTTCTGATTCATTGTTACAATTTTGCCATGATTTGACTCATTAATTCATTGTTCATTTGATTCAAAAAAAAATCAGATAAATAAAATAATATGATTTTGACAATACATCAAACTAAATTTATAAGAATAATTTGATTTAATTAAATGAGTCAGAGATGATGTAATAAATAATTAATTAAATAATATATACATATAATTTAAAATTATATGTATCTATATCCATGAAATAAAAAACGAATCAAAAATTATTTAATTTAACTCAATAAAACAAATTCATCAAAAATATATCTATATCTATAAAACAGAAAATGACTCATAAAACAAATTTGCTAAAAAAATATCAAACTTCAAAAGGAAAAGGCTTAATGCTCCGCGAACCCCCTTAACTCGTCTAAATTGGTCATTTTATCTCATCAACTTATTGAATGTCCTATTTACCCCTTTAACTCCGTAAAGGTGGTATTTCTCACCTCCTCAACTTGTCCATTTACCCTCCAACTCATAGAATGTCTTATTTACCTCATTAACTCTACAAAAGTAGTATTTGTCACCCCTTAGAATCTGTTATTGAGGTCTAAATTGATACCATTTTTTAAACGTTAAACCTATATTGGTGCTATTTTGTACGTGGAATCTAAATTGATACTTCCCCAAAAACCACAGGCCTATTTTAGTACTTTATCCCTACATATAATGTCTTTAACTTGTTTATATTAATGTTCTTGTTATTTGTATCTTTTATTCATTCATTCTCTTTTCAATTTTTTTGGTGGTTAAATTTTGATTATCTAATTATTGTAATATAATATTATTGTAATAAACACATGAAGAATCAATATAATTATCAAATTAAAACAAAATAAAAAAGGTGATATTAGAAAAAATATATTTTCAAACTCATTTGAATAAGTCCTATTAATTTTGCACTATAAAGGGATAAGCAATATCACTTTTATGGAATTAAGGGAGTAAATAAGATCATAAGGGATGAGAAATACTATTTCTATGGAGTTAAGACGGTAAATAGGATATTCGATAAGTAGGGATGGGTAAAATGACCAATTTGGATAAGTTAAGGAGGGTGAGAAATACCATTTTTATGGAGTTAAGGGGGTAAATAGGATATTCGAAGAGTTGGAGGGGTAAAATGGCCAATTTGGATAAATTAAGGGGGCTGGATGAGCATCAGGGCAAAGGAAAATAATACAAATATTTCTGTGTGGAAGTGGGAGTGGAGGAAGAAGCAACCGAAGGAGGAGGAGCAGGGGCGGATCTAGCCTGGGGGGCCGGACCTCCCCAGCCATCGGCTCCACCCTTGAATACCTGTAGTTTCGCCGCTTGTAGCCCCTTAATATTAGTTTATATGGCTTAATACATCATTTGTCCCCTCAACTTGTCCAAAAAGCTTGATTGGCCCCCTGAACTTTTAAAGTGTCTCGATAGCCCCCTCAACTTGCATAAAATGTTCGGTTTGCTCCCGAACTGTCGTAAAATGTAATCAATTGATCACTTCGTTGTAAAAAAAAGTAAGTTAAATGCAGAAGATATATTGCACGGGTCTTAAAAAATGTAAAAAGACCAAAATTGGGCTATGTGGTTCTAATATTAGAGAAGACAAGTTTATAGTTGAGCAAATAATAACTTCTTTTTTAATCTATTTTTGAATTATGTAATAACATTCTAAGATGCATGGAATACATCTTCCGCATTTAACTTACTTTTTTTCGACCGAGTGATCAATTGATTACATTATTAAGTCTAGTTTATATACACTCTATGTAGTATTGCTTCAATGTTTAAAAATAGATGATAGCTCTGTTTGGTAAAGAGCTTTTTTTGGGTAAAATTAGATGTTTGAGCCACTTTAGAGATTTTGACTAGTCAAACCTCTAATAGTGGTGTTTGTTGAGAGAGATTTGAAAGAGTTTATTGGGTCCAAAAAGCTCCTCATTTTAAGAGGTTTTTCAATTAGCTTATTGCTCCATCTGCTTTGAATGATATTTTTACCCCTAATTATTACCCTTTAACTCCAAATAAATGATTTATCGTGTCCTTATTTGTTATTTACCCAAACAACTATTAGCAATCAGCTAAGTTTTACCAAACAAGTTTACACAATCAGCTGGTCAAATCATCTAACTAAAACGGTAATCAGCTAACAACTAATATAATCAGTTATCAACTAACAATTATTTGCCAAACAGGGCCGAGATCATTTTTCTACTTAAGGGGTCTAAGGTTCAAATCCTACCAACCTCAATTTATTTTACAAAGTTTTTATTTATTTAAACTTTATTTTTCAATAATTGTAAAACTACCATTATTAATTAATTTATTTATTTTCATAACACTTTTTTTTTAATCAAAGAATCAATGAATTAATGAGCCAAATTTTGGCAAAATTGTAACATAGGTGCAGAAATTAAACTCAGTAATGAATTAAAAAATAGTGGGCAAGTGTTAAAACGAGAGGACCGAGCCATTGCATGAGTCGCCCCGTTAGCTTGCTGCCTGATCCATTTAACTGAGTAAGAGTCGTTGGATGAAAGAAGTGATCTAATTAATAAAATTTGATCGCTGAATTCAGTGTCGTCAGTTGTTTGCGAGTTATCCGCATCCACCACAAGTTTAGGATCAACCTCAAAATCAACATTCTTGAACTGAGCCTCTGCTACCCATTTGATTGCCTGAATTAACACCTCAGCTTCGCATTCTTTTACTGGTTGTCTGCTGTGTACTTTAGCATTACGGCCTCCGACGAAAGCTCCGCTCGAGTCTCGGACTATTGCTCCGACTCCAAACTGTCCCTCATCCTCGAAGATGGCGGCGTCAGTACAGCAGGAGAATCGAGCAGCCATTAGCAAATGCCACGCCGAGCAGACCCCGGAACCTTGGCGATTCTCTGGTTTTTTCCGAGCTGCATCCACGACGGTCCTGTTTTTCAGATCAGTCGCCTTTAGCCAGTCATTCCAAACCACGTTTGCCAAAGCCACGATGGTCTCCGTGGATCGAATTTCTTGCTTCCATAACCGAACATTACGAGCTTGCCATATGCTCCACGAATTCATTAAAAGTACAGCAGCTTCCCTATCTGTTGCAGAGTTCATAAAGTTACTGATCCACATCGAGAAATTTTCTGCATTTTTAGTTGCTGCGTTAATACGACTTAGCAATCCTAATTTGTTCCAGACACGACCAGCACACGGACACTCCATGAATATATGCCAGCTATCTTCCCATGGGCCGTTGCAATTAACGCAGTTGCTATCCACTTGTACCCCTCGAGCCTGTAGGTTAAGACGAGTTGGCAAACAGTTCCGTGCTAATTGCCATCCAAAATGGCGCACCTTATGTAGGATTTCAGCGGACCAAAATTTTCCCCACGCTCCGAGCACATGATACCTTTCGCCATTCTCCATTTCGGTGGCCAGTCTATACGCGCTTTTAACCGTATACCTCCCGGATGAATGATGTTGCCAAATTAGACTATCAGTAGGTTCAGAATTTGCCACTCTAATTTTCTGCATTTCATTAATATCGCTATCGTCAAAAAGCTCCTCTAATAACTCCACATCCCACTCCCTCGTATTCGGAATAAATAGATCACACACCTTTAACCTTATTTTCATAACACTTTTTATTTATTTTTATTATGTCTTTTCCATTAAAAAAATTAATTTCTTATTTTTGAGACTCAAACAACTTAATTTTTAAATTAAGTTTTAATTTATGAAAAATATAAAAAAATTTAAAACTAAAAATAAAAATAAATGTAAAAATGTTATAATTTTTTTAAAAAGTAGCATTGAACTAATAAAAAATTAAATATGTCTACTCTTTACACGTCGAACACTTTTAATGTTTTAGCGAACACACAAAAACGATTATGTTTTAACACGCTGCAGGCTAAAAAAAATTTGTCCAGCATTTACCGGCTGGACTTTAAAAAATTACCAGTAGCCGCCCGTCTAAAATTAGAGCCTCCAAGTCTAAATTCCTAGCTCCGCTACTGAGGAGGAATGCGAGTGCAATTGTTAAGTGAAGAAGGAGAAGAGGGCCAGAGTTATCAAATGAATTTTTTTTTTGTTAGGGTTCTGTTTGTTTTTCTAGAGAGTATTAGTTTAGTAACTTTAGTTTTTTTTACTCTAAAAAAATAATTTATTAGTATTTTTTTTTACAGTAGCAGCTTAGTTTCATCTGTAACTTCAAAAAGTTATTCTTAATTTCATTAAAACAATTGCTCCCCCAGCCCCCTTAACTTGTCTAAATTGGTCATTTTACCCCTTCAACTCATCGAATGTTCTATTTACCCCCTTAACTCTATAAAAGTGGTATTTTCCACCCCCTCAACTTGTCCATTTACTCCCCCTCAACTCATAGAATGTCCTGTTTACCCCTTAACTCCACAAAAGTGGTATTTCTCAGCCATTGCAATCCGTTATCGAGGCCTAAATTGATAACATTTTTCAAACGTTAAACCTATATTGATGTTATTTTATACGTGGAACCTAAATTGATACTTTTCCAAAAACCATAGGCCTATTTTGGTACCTTATTCTTACATATAATGTCTTTAACTTGTTTATATTAATGTTGTTATTTGTATCTTTATTCATTCCTTCTCTTTTCAATTTTTTTGGCTAGTTACATTTTGATCATCTAATTATTGTAATACAATATTATTGTAATAAACACATGAAGGATTAATATAATTATCAAATTAAAACAAAATAAAAAAGTTGATATTAAAAAAATATATTTTCAAACTCATTTGGATAAGTCCTATCAATTTTGCACTATAAAGGGGTAAGAAATACTACTTTTATGAAGTTAAGGGGGTAAATAGGATCATAAGAGGTGATGAATACCACTTTTATGGAGTTAAGAGGGTAAATAGGACATTCGATGAGTTGGGGAGGGGTAAAATGACCAATTTGGACAAGTTAAGCGGGTGAGAAATACCATTTTTATGGAGTTAAGGGAGGAAATAGGACATTCGATTAGTTGGAGGGGTAAAATGGCCAATTTGGACAAATTAACGGGACTCGATGAGCATTAGGCCAATAAAAAAAAAGAGAAGAAAGAGCAAGAGAAAGACGGTTATTAATTCTTCCACAGTGAAGATGGGGAAGAAGCAGTTAAATGTAGTTGTACCATAATCTTGAAAAGTTATCCCTTTCTTTCTTCTTTCCTCCAATAAAAGTTTATCCCTTTCTTTCCTCCAATAAATTTATTTAAAGGATGAACAAATAAAATACGATTGAAAGTCAAAAGTAATTCTACCCTAATCAATTTCAAACATATTAAAAAACATATGATTTGTTCTCAGAGTTTTGTATATCAATTGATTAAAAAAATTATATTTTTAATTTCAAAATAAACTTGAAAATGAAATAACTTTAAGATCAACAAAATATTAAATTTTTAACTTTTTTTTATCTAATAGGTAGACTAAAGATGTTTCATTTTATTTTTTCATATATGTACAAAAATATGTACAAAATAAGGATGCAATTTGTCAAGTTGCATCTCTAACAACATTATTGTTTAGTTGTCATAAGCTCGTGCTCATTCTCATCTGCCAATTACTGCAGCAGTTTCGCTCATTGCTGAAAGCCTTGGTGTCCGTGAAGTTTTGAGTTGGATAAAGAGTTAGAATATCAAAAGTTCTCATCGAAACTGATTCTCAAGTTTTTGAGAGCTTATAATGAAAAAAATATGTGATTCTCATTAATTGAGTTGGTGGTTTTAGATTGTAAATCTCTTGCTATGGATTTAGATAGATGTTCTGTCAGTTATGTAACCCGGTCAGCGAATCACTCAACTCATGTCGTTGCAAAAGTTGTTGACTCTGTGTATGATCACGGAGTTTGGGTCACTAACCCTTCTCCAGTTCTTTGTAACTCTTTTGCTGCTTAATAATATTTCATTTGTTTAAAACAAAAAATAACATGCACACATTGACAATGCAAATAATAAAATTTGTGATTAAAGAAGTTTCGTTAATAACGCCTAAAATTTACCTAACTTGGCCAATATTACAGCTAAAATTGTATCATTATAATATTAAGAGTTCTTCTTAATTGCTACCATAAGATATTTGTGTAGCTTATCGAAATTTTAAACTTGCGAGGAAATATTATTCTTATTCCTTCCTAATTATCTTTTTTTTACATGGGAAAATATCAAAAGAAATTGAGGAAGTGCACAGTTATCCTTAGCATATGAAATGATAAAATTTTACGCTCAATAATTCCAAACAAGATCAATTTTGCCACAGTCAAATAACACTTACACTAGTCTGTTAGTTACGGATAAAATTAGTCTTATTTGGAAAGATTAAGGCTAAATTTTTTTACCATAAATCTGTATTTTCTAAAAAACCAATAGGGCAACAATACTAGCCAGTTTAAATCTCAATCTTCAAATGCTCAAATGCCTGAAAAGGTAGATAGTGTTGAACCTTACATTATCAACATTGATACAAGGCAAAGAAGAACCCCACTTAGCCATCGACTTGCATTAAGAACATCCGCTGCAAGCCTAATCCCATTGTACACTGCTAACATCTCCGCATATTCAGGATTAACACAATTCAACAAAGAAATAGCAGCACTAAACATAATCCTTGAAAGGCCTTGTTTGAATCCATACAATTGATTATTATTTGGATGCAATCCACAATCATATCATGTACCAACTCCAGTAGTACCAATTGCAGCCACATGCTTAAAAACATTAAAAAAAAAAGTAAGAGCCATGAAAATTTTAACCAATAGCCTAATTTCCTCTTCTTTTCTTTATAATCTATATGAAGTTTGTATTTAAAAAGAAGAGGAAGTTAAGGCTGAAAGATATCAGATTTAGCTTCATATTCATGGTATACAGAACATTCTTCATTAGTATATGATGACTCTTAAGTCTTAAAAAGAAAAAAGAGAAAGAAGTTATACTCACAAAGGTACTGGGGAGCAGAATGTAAGAGTCGGCCAACAGATTCAATTGTAGATGAGCCACGATATTCAATTCTGTCGCGTTTGATGAAGTTGTAAATAAGCCTAATGGTGGCATAAGCCGCATGAAGAAAGAAGGTTAATCCAATGACACAAGTGGCAATGGCAAGCCCCTTTGAAGGTGCTAAAACAGCATAAGTTCCTGTAATAAATGCAACTACCATTGCTCCCATTGCTAGCACTATGAACCAAAAAGCTGATCTTATTAACCAGTAGTATCTCTGTTTATACCCTAACATTACCATTATGAAATGTATAAGCACTGAAGACAGAGACAACACCATGGCTATTGCATCTGTTATAACAAATGCTTTAAAAGCTGCATTTCTGCTTAAAATAGGTGTGCCCTTCAGGTTTGGATCCTTTTCATCACTTATGTAACCACCTGGTAAGGTAAATGCAGCTGCGAATGTTACTGTTGCTACAAGTGCTGCAGCCACCAAATGTGATTCTTTGGCTTTCTCCAATTCAGGAATAACCTTTTCTTTAATCTCATTTTCTATTTCTTCCCAATGTTTCCCTACTATTTTTTTCCCTAATGGATCTGTTCCAACGTCTTTCATCCAGTCTAGAATTTCTTCCTGCAATATATTTGGAGTGTATGCCATTTTTTCAGAGATTAAAACATAATAAAATTTAAAATGGTGAAAATGACAACAAGTGAAAGACAAGACGAGCTTTATCCAAACATTGAACTCCTGTAAATTGTAATAACAAATAAGAAGGGCGTCAAAGATGATCAAAGTATCACTGGAGACTTTATCTAAAAGCTTAAATGGATGATTAAAGGCTCCAAGAATAGTTTTATCATCTATAAGAAAAGCTGAACTTACTTTGTCTCTGTCTTCGTCGTCTAGAAAATATGTACTCATAAGGATGGGGCTTAATTCATCTTCCCAAAATTTAGAAGGTACAGCAGATTTGTCATGAATCCAAGATAAAAGGGATGAGCTGTGGCGAGATACCAGAAGTAGATGCAAGGGTGTGTACCCTTTGATATCTCGCTCATTTATAAGGTACACCAATGATGAATTTTTCATAATTGCTCTTACTGCTTCTTCAAATTTGCTGATCACTGCATAGTGAAGAACGTTCCAGCCTCTAAAATCACTGATTTCACAGCATCCGGGGCATTTGTCAATTATTTCTTCCATTATGTCTACACTGCCTCTACAAGATGCCATGTGAAGTGCTGTTCGATTCCTGTATTTGTCGGTAGCATAAGCTGAGCTATTATCTTTGCATAATATTTGTTTTACTAGATGGAAATTATTTAAATACGCAGCATAGTGAAGAGGAGTCCACCCACTTTCATCTGCTTGATTGACAAAACTACCCATTTTGCTCAACAAGAAATATGACAATCCTACAGTTAATCCACAAAACATTGTAATTACACATAAATTCAATGAGCTTAAAACACGAACTCTGAAAAGAAAGGGATACCAATGATCAAACAACTAAATGGCTTTTAAAGAAAAAGCAGTTGCAGTAGATAAAAACTTACTCTCACTAAAACAGCTGTAAAAGGCAGCAACATGAAGAGCTGTTCTACCATTAGGACCACCGCAAACTGGTGATTCAAACTTATTTAGAATTTCAATGGATATGTCATCATGTTCCTTTTCAATGGCTAGGTAGAGTGGAGTTTCTCCAGATACATTGGCAGTGTAGTTAAAATTAGAATCTTCGTGTTTCAACAAATCTCGCACAACATTGAGAAAGTTACCTCTAATTGCCAGATGCAAGGCTGTTTCTTTCTGATTATTTTTTAGCCTCAGCATCCGCCTGACTGCTTCTTCCTCTCCTGTCTCTAAATCTCTATGAAATGTTTTTTTTTGCTTCCTCAATAAACAATTTTACAATGTCCAGATGGCCATATTTTGCTGCAATGTGCAACGGAGTAGCACCATCATCGTTGATCTTCCATAATACCTGTGGACACTGGCCAAGCACCTTTTCTACAAAGACTTTTGATCTTTCACATGGGGAGTTAAGGTATACATGAAGAATTGTGTTTTTGTTTTTGCCAAGCAGACAATCAAAAGGTTGTGCATAATTCTTGAACATTTCAAAGTTGCCATCCGTTGCAGCCTTGTAGAAATCAGCAACTCTGTGTTTGCTGCCATGCTCACTAGAACTAGAGGAATACATTTTTGTACAAAGTGGGAGTATATGGGTTCAAGAATCAAGACAGGCACAATAACTGTCTCTTTGGTTAATGGCATCAAAGCTACCTAATTACCTATATTATTTATATCCTCTTTCTCTAAGTAAGGATAGTTCAGCACAAGGAAGGTATAATCCTATGCGTGTGAGAAAACTCTAAGAGATCACATATAGTTTTATATAAAATAAATGGACTTTACCAATTAATGTTGGCTTAAGTGGGGAGTATCTGGGTCTTGAGTTCAACCTCGAATAGATTAATACGATCCACAAACCAAAAGAAAATGGAATTTAACACTTTCAAATTTTGCAAGCTAGCTTTATATTATATTATAGCAGAGGAAGAAGCTTAAACGGAAAGGAAAGAATATATGTTGGAGAGAGTATACGAGAGAAGAAAGGGGCATCTTTTTATATAAAATGGTAAAATTAGGCATAAAGACCCAAAACGTGAGAAAAGCAAAGTGGATGGCCATTTAGCCGGACTCCAAGATCTAACACAGAATTAATTATAGGGTAACATCATTTGCAGGTATTGTTCAACCAAATAAAAGTGGCAGCTAGAAAATACAATAGAACAAACAACATCTCAACATTATCAAAAGAGAGCCCAATCCGTTTCAAACACAACATTATCAAACCTCTAGGGATTTGTTCCAAGAAAAAGTTCAGAATGGAGGGGCATTAAGCCAACTCAAAAGCCTGATACAGATCGAACTAGTTAGCCTATCAATGAAAGAGCAACATTGTCCGCTTATTATTTAATCAAATTAAAGTGGCAACTAGAAAAATTACAAAAATTAAAAGCTGAATTTGAGTAAAAATTGCACGTTTTAAGAGGATTTAAGGAAATGTGCCTGAGGGGCTGAACAGCAGAACGGTGGAAGTTGGAGAGGGAGCTTTGAACCGAACCCAAGTGCAGTTGGTGAGCAGGTGCCGGAGCCATTATAGCAAGAATTCGATCGTATGAAGATCTTGGAAGGGTTTTCAGGAGTTAGTATGTAAAAACTATGAATTGAAGGATTCCTTCATTAGATCACCATTCTAATCCTGGAGGGGAAATTAATATGTCAGGGCCGTTTGGTTCCACGAGAATTTATATTCCTATCCGGATGATGAATGCTTAGACCAATTGAAAGAATTGCATATCGATATCTATTGGGATGAGCAAAATAACAGGTAACCAATTACCAAATCGATAATCGAATCAAAATTTTAACTTGGTTCGGTTATTTTAACATTTTGATTCGGTTCGGTTTTAATTTTAGCTTAGTTTGCTAGAAAAAAATATATCGGTATAATCGATAATCGAACCGAACTTATTATATAAATATAAAAAATATAATTTTAATTTTACATCTATAAACAATATTATCAAGTCTGGACCGGACTGGACCGGTTCGACCGAGAACTGGTAGGCAGTCCGGTCCGAACTTGTCTGGGTTGATGAACCCTCTAAAAATCAGTGTGAACCACAATGGACCGATTCGACCGGTGGTTAAATCGGAAACCGGTCAATCTGGTTCACACCGGTTGTTACTTAAAAAAAATTAAGGAAAAAAAATTAATGCAGAGAAAAAGGAAAATAAAATTAATGGAAAGAAAAGTGAAAATAAAATTTAAAGAAAAAAATTAATGGAAAGGAAAAGAAAAAGAAAATTTAAGGATAAGAAAGGAAAATATAATTTAAGGAAAAAATTTAATGGAAAGAAAAAGGAAGAAAAATTTAATTTAAGAGAAAAAAAATTAAAAAAGAAAAAGAGATAAAACTATCAAAAGGAAGCCGGGCTAGAAGAACTCATTTCGGTATGGCATTCCACGTTGTGTGAGTGTGTCCCTAACTCAATGGTGAACGACTGCATACCATAATTTTAAATTAATTATATATATTTAAAATATATATAAATATTATTTATTTATTTATTACGTCATCGGTTCGATCAATCTGAGCCATCCGGTCCGACCAAGTGACCTGTGATCCAGTCACCAATCCGGTTTGATGTCCGGTCCGGTTCTGATAACATTGTATATAAATAACTTATAAAATATAAAATCCAACCCCTAAAACATATATAATTTGATTTATTAGTCTTTAATTCCTTCAATTGTAACTTTTATACAAGAGTATTATTTGAAAACCAATTAAACCAAAATATACAAAAATTAAATATTATGAGTTTTCGGTTATTCGGTCGGTAACCGAACCAAAAATTTCCGGTTAAATAAAATTCGGTTCCCAATCTTATTCAGTTCAGTTCGGTTATGAAAATAACACAAACTTCGGTTCGGTTAATCAAAAGTTTGGTTCGTTAGTAACCGAACCGAACCAATGCTCGCCCCTAATATCCATATTATTGTTAGGATAAATTATATTCATGGTCATTAAACTTTAAAACGCTAATATAAAAATTACTCAACTTCATACTTTTCAATATTATGATCAATAAATTTTAATTAATTCATTAAAATGACTGTTGATTACTTAAAAATAGAAAAATATAATAAATAAAGTTGTTTAGATCCACATTTATTATGGAACCACGTTTCTTTTCTTTAAAATCACAATTTTTGAAATTTTTCCTATCTAAGTATTATCTTGTCTCTCCTAACTAAATAATATTAACGAAACAAAGAATTAAAATTACTTAAAATATCATAAATTCTTAGAATTTTCTATTAGGCCATTTTGAGGCATTAAATGAAATTTGGTAGCTATATTTTTAGAAAGTGAAAAGTTTGGTGACTTTTATATTATGTTTTAAAATTTAGTGGTCACAATATTAGTTGAAATAAAATTGAGTGGTCATAGATGTAATTTACTCATTATTATTAGTGGGTTACTATACCCAGCCCCAAATTCACACTTCCAGTCTCGGAAAAAGACGTAACCGCCTGTTAATCAAAAACTGAAAATTGCAAAACCTCCCAAACTCTCTCAAAGTCTCCCAAATACATTTTGATCCGAATCAAAGACAACACGTTTGATGGAAGGCAATCCGTTATCACCGGGAAGAGACGGGAGTGACGCTGTGTCTGAAGTCGAGGTATTTTTCCGATTCAACTTCCTTTGAATTCTGTAATTCGATTTGCAAAAAAAATTGATGTTTCGACATTCGGGCGTGTGAGCATTATGCCCCACCATTAGGTGGGGCGTTTGAGAATCATGCCCCACCATGTGGAGGGACGTGATACTCATACGCCCCACCATGAGGTGGGACGTGATATGCATACGCCCCACCACATGGTGGGACGTGATACTCATATGCCCCACCATGAGGTGGGACGTGATATGCATACGCCCCACGGCATGGTGGGGCGTGATGCTCACACGCCCGTATTTATGTGAGGCTGTTTTTCGGGTTTAGATACTGAAACGCTGTAGAAATGTCACGTTTTGGAATGTAATGTTCGTTATTTATCATTTACAAGAGGTTTCGTGGGTTGAATTTGACGGAGACGGTATTGATTACAGTTCGCAGTTTTTTCCCAAACAAACATTTCAAACATATCATGAAGCTGTTAACTGGGCAAAACAGACGGCAATTGGGATAGACTTCGAGTTAACCACAGCGTCGCACAAGACGGGGGGCAAGTCAAAGTGGATATTGGTTAAATGTGCTCGTGGTGTTAAGAATTATAAAAGGAAAAAGGATATGGATATGGATGTTATACTACGGAAGAATACAAAAACAAAGTATTGTGGTTGCAAATTCCAGATAAAGGTTCTGGAAATTGCTGAATTAGGCGGTTGGGTGGTGAATGGGATTCCTGGAGATAGAGGACAGCACTGTCATCAGTTGGCTGTATATCGGCAGGGCTACAGACAGATGAGCGGACTAAGCCCGGGTTCCAAAAAACTTGTTCGTGAAATGAGTTCAGCTCAAGCTAAGCCTTGTGCTATTTTTGCTGCAATCAAAGAAAAACATCCGGAGGATTGCCCGACATAAAGACATGTCTATAATTACAGGGAGAAAATCAGGACTGAGAGCTTTGAGGGTCGGGATGTAATCGTTCAGTTTTATCGGCTTGCTATAGATAAGGAATATGTACATTGGACGCAAGCGGTGCCGGGCAGCAATGTTGTGACTCACTTATTTATGGCACATCCAACATTGATCACACTGTTCCGATCTTATTACTTGTTTGTTGGTATGGATTCAACATATAAAACAAACAAGTATAAGATGCCTTTCTTTGAGATCATTGGAATGACGCCTTCAAACAAAAACTTCTTGATCGCCTATGCAATAATGAAGGATGAAACTGAGTGAAGTTATATGTGGGTGTTACAAAAACTGAAGCTTTTTCTCCAACCTGATGTGCATCCGACAGCCATTGCTACAGACTGAGAGTTAGGACTGATGAGACCGGTTCGTGAGGTATTTCCGCATAGTCATCCTTTATTGTGCACATGGCATATTAATAAAGATGTGGAGGATAGAGTAGGCAAGTTGAGTGGAATGAAGAGTTTCGGTGAAATTTTTAAGAATTCCAAATGGAAACATATAATTGAAGCCCCGACAGTAGCCGAATATGAGGCAACAGTGGTAGCCATGAAGAATACTACCACCAACTGGCCTCGTGTGATAGAGTACGTGAAGACCACATGGCTAGTGCATAAAGAGAAGTTCTGTCGAGCATGGACGAACAAGGTGTTGCACTTAGGAAACACCAGAACCTGTCGAGTGGAGAGTTCATATGCACAGTTGAAACAATGGTTGAATTCATCTACTGGTGCACTCGATACAGTGTGGGCGAAGGTGCACAAGGACATTGAGGCTCAGATCGAGTCGATCAAGTAAGACATTTATTATGTTATTTGCTTTAATCTTTTAAAATTTAATACATTAGTTTAGTAATCCTTTACTGTATATAATTAGATACACACTCGAGGACTCGAGAAGAAGATCTGCGGTGAATCACTGTGGAGCACCTTTCAAGTATCTCGACTTACACGTTTCACATTACTGCTTGGATGTACTAAATGAAGAGCTCAAGCGTATGCACGGATTGAGTATGGATGTGGTATGTGAATGCGGATGCGTGTTGCCCATGACTCATGGCATTCCGTGTGCATGTGAGCTTAAAACATATATTGACACAGATGAATGGGTCCGTGCTGACCGCATCCATCCTTTTTGGAGATCTCTTGCGTTTGAAGGGTTGAGTGACATACCAGTTACTGCTCCAGTATATGCTGACGGGTCTGAGGATCACCGGTTTTTTCACTCTCTTGTGGAAAAGGTTGAAAAATTAGATCCTTCAATGGTGCGTAGCATATCGATGATGATTCATGATCAGATAAACCCGGAACAAAGTGGCTTCAAAGAACCTGAGGTCAAAGACACTGTTAGGGGTAGACCAAAGGGAAATTCATCAACGAAACGAAATCTGAGTGCATGGGTGTAACGACCCGGTCCGGAGTGGGTGGCGCCGGGGTAAGAAGGCCTGAGCAAGGAGCGGCCCTAAGGGATGGCGATGGGGGCAGGAATGAACCGAATCCCACATCGGAAATGGAGAGGGAGTGATTGGGGCTTATTAGTAAGATGTGAATCCAATACATGCAGACGCGTTTTAAAGCCGTGAGGCCCAATGTGTTGGAATTGGGCCAGAGCGGACAATATCTACATGGTATTGGAACAAGGTGTTACAATTGGTATCAGAGCCGACTCTCCACGTACGATGTGTGGTTCGGGGACGAACCAGGCGGAAGCTGGTGGGCCTGTAACGACCCGGTCCGGAGTGGGTGGCGCCGGGGTAAGAAGGCCTGAGCAAGGAGCGGCCCTAAGGGATGGCGATGGGGGCAGGAATGAACCGAATCCCACATCGGAAATGGAGAGGGAGTGATTGGGGCTTATTAGTAAGATGTGAATCCAATACATGCAGACGCGTTTTAAAGCCTTGAGGCCCAATGTGTTGGAATTGGGCCAGAGCGGACAGTATCTACATGGTATTGGAACAATGTGTTACAATTGGTATCAGAGCCGACTCTCCACGCACGATGTGTGGTTCGGGGACGAACCAGGCAGAAGCTGGTGGGCCTGTAACGACCCGGTCCGGAGTGGGTGGCGCCGGGGTAAGAAGGCCTGAGCAAGGAGCGGCCCTAAGGGATGGAGATGGGGGCAGGAATGAACCGAATCCCACATCAGAGAGGGAGAGGGAGTGATTGGGGCTTATTAGTAAGATGTGAATCCAATACATGCAGACGCGTTTTAAAGCCGTGAGGCCCAATGTGTTGGAATTGGGCCAGAGCGGACAATATCTACATGGTATTGGATCAGGGTGTTACAATGGGAGTACAGTCAACGAGGTCGAGCACGGTCATCAGGTTCGAGGAGTAGTCGTAGTCGAGGCCGTTCCTCATCCTCATCTGTGCATAACAGCCAGATGCCGGGTATATTTTATTTTATTAATATATATGTTTAAGTTAAAGTAAATATATTTTTTATTGATGAATTTCATATTTAATATTTTCAGTCGGATTTGATGCGGATATCTCCGGTTACCACCATTTACATCGGGTTCAAGGTCTCATCGTACCATTTATTACTGGATACCATGATGTTGTAGCATATGGTAACTGTGGATTTCGTATTTTAGCCGATGCCATCATCTATAACCAAGAGGAGTGGAAGCTGATGAGAGTGCTCATAGAGAATGAGATGCGGGCAAACCGTGATCTGTATTTGCCAATGTACGGGAATGGATTTGATGCTGCCCTCACACGTATTAAATGGGCAGGAGCAGGTTGTGGTGAGTCCCACTGGATGGTGAGTCCGGATGACTTATATGCTGCTGCATCTGTATTAAATGCAGTAATATTCCTTTTTACTACACAACAGTTAGGATGTCGCACTATACTGCCGATGCGTTCGGATGATGGAAGACCACCAGAGCGAGAGATTGTGATTTGTCATTTGGGGAGTTATCATAACTACATACGTCTTCATTTACATCCTACATTTCCAGTGCCTCCCATTGCCATCCAATGACGTTTATTTCGTCATCCGAGTGTTCATCACTTTGACAATCTATACGCTGAAAGAAGAGAGGCTTGGACTAGATTATATTAGTTTTATATGTTGTAATTAATAATATTTATTCATTAACTTATATTATTGTTACTGATTTTAGTTAAAATTGTATGGTATTTTTAGGTTTTAAGTACAATTATGTAGTTACGGGTTTAACGGCCTATTTACGGGTTTAACGGCCTATTTACTCGTTTAGAATGCTATTTTTTTGCCAATTCGACACACGGACGTGTGGCTGTCACGCCTCACCGTCTGGTCGGGCGTGATAGCCACACGCCTCACCGAGTGGTCGGACGTTGGGCTATCACGCCCTCCCACGCGGTAAGGCGTGTGGCTATCACGCCCGACCAGACAGTGAGACGTGACAGCCACACGTCCGCGTGTCGAGAGAGCAAAAAAAATATCTTTTTCCCACCCTTAACTCATGAAAGGGCATTTTCATCCTTTCACGGGGATAGGGGTGGGAATTTGGGGCTGGGTTTAACAACACCCTATTATTATCATGAATAATTAAAAATCGGAAAGTATTTTCCATAATCAAATGCAGTTGATGTCTCACTCTCCTTAAGAGAGGTTAGGGATTGGATACTCATCTCTCGCATGATCTACCAGTTTATCTAGTACTTAAACATTCTTTGGGCTTTTAGGGAACAAGGATTAATCTAGATGTGTATAAACATAAAATGAATAGTTTAAACTTAAAATAATAAATCGTAACGTTGTAAAAAATAATAGATGCTAATCGAGAAGACATGACCCTCAAAGATTAATCAGAAATTAATTAGAGATTATTCATATTTGTAATTTTGCATGTTCTTATTTATTAAGAAACAAATTATGATATAAATGTATATACTATTTAGAACTAATAATATAAAATCATTTAATATAGACTTTAAAATATGCGAACAATATTTCAACAACAATATCATTAAAACAACTAACATAAGTAAAAGATAATGTGTATAAGTAATATAATTCACGAAAATCTATGAAACTGGTAGATGTGATTAATCCTGAAATAAAAATGGATATAGAAATATATAATAGCAAAAAAATTGGAGTAACTGACATTAAGTGAAAGTATGTGAAGTTTATGAAACACTTAAACACGGTTTAGAAAGAGAGGAATCTGAGGTATTTATTAGCAGTTTAATATAGATTTCGTCTATATTGATGTTCGTTTTCCAGAATACAACAAAATACTTAAGCGAATTCTTACCGTGCGTAATTTGTTATCACCGAGATAGAAAAGTATAAAGTATGAACGAACAGAAAGTAGAATTATTTCAGAGAGAAGAAATCGAAGTTTCGTTTTTGTTGGTATATGTAATTTGACAATTCAAATCTATATAAATAGATCTCGAATTGACATGATTGTTGATGAACGGAGATGATTATTCACGAAGGCAGGTATTTGTTGGAATTTATACTTCCTGTTTACCGAGAGGAAATTTCTCCATAACCCATCTTTGCTTTTAAGACAATATACATAATAATCATACCAGCACTAATTCACAGGACACAATCAAAACTCCGAAGTTAAAACGTACTCAAGCGAGAATAATATTAAAATGGATGACCTCTTGGAAAGTCGTCGCATCCCAGAACTTTTTTATTTCAAAAAAAAGTATACATAGTAATATTTTGTACTATCATCAATCAACATATTACCTCATCTAATTGGAATACATTTAAGTTATAATCAATTTAGAATAAAGTGATACCTTTTAAATTAAGGGAAAAAATGGTATTATTATTTACCGCTTTTAAATTACTTATCACCGTCCTTATTTAGACAATTTTACCCTTTTATAAAAAAAAATCAAAACTGAAAAATTTAAGTTTAAAAAAAACACGAAATTTGGCCTAGGCGGGTGTCGGATCCGTCCAACCAATCGGTTGGGCGGATCTAGCACCCACCCAACCAATGGCTTGGGCGGATCCAGCACCCACCCAACCAATGTACTGGTGGGTGCTGGATCCACCCAACCCATTGTTCTATTTTTAGCTATGAAAAACGATAAATTGGTCTATTATTTGTGATGAAAATGCAAAAGTTTTCACTTTTTGTGACGAAAATTTTTATTGTTTACAACTCATAATCATTCATTTTTGGGGTTTAGGTAATTATTTTTATAATTTCAATTATTATTGTTTGGGTTTGTGATTTTGGAAGAGAATTTTTAGTTTTTAATTAAAATTATGAGAAGAATGGGGTGGTATTTAGCATTTCACAGAAAAAATCCAACTTAGCTGCATCTTTCATCTCTGTTTCTCTGTACTCAAGAACTAGTAGTTTTTTTTATTTTTTCTGTTACCGCTTTTTCTCTCTCTCTCTTCAAAGGAGCTAACAGAATTAGAAGTAAAAGAATAGCCCTAACTGATATCTTTGTTATAAAACTGACAAGATCCTTCATGGAAGTATTGTTGCTTCCTTAAATTGCCATACCTTTGATGGATCCAGAATTCAGGGATGTTTGGGGCGCTATCTGGTGATCTGCAGGTCTCAATTGATATTTTTTGGTGCTTTTTGCATACTCAACTTTTACGGAATTTCTTTAAGTCTGTTTGATGTGTCCGTTCTAATCTCTTATGATGTTTTTGTTGATCATTTGTATGAAGGCTAGTTATCGTATAACTGGTACAAGGATGGGAAATAAATCACAACAGTGAAGGATGAGAATGGTTATCCTTGCTTTTCGTTGGTTAATAAAGCTAGTGGTCAAGCCGTGACGCATTCCATTGGAGCCACTCACCCTGTAAGACATCTATCAGATCACTTACTTGCTAGAAATTCATTCTACAACTGTTAAAAGTTCAAAATTTAAATCTTGTAAATCAAAATATTTGAAATAGTGTTCTTTTCAGTTGCAACTGATCAGAAAGAGTAATAGACAATTTGACCTTTCTGAGAACCTAGCATTGACATGAGAGGGTAATGTATAGCCTTGTTCCCATGGAACTTGTGGGTTTTAAATAACTTGTTGTAGAATAGAAAAGTGTGACAGTCGGGAGTGTAATCTCAGTGTAAATTTCTTTTTCTTGAAAATATCATGGAAATAAACTAGGTTTATGTTCATGTTGTTGACTAATGAAGATGCTGTTAAACTCGCCCACATATTCAGCAGAGGTGAATTTTGTGGGGGTTCTTTTCATAATCATTGAGTTTCTCATAACCAAATTCTGTTAAGAATCAACTGAAGTGATGTTTTATTAACTCCCAGTATGCGAGGAAAATTTTCAGATTGTCTACTGACAAGGGGCGAAAGCACACAAGTCCATGGGTATATAGCCATTAGGCCTATTTTTCATTAACAAAGAATGAGCTCAGACTCTAGCAATGCAACTTGATAAATTTTCAGTTGATGCACTTATGTTGAATAACAGCTCTGTCCCAGCCTCTCAGGTGTGTACTTTATTTACACGTTTTATTTCTGATGTCCTGATTTCTTAAAGATCTTTACCTATATTGGTCAATATCTTGAGTACGTATAAGCTAGCTAACATGGATATTGACTTGATTTAGAATAGTAGAAAACAAGGTTGATTAAGGGAGTTTTGTTAGCATACATTACATCTGTTTACATAGGATTATTTCTCTATAAGTCAACATTGATGTGCTAGATTAGTGTGTAATTAGTTTGGGTAATCTGGGTAATTAGCTTTGTTAATCCTGATTCTGCATCTGCTATATATATTGCAGAATCTGTATTTGTTCTTGACATCTTTTTTCCCAGAAATAATAACAGAACCATTTTGTAAACTCTACAAGTTTGTCACTTAGTATGCTGGGATACAAAGCAATATGACACTGATTCCTTTGTGTGTGAACAAATGTCCCTTAATGATTGAGTAAAAAGCCATTAAGCTTTTTTTTTTATTATTCTCATCAAACTTGTAAAAGTAATCTTAATTAGGGATTGTAATTTAGTAAAACAGGGAACTGATTAATGCTTTCCTAAATCATCAAGGATAAAAAAAAATGAACCTTAAATAATTTTCTTGCTTATAGAATGTCAAGTAAGATCCAATGTCAACCCTTACGGATCGAAAGGGGCCAGGTGGCTTGAGCACCTATTAGTCGTAAGAGAACGCTGGAAATCCACGAAGCTGTGTACAAAGCTTCAACTTTTTCTGCAAAAGCAGGCAAAATATATCAACCCATAGATCACCAGAGAGCACCTTTATCAATGAATCTTGGACCCGTCAATGAATGTCAATTGTCAAGCTGTCAACATGGCAATTCTCATTTGGCAGTAAACAGTTGGAGTTCACTAACATTACATCTCTGCCAAAGGAGAATTGCACAGGTATTCTCTCAACTGTCATGCAGCCCCAAATTTTCAGAACTTGAAATGCTCCTTTATATGCATTCGCACATTGACATTGGATACACAATAAATAGTGAGATGATTTTCATGCATCACGAAATGAAATCAAAAGTAAGTTGATGTTCACATCTCATTGTTCAGAGCACAGTTAGTATTACAAATTTGACGTTTTATGAATCCACCTAACTGCCACCAACATCACCGTAGCTTTATTTTCAACCTCCAGCAATTGCAGCAGCAAGCTTGAAAGGAAATTAAAAAACAAACGCAAAAATCATGAAAATTTTATTTTATCTTGTTTTATGCATTGAAATAATAGTTAAAAGAAAAAGTAAAGTTGAAAGATATCAGGTGTTAGTAATTTTACAAAATTAATTTTTTCTTTAATTTTGATGAATTTTCTAATTTTGTTTTATTTACTAGAGAAACAATTTATACTCACAAAGATATTGAGGAGCAGAATCTAAGAGCCGGCCAAGAGATTCAGTTATAGATGAGCTGTGGTATTCAATTCTGTCGCGTTTGAGGAAGTCGAAAATAAGCCTAATGATGGTGTAAGACACGTGAACAAAAAAGGTTAATCCAATGACACAAGTGGCAATGGCAAGCCCCTTTGAATGTGCTAAAACAGCATAAGTTCCTGTAACAAATGCAAATACCATCGCTCCCATTGCTAGCACTACGAACCAAAACGCTGATCTTATTAACCAGTAGTATCGCTCTTTATAACCTAACATTACCATTAGGAAATGTATAAACACGGATGAAGTAGACAACACCATGGCTATTGCATCTGTTAAAACAAAAGCTTTAAAAGCTAGATTTCTGCTTAAGATAGGAGTGCCCTCCAGCTTTGAATTGTTTTCATCGCTTTTGTAACCACCTGGTAAGGTAAATGCAGCTGCAAATGTTACTGTTGCTACAAGTGCTGCAACCACCAGATGCGAGTCTTTGGCATTTTCCAATTTAGGAATTACTTGTTCTTCTCTCTCCTTTTTCACTTCTTTCCAATGTTTTCCCACTTCAATTTTTTCCCCTAATGGACCTCTACCAAGTTCTTTCATCCATTCAAGGATTTGTTTCTGCACTTTAGTGAAACACATGCTATTCAGTTTAGGGATTGAAAAAAAAAAATAGAACTTCAAGTGTAGTTTTAATTTTGTTAAGAAATGCTGACCTTGTCTCTGTAGGTCTCTCGTGGTGAACGCATGGAGCTTATCTGATAAAAAATTTGAGGAGGAAAGCCTGATTTGTCACTATAAATCCAAGACAAAAGGGGTGTGTTCCGGCGAGATACCATAAGTAGATGTAATGGTGTGAACCCTCTGATATCTTGCCCAATTATAAGGTACTTGAGTGCTGGATGTTTTAAAATTGCTTTTACTGCTTCTTCAGATTTGCTTATCACTGCATAGTGAAGAACGTTCCAACCTCGAACATCACTGATTTCACAGCATTCTGGGCATCTATCAATTATTTCTTTCATTACGCCTACTTGGCCTCTACCAGATGCAATGTGAAGTGCTGTTCGCTTCCTATCTTTGTCGGTAGCATAAGCAGAGTGTTCATCTTTTTCTAGTATTTTTCTTGCAGCCAGTACATTATCTACATACGCAGCACAATGAAGTGGAGTCCACCCACCTTCATCTGCTGTGTTCACAAAGCCACCCAGTTTGCTCAACATCAAATCATACAAACCTACAGGTAATCCTCAAAACATAACAATTGTAAATGCCTTAATGAGGAAAATCAGAAAAGAAAAGGCAAAAAACTTAGTCTATTTGGTTCTGCCGTTCATATAGAGTTGTTGCTAACTGTTTATCCTTGGTAGATAATAGAAGTAGTTGTTTTTACTTCTGTTTCTCAATACTTAGGAGAATGAAAAGCAAAAATGAGCTGCATAAAGGAGAATGAAACGGTCACTTACTATCGTTTCGAAAGTAGACAATGACAGCAGCATGGAGAGCCGTTTTACCCCTCGGACCACTGTATGATGGCGGTTGGAACTTTTTCAAGATTGCAACGGTGATCTTCACACAGGGAAGACGGGCAGCTAGGTAAAGTGGAGTTTCTCCAGATAAATTGGCTGTGTAAGCAAAACTAGGATCTTCATGTTTCAGTATTTCTTGCACAACATCAAGACAACCACCTCTAATTGCCAGATGCAAGGCTGTTTCTTTCTGTTTATTTGTTTTCCTCAGCATCCGCCTGGTTGAAGCTGCTTCTTCTTCGCCGGTCTCCAAATCTCTATGAATTGACTTTTTTGCTTCCTTAATAAGCGATAACACTATCTCAAGATGGCCATACTTCGCTGCAATGTGTAATGGAATATCACCACCATTATCGACCTGCCACAGTAAGTCCGGGCACTGTCTAAGAGCTTGCTGTACGAAGTTTGTTGATCTTTTACTTGGAGAGTTAAGGTGGATATGAAGAATTCTTGAACGACCAAGAGGGTGTGGTGAATTCTTAAACACTTCAAAGTTGCCCATTGTTGCAGCCTTGTACAAACTGGTATCCATGGGTCTGCCATCGGCACTAGAAGAAGTAGACATTATTTTAGTAGAAAGTGGGAGCAGGAGGGGCTCCAATAAATGAGTGAACTTGCTAAAAGTAAAGATGATGTGATGTCTACTTTCCTTTTTGCGTATGACTTTAAACTATTCTAATCCTATCATCACATACAAACCACGTATTTGGTTTTGTTAACTGGGGCCTCATTTTGAACTTGAATTTGTATGCAATTGTGGGGCATACTGTCAAATACTCTTATCTATATTAATGGATATTTTGTTTAATGCTCATATGAGCATTATCCTGCGTTGAGTTAACTTGGATAAAGTTTATCTAATTTTAAAAAGAAGTCGGACGAAGTTTATATCGTAACCCAAAACGAACCTAAGTCGATTTCAAGTTGTAAGGAAGTCAGGTGAAGTTCATTCGACTTCCTTTATGGTTAATATTGGTTAAGGATCTTTCTCTTGATTAATATATTTCATTTTCTCTTAATAATAATACTAAAAAAACTCAATAATACATATATAATAATTACCATATAAAAAATATATTTAAATTATAATATTAAATTATTATAAAATTGATTATTTATTTTTAACTAAAAACATATTAAATAATAATATAATTTTATTACTAATATTTTATTCTTTTCAGATGTTATGTTTAGGGTTTACAGTATTGCTTCTCGAGAAAACAATTAGAATTGCCAAACATGCTCCATACATACTGTATCATTAATTCATTATTTGATTTCTCATTTGTTTCCTTATATCAAATTGACCAGTATACTCTACTACCATTCATTATTTGATTTCTCCTCTATTTCCTTATATCAAATTGACCAGTATACTTTACTACCACTTAATCGTTGTTATTTGTACACTTTTGTTTTTAATATCAATCATCTTTTAATGGGATAAGAACTTCTTTTTTAATTTGTTGAGTGTATTAGTTTTGGAGTACGTAGATAATTTGAGAAGTCCATATTTATTTTTAATATAGAAAAATCTAAATAAAGTTCAGTGATTTTATTGAAACAAAATAAAACTCACTGACCTTTTAAAACTGATTCCAAATCTCTGTAACCGTTTGAGCATTTTACCTTATCTTTAACGATTCTAAGCTAAGACAAATGTTACTTTTATCTAGCAGAAAATTTGAACAAGCTGATTTCATCATTATTTGATCATCATGTCTGACCTTCCAAACAAATTTGTCGATAAACTGAAACATATTAGTGCATTTGGCAGTTTCTTTGAAGTTGTGTTACTCATGCTGGCAATATTTTAGACACTTTGACAGTATATTTGATGCGGACATCTCCATCATGAGACCCAGAGTGGGAGAGACCAAGGGCGATGGGTTGCCGTGAAAGAGGGACGAGGTGGAGTTCAAATATCCAAAGGGCAGAATTGAGGTGACACGCCGTGTCACTCGGCGTGCAGAGCTCGTGTGAATCAAGGATAAAATACCGTGGAACATCAGAACTGGACCCACATGCCATGTGGATTGCCACACTCTTTATTACTGTTATGCCACTACCTTATATACTGTTTTTTCATTAGGCTTATTATCATCTTTGCCACTTCCACATCTATCCCCATACTACCCCTATCTTTAACCTTTCAAGTTGTAACCTTAGTGGGGATATTGTAGTACTTTTGCACACCTTTATGAGAGGTATATAATGTTCCTTATCTTTGTAATTAAAATAACTTTTATGAAATCAAGAATTATAGCCCCCATTGGAGGTTGAATTTATTTTATTGGAATCTTCATCCTTCAAGTTTAAGCTTGAGAATATAGTTTTCTTTGTTGGTTTAAGATTAAAACTTTCATGTCGATTTTAATCTGTAACAATATTTTTATTATTTTATATATGGGAGACTTAGTTATTGTATGTTCACAGATTTATTGTAACTGTGGTAATAAATAAATATATAATGCATAATTGATATTTGGAAGGTCTGATGTGATAGTTAAATAACGGTCAATTTAGTCCATTCAAATTTTTCATTACATATAAAATTGATCTTGCTTATAGAAACATTAACACCTGGTACATTATTTGGATGCTGAATTGTACAAGGCTGCAGTTGAAGGCAACATAAACACCTTGAAAAGATATGCAGAAACTTCAGAGCTCTCAATGACTCCAAAACAGAACACAATCCTGCACATCCATTTAATCTCTGCGAGTAAACGATCACTCACTTTTGTGAAAGAGGTGCTTGCTATGCATCCAAAGCTTCTATTACCTATCAATATCAATGGTGACACCCCATTGCATATTGCAGCAAGGTATGGCCATTTTGACATAGTGAAAGTGCTAATTGAATAGGCCAAGACACAAGTTAAAGATTCAGAGAGTAAAGTAGGAGCAGTAAAGCAGATGCTGAGGGATGAGTAATAGAAAGAAAGACCGCTTTGCATGAGGCAGCAGCACGAAATAATCATTTGAAAGTTGTGAAATTGTTAACTCATCAACACCCTCATTTTGCATATTTGGCTAATGGTAATAAGAAACTCCGGTTTATCTTGCTGCTGCAAAAGGGTATTTGTATGTGGTGATTGAATTGTTACATACTTGCACATCAGTGGCTTTTGGTGGCCCTAGTGGTAAAACAGCTTTGCATGCTCCGGTTATATTTATCGTGTTACTTATATAGTTACATATAGTTAATAAAAAATTTACGAAAGTGCTCCATTTATCGATAAATTCGTTTAGAAGATCTAATGTAACACTTAAATAATAGTCAAATTAGATTTTTCAAATTCTCGGTAATATAGACTAAAATTAATCTTGTTTTAAAACGTTGGTGCAAAATTTGCACTTCTTAACAAACGGTAGAATCATTTGATCTTTTATCCTGAAATATAAACTTTTAAATACAAAACAGCTTTTATCTCTGATTTGGTTTAAGATGTAAGCAGTAGACGAAGAGGGGGCGGCGCTTGTGTTTCCTTTGAGAGAAAACTAGGGGTGCTGCTCTTAGAATTCGACTTTTATAATCATATATAAATAAAACGTGTGATGTTTTGTCTTTTTCTTTTCTTATCATTTCAATACTATAAAACAAAGGCATTTATTAGTTTTTTATTATGTCCCATTCAAATTATTTTGATTTTGTTTGTATTAGAAGTAGTGGTAATACTTTACTGACATCTTGTATGGACATACTTTGTTTTGCTGATGTAGTATTTGGATAAAACTAAGAGGAGAGCTCTTGTTTCATGTCTGGAAAACCTTAAAGATGAAGAATGATTCACCATTTATCACTTTCATTGATTCTACATTGTACAAGGCTGCAGCCAAATCCCAAATTGATCCATTCAAATCTTATTCAGATCCTCTAGATCTTCTACTTACCCCAACAAAGAACACCATTCTTCATATTAACATCACCCAGAGAACTCCTTCTATTCCCTTTCTGGAACATATTCTTACCAAGTGTCCATCACTGCTACTCAAGACCAATAACAAAGGTGAAACTCCTTTACATATGGCAGCAAGGCATGGCCATGATACTATTGTTCAATTTCTCATTCAATCGTCGAAAGATCAGCACCAAGACATTGAGACCGGAGCAGGGGCTGCGAGGGCAATGCTGAGGATGGAAAATATAAGCGAGGAAACAGCTTTACATGAGGCAGCAAGACATAACCATACAAATGTGGTTCAAGTTTTGATTGCAGAAGATCCTGATTTTACATACTCTGCGAATAAAGCTGGGGAAACACCTCTTTACCTGGCTAGTGAGAGAGGATATCGGAGGATTGTGCTCCGGATTTTAGATACTTGTACCTCAGTTTCTTACCATGGTCCCAATGGCAGAACAGCTTTGCATGAAGCAGTAATAAGAAATGATTCTGGTACGCTTCAATTAATTATTTTCAAGTCAATTTGTTTGTCTCTTTGATTCAAGGGCAGAACTAGGGGGTTGAGGTAGGCTGGGGCCCTCGCAGGCTGCGAGAGAATTTGAGAAAAAAAAATTTACAAAAATTCTGATAATATTTTTGGAAGAATTATATTCATCTTTGCTGGGATTTTTTTAGCAAGAGGAAGAAGATAGACAGCTTTCCTTATTTGCATTAAGAATTAATAAAACGACGTCGTTTCACTAAAAGCAAAATAAGCGTGAAAATGCAAATAAGGAAAGCTGAGTATTACTCACTCCTATGCCTTTCGAGAGTTGTTAATCAATCAATTGAACAATTTTATCTTTGATGTGAGAAATGATAAAAATTTATTTGAACTTAAAGATATTAGGGAGCTTGCTATTAAGATGGCTGCCACAAATAGACAATTGGTGCATCCGTTAGTTTATCGACTTATTGAGCTATCTTTGGTATTATACCTATCGTGACGGTTACTGTTGAGCGAGTGTTTTCAGCAATGAACATTATCAAGACTGATTTGCGTAACAAGATAGGAGATAAATAATTGAATGACAGTATGGTGGTATACATCGAGAAAGATATGTTTGTAAACATATAAAATAAACCTATTATGCAACGTTATCAAAAATTGTACAAACCTAGGATTCAGTTGTCGGCTCTTAGCACCGCTAGTACGAAATAGACATATAATAATATTTATTTAATTTTGAATTCTTTTTTGACGTTTTGAAATTTTTTTTTACTAATATATTTGAGCCTTGTGTCATCTGGGGTCCTGGTTCCGCCACTGCTTTGATTGATCGCATACTGTATTTTGTAAGCATAGTAATATTATATGCCATCTGGTTTGTATGTTGTAGAAATGACAAGAAAAATTCTAGAAACAAAGAAGAGTCTTGTGAAAGAAGTGGACCAACAAGGATGGACTCCACTGCATCACGCATCACATTTTGGGCACCTTTCAATAGTGAAACAACTACTAGAATGTGATAAATCTGTGGCTTATATCAGTGACAAAGATGCAAAAATTCCACTCCACCTTGCTGCTGCTGGTGGTGGTGGCAAAAAGTACAAAGAAGTGGTGCGTTCTATTCTTCAACACTGCCCTGATTGCCATGAACTAGTAGATCGGAATGGCCGAAATGTTCTTCACTTTGCTGTGGAGAGCAAAAGTTGTTCATTCTTGAATGATATATTCAAGCTGATGTACAATGATTATGATGGTGATTATTTTCCATCACTAGCCAACCTTATAAATGAAAAAGACATTGATGGGAATACACCACTTCATTTGGCAGCTACTTATTGCATTGACAGTTATCTTTTGATATGGCATCCCCTTGTTGATAGGATGGCTCTTAATAACAACAATTCCAGTGCCTTGGATCTTCTTTTAGCAAATAGTGATCAACATTCACATGGATACAAGGTATGGAAATTATTTCATCTCCTTGCTTCCCACATTTTTAACTCGGCTAAAATATCATTTGACATTTTACCGTTTTAGGGTAGTTTGTAACGAATATTGATTGGAACATTTGTGCATATTAGGAATATTCGTCGTCGTCATATATTTCGCAGACACATTCTTTGACTACTCCAAACCCGTAAATAGTTTACAAACTGTCCTAAAATGGTAATTTTTTTTGTCCAAATAGCACAAACTGTAATAGACTATTGATGTATTACATGCCAATGAACTAATAATAGCTTTTATTATAATCTCAATTAAACCAAAAGCTTATTAGAATTTGTGACATGTCGTAGGGCGGGACTCTACAAAAATTGAAGAAGGGTGGATACGGGAAAAGCCAGCGAAATTTCATTAAGGAAAAAGATAGATTGGCTGGAGCTATAGACATGGAAGAGTTAGAAAGACTGAAAAATGCACATATGGTAGTAGCAGCACTGATAGCGACGGTAACATTCGCGGCAGGATTTACCGTGCCCGGTGGTTACAACGGGGAACAAGGCAGTGCAATATTATCAACAAATGGAGCTTTTAAAACTTTTATTGTCACAGATGCTCTAGCTTTACTTTTGTCTACTTGTGCTCTATTTTTCCACTATACTTTGGGGCTTGATGGAGTGAGCAAGAGAAAGATGGAACAATACATTAATTTTGCTGCTTTCTTTATAATGCTTGCTATTATGTTCATGCTTATGGCTTTCGCCGCTGGTGTCTACGCAGTTTTACCCCATTCCTCAGATATTGGAGTTGCCATTTGTGTCATCACAAGCTTTTTTGTCTTAATTTGTTACTCCCCCTTCAATCGTATATTCGATGATGCAGTGGCGGAGCCAGCTCAGGAGCTCCGCCCCACCCCGGCCACCAACTCCATCCTTGAGTCATAATGGGTCTACCCCTTATAGTCGCGCTAATATTGGTTTATATTTATATTTTGTAGTGTTATGTTGGGTTTATATTTACACTTTGTAGTGTTATATTGATATTTCAAAGTTGTTAGAGTTGGTTTAAAATGTGTCTTTTAATACAAGAGGTTGTTACAAAATTCAGAAATTTGTTCCATATTTTGTATTTAATTTAAATGGATGTTTTATTCTAGATGTATGTAAATTATAGTGTAAGTTAATCATAGTTAGTATCTAGATGTTTATAGAAGGGTTAAGAATATAGTTGTATGGTTGTCATATTGTTATTGTTCGAGATTTTTTGAATTAGCATAAATAGAAATAATGTATCCCTCTCTAGAATGAGAGTTTAATCTATTTCACTATATTGTGTGCATCTATTTATTCTCAGTAATTACTAGAAAAATAGAATGTGTAAGTCTTTCTCTTCTCAAAATTTTTTAGGCAGTATAAGAGCATTCGTCTTAAGGATCTGCCAATGGATCTTTTTTCTCAAGAGGAAATATCATCCAAGAATCAACTAGTTCCTCAATTGAATGGAAAATGGAAGCATACCTAGAATCTCTAGGTTTATGGGATGTAGTACGGAATGATACAGATCCACCACCTCTTCAGCAGAATTCGACTTTGGCTCAGATTAGGGCACATGAAGAGTTCAAGCAAAAAAAAAAAAAAAATTGCCAAGGTTCTTACTGCAATCCACCCTATTCTCTCAAATATAAATATAAAATCTCCAAAGCAAGCATGGAATAGATTGAAAGAAGAATAGGAAAGATACGAGTGAGTTAAGTCTGTAAGGTTATTCACTCTTATTAGGGAATTCAACTCACTAAGCATGAAAGAAGGTGAGTTGATATCCGAATATTCTTCAAGGTTGATGAATTTGGTTTTGGAAATCAAGCTGTTAGATAATAGTTTTTCAAATTCAAGAGTGAATGAGATGCTAATGGCAAGCCTCCCATTAAAATTTGAATCCAAAATTTCAGCAATTGAAGGTTTTTATTGATTGATTTGTGAATAACTAACATCCATAATAAACAACAACCAATAAACAAACAGTAAATAATAGCATACAAATTGATAGGACTATAAATGAAGGTATATATATATATAGGCCCCTAAACTAGAAATCCAAAATCAATCAGCCCCCTATTCTACACGAATGAGCAATTAGGTCTTCAATATTTGCATAACTCTCCAATCAAGCACAAAACCTATAGAAGTATCCTCTTCCTTCGCTGACAGATTAACCTCTTTTTCAATCTGTAATGGAGACTTACAAGTTTCATCTTCCTTTAGCGCGAGGTTTATGATCTCCATAAAAAAAATGAGGAATCAAGCAATTCGACAGGGATTAAAAGATTAGTATAGCATTCAAAATCTTTATAGAAATGCAGATGGATGAACTCAAGCGAAAAGTCTTCTCCCACAGAGAATCCTAAGCCAAATTCAACTGATAGAAATCATCTTTAATGATGCAATGATCCATCTGTTGTTTTTTTATTATTGGGATAAAGGTGAGGTTAGCAGAAAGAAGAGAAGGCTCAATATGTGAGGGACAAATAAAAGATGGAATAAAATGATCAATAGTAAGGATTGTAATATAAGAATGCGATGAAGATAATGGGAGAAAACTAGTTGAACAAATTAATAAGGAAATAAGTATTTGAATTAGGTGAAAAAATACTTATAATTACACGAGGTAAAGAAATAATAGGAAACTGAGTAGGAAGATACTTTAAACCTTTCTATTAGGTTGTGTTTAATTGAAAAATTTTACAAATATAGGGACCTAATTGCTCATTTGTGTAAAATGGGGACTAATTGACTTTAGACTTATAGTGTCACGTTCATAAAGATTTTAAATATTAGTTGAAGGTTAAAGAAAACTTTTAAAATTCTCCATTTTTAATCCACTAATTTTGTAGGATTTTGGAGGTTGAACTTTCTCCAATCTCAAGAAAGACTAATTGGAGACCCTACAATTTTTTTTTTTTTTTTTTTTGAAACAGAGTATTGTCATATTACCAACAGAAAAATCATCTTGATTTTGAAGATCAATTCTCGGATTTTACAGAAGGATAGGTGAAATCAAGGCAGAGTGGCAGAGATTCAATACATTAAAGGTGCATTGTAGCCAGAGCAAGGTTTTGATTTTAGTATCATAAACCCCCAATTTCGAGGCGAGTTCAAGTTTTTGGTTTCTTTCCGTAAGTTTTCTCTTTCTCTTTCTCAATTTCAGTTGTTTTCGTTGGTTTACGTCTCTCATTTTAATTCCCTCTTCAATTTCATTGCCATTTGTGTGAAGTTCTCTCTTAATTCTTAAAAGTTACAGCAGATTCCTTTGGGAAAAAAATTCCAACTTAGCTACATCTTCATCTCTATGAACAAACATCTTGATTTATCTGTCTGATGTAATCCTTTTATATTCTTATAATGTTTTTGTTGATCATTTGTATGAGGCTAGTTGTCATTGTAGAAGAACTGGTACAAGGATGAGAAATGCATCACACGATTGAAGGATGAGGACAGCCAGGAGTGCAATCTGAGTTTACATGTCTTCTTCCTTCTTGTAAAGTAAATGTCATGGAAAGAACTAGGTTTATGTTTTGTTATTTCAAATCAAATAATTTGAAAAGCATTACTAATGCGTTTCTCAAAACCAAAATTTGGAGTTTCTCAAATCAAATAATTGAAAGGTTTTTAAGATTCAATTAAAAGTGATGTTTCATTAATTCCCTGAGGCAGGGAAAATTTTCAGATTGTCTACTAAAAAGGGGCGGAAGCACACAAGTCCATCAGCATTAGCCCTTCGCGCATTTGTCAAAACGAAGAATGAGCTCGGACTCTAGCCATGCACTTTAAGAAATCTTCGGTTGATGCATTTTTGTTGAATAGCAGCTCTGCCTCTCAGGTGTGTACTTTATTTCTATGTTTCATTTCTGATATCCTGATCTTTTAAGATCTTTGCCTATATTGGTAAATATCTAGTATGTATAAGTTAGCTACCATGGATATTGACTTGATTTAGAATAGTAGAAAATGAGGTTGATTATGGGAGTTTGTCACTGAGTATGCTGGGAAACAAAGTAGTATGACACTGATTTCACTGTGTGAGACAAATGCCTCTGAATGGCTGATTAAAAAGCCACTGATTGATTCCTATCAAACTCGTAAAACTAATCTCCATTACGGATTGTAATTTAGTAAAGCAGGGAACTGATAGAATGAACTTGAGTATTTCTTGTTGATAGAATGTCAAGTAAGATCCAATGTCATCCGTGACGGATTCATGGGGGCCAGGGGGGCTTGAGTACGAAGCTTTAATTTTTTCTGCAAAAGCACCCAAATAATATTAATTGAGCACCCATAGCTCACCAAAGAGCACCGCATCCCAAGCATCCCCTGTCATTGAATCCCGGATCCGTCACTGAATGTCAATTGTCAAGCTATCAACAGTGTAATTGAAGAATAAGGCAGCTCTCGTTTAGCAGTAAACAATTGGAGTTCACTAACACTACATCCCTGCCAAAGGAGAATTGCACAAGTATTCTCTCTGCTGCTATGCTGCCCCAATTTTTCAGGACTTGAAAGGTTTCTTTTTATGCATTGGCACATTAACATGGATATACAATAAATTGTGAAATGATTTCCATCCATCAAGAAGTGAAACCAAAAGTAAGTTGACAATTCTCGTTTGGCAGTAAACAGTTGGAGTTCACTAACACTACTTCCCTGCCAAACCAAAGGAGAATTGCACAAGTATTCTCTCTGCTGCTATGCTGCCCCAATATTTCAGAACTTGGAATACTCCTTTTTATGCATTCGCACATTACCATGGATATACAATAAATAGTGAAAGGATATCCATGCATCACGAAGTGAACCAAAAGTAAGTTGAAGTTCACATCTCATTGTTCATTAGTATTACAATTTTGACGTCTTATGAATCCACCAAAATGCCACCAACGTCATCTTAGCTTCTTTTTCAACCTCCGCCAATTGCAGCCACAAGCTTGAAAGGAAATTAAAAAAAAAAAGTTTCATGCATTGAAATAATAGTGTAAAAAGGGTTAAAGCTGAAAGATATCAGGTTTAGTAATTTACTGATTTTTTTTTGTTGAATCTTCTAATTTTGTTTTCTTTACTAGAGGAGCAAGTTATACTCACAAAAATATTGGGGAGCAGACTCTAAGAGCCGGCCGAGAGATTCAGTTGTAGGTGAGCCATGATTTTCAATTCTGTCGCGTTTGATGAAGTCCAAAATAAGCCTAACGGTGGTGTAAGACACGTGAACAAAGAAGGTTAATCCAATGACACAAGTGGCAATGGCAAGCCCCAATGAATGTGCTAAAACAGCATAAGTTCCTGTAACAAATGCAAATACCATTGCTCCCATTGCTAGCACTACGAACCAAAACGATGATCTTATTAACCAGTAGTATCTCTGTTTATATCCTAGCATTACCATTAGGAAATGTATAAACACAGATGAAGTAGACAGCACCATGGCTATCGCATCTGTTAAAACAAAAGCATGAAAAGCTAAATTTCTGATTAAGATAGGAGTGCCCTCCAGTTTTGAATTGTTCTCATCGCTTTTGTAACCACCTGGTAAAGTAAATGCAGCTGCGAATGTTACTGTTGCAACAAGTGCAGCAACTACAAGATGCGAGTCTTTGGCATTTTCCAATTTAGGAATTACTTTTTCTTCTCTCTCAATTTGCAGTTCTTTCCAATGTTTTCCCACTGCAATCGTTTCCCCTAATGGACCTCTACCAAGTTCTTTCATCCATTCTAGGATTCGTTTCTGCAATTTAGTGAAATACATGCTATTCTGTTTAGGGATTGAAAAAACAATAGAACTCCAAGTGTAGTTTTAGTTTTGTTAAGAAATGCTGACCTTATCTCTGTAGGTCTCTTGTGGTGAACGCATGGAGCTTATTTGATAGAAAATTTGAGGAGGAAAACCTGATTTGTCACTATAAATCCAAGACAAAACGGGCGAGTTCCGGCGAGATACCATAAGTAGATGCAATGGCGTGAACCCTCTGATATCTTGCCCGATTATAAGGTACTTGAGTGCTGGATGTTTTAAAATTGCTTTTACTGCTTCATCAGATTTGCTTATCACTGCATAGTGAAGAACGTTCCAGCCTCGAACATCACTGATTTCACAGCATTCTGGGCATCTATCAATTATTTCTTTCATTACGCCTACTTGGCCTCTACCAGATGCAATGTGAAGTGCTGTTCGCTTCCTATCTTTATCAGTAGCATAAGCAGAGTGTTCATCTTTTTCTAGTATTTTTCTTGCAGCCAGTACATTATCTACATAGGCAGCACAATGAAGTGGAGTCCACCCACCATCATCTGCTGGGTTCACAAAGCCACCCACTTTGCTCAACATCAAATCATACAAACCTACAGGTAATCCTCAAAACATAACAACTGTAAATGCCTTAACGAGGGAAATCAGAAAAAAAAAAAAAAAAAGCAAAAAACTTAGTCTATCTGGTTTTGCTTTCATGTATAGTTGTTGCTGTTTATTGTTGGTAGCTTAGCTGATAGAAGAAGTTACTTCAGCAGTTGTATCTCAATACTTAGAGAAAGGACAATGAAAAGCAAAAAGGAGCAATGAAACGGTGACTTACTATCGTTTAAAAAGTACACAATCACAGCAGCATGGAGAGCCGTTTTACCCCCTGGACCACCGTGTGATGGTGGTTTGAACTTTTTCAAAATTGCAATGGTAATCTTCCCATTGGGAAGACGGGCAGCTAGGTAAAGCGGAGTTTCTCCAGATAAATTGGCAAGGTAAGCAAAATTAGGATCTTCATGTTTCAAAATTTCTTGCACAACATCCAAACAACCACCTCTAATTGCCAGATGCAAAGCTGTTTCTTTCTGTTTATTTGTTTTCCTGAGCATCCGCCAGGTTGAAACAGCTTCTTCTTCGCCAGTCTCCAGATCTCTATGAATTTCCTTTTTTGCTTCCTCAAGAAGCAATAATACTATCTCGAGATGGCCATATTTGGCTGCAATATGTAATGGAATATCACCACCATTATCGACCTGCCACAGTAACTCCGGGCACTGTCTAAGAGCTTCTTGTACGAAGTTTGTTGATCTTTTACTTGGAGAATTAAGGTGGATATGAAGAATTCTGCTAATTCTTGAACGGCCAAGAAGGTGAGGTAAATTCTTGAAGGCATCAAAGTTGCCAATTGCAGCAGCCTTGTAAAAACTGGTATCCATGTGTCTGCCGTCGTCTCTAGCAGCAAACATTATTTCCGTAGAAAGTGGGAGCAGAGGGGGGCTTCAATAAAAGTAAGATGATGTCTACAGTCTTTCAGTGTCTTTTTTGTTGATGCCTTTAAACGACACTTATCCAATCCCTATCGTCACAAAGAATCCACACGGTCTGAATACTTTTAAGTAGTGGCCTGATTGCCGATATTTATGCAATTGAATTTGTAAAAGGTGTGGGGTAAATTCTATTCATTGGTCACTGGTCTATTGATTGGTCAATGGTCCGTGTCACTAAATTTAGTTTCTATAAAGTCACTCCATTTTTATTTTTTATTTTTAATTAAGTTATTTCGGTGGTTTAAAACTTATTTAAAAAGTTTGATTGGCTCTTCAACTTTCAAAGTGTTCTAATAGTCTCCTCAACTTGTATAAAATATTTAAACTTGTGCAAAAATAATAATCTGCATGTAGAAGTTGTGTTGCACGCGCTTATTACATAATTCACTGAATAGATTAAAAATGAAGTTTTTACTTACTCAATTGTAAAATTTGTTTCTCTAACATTAGAACTGTATATCTGACCTTGGTTGTTTTACTCTTTTTTAAGACGAGTGTAATAAATCTTTCACATTTAACTTATTTTTTTGCAACTGGGCGATTAATTGATTACATTTTACGCAAGTTCGGGAGGCTAACTGAACATTTTATACAAGTTAACTAATGTGTCTTTGAAAAATTTAAGCATTAAATTTTTATTTTGATCCACGTATCTTTGAAAATTTTAAAAATTATTTTCTAATGAGATAAAAGAAATTTAGTTAACCAATACAAATTTATTAATTTAATTCTATATTAATTGTATTTCTTATATCTTATAATAATGATTTATACAATGGAATTGATGGAGTAACTTTTATTAATGCTCCCAGTTTTTTGTTACTTCATTTACCGTTATAAATAACAAGTTTTAAAAATTATATAATATAGATCCAAGTGGGACATTGAGTTGATTATATATGATAAAGATACAAAGGAGTAATAATTGGATTGAAATAATTCTGGCAATGGATCCCTACACAAACCAAATTGGCTAAACATATGAATTTTGGTTAAAAGTTTATTTGACCTTTTTTTTTAAACAATTTTAAATGTTAGTTATTAAAAAAATTTAAAGATGTCTCCTTAGTCTTTTTCAACTTAAAAAGTGATTTATTGAATTTCCAAATTTACTAAAAAGTTTATTTTCTAAACTTATTAAAATTATCTATTGACTTTTAAAATTTAATTTAAGTGTACATATTTTAAGGATTTGGTTTTTAAAATCTGGTATATGATGCGGACATCTCCAATACGGATTTAATGAAAGGAGTTCGAAGCAATAAAAAGGACAGACTTGTAGTGACACGCGTGTGACATTCCACTCAGCTTGTCACCTACGTTGGGTGTGTGATACTCGTGCGAGGAGGGGACGAAAACGCCGCGGAGAAGCAGAACTGCATCCACACATCGTGTGGGTATGTGACTCGGTGTGTGGGTTGCCTTCTTCACCAAACTGGATTAGAAGGGACAATGGCTGACATCTCCTGAATTACTGTTTTGCCACTGCACTATTTACTGTTTTACCATTGGGCTTAATTTTCTTATTATCATTTGCACTACTTACTCCATTCTACCCCTATTCTCTCTTATTTGCCTTGTAACGCTAGTGAGGACATTTTAGTATCTTTACTTAACCTAAGAGGATATATAAGCCTCTTTATTTGTAATGAAATAGAACTTTTCATGAAATGAATCAATTTTAACCTCCATTGTTGAGAGTTTGTTCTTATACTTGGGATTCACTTTTTCAAGATTGGCTTTTGTTGATTTAAGATTAAAATCAACTCATCCAAAATCCATCCGTATCAATACAAGTAAGCAAAACATTCATTCCAATAATAAAAAAAAAAATTCTAAAATTTCACCTAATGAGGTTCAGTTTCTGGTAAGAAAAATAGTTAAAACACAATTGATTTTTAGGATATTTTATATTAATGGATAAACACATAATTAATTACTTTAATTTTTATATCAAGTACAAGTAAGCATGATGTATTCATTCCATTAAGCATGATGTATCCATTCCATTAAACTTTAATTTTTTTAGATTAGGTCCTTAAACTTTAATTTTTACAGATTTAACCTTTCACTAATAGTTCCGTTATCTATACCGTTAGTGAAAGTTAGTTATCTATACCGTCAGTGAAAGATCCCCGTGTATGAAAATCTATATATAATATAAAACACTAACGATGGAGCTGAGGTGTCACTTCCTCCTTTTTTACTGATAAAAAAACATAATATAATATATAATATTTTTATTGTAATTATATTATTATATTTATCTATAAAAAGATTATTTTATCCGTACTATATCTAAGAGTTCTATAAAATTTAAATTAATCCCTAAAATCTCTCTAATTCTCTACATATCTATATATATAATATAAAACACTAACGATGAAGCTGAGGTGTCACTTCCTCCTTTTTTACTGATAAAAAACATAATATAATATATAATATTTTAATTTTAATTATATTATTATATTTATCTATAAAAAGATTATTTTATCCGTACTATATCTAAGAGTTCTACATAATTTAAATTAATACATAAAATCTCTCTAATTCTCTGCATATCTATATCTAAAAGTTCTACATAATTTTAAATTAATCCCTAAAATCTCTCTAATTCTCTACATATCTATATATAATATAAAACACTAACGATGGAGCTGAGGTGTCACTTCCTCCTTTTTTACTGATAAAAACATAATATAATATATAATATTTTAATTTTAATTATATTATTATATTTATCTATAAAAAGATTATTTTATCCGTACTATATCTAAGAGTTCTACAGAATTTAAATTAATCCCTAAAATCTCTCTAATTCTCTACATATCTATATATAATATAAAACACTAACGATGGAGCTGAGGTGTCACTTCCTTCTTTTTTACTGATAAAAAACATAATATAATATATAATATTTTAATTTTAATTATATTATTATATTTATCTATAAAAAGATTATTTTATCCGTACTATATCTAAGAGTTCTACAGAATTTAAATTAATCCCTAAAATCTCTCTAATTCTCTGAATATCTATATCTAAAAGTTCTACATAATTTAAATTAATCTCTAAAATCTCTCTAATTCTCTGAATATCTATCTATATATATATATAGATATAAAACAGTAACGATGGAGCTGAGGTGTAACTTCCTCCTTTTTTACTGATAAAATATATAATATAATATATAATATATTAATTTTAATTATATTATTATATTTATCTATAAAAAGATTATTTTATCCGAATTATATCTAAGAGTTCTACAGAATTTAAATTAATCCCTAAAATCTCTCTAATTCTCTGCATATCTATATATATAATATAAAACAATAACGATGGAGCTGAGGTGTCTCTTCCTCATTTTTTACTGATAAAAAATATAATATATAATATATTAATTTTCATTATATTATTATATTTATCTATAAAAAAATTATTTAAATTAAATGTGAAAATAAAATAATAATTTTTAATTTATATAGCACCTTTATATCACTAATTGTAATTATTAGATTATATTTTTGTTAATTTTTATATATTAAGATGAATCCGTGCATCGCACGGGTCAAAAACTAGTTAAAATAAAAAGCTTAATCCATAAAATCTTAAAAATTTAGGAGCTTAATCATGTATTTTGAGTGTTTGTTTTTTTATAATGATATATTTTTGACATTTTTTACTTGCATCTTATTATTTTTAGGACAAAAACTTAATTAAATTTTTTATTTTTTTTCTAAATTTTTAACATTGCAATAATTAAAGAAACTGAAACAAAAAAAATAAAATATTAATGAAAATAATTTTGTATTTATGATTTAAACAATATCATTTGTATTAATCAAATTTAAAATTCCATTTTAAACTAATACATAAAAATGACTAATAAAAAATATATAAATAAAATTTGTTTACTAACGGATACACTATACAATTATTTTATATTAGCTAATTTATAATAAATTAATCCTCTTCCATTGTTCGCTTTTTTTACGATTAGAGTAAAATTATATTTGTTGGAAATATATTCGGGTTTCACCTAATCCCTGCATATATATAGTTAAGGTTTTATGTAAACTCTTAATCTTATTAAGTTAACCTGAAACCTTAAGCAGAAAAGACAAAAAGTTGTCGCATCTACCTGGCTTGCCACCGTCCTCTCTCTCTCTCTCTCTATCCCAGTATTTTCTTTCATTGATCAGCGTAGTTGAGACGTGATCAGTAATAAAAAGGTGGTGGTCATCACTTCTGTTGTCCATCACATCAACGGATATCTGCGTACAAGAGGTAACCCGATAATCCAAATCCGTTTCATATCTGGTACCATTATCTGTTTAGAAATAATAAGATATTGAGTAAACAAATGTCAAAACACATTATTAAGCCCCCGAACTTTTGAAATTTTAAGGATTAAGCCCCTTAACTTTTAACATTTCAAGGATTAAACCCCTAACCTTTAATTTTTCACACACATTTAGCCCTTTCACTAACAGCTTAGATAACATAACCATTAGTTAGAGGTTCAATGTGAGTAAAAAGTAAAATTCAAAGCTTAATCTCAAAAAATAAATGAATATATACTCAATCCTTAGAACTATAAAATTTTAAATGCTAATTATATGTTTACCATAATTAATCTGTTTCTTGAAGACTTGACATATTGCAAGATGACTATATATGCATTTATGAGGGAATAAGATTTATGTTGTCTGTATATTAATTACTCTATATAGAGAATAAACATTATTGCTCTTGAATATAGACACAATTATTATTGTTTTGGTGTCTTATGAAATAGATACAAGTCCTCTTTAATTACAAATAACACATAAACTTTCCAACATGTCCCTATTTATAATGCTTTCAAAATAGTACTAGTACTTTCCGTTAAAAAAAAAAAAAAAAAAAAAAGAAAAGAAGTAGTACTAAATAATAGTTGCGTTCACATTGACCCTAATGGCCACGTAAATTTGGTCATTTACTGTTAGATCTAGGCGGATTAAATATAAACCTTAGGATGTTTTGAATTTCCACCTTAGAATTTTAATCCGTCTAGATCTAACGGTGAATGATCAAATTTACGTGGTCATCAGGGTCCATGTGAACGCAATTGACTAAACAAGTAAGCATAGAATAAATTAATTTAATAAGGGTATATTAGGTATTCAACAACATTATTTATTATGCAACGATCTATCAAATAATTTAAGCTTTAATTGGCTTTAAAAAAATGGGTTTTAATTTAACGATTTATAATTTTGACATATTTGTAGATTTAGTAGAAGCCTTAGAGACTAAGAATAAGTCATATCGTATTCATTAATAGTGACAATGATGACAAACAAAGACAATTGTCATCAATCAGTATCCATCAATCGCAAGGCCTAGATTTTTTTTCACAATAGTACAAAATATCTGAATTTCAGTATTGCAAAATAACAAATTATATTGTCACGGTCCGTCCAAATTCCCTCACTTCCGATCATTTTGGATAGCCAACGAGTTGGGCAACACACCTACACCTACGGGGGCATAGCGATACTCTTCCCATAGTGTGGTTTATGCCGACTCTGAGTACATGAAATTTGATATTCACTTGTTCCATTCACTACTATCAAGAAGAATCTAATGGTCCTGAAACTTTGAGGTTAGTCTTTATTTGACTAAACTAGCTTAGAAGAATCGAGAAGGCATGAGAAATGTTCACAGATTTGGAGAATTAGCTAGAGGGTACTAAATCAGGGAGACTGGAATCTCGGTTTGGCAACTTACGAGCCCGCGCGCTGCGAGAACGCGCCCGTCGCTACCCATAAACTTATAGAGATGCCTAGAACCGCCCCAATAGCTTGTAATTTGGACATCCCTAGAATTTTCTAGAATTAAAATCATATTCATTCAATTATAATCTTTCTAGAAGCTTCATAAGTCGGTTCGAGGCCTATAAATAGAGGTTAGGATCGGTTGAGAGGGTATTGGAAATGGTCCAACAAAGTGGTACACAAAAGACAAATTGCTAGTAATTGACTCAATCATTCCCTATAATGGAATCATATGCAAACTCTTTATTATCCGAATCAGCTAGAACTCTCTCTACCCACCATTTAGAATGACAAATTCCCACAAAGAGATGAGTGATAATCGCCTAGGGAAATCAAATAGTAGCTTATGATACATATGTCGCCTCATTGAGTATGAAGCCAACACATGATCATGTGGATGAGGGGAAGGAGAGGACCGAACCAGGAAGAGCCTTGGAGACAGTTTGGCTAGCCGAAGGAAAATCCGTTCAGATCTCTGTAGAAATACTAAAAGAACCTAAGGAAGCGGCCATCAGTACATTAAAAAAATTGATGACTTCACATGGTGTCTGGTGGATATCAAAGGTGTTTTGCCTGAGGTTATGATGCATTCACTTAATGTCGACTCGGAAGCTACTTCTGTCATTCAAAAGAAGCATAACCATATAGCAGAAAGACAAAAGATCACCCAAGCATAAATTAAAAAAAAAAATTAAAGGATTGCGGCAACATTAAAGAGGTGTACTATCCTAAAAGGGTCGCGAATGTGGTGTTCATAAAGAAGGCTAATGGAAAATGGAGGATGTGTGTAGATTTTACAGATCTTAATAAGGCTTGTCTAAAGGATTCCTACCCCCTCCCACGTATAGACATGCTAATCAGTTCAACTATAAGTTACACTATTTATTCATTGTTAGATGTAGTTGGAGGATATCATTAAATACCGATGAATCTAGAAGATCAGATTAAGACGAGTTTCACTACTCACAAAGGTACATATTGTTACAATGACATGCTTTTCGGTCTCAAAACTGTCGGAGCTACTTACCAACGACTAGTAAATAAAATTTTCAAAGACATCATTTAGGATAAAATGGAAATTCATGTAGATGATATGATTGTCAAAAGTAGAACAGATCTAGCAACGGTCGTCAGTACCTTGCATGAATATAACCTCAAGTTGAATCAAGAAAATTTACCTTCGGTGTCTCTTCGGGAAAATTTCTAGGTTTCATGAATTCTCAAAGTGGTATTGAAGCAAATCGGGACAAGATTCAAGCTATCATCAACATGGAACAACAAAAAAGGATCAATGATGTACATAAATTGAATGGAAAAACTAATGCATTAGGGCGCTTTATTTATTGTTTAGCAAAAAGAAGCATGCCTTTTTATAAGAGCCTTAAGCATGCCTTTATTCCAAGCGTCCCTTGAGCAGCGGAAAGTCTTCCTAGCATCTCCATCTCTACTAGTAGGCCTTACCTAGTGAAAGACTATATCAATACATTAGTGTGGCAACAGATGCCCTTGGGATGGTGTTGATTAGGGAGGAAGGTATAGAATAGTTTCCATTTTATTATGTTAGCAAGGTTCTAATAGATGCAGAGGTCAGATACCCGAAGCTTGAAAAGCTAACATATGGAATGGTCGTTGCGGCGTGGAAGTTGAGACATTACTTCCAGACTCATTCAATAGTTGTTTGCACAAACACACCGTTGAGGAAAATTTTACAAAGATAACATCGAGAAGAATCGTCGAATGGGCACTCAAATTGACAGACTTTGATGTTCGGTTCGAACCCTAAGACGCTTTCAAAGCACAAGCATTGGCGAATTCCCTTATTGAAATGCTAGAAGATTCTACTACTCCTTCAGCACCAATAGAGTTATGGGAAATATATATTGATGGAAGCTCAAACAAAGAAGGGGCATGCATAAAGGTTTTCATCAAAGGTCCCAATGGTATTATGCTAAGGTATGCAACTGCATTATATTTTGAGGCATCTAATAATATGACCGCATACGAAGCTTTACTTTAAGGCCTTCGGATTCTAAACACAATAAAACCTGACAAGGCTATTTTAAAAAGTGATTCAAAGCTAGTGGTGTGCCAGCTCACTAATAATTATGAAGCTAAAAATATCATCATGAAGCAAAACCTCACACTAGTAAGGAAACTCTTGGAATAAGGCAAGAAAGATGGCCAAATCATGAGCATCTAAAGAATACAAAGGGAGGAAAATTGCAAAGCTGGCCATTTGGCTAAAACAGCTTTAAATCCTAACGGGCTCGAGTTTTCTTATGCCAAATTGCAATTATTCCTCATACTAGCATACATCAAACAGAAATCATGGTGGTAGACATTACAACTGAATGGTATTATCACATCCATCCTTATATTACTACAAGAGTATTATAGGAGGGAAAAATTGAACAAATAAAAATGGTTAGAAAGGTCGGCAGATATGCAGTTATTGATGACACGCTTTACCGACTGCCTTTTAACCAAGCTTGGATAAAGTGTGTTGGTTTCGAAAAAGCCAAATACATTCTATAGGAAATACATGAGGGAATATATGGAGCTTATGACGAAAAATATGCTTTGGCAAGGAACACATAATTACAAGGCTTTTACTGGCCCAAGATGGTGAATGATGCGGCAGAGTTTGTGTAAAAATACTCAATCTGTCAAAACTACGCCCCTATAGTACGATCTCAAACTTCGGACATGAGAATCATTCAGCCCGCCTGGCCCTTTGCCACATGAGATATTAATATTCAGAGCTTTCCCTACAACCAAATGCCATAAGAAATATTTGATAGTGGCAGTAGAAATATTTGATAATGGCGAAAGAAATATATGATAGTGGTGGTAGATGACTCTATGTAATTCTGGGGTTCTGTATACTATTATCACTAATAACGGCAAGCAATTTGATTATAATGCCTTCCGAACATATTGTGAAAACTTGCACACAAAGCTTCATTTTACCTTTATGGCTCATCTACAAACCAATGTCATGACAGAGGTAACAAATATAATAATTGTGCAAGGATTGAAGAAACTGCTAGAGAAACTGAAAAACTCTTGGGTTGATGAGCTACATAGTGTCATATGGGCATACTAAACAACACCAAGAACACCAACATGAGAAATTCCCTTCGATCTCACATATGGAACCGAAGCATACGTTCCTGTGGAAATAGGAGCGACTAGTCCAAGAATGACTTTTTATTCAGAATCCAGTCATGAAATTCACATGCGCCAAAAGTTAGACCTTCTTGAAGAAAGGAGAGACCAAGCAGTAATCAAAATGGTTACTTACAGGAAAAAAAAATGAAGGCATCTCATGATAAGAAAGTCAGACCAAGGCAATACTTTTAAGGAGATTTAGTACTTCCAATTACAGAGGCTTCCCAATCCAAGACAGACAAAGGAAAATTGGGACAGCTTGGCCCTATATAATATTTCCCCTTTCATCTTATGTACGTCGAAGGAAGTTTTGAATGTATCATATCCAACATATCTTGATAAGACCATTGATAGGTGTAACCATAAAGAAGAAGAAGCCCGACTTTCTCTTCAGAAGTAAGCTCTCTAGCAGGCTTCCAGGTTTCGGGACTACATGAAGCCTCATTTCATTTAGTTTCAAAATTATAACCCTAAGCATAGGGACCTTCGGGATTGAAGGATTCATCTATATCCAAAACCAATTCGGCTTAAAGTCTTTGACACTTTGAAATTTCTTGTTAAGAAAACTCCTTTAGTTACGATGTGTTTGCCAATAGATTATTTCATCAGTACCTTTCTTCATAGGGTGCCAACAAGCCCGAAACAAAGCACCATTCATAGTAATACCAAGGTCAGACACACCTTGGGAAAAGAAAGAAGTTCTAGCCAGACATTTAGGGAAATTTGGCAAGGATATAGACAGTATTTGTTCAAAGCTTCTTCAATACCTCGGGGTAAAGTAAAATACATATCCCACTTCAGAAACTGCTTAAACGTCCCCAAGGCACATGTGGGTGGATCAAAGGCTCTTTGATTTTTAGTAGGAAGGCTGACTATCATCTTTTACAATTCTAGATAATCATCCACCACATTTATCAGATACTGGGCGGCTAAGGTTGAGGGTTGAGAATAAACATCCAGATTAACTTGTTTAGCCTTTTCAGGCACTTTAATAATATGATTCTAAGGCGTCCTGAATGATGAAGCTTTATGGGATTTAGAAGATTTTAGAGGCATGATAGAAAGAGAAGAAAGGGAAGAACAAGATTCTAGAAAAGGCTCAGGAATAAGACAAGCTTTTTTTTTTTTTTTGAATTATTACGGATCAAATCTCCTATAAAATTACAAAAGTAAAAAGAAAGAAAATGGGAACTTACAAGGATGAAGAAAAATAGGGAAGACGACAATTTGAGAAGGAGCAACTGGAATTTATACCTAAAATCGGGAGAAACCAAAATGGCGGCAGGTTAGTAATAATAACATATCCCCAAGATAGTCTTGAAGAACGATAAATAAGTAATAAATACCTCTACAAAACAACAGAAGATAGAGGATGCCTAAAAAATTACAAATAACCCAACGCGATGAAACATTGGTCCCAGAAGCTTCAGAGCACATCATTTGCATACATGGAGTCCAAAAATCAAAACGAAGGCCTAAAAATCTTCGGATAAAGTATTCTAACAGGGGACATCTGATATCAAATCAGAAAAAGAGTAGCTAAAAGGGAACTACATGTGGACCATTGAAGGAACCCTTTCTCAAAAGGCATAATCGCCAAGGACACGTGCTCCAATCACAAAAAAGTATTTGAAATATACGCTCATGTTCCCCAAAACACGCCAGAAAACAAGTTCAAAAGCGCATGAACACGCGAGCCAATAAAACATTGCCACGTGGAAGACTACTCAAATACAAGGTACCCCTCTCAATCTTTATAAATAGTCATCTCAAATATCATAAGGTACACAACAACTTCTTTAATCACTTTGCTTTCTAGTTAATATACTAAATCTCAATATTTTTACTGACTTAAGCATTAAAGCAGGAACATCCCACTCTGATCCCTCCTCTGATAGTTTCCTGATGTCATCTCAGGCATTCTAGAAGCAGTTTATCAAATTTATACTAGAGTTACAATTAATCCATATTCTGCAAATATATTACATGTTTTTCGTAACAGGTAGAAGTCCATTACCAACATATTCATAACGTCTGCAATAGTAACGGACTAATCCGTACCGGTGTTTTTGTTGGTTACTACTAGTACTAGGGTTGTTCCAATAGAGGATGTCTAAATAGTATCAGTTGATGTGACATTAAGTTTGACAACTTTTAAATAGTGCCTATTATTAAAGTGATGGTAGGTGCTAAGAAAGGTTATCAAATTTTGGCAACATTGCTTTAAGATTGCCAAATTTTTTTTTAATAAAAAAAAAGTTGATTTAGTTGAATATTATAGGTGCACTGTTTTTTGATGACAGTATTTCACTAACAATATTTATAATTAAATAAATTATATATTAAGTAATGATTTTTTGTATGTTTTAGGGATAATTACTAATCTAACCCAATAAAGAACCCCACTTTACATATCTAACCCACCTTCCTTTCATTTTACCAAATTAGACAAATAAACCCATTTTGGACAAAACTACCCTTGTTCTCATATAACAACCATCTCCTCTTTCCCTTTCATTTACTTTCACATTCTCACAGGAAAATTCATCAACTCAACCCAAGATCTAAAGATATCCATACCCCATTCAAGTTCATGTAAGTATCATTCCCTCATTTTTCATACACATTACTAGAAATACACAGTTGGTTTTCGAATACATTTGCTTGAATCTTGACATTTTCCGATTCCGCCATTGTCTCCCGATGTGTCGCATTCGGTGGTCAAATGCGACACAGAGAATAAAATGAGACAAGGACTAACATATAGCTTGTCGCATTCATATCCATGTCGCATTTGCGGTCGCATTTGATGTACCATGTCGCATTTGGCAGTCGCATTTTGGTATAGCTTGTCGCATTTGAGTCGCATTTTGGTGTATCATGTCGCATTTGAGCATCATTTACATATGAATTGGCTTTATTATGTTTTGATCACGTGTCCATGTTACTAAATGTAGAAGTATGTCAACCAAAGAGAGGTGTACGTGTTTTTTATCTTGGAACGGAATGTGGACTACAGAAGGAAAAGTGATGACATACGTGGGTGGTAAAGCGAAGTTGTTGGTTTTGCCAATAGATATTGACTTGCAAAAGTTGAAAGAGAAAGTTTATGGTGCACTCCGCGTTGACTCAACCTCGTATGATCTCCAAATGTCCATGCAGGCGACATATGGGCCAAATAAACTGCGTGGTGGGATAGCAGATATTGATGACGATGGAGATGTCATGGGATTCATAGAGTACTGCCGAATGAATCCGACCGATTTGATTCCATTGTATGCTACTCTAAACATGCGAACAATACAAGCTTCAATATTGCGACCTAACAAGGATGGACATGTTGGTCAAAGCAAACCAACGGAAGTAGTAAGTAATGATCCCACCATCGAACTGGATGCTCCTATACATGGTAAGGATGACAACGATTGTGGAAATGGTATCGATGATTATATGAATAATGATAATCACGATCATTATGATGAGCATTATGATAATGATTATTGTTACGATAATGGTGACTGTGGAGAATGAAGATACCACTCAGAATGAAATTCCTGTTAAAAGTGTTCACGAAACAGTTAAGCAATCTAAATGCGTCCAACGTATCCCATATGAGGATGGCGATGAAGATAGAATGAAAAGGATGACTGATCCATTTCGATGGTGTCCAAAGCCATGCGATGCGCCCGTGAATATGATTGCACCTAAACAATCAAACGGAGGTACTACTTTGAGGGTCAATGATATATTTTCAAACAAAGTTGAATTGCAAGATTCACTTGGAAAATATGCAATTGAAAATTCGTTTGAATGGAAGGTTTACAAATCAAACAAGTCTTTGTTTGAGGTGAAATGTAAGGATGTGGGAAAATGTAAATGGAGGGCTAGAGGGATCGTCATTCCAGGTTCCAATTTGTTCAGGCTTTCAAGAATAGATGGTATGGACATGCATGCTTGTGGGAGAGATCAGATATGTCCGCACCATAGGCAAGCGGGGAAACGTGTTGCAGGGATACTACTCCGAAGCAGGTTTGATTTGGAAAATCGGGTGCATCGACCAAAGGATATTGTTTTCGATTTTGAACGAGATTTTTCCGTTAATCTTTCTTATATGCAAGCTTGGAGAGCAAGACACTGGGCATTGGAAGCACAAAGTGGTTCGCCAGAGGAATCGTTCATGTTGTTGCCGGACTACTGTGAGATGTTGAAAAGTACAAATCCGGGTACCGTGACACATATCGAGACAGATGATAATGATCAATTTAGATTTTTCTTTATGGCTATGGGTGCATCTTTAAGAGGTTTTAAACTACATATTCGACCTGTCATTGCCGTTGATGGAACGTTTCTAAAAGGTAAATATCCCGGCATATTATACATTGCAGTTGGTATTGATGCGAACAAAATGATCTTTCCTGTTGCATTTGGAGTTGGACCGAAAGAAAGTAATGAATCATGGCTCTGGTTTTTCAACAAATTGAAAGAGTGTCTGAATGATGTTGAAGATCTAGCCATTATATCAGATCGGAACCAAAGCATTATACATGCAGTTAGTTTGGTTTTTCCTAATGCTGTTCACGGGGCGTGCGCACGTCATCTGCAACAAAATGTTAAGGCCAAATTTCGTGGAATTCGTAAGATAGATGAGGCGTTTTGGAAATGTGCAAAATCCTATCGGGTATCTGATTTTGAGGAATCCTTTGCAACACTTTGTTCACTACATTCCGGTGCTGCCGAATATTTACTGCAAGCTGGAAAAGAGAAATGGTCCCGTGCATTCTTCTGTGGTCGTCGATATAACATTATCACGACGAATATGGCAGAATCATTCAACGTGTTAATGGTGGAGGCTAGACGTCTACCAATCACAATGTTGGTTGAGTTCATACGCATGACACTACAAAAATGGTTTTACGAGAGACGTACAGAAGCAGGTTATAAATGTGTATTCTATTTTATTTTATTTTATTTATACATACGTAATTATTTACGAGATTAATATGTTGCTGCAGGAGAACGTGTAGGCTATTTGGCAAGGAAGCCGGAAGAAAAGATGATAAAGCATGTAGGGGCAGCGATACGTTGTTCATATTTCCCTGTGGATAATCACACCTTTCAAATCGGTGATCGGGTTAAGGGGGGACTTGTTGATTTAAATGCAGGAACATGTACGTGCAGGAAATGGCAACTAGCCCAATTTCCATGTGAACACGTATGCAAAGTTGCTTCCAAACATAGGATGGATAACGCCTATAGGTGGGTACATCGCTACTACACCAACGAGTCAGTTAAGTTGGCATGGGGTGAGTCGATATATCCACTTGGTCATCAATCAGAATGGAAAGTGAACGAGAATCCTATGAAAGTGCTTCCTCCTAAGAAGGAGGGACGGTCTGCTGGTCGACCAAAAGGTCAAAAAAGAAGGCCATCTGTGGGTGAAGATGTAATTCGCACAAGGTGTAGCAGATGCGGAAGCATCGGTCATAATCGTTTGAATTGTCCATCCATGCTTCCAAACACTACTCGGCTTCCTAGTGTAATCTCAAGTTCAGCAAGTTGTTCTAACACTACTACCTCGAAGCATTTATGATCCAGTTGATTAATATCATTTGTCTTTAGCATGTGCTTGTATGATTCTATTGGGGACAAACAAATTTATCTTGTACAATACTTTAGCTTGTGTAAATAATTCGTGTCGCATTTGTGCGTTGAATGCGCTCCAATGCGACTCAGCAAATTCATTGCGAATACTTCGCGTCGCATTTGAGCGCATTCCATTCAAATGCGACAGGGTTTAGAAGAATCCTAGTCGCATTTGTGCGTTGAATGCGCTCAAATGCGACTCAGCAAATTCATTGTGAATACTTCGCGTCGCATTTGAGCGCATTCCATTCAAATGCGACAGGGTTTATAACAATCCTAGTCGCATTTGTGCGTTGAATGCACTCAAATGCGACTCAGCAAATTCATTGTGAATACTTCGTGTCGCATTTGAGCGCATTCCATTCAAATGCGATAGGGTTTATAACAAATATTGCATAAATATTACATATATAACAACATCATGAATCAAAGTACAATATCATTTGAAGTCTAACAAACGTCCATGAAACAACTGTAAGTCGTAAACGAAAGAAAGCGCCATCCGTAGAATTGTATGGATATACATAAGAGTCGTCATGCGGGATATCATGTAATCCACTTAAGAATTGTGCGTTTATGCAAGTCCAAACGCCACAGTCATTTGAGCCGGACATTTGTTGTGGCACCCCAGGAACTCTACTCCAAGTGATCATCCGTCGCACATTTTCCCGTCCATCTACGAAATAGCCACTCAATTCCATTACTCTAACAATGACTTGCAAGGGTGTTTGGAGAACCGCATCCAAAGGTTGCTCCGACATGTTTGATACAAGACTGTCATATATATATAAGTGCATAGACCGCAACTCGAACACTCCTAGGATCCAGTGCTCTTGCTTGTAATTTATCGGAATAAACACTCTCTTCACTGTGTGCCAAGGGTGTACAAAATTATCTGCATCACCTTTTACTCTTCGTACGAAATAGTCTTCACTATCCCACCCCGGTTCATTGAACCCCCTCACAAACATGGCTTGGCACATACATCCAACAAAGTCAGTATCAACAGTAGTCCATTCTGCAGCCACATCAGTTTGTACTGACTGTCGTCTCAGTAAATACAGCCAACCATTGATATGCTACAATAAGATTATGTAAACATTTAATACAGTAAAAGTCACATACTTACAAATGAATAGGATATATTGGATTGATTAAGGTTACCTCATTCCAGATATACGTCCCCACATCCCGAACTGTATTGAAAATTTTTGCATCCAAACTGTATATTTCTAAACCTTTCAAACGTATTCCCTGAGTTGATTCAGGCCCGTTGATCCACGATTCTAGCTCCTCTATCAAACATGCATCTATTCGGTGGCGCTGATCATCAACATCACAAATAGCTGGTCTTTCCTCAAATTCAGACTTGATATGGCCACCATATAATGCTACTGGATCGGTGTACTTTAATGGATCGGTCCACGGCGAATTCAAATACTTGCTAACCTTAGCAACCCGTTTACCTTTTCCACGTACTACTTTTGTTCCACGTGCTGCTCCTTTACCTCTAACTGTGCCTCCACCTCGGGTTGGAACTATAACTCCTCGAGTATTTTCCTTAACTTCATCTTTCCCGGTCCCTCGACCTTTATCTTCTTTTGGAGCAACCACCTACAAAAACATGGTAATGAATAATTCATACTTGAAAGCTGTAATTCAACATTTTGTCGCATTGAAGAGAAATGCGCTCCAATGCGACAAGCCATAGTGCAACATCTTGTCGCATTGGAGATGAATGCGCTTCAATGCGACAAGACATAGTGCAACCTCATATCGCATTAGAGCGCATTCCACTACAGAATGCGACCCAGAGATACGATATGTATAAATTCAACCAACTTGTACCTCTTGCTGCAACTTTGGTGTCACTTTCTTAGGCACAGAATCATCAAGATGGACAACCTCATCTAATTGCGCAACTTCCTCCTGCACAGAATCGTCTAGTACGACAATAACATTCTGAACCTCCTCATCACCCTTGGTCAAATCATCTTGAACCATATCTGCCTCCTGTTCCTTTCCATCTTTCATCGGCTCCTCTTGAACCATACCTGCCTCTTGTTCCTTTCCATCTTTCATCCGCCCCTCTTCGACCACTGGCTCCTCCCGAATTTTACTGGTCTCAGCCTCCTCATTCTCCACATTAGCATTGGGTCGACCCATCGCCTTTAATTCTTTTATATCTCCCTCAATCAATGATACCCGTTCATCTAGGTTGTCTAACCTACTGTCGACCTTACTAAATTGTCCCTTGCACCACCTATGATGCCTCTCAAGCACATCCGTTAGAACTTTTTGAAGTTGTTTTATCTCGGTCGTTTGTGACCGTGATGCAATGATATATCTATCAACTTCATCATCCCCTTCCTCACCACCCTCTTCATCATCACCTCCATCATCCCCCTCCTCCTCATCACCCTCCTCCTCATCACCTTCCTCCTCATCACCTTCCTCCTCATCAGCTTCAACCTTCTCCTTACCTTTCATTATTGGGGCAAATATTGCATTTATATCAACTTTCCGTCCTTCAACATGGTCCACCAAATACGTGTACCAATCAAACTCTTTCTCTCTATCCTCAACCACAAGAGGCGCGTCTGGAGGATCAGCAACCTTACATTGAAAAAAAAATAGCAATGTATTGGTAAACAAATACAAAGTAAAGAGAAACATACGAATCTCATTCCACTTACAGAAAACATTTCTTTGATTGCTTTGTTTGAGGGGACTATTCTCTGGGTCCATCTCAGCAAGCGTGGAAGTGGGTTGCCACTTCTCATTGTGTAATATGCATGAGTCACATTCCACAACTCAATAATCCAAGTCTGCAAATAAGAGGTATCCCTTGATAAGAATTATAACATTGTCGCATTCCATTTGAATGCGCTCGAATGTGACACGGTTATAACCCAATCATGTCGTATTCCAATTTCAATGCGCTAGAATGCGACACGGTTTACAATCCAATCATGTCGCATTATATTTGAATGCGCTCCAACGCGACAAGGTTAGCAACCCAACCTTGTCGCATTTGAGCGCATTCCATTCTAAATGCGACACAGGTGGAAATTGGGCGCATTCAAACACCAAACATATATACACAAATCATACCTGGAATACGTGTGCAAATCTAATAAGTTGATATGGAACACGTTTCCTATTTCCCACTGCATTTGCCTCTAATTGCTTCAGTCTTTTGCTAATGGCCCAGTCCAAGAACCTATATGTCTCCTCCCAAGCCAACGTCCCCCATGGAAACTCATTAAACAGTCTTGGATAATCTGCAAGATCCAAAACCCAATCCTTTGCATGCCTCTCATTAGCATTATCCAATACATTGCCATGCACAAAGTACAACATGGCAATCATCACAGCATCTTGGTTAAATCTGTCGGTCGCATCCTTCTTCTTCCATTGTATACTTTTCAAAACTTCAAAGAAGTGAATTGTCGTTATTGTCTCGTATTGCTTGAAGTACTTATTTCGCAACCTATGCGGCATCTCTAATTCATACATTCTTTCCATGAATTCCCCAATGTTTACCCCAAACCTTAAACCACTTATCAAGCCAAACTCCCAATCTCCAAACCGCATATCAACTCCCCTCACACTGAACCACATCTCCCTGTGTTTACTTTCTTTATGTTTAATCTCCCGTGATAGGACATGATGCACTATTCCAGCAGAGAAACTAGCAACCTTCATATCCAAATATTGACCAAAACATGTTTTCCTATACATTTCTAACTGCTTTTCACTCAAATACTTCTTTATCATGACCCCAGAATCCATATTAAACCTCACTGTTACTTGAGCATCCGAATTAACCGCCTTGGGATATTTGAAAATGGAACTATGTTTTCTCTTTTTAGATTCACTGGGATCATGCTGTAATAATTTTAAATATACACACATTAAATTCTCTAACAAAACTGACATATTCTATGTATAAGGCTTACAATCATGTCGCATTCGTCTGTGAATGCGCTCAAATGCGATAATGTTTCATGGTGTATAATGTCGCATTTGAGCGCATTTAGGTAATAAATGCGACAGTTTAATGGAATGGCTCGTCGCATGTGTCGCATTTAGGTAACAAATGCGACACTATGTTCGCCTATTATCCCTTGTCGCATTTGAACGCATTTAGGTAACAAATGCGACCATATCTACATACAGTTAACATACGAGCGCATTCGAGCGCATTTAATCCATTAATGGCGGTAACAGGGAAGAAGATGATGTATGCTTACCTTATGCTTCGTCCGTCCTTCCTCTTCGCTTGCCGCCGCCGCCGTCGCCGTCGCCTTCCGTTTTCTCGTCATCACTTTCGCGCGTAGAAGAAAGAAACCGGAGATGAAAATGTCGAGGTAGGAGATGAAAATAAAAATGAAAATGTAGAGAAGAACAACCCGGATTATATATAGTGATGAGTTCAAAACGTAAAATGCAGTTGAAACGAACTGAAAATGAAGAAGATGAACCACAATGAAGTTGAATGGGAAAGGTCAGGTGAGGAAGTGGAAGTGGAAGGAGCGGGAGGTAGGAGATGAACCTTCAAACTAAAATAAGGGTAGTTTTGTCCAAAATGGGTTTATTTGTCTAATTTGGTAAAATGAAAGGAAGGTGGGTTAGATATGTAAAGTGGGGTTCTTCATTGGGTTAGATTAGTAATTATCCCTATGTTTTACCGTATCTTTGAAATAATATCTAACAAAAGTTGTCAAAATAATATGAACAGTTGGAGGACAGTCATGGAAACCAGCCGGCCAAACACCTAGCCTACTCTACACTGCTTCACATGTATCCTGCAAGTCCGTCCAAAATTTCAACGGGAAACACTATTGACAAGACAATGACGTTATCGTTTTGTTTTACAATGTTTGGTAGCCCTTTCAACATTGTGTGGGCTGATGATGATCCCTTAGGCTATGTGTGACAGGTAGTATATCAGCGTCTTATTTGAAACAATTCGTTTGAAATATGATGAACTCCATATTTACCAGAAAACTATAATTTTACCGGATACATAAAAATTTACTGTTATTTACTATTATATTAGATATTTCTATTTTTAAAGCACTATACTAGATATTTCAAACATGGATTATATTTAAAATGTTTATTTTATTTCAAATAGAGTTATATAACATAATGCTTACGACATTTACATATAAATTGATCATAAAAACTGTCTAAATTATCATCCTAGATTATAATAAAAAAAAGCACGAAACTACTTCAATTTATCAATAAATTTATTTGGAATCAGTTAATTAATAATGATCAAACTAATATGTTCAAAAAAAATTATAAAAATAAAATTGATCTTAATTGAAAATATTAAGGGATAAAATTATACAATTTCATACATTAGGCGTAAATATGTACTTTGAAAAAAATTTGGACTTTATCCCTTTAACAAATGAATCCAATTAAATTCAATTTATAAGAATTTAAAAAACGATTTTTTTTTCGATTAGTTCCCCTAACCGGTTTCTGACCCCTTAGACATTTTGTATCAGCCTAAGCGGTGCCTAGATTGCAATCAAAACAAAGAATGTTTTTCTTTTGTTTTATTATAATTCACTTTTAAACATTGTCTATGGTTGTTTGTAAATTATGTTTATTATTTTTGAAAATTTTTGTTTTATTACGTTCTCTATTTGTTTTCATGATATGAATTAAGATTTTAAGAACATTGTTTCATTATTTTTAGTGAAATATATCACTTATAAACATTATTTTTTACTTATTTGACTTGTTTTATTTGACTTGTTTCAATATTATTATTGAAATATTATTATTAACACATTTTTAAAGATATCTGTTATTTTCATATTTATATATATATTCAATCATTTTATACTATTATTTTTAATTAACATAATAGTATAAAATGCACAGTGGTGAAGCTCTTAACCTAGTGGTTGAGAGCTTACCTATGACCAGGAAGATCATGAGTTCGAATCACATCCGGATCTGGTGGGAATTAACACAACTTTGTCTCTAATTAGTGAGTTTACAACTTTTCACTATTTCTTAAATAAGAGATTTTGAAATATGTTTCAGCTTTTATAAGAAAAACAAAGCAAACAAAATAAATGTCTTCTTGAAAATATTTATAGAAATAATAGAACATCATTTAGACCCATAGTAGAGTTTTCAAATTATAATTATAACATATTTATCATATTCCACTTTCTTCTCATTACATTAGTAGACTTGTACTGAACCTGTCGGCGGTCGAGCATAACTCCAAAACGCATAATCCAAACTGAAACTGGACCATGTAGTACTATACTCACATGGAAAGAATCTTCAGCTCATAACCTTTTTGCAATTATAGAATATGGCCGTATAGGCCACACAATACAATGTCAACCCCATTTTAAATACATTCTATTTCTAAAATAGGAATAAAGTGGACAAATAATCGCAACGTTTAAAATAGTGCAATATAACGTCTACAATTATGCAATTTTATCTATAACTTTAGCAATCAATAACAATTTTATCCATAATTTTGACAAGTTTAGTCATTTTGAAAAATAATTCATCAAATTGTATTTTCACG